>NW_024062721.1:0-1200000 GCF_006381635.1 Hibiscus syriacus | reverse complement strand
AACTAAGCATTCAACAAAGCTAATTCAGAAGATTGCTTTATTATAATTCATTCCTATCTTCTTTTGGCTACAACCAAGTAAAGGTCCTATCGATATATATGAGCTCTAAAGGCTAAAATAACATCTTCAGTAATCTAACATTGCCCTTTTAGCTGTTATGTCGTTCATGCTCCAAAATCTGAAACCAGTGCATTAATTAGAGTGATATATTTGTATACTAACAACATTTTCTACTTCCTATGAACACATGCCATGCACAGGAAAATGCTTTTAGCAAGTACTAAGAAAACCAAACATCCATACCTTATGTATTCTCAAGATGCGAGGTGCACTTAATTTCCCTTGTGTGAGGATCTGAATGCCTAAACCTTCACATGGATGAAGGTAGAAGCTGCACCTGCACAAATAAAAAGTTAAACTATCAAGAAAGGGAAAAAAGATGAAAGTACATCCTGCTTAATACCCAATAAGTAAAATAAATAATTATCCATGGTTCTGAATATAGTGCAATGGTGTAAAGGGGTTGCTTTTTTTTTGTTTTTGGGGGGTGGGGGGTTGTCAACTATGAAACACAATAAGAACACAGAATACAGGTACCACACGACAAGGACACTGCAATACAATAATTTAAATGGGCCAAAAAAGAACACATGGGAAAAATACGGCAGTTGACATATATTAAATATAGTTTAATTAATTCAATTTCATATATCAAATGAACTTTACTTTTATTGTCAGTATCAAAATTCTTTTCAATTAAACTACTTTAAGCAATAAATTTTATTATTAGTGGTAGCATTGATTTTAAATATTCTTTATATCATGAAAAATAGTTATTACTTTTGTTATACCCACACCAAATTGAGCAAAGGAAAGCTTAATGAGGTCTCAGAAGTTACTTAGTGTTATCTCGTGGTGGAAGCTTGTTACTCAATACACAGTCCAAAACCCAACAAGGGAAGTCCTTCTCATCCTCAGTTCCATCCAATTCAGTAATTTTCTTCCTCCAAGGACCACCTTGGGAACCCTCAGTGATAATAGAGGGAGGAGATATGGTAGAAAATTCAAAAGAAGGATAGACCGTGGAGTCATTTTCAGCATTACCATCTACCTCAGTTCTTGAGTTAGCAAGACTTCTTGAAGTAATATCTTTTCCTGATAGAACATTTCCATTAACTGACGCCTGGGAGCCAAGTATTTGCCTTCTTTTGGTCATCCAATGAGCCAATAGGCCTTTAAGGGTTTCACGAGCTAGGTTAACCTACAAAAGACACGTCAACACCAGATGTATATAATAATCACAGATTTTTTCAGAGATATCAGTGTCTTAAGATTGCCAAAATCAATGGAAAAATCTAATACCTTATCATCCTCAGGCTTGCCAATTATGTTCAGATCTGCAGAGTACATTTCTGCAGAAAAGCATTGGGGAGTTTCCAGATGAACAGACAAGCTCCCAAGCCGGGTATCCACATTGAACCATGCAGGAATGCTTACCTAGAATGGTTTTAAACAAAATTTATTATTACTATTTTAAAAAATATATGCACTATTAGAACTGATATGATCAATAAATAGTTGACGCACCATCTCAAACAACTGCTCCTTTTTCTCATCAAACGAAGCCTGGACATTGAAATTAAAGAAAGATTTATACATACAACTAAAACATAACCATGCATATACAAGTGTGTATATGTGCACCAAACCAGTAAGTGGAAAAGCAAAGTCCAAGCCCTTCTACTCGGGGGGGATGAAGGAGAACAAAAAAACTGAAAGGATCTGGTCACCTGTCCGTAGTCCTCAATCACAACACCCCTGGTTATCTCCCAGAGCTTTACTGAACCAGCAGTATCCTGTTAAAGAAACATTAATATCATTTATGCAAAAAAAAAAAACTCCCAAAACAAAATTGTACGAAACAAAACTCAGGAAGTACAATAACATTTACCTTGGTTAATACATGTCTTTTATTATTTAAAATGTCGTGCTGAACTATTGCTGGAGTTCCAGGAATGGTAAAGATTGGTTCTTTATAAACAGGAACCTGTGAATAAATGACAATGTCAGCACTCAACAAGGGAAAGGAATAGAAAGTTTTTAAAACAAATAACAACCAAACTTCAAAGAGATATAAATAACAAAGCATATCATGGTTAACAAAAGGACAAATTAATATTTCCTCTTTCTCCTTGCGGTTGAGTGAGCATGGAACAAATCAAACATACCATAAATAATTCAATGAGCTTGCAGCCTTGCACCAAATCCACCAAAGTTCAAGTATGTAAAGAAATTAAGTGTTGCCACAGTGCAGAGTTTATGTTTTTAACAATACTACACAAACATGCTATACTTACTGGGGTAGACCCTTCTAAGGAAACTCGTGCCCTAGAAAAGGACAAGTTTCCAGCCAAGAACGAACCACCTCTTTGAAACACCTTCTGAGGATTTCTTCCTTCAGCAGGCCATCTATGGACTGAAGAATCTGTGGTTGCAACCCATATGCTATCATCATACAATGCCAGCTGCAAAATTGGGTGTTCCTTTGTGCAAAGCAAAAGACTCTCTCTTGTTGTCAAGTTTGTCAATACAACTGATTCATGTACAAAGTAAGTGCAAGTTCAAAGTTAAAGCTAAATATTTGAGGTAACAGACATGGACATCAAAGATTGTCAAGATTATATACCAAGAAAATTCAGAGCATGACCTTTGTTTGAAGTCAGAACAGTTCAGAAACTTAAGCTAGAATAGGCATTTTCAACTCTTAACAATATTTCATTGAGTTGCATTTTCATTTTCTGCTTACTTACTTTTTAAATGTCAAAGATATTCAGGTAATTTCAAAAAAAAATACCGGAAATTAAAGAATTTGGCACAAGGAATCATTTTTTTTTATAGAAGTAGGAGGCCTCATTAAAAACCTCCCTCATAGTGGACCCTTTCCCGTGGCACAAGGAATCATATTTAAGAGTTTGTCTTATGCTAAGCTTTCATTCATTCTACAAGAGTTGTAACTTTATGAAGTCAATTTTGGAAGTTTCCTACTTTGGATCCCAAGTGTTTGTATGAATAAATATTACCAGAACTCCATCAATGAGCATGATCTACTTCAATTACTAAAAGAAGAAACTTCATAAGAACTTTGGCAACATTATTGACTAAATGACTACCATTGCCCTAGTTCAAAGTTTAAGGAATTCTAGGAATGATGCGACATAATTACTTATTCCTCTTCATTGCTCTCTAATTTCTAGCATTAGTTTCACTATCAAACTAACCTTAAATCCTTCCAAAAAGCCCTTAATTATCATTCCACCAATGACAGATTAAATTTCCTTAGCATAATTTCGCATCCTTAATTGAACCTGATATACTTACCAGCCAATTGTCCTACGTCAGTAGAAATTTCTTGTGAAATTCAGGAGAAATTTCTTGTGAAATTCTACATCAAAGCATTGACAAAAAGGATAAACATATCCATTAAAATGGTTTCGCATCAATATATACTTACAGAAAGATCTCTACCACCGCTATAAACATGACTAAAGGTTGGGGTGCTTGCAAGCGCCCAAACAGAATCCGTATGCACAGCATATGAATGCACACAACGTTGCTGCCCAAGGTCCCATAGCCTACAAATTAAAATTACAACCGCTTGAAAGGCAATGTCTTAATTTATTATGGCTGAAAATGGCATGTGCTTGTACACCGGTGAAACCGGTGCACAAATTAAGTACCTGATCATAGAATCGGATGAGCCTGATAAACAGTATCTGAAAGAATACAAAATGTCTGTCAAACACTTAATTAAATGAAATAAATTCCGGAAGATAGAATACAATCAAATAACATAATTCAATAGCATCAATCAAGGGAAGAGCCCATAAGATAACAATAAACTCCCTGATATGTTCGGAGAAAAGCATTCATCCAAATTTCACTTGAAGGCAACGTTGCAGTTAATAGAATAATAGATTTGGACATGTGCATCTATTTAAATCCATAACAAGGTTTTGTCTCATAATTCAACCATTCCCATTGTTATAAAAGTACTTAGCATCGTATGACCATTTTTAATATACAAAAATTCTTGTTGCTAAAATTTCCAAAATGTTACAATGAAACGACAGTTCATTCCACTGCAACGGAAGAGTTCAGCAGTTGCAAGAGAGAATAATCAGATGAAATATGTATCATATAAGTTACCACATACTAAAGCTCTATAGCTGTAAGCTTCCAACTAGCATCAAGTTAATTCTATTTTTAACTCAGAACTGACAGGAGCTGAATTCATTGCACCAACCTGCCAGTAGAATCCAGACACAGAGCCCTAATGTTATCTGTATGCCCTCTCAGCTTCATGGTCTTAGAACCAGTTCTAGGGTCCCAAACTCGCACAACCTATATGAAAATGAGGCAGGATGCTAAGATTGTTGCTGAAATATTTAAATGAAAAGGTTAAATGGTAAAAAATGACCAAAATAGGTAAGTGTATGACCTGCACTTGCAATATGTTATAAGAGGAAAGAAACATGTTATTATCAGAACATTTGAATTCGGTTAGAAGTAAAAATACCTTCTCAGTTCCACCAGAGACAGAAGGGATCCACTATCATTCATTCCTAATGCGTACACGGACTCTTTATGGCCTTTGGCAGTTATGGGGACATATCCATGACACTGGGTTGTGTGTGCAGCAATGCTATTACTTGAGCTAATTGTTCGCAAACTTGATATTGATAATGAATTTGCAGAACCATTGATACCGTTGGACGAATCATCTTCCGTTACATCACTGGACTTGGAGAGTGGAGTAACCGCAGCTTCAATATCCCATACAAAAACCTCACCACCAAGACCCCCAGAGGCAACTACATTGGTCTAAAATGTATGGCACTAAAAATGAATCAGAAAGTGACCTCTATAATAATAAATGTCATAACTTGAAGCAGAACTTATGCAGCCAACTTAAACATTAAATTTAAATAGCAATATTGCATTAATGGAACCTTCCATCCATGCAGCTAATAATATCCACAGAAACTTTGACATATAAATTACATTGCTTTCAGCTGCAGCTAGACATGTAACATAGTCAGAGTGTTGACGGAGAGTGCTGGTACAAGTTCCATCAGACAAGCAATTCCATATCTGGTATATGCCAAAAAAAAAGCATGTCAATACTTAATGAAATTAGTCAAAAAATAACTGTAAAAGATAAAGATTAATTAACAGCAAACCTTCAATGTGGTGTCCGACGAACAGGAAACAAGTGTATTACCACCTGCAATTACAGCATCATTTACCTGCATATCAAGGAAATTGCTTTATTCTGAATCATAACTTACGCATTACAGAGAAGTATTATGGATGGTGAATCCCAAAACCTAAAGAAAAAGAAGATAAAAGAATTCTTGACATTTAAACTAACTGTCGACATAATTGAAGTGCAAAGCAAAATACTTGCTCTAGCTTTTCCTTTTGGAGAGCTGATTAATTAGTAACTATTTATAATTGGTAATATGTCAAGATATGGCATTCTAGTAGACCAAAAATGGGAAGTAAATTAAATTTTCACACCCTCCCAAGTCCCAACAACATATTAGCAATCAAAAGATTCTAGGAGAAATATGAAGGTCATGCTCATAGCCAAATGCAGTCATTGGCGATAAAAAATGTACCCAATCAACATGTGACTCAAAAGTAGCAGAGCAACTGGCAGCATCTTCATCCAGTGCCCATCTCTTAAGCATGCCATCACGGCTTCCAGTGAAGAGATAGTTGCACCCATCAGAGACAGATGACTTTAGGACAGCCAAACAATTTATGCCAGCACAATGCTGCAAAACAACATGCCAAAATAAAGAAACATCAGTGCCTACACCCATAGAAACTGATAAAAGGATCAAGAAAAATCCAATATACTTACCCTATAGAATAAAAAGCAAAGGATTAACAGAATAATCTGATCTGATTGTGAACATGTTCTTAAATACGCCAAATATGACTGGTACAATATTACCTAGGAGAAGGAAGTTCAGGAGTTCCAACCCCAAACATATTTGAAATATGCGAAGTTTATCAACATAACAAATAAATAATAAACGTTTAGGAAAACAAATGGTAATCTAAACAAGATTTAATGAAGGCACACGTACTCAAATTGTTATTCTGTGGTTCATTAATAAATTTGTGTGTCCCCATATAACAATGCATATAAAAACAAACACAAGCTTCTAGAATTCATACTTTAGCTGCGATATGATAGCATTAAAGTTTCGAGAAGGAATATAAATCTGATTAAGCACTAGGCAGAAACACCGATCATGGAACATATTGCATTACACTGAAAATACAGATACATACATTAGAACCCTAATGAAATCTCATATATGCAAATTCCTAACGATTGCCAAATACGAAATCAAGGAAGAAAACTTGTTCACTTCAAAGATTAAGAACGAATGAATAAGAACAACTTCACCTTTGTATCATCAGTGTCCCTCAAGACATATCTCAGCTTCTTTTCTTTACGTGGGCGGTTAGAATTGCCATTGTTCCCCGCACTGCCCACTCGGTGCATTTCGTGACCCCCTATATGATCAGTCAAACGAAATTTGAAACTAAACCACTGAAATTTTCAACGCCTTTGAACACTTGAACATTTCAACACCGTATATTAAGTTGGAATAACTTAAATTCTGCAACCAAAATCAATTTAAAAAAATAATAAAGCCAGGCTTCAAATAGCGATGGAGAGTCGGCGTCCCGTCGTGAACAAATTTAACATGGATAGCAGCGGATCGCGGGCACAAATAGCGTTTAGAAAGTTCTCCTTCTCGGCAGAGTAATCGTAGATAAAGTATGAAATGAGATAAGAGTAAATAGTACTGGGATCGAAACATAGAATGCAATATAGCAGAGGCTGGGAGTAGATAACTCAAAATCTCTCTCAATACTAAAATAGGAATCGATGCTCAAGTAAAGTTTAGGGTTTCAAAAATTACCTTATTTAATACGGTGGACGGTCGGAAACTACAAGGCAAGAGTTGGGGTTGGGTGAGGAAACGGAGGAAGAGAGGCGAGGCTTGGTTGGTTGGGTCCTTCGGTACGGTGATGGTGAAGAGAGCGATGAATCTGGGTCGGGAACTGTTGGGTCAAATGATAAATTTCATATTGAATTTGTGATCATGTTTTCTTTTAGGGTAAACTACCTGTTTCGTACCCTATATATTTCTCTCTTCTGTTTTAGTCGCTAAATTATTATTCTTAGCAAAACTCTGATATTTAATTTTTATTTCATTGTCGACGTAACGAAAATAGTAATATAGCATAATATACTAATAATTTTAATTTTAAAATTTTATATTTTATATTAAATTAATTTTGATTTAAAATAATTTAATGTTAAAGAAATTTATCAGTGTGATTCAAACATCATCAATATCTTGTTCATATATAGTGATAATGGTCAATAAATTCTTGACATTTAAATAATGACATATAAATATTTAGTATCTTTCAATTTATAAATATTTTCCCCACTACTGGTTTTGACAGAGAATGCTTTAAGGAAACTTTTTCTGTAATTTGTATGGAGTTTTCTTGCTTCGATAACGAGAGTAAAATAATTATGAAATAAAAGACATCGATATTTAATGTGAAAATTTTTATTTTTATTTTCTAAAATAATTTTTCAATTTTACAACCAAACATATTTTCTTTAATATTTTATATTTTTAAGAAATTAAAAATAAAAATAATCTATGTTTTCTAAATAAAACCAAACCGATGATATTTTCCTTTTATTTTTGGGCCGCTTGATGGGTTTTTTAAATATGTTTTAATCCTCTTTAAAATTTGTAAATTCATTCTGATCCTCCTAATAAATCATAACTCCATTCTTTGTGAACTATTTGACTCTAGTAAAGAAAACTAGGATGGAATATCCCGAAATTGGACAAAAAGATGCTATGAATAATTAGAATATATTAATGGTAAAATGCATTAATCTAATATGAAAATAAAGTAAATATATAAATAATTAGGTTTGGTTCAATTTTTAATTAAACGTGAATTAAATTATATTTATAAAATTGAATGATATAAGAATTAAAATATTTGACTTGATTTAATTCGTTTTCATTCGATTCAAGAAGTTTTAGTTATTCATATTTTTTAAACTGAATGTCTAAAGAAAATAAATTTCAAGCTTAAATTAAATGCGAATACACAAATTTAAATTAATAAAACTAACATTATTAATTTTAAAATTTAATATTTAAATTGATTCAAGTGAGGAATATCTAAAAATATCCGATATTTACATATGTTAAGACACCAATCAATTTTTATTATTTGATTTTTCTTTTTGAAAGGATTGTCTTGTATGTTATATATAAAAGTACGGGAACTCGCTCAGAGTCGACTCCAAGGTAGGGCTGTAAATGAGACGAGACAGATCGCGAGTTATTTGAGATCGACTCGATCAAGGCTCGATAAATACTCGGATCGAATGAACTCGACTCGATCTCGAGCCCGGCTCGAGTTCTTAACGAGCTGGAACGAGCTACTCGATATTCTACTCGAAAAGCTCGTGAGCAGCTCGAAAATATAATATATTAAGATTTTATTTAAAAAAATAAATTAATAATAATATTAATATTTATGTATTGTTTTTTTTAAAAATACAGTAAGATTTTATGTATTTAAGGTTCATGTTCGAGTTTGAGGCTTTAATCAAGTTAAATTTAAGATTTTTTTTCATTTCGAGCCTTTTCGAGCTGCTCACGAGCTTCAGTTCAGGATTTCGAGTTCGAGTCGAGCTTGAAAATTTTAAGCTTGCGAGTTTTTAAATCGAGTCGAACTCCATTTCAGAGTTTTCGAGTCGAGTCGAGCTCAACAATACTCGAGCTCGACTCGGCTCGTTTACACCCCTACTCCAAGGAGAGTACCTTAAGCAATCGTTCAAGAATCTCAATTTTTTGTATTTATAATTGGGATCCTTAATTTTTTTTTTAATTTTTGACTCTCTTTTTCCATCTCTCTTATTTATTCATTTAATTATGAATTAAGTCCAATCATGTTTTGTTTTCAAATCTTACTCTTTAATTTATCAAATATTCTTTAATTTTTAATCTTCTTCAATCTCAACCTAACAATAACTATAAGAAGTTATTATATAAAATGAACTAAAATGATAGTTTAAATACTAAATGTGTAATTTATCCTTTTTAACATAGAAAATGGGAAACTATAAAAAAATAAATTTAAAAATCCAAAAATTGATTTGATCAAATTATCAAAAGTTCTCAATGATGCTATTTGATGAATTAGAGAAAAATACAATTAGAACTATAATTTTAGGCTATTTTTTCTTAAAATACAATAATTTTATTTTGTTTAAAATAAATTTATTACAAATGTAATTAATTACGCTTAAAAAGGGAGAAAATTCACTATTAAAAAAAGGAGAAAATTCAAACATTTTTTTTTGCTGAAGATACCCAAAAAGAAAAAGTTCACACACATTTACTTTACTTTATGCTGAGTTGTCACGGGAAAATATATATTAAAAGAATTTATTTTCATTATTTTTTTTCGTGTTTTTATATTTTGTAGGAATAAAACTAATTTAAAGTAGGAAGCCTATTTTTGGACTCAACTTTGATTTATTTTATTTTAATCATTAAATTTTCAAAATTTTTAATTTAATCATTTAACTTTTAAATTATATTTTTTTATTATTCAGATGTTAAATCATAAACAAAAGGATGATTTGATCTAATTTTTCTTTATGATACGGGCTATTTCTTATTGTTGTGAAAATCATCTCATTTTTACTTCTTTTATTTCATCATATTTTAAATAATTTTAAAATCTCAGAGTTTCATCTTTCTCGTATTTCATTATTAATATCATCGTTCTTTGATATCTTCTTTGGTAAGACACCGATACATTTATCTCATCCTTACTTATAATAAATCTATCAATTTATTTTTTTAAAATATCTTATAAATTTGTAAACCTTTGATCCAAAATTAAAAAAAATGATTTAAATATATAATTCAATCTTTATCTATCAATTATTGTGGAATTAAGATATATTGTTTATATTTTTTTCTCCACTTTTTCATCATTAAGATTTGGAAGAGAGTGTTTTTATGGAAATAGGTGAAAATCTAAAAAAATAAGTTAAATTTTTTAAAAAAATTAAAAGAAAATTTTATAAGATTTCAACGGTTTTGGAAAGAATAGGGGTTTGTTATAATACTGTTAAATAATTAAAATGAAAAGATAAAAATTGAAGAAATGACAAAGTCGAGTAATAAAATCGAAAATTCAAGTTTATTAACCAAAATAAGAATATGGTCAAAGTTGAGTGATAATACTTGTAATTTACCCTTTAAAATAACTTGAGCATCACTGCAATCTGCAAACGGTTATGCGAAAACTGTCGAAAGTTAAAACCTTGCCCGACTTTGATAAAAACCTTGCCCGACTTTAATAAAAACCCTTTTGTTTGGTTTGTTGGAATGTTTATGAGGGAATTAAAATCTGTGAATGAATTGAAATCTGTCAAAAATTAAAATCAAATTTCATATTCTGTTTGGTTGGCAGGAAATTTAATTAGAATCCAATTCCATATTATGTTTAGTTCGCAGACATGTCAGATGAATTTGATTTCAGTAATGTAAAATGACAAGATTGCCCTTATTATTATTTTTTGCTTAATTTTAGTTTATTTTATAAATTACATGTAGCAATATATTATAATTTTTTTTAAAAAAATTAAATTAAATTAAAATTTAATTTTATTAATTGATTATTCATTTCAATAAATTATAAAAATTATGTTAATAAATATCATAAGTTAAAATCATCCCAATTAGGGATGACTATGGGTCGGGTTGAGTCAGGTTTTTGGTCTACCTGACCCGACCCGAGAACAAGGGAACCTCCACCTGAGACCTGACCGACCAAAATAAAGTTTCACCGACCCGACCCGACTATATGAATTAGAAACCTGACCCGACCCGAAATAATAAAAAAAATTATTTTTATTCAATAAAAACAGTGACTTAATTGAAAATATATATATAGGGGTATTATTGTAATTATTTCTAAATATATAAGGTAAAATTATATATATTTGGGTTAGGTATTTTTCACCCTAAACCCGAACCCGACCCAATATCACACTTAAAAAAACCGATCCGACCCCACCAAAATAAAGTTTCACCCACCCGACCCGAATATATGGATTAGAAATCCGACCCGACCCGAAATAATAAAAAAATTATTTTATTCAATAAAAACAATGACTTAATTGAAAAAAAATTATATATAGAGGGGTATTATTGTAATTATTCCTAATATATAAGGTAAAATTATATATATTTTCGGGTTGAGTATTTTTCACCCTAAGCCTCAACTCGACCCAACCCGAATATCACACTTAAAAAACCGACCTGACCCAACCAAAATAAAGTTTCACCCGACCCGACCCGAATATATGAATTAGAAACTCGACCCGACCCGAAATAATAAAAAAATTATTTTTATTCAATAAAAACAGTGACTTAATTGAAAAAATTATATGTAGAGGGGTATTATTGTAATTATTCCTAAATATATAAGGTAAAATTATATATATTTTCGGGTCGGGTATTTTTCACCCTAAACCCAAACTCGACCCGACACGAATATCACACTTAAAAAAGCAGACCCGACCCAACCAAAATAAAGTTTCACCCGACCTGACCCGAATATATGAATTAGACACCCGACCCGAAATAATAAAATTATTTTTATTTAATAAAAACAGTGACTTAATTGAAAAAATTATATATAGAGGGGTATTATTGTAATTATTCCTAAATATATAATGTAAAATTATATATATTTTCGGGTCGGGTATTTTTCACCCTGAACCCGAACTCGACCCGACCCGAATATCACATTTAAAAAAACTGACCTGACCCGACCAAAATAAAGTTTCTCCCGACCTGACCCGAATATATGAATTAGAAACCCGACCCGACCCGAAATAAAAAATATTCAATATATGAATAAGTTACCAAAAGATTGATGAGGGTAGTATGGTCAAATTTCAATTCCTTCTAACAAGGGAATTGAATTCCATCATTTTTATGGAATTCACTTTCCCTCATTTGATAGAAAGTTGAAGCCATGAGGGATTCCAATTCCCTTGGAAATTTTGAACCAAACATGGGAAAGTGCTGGAATTGGATTCTAATTCCCCCTAATTCTAAGAGATTCATGCGAACCAAACGCCACCTTAGGTGACGTTTGGTTTGCTGGAATGTTTATGAGGGGGAATTGGAATTTGTGAAGGAATTGAAATATGAAGGAATTAGAATCTAAATCTGAAACTTGTTTGGTTGGCAGGAAATTGAATTGAAATCCAATTCCATATTCTGTTTGGTTCGCAGACATGTCAGATGAATTTGATTTCAGTAATGTAAAATGACACAATTGCCCTTCTTGTTTATTTTGCTTAATTTTAGTTTGTTTTATAACTTACATGTAGCAATATATTATAAAATTTTAAAAAATATTAAATTTTCAATTTATTGATTAATTATTCATTTAAATAAATTATAAATATCATACTAATAAACATCATAAGTTAAAATTATTCCAATTAGGGATGGTCATGGGTCGGGTTTTTGGTCTACCTGACCAGACTCGAAATAATAAAAAAAATTATTTTTATTCAATAAAAATAATAACTTAATTGAAAAAATTATATATAGAGAGGTATTATTGTAATTATTCTTAAATATATAAAGTAAAATTATATATTTTTTCGGGTCGGGTCGGGTATTTTTCACCCTAAACCGACCCAAATATCACATTTAAAAAACTCCGACCCAACCCGAATATCAAACTTAAAAAACCCTGACCCGACTCTACCCAAACCCAAATTTTTTAAAAAAAATCCGACTCGACCTGAATATCACACTTAAAAAAACCGACCTACCTCGAATATCAAACTTAAAAAAACCTGACCCGAACCTAATTTTTTTTAAAAAAATCCGATCTGATCCCGAAATTTTAAAAAAAATCTAACTTAAATACTGAAAGATTGATGATGATAGTATAATTAAATTTCACATTCCCTTATCCAAAAGATTTCAATTACGTTATAGATGACATTTACTTTCTCTCTATTAATAAAATTTAATTCAAAATATCCTTTAAAAATTTAAACCAAACATAAAAAAAATTATGAAATTAGATTTCAATTCTTCTTAATTTTAATTTTAAGGGATTAAGGAAATGACACCTCATTTTTTTCGTTCAAAATAGAACTCTTTCAATTTCCATTTTCTCTGAAATCGTCAATCACCGAAGTGTAGAGCCTTTAACAAAGAAATCCCAGGAAAACCCCAGAAAGATTACAGTTTTAGTAAAAGCAAAAGCGTAGAAAATAATGGATGAAGGCAACAACAACGACAACACTACTCCCGATGCTCTCAAAGCTGCTTCTTTTTACCTTGAATCCGTACTGTTTGTCTCTCTGTTAACAATAAATGTTGTCAAATGTAGTTTCTGCTGTAAATTAATCAATTTTTTTATGAAGAATACTTATTTTTTAAGTTTACGTCTCTGTGAAAGTTTCGAACTGCGATTCATTAGTCGAGTTTCGAATTTGTGTAAAGTTGGGAAATTTATGAACTTTGTTCTGCTTTCTAAGATTGGTTAGTGGTTCAAATGAGTTTTAAGGGTTTAAGCTAAGACGTAATTTTCAAATTTGCTTTTATGGAACTAATAGATCTCCCTTAGCTTTGCATTTTTTTATAATAATGTCTGATCTTTGTATTGTATTCCCTTTTTTTTCCTTCATTTTTTCAAATGGGTTTTGATTGAGTGTCAAACTTTTGGGCAAGCAGTGATTAACTTTTGGTCTCTACTCTCCTTCCTCTATCGAGGTTTTAAAATCTGCTTTTTGCAGTTTCTACATGCATTTTCTCTTCTATTCTGTGATTTTCATCTGCTTAGGATCAGTATATATCCAGTTTTTGTATGGATCATAGTCACATAAATCGCTCAACAGCCCACGATCTGCGTACCGTACGAAGCGATCCGAAACGCGTTCCAGTTGTTTCAAAATCGCGTTCCAGTCGTTTTAAAATCGCGATTCGGTACGAGATTTGGATTTAGATGGAGTCCTAGCTCCTCATCGGAGCGTAGGACGGCGGATGGCATGAAGGCTTTGGGTTTCCTCGAGTGTTAAAGAGGAGCTTGAGGAGAGGAAATGGGGGAACGACAGGGGTCGATTTAAGGCTGAAGAAGATAATGAACGAGGCGAGACTAACCTTGGCGTGGCGGCTGTCGATGATGCTGTCGAAGAAGAAGATAGGAGGATGAAGAAGATAGGAGAGTCGGGTTCCTATAAAAAAAAAGAGAGGGAGAGTTGGAGAGAGGCGCTGAGTTTGGGTATTTTAATACATTTAGTTAGGTTTTCGGTTAAATTAGGATTTAGTCACCATATTCTTAGGGAAAATTATGTTTAGGCCTCGTAATTTAGTGAATGTTTATAAAACGGTCCCTAATTCGTCCCAATTTTCTGATTTTGTTTTAAATGCTTAGGTACCATTTATGTTATTTTACATATTATTTTAGATTAAATCGAATTTGATAAATTGTATATAGGAACCTGTAACTTATGCGCATTTTGTACTTAGGTCAGTGATTTATTTCTAATTTTACAGTTTAATTTTATATTTGTTTCTGGTTAAGGGTAAATATCTGTTTAAATCCCTGTTTTTTTATGTATTATTTCAGTTATTAAGGAAGTTTTAATTTCTTTTATTTTATTCCTACTATTTATAGTTACTTATAAAATTTGATGTAGAAAAATAGCAACTAAGAAACTGGTACATCATACCAATTTATATGATACATCGTACCGAAACGATCCGAAATAAGTCTACCCTCGTACTGAATTTTAGGGACCTAGCGAATTGCGATCCCGTTCCACGTTCCCGTACCGAGCGTACCACGATCCATGTGACTATGGTATGGATATTGGATTGAGTTTTGACTACCTGTGGTTGGGTCTGGGTTTTTTTCTTCTATAAGTTTGTGCTGTTTGAATCCTTAGAATGATTGGGAAAGTTATAAATTTCAGCAGGATGCATAATTATTGATATTAGTTGCCGAAGTCCTAAAATCCCAATCATATTACTAATGATTCTACCTGCTGAAATTTATAACCTTGATTCGGAAAACAATCAGTTCTTAGCTTTTATCTTGCATTTTTTAGGATAGTGTTGGTTGATCAACTTTTGCCTCGTGATCAGTAATATAAGTGAACTCTAAAAACTTTGAAGAAAAGAAACCGTAAAAAGGTGGCTAAGTCTTCCTATGAAAAGAGTTTATCAAATGAAGCTTGCAAACATTGCAAAATCTAATTTGCTGCTGTATTTACTTCCACATCATGAGTCATGACCCAATTGATTTCTCTCTTGAATATTTGCAGATTAAAGCAGGAGATATACGGGTTTTGGCGAACACATCATTCCTTTTAGTAAAAAGAGATTGGTCTTCTGAGATTCGGTTACATGCATTTAAAATGCTACAGGTTCAAGCTCACTCACCATTTTTCTCCTCCCGTTCTGTTCATGCTTCATGCTCACTTCAAAAGATTAAATTTTGGGTTACCAATGATTTAATTATGATGATAAACCTGTCTTGAAAATAAGATGCATAGCATCTTAATATCTGTGCAGCATGTGGTCCGGTTTCGGTGGGAGGAATTTGGTCCTTCAGAACATAGAAACTTTGCAAATGCTGCTTTTGATTTAATGTCTGAAATTGCAGACACTTGTGGGGAATGGGATTTGAAATGTCAAACTGCTGCACTTATTGCTGAGGTTTTCACCACATTGCCTTGTTTGACTCATTTTATGTGTATCTGGTTATCATTTTTTCAGTTAAATAACTATATATGTGTGTGTATTAATATATATTTGCTGTTTGACAGATTGTTAGAAGAGAATTTGTAAATCTTTGGCAAGAGCTGCTTCCCTCTCTAGTTTCCCTATCCAGCAAAGGCCCTGTACAAGTAAAGCTCCTTGCAACTTACATTTAGTCATAATCTTTTTATATTATTTAATCATGCATTTGATGAATTTGATGGTTTCCATTTTAGGCTGAGTTGGTCTCCATGATGCTGAGATTGCTCCCTGAAGATATTACAGTCCATAATGAAGATTTGGAAGGTTTATATTCTTACCTTGACTTCGATTTTGTTTTTGTTCAAAAACTGAATGATTTCATTTTTTGGCACCCAAGATGTTGCAATTCTGCTTTCATTGATACATTGCAAATGGAATGCTCATTTCTTCTCTTCTCTTCTCTTCTCTTCTCTTCTTCTTTTCATTACGAGAGAGTGATATTATACATATCAACATATCATATGATGTTTTAAGCTTCTTTAATTTATCATTCAGGTGATCAGCGTAGGTTGCTGTTACGTGGTCTTAGTCTTTGCCAGAAATTTTGCCACTATTGTTTACTGTATGCCTCCATCTTTTCCTGGAATATACATTGATTCTTTTAGCACTATTTTATTATGTTCATCTCTCAATACAGTTACTGGAAAGGCATTATGGAGCGGCAATGAATGAGTTGGGTAGACAACAACTAGATATCGCAAAACAGCATGCGGCTGCTGTAACAGCTACTTTAAATGCTGTAAATGCCTATGCTGAGTGGGCTCCTTTGTCTGATCTTGCTAAATATGGCATCATTCACGGGTATGATATTCTTCTTTCACTTCTCAAAAGATGATTTTTAATCATTGAGGCGATCTCTTCTTTACTCATACTCTATTTTCACAGGTGCTGTTTTCTACTTTCTTCTCCTGATTTTCGCCTTCATGCTTGTGAGTTTTTCAAACTTGTCTCTCCGAGGTATGCTATACGGTTTGCTTGATTAGATATGGATTTTCTCTCCTAGAAGACTACTGTTTGCCATTATGAACTCTCGATTCTGACATGCAGAAAGAGACCTACGGATGACTCTGCTTCTGACTTTGATTCTGCAATGAGTAACATCTTTCAAATCTTGATGAATGTATCCCAAGATTTTTGGTTAGGCCTAGCTCAGCTGGTGCGGCTATAGATGAAAATGACTACGAGTTCGCTGAATATGTATGTGAAAGTATGGTGTCTTTGGGTTCCTCAAACTTGCAATCTATTCTTGGAGATAGCACTACATTCTCTCTTATTTACAGAAGGTAATAACGGTCAGAAGATTGCGGCATAGTTTGTAAGATTACTATTTTTTATCTTTAATTCAACTGAAGTGTATTTTACAAACAAGTCTCCTAACATTGCTATATTTCCGTATATACACCTAGATCGTGAGACATTTTCATTTGCAAATTATTTTTCCGCTAATTGTTTAATGAGTAATATCTTCTAGTTATGTTCTACTTTTATCTTTCAGATGCTTGGGTTTTTCCAACATTTTAAGCTAGCTCTTCATAACCAGTCTCTGCAATTTTGGTTGGTATGTGGAAGTTTCCATAAATTGTTGTAACTTGTAATAGCAAAGCATGAATAACAAATAGCTAACTTCAAATAAATTCCTCTTGGTAAATGGCACACCTACGGAGAAAATTCACACTACTAGAGGTTTAAGACAGGGCTGCTTGTTATCTCCTTTGTTGTTCAATTTGGGAGGGGAATTGCTACATTTATTGTTGGTGAAAGCATTGGATAAGGGGCTGTTTTCGGGTTTTGAATTAGGCTCTAATGATCGTTCTTTCATGTTATCTCATTTGCAATTTGCGGACGACTTAATAATCTTTATCAAGGCTTCTATTCGTGATTTGGCGAATATTAGAAGGGTGCTTTTAATTTATGAACCGCTAGTGGGTCTGAAGTTGAATCTGATTAAGAGCAGAATTTTTGGAATTAATGTGGGGAGGAGGACTTAGCTTCATGGGCCACGGAATTAGGGTTTGTAAGGGGAGATTTTCCATCGGAATACTTAGGCTTACCGTTGGGGGCCAAGAGGAATTCTTTTTCCCTGTGGGAACCGGTTGTACAAAAATTATATAATAGTTTGGCTGGTTGGAAGGCCAAGTCTTTATCTCTGGCTGGGAGGGCAGTCTTGGTCAAATCGGTGTTGTGCTCTCTTCCTATTTACTACCTTTCTATCTTTCGGATCCCTATTATTGTACTCAATAAACTAAACTCTATCATGGCATCGTTTTTATGGGGGGGAATCAACAGAAAAAAAGAACATTCATTGGGTCAAATGGGAATTGGTGTGTAAGCCAAAGAAGTTGGGGGTTTTGGGATTCTGAATCTGTTGTTATTAAACAGGGCTCTTATGGGGAAATGGGTGTGGAAATTTGCTGCATAGAAAAAATCTTGGTGGAAATCAGTTGTGTGTTGTGTTTACAATATGGATCCTAATTCAATGATGATCCGGAATACTTGGACAACTCGTTCTTCTTGGATTTTGAGAGGAGTTATTAAGAACTTATTTTCAAGTGATGATTTTGGGGGATGTCTTAGAAAAAATTTGTGTGTTAGAGCTGGAAATGGAGAAACAATGATGTTTTGGCATGATGTATGGTTGGGTTCGGTTTCTTTGAAAGATAGGTTTCCAAGGTTATTTGCTCTTTCAAATAACAAAGAGGTTAAGGTTGCAGAATTCAGATTGCATAACGATTCGGGTTGGGTTTGTGATATTCAAACAAGAAGGAATTTGGTGGATTGGGAGGTTGAGCAGTGGCTACAAATTATCTCTCTGTTGAATATCTCTTCCTTGTCTCTATTAGAGGAAGATTGTTGGATTTGGTTGGGAAATGGAGGGCTATTTTACTGCAAAATCATGCATGAAAATTTATTTTGATAGAGAGGGTAATGATGAATTAGAAGGTAATTGGGAAATGTATGTTTGGAAAGGAGTAGCTCCACCTCGAGTGGAATCTTTTGTTTGGCAACTTGCTCATCATAGAGTTGCGGTGAAAGAGGAACTGCTGAAGAGAGGAGTTATAGGGGTTGAAGACACTGTCTGCCCATTGTGCAAGAAGTGCAATGAGTCGGTCTCACATTTTTTTCTGCACTGTGATGTGGTATGGGATTTGTGAGCTAAATTTTTAAATTTATGGAATGTTTTCTTTGTGATTCCTGGTAAGTTGATGGATTTCTTAATTGCATGGATGACCTAGTTCCGAGATCTCACATATGGAAATTTATTCCAAGAGCAATGTTGTGGTCTGTTTGGAAATGTAGGAATGAGGTGATTTTTCAGAATGGGAAGGTAGATTCTGCGTTGTTCTTCATTACACGATTCAGAATTGTTTCTTGGTTTGAAACTTCTTTTAAGGATGTTCATATTCATTTTGATTCTTTGATGGGGGATTTAAAATTAGTGGATCAGCAGGACAATCTGAAAAAGAGGTCTCTTCTTCTTCTAGGTGGAGTCCTCCTCCGGAAGGGTTCTTAAAAGTTAACGTTGATGGTGCAATGGTCAAAGGTTGGGATAAGGGTGGAATAGGTGGCTTGATTAAGGATGGCAGTGGTTCGATGCTTGGGTCGTTTTCAGAGAAGGTAGGGGGAGGTCCTTCTTTACTCGCAGAGCTATTGGCGATTAATAGAGGGTTGATTCTTATTGATGAAGTTGATTACTTTCCAAGTCAGATGTTTATTTTGGAATCGGATTCTTCTAATGCTCTGAAGTGGATTAATAATCCAAACCTTAGTACTATTTTGTTTCAATCCTTGGCAAGGGATATAGCTACCATTGTGGAGAGGAAGGAGTTATCATGAGGCATATCTCGAGAGCAGCAAATTAGAAAGCGGATGAATTAGCTAAAGCTGGTATAGGTTGATTTTTAGGTTTGTGTAATGCTTAAAGGTGTTATGCCTTGGTTATTCTTATTAAGGGAGTATTAGGGTGTGTTATGTTTACAGAATTATGGTATTTGTTATGTAAGGAGTTGTTAGTTGTTGAGGTGTGGAGGTGTATTATTGTTCTCATTAATAAAGTTAGAGGCACTCTTTTCCTCATTCCAATGTCCTTCATGTTATGTTTGTAACATGTAGGATATGAAGGAGTTTTTTAATGAGGCCTTATTCTATAAAAAGAAAAAGCCAAAGCCTTCCGTACATTCATCTGGAGATGGGTCGATTGCTACTAACGCAGAATCCTCTTTGGCTCAGGTTGACGATGCAAAAAGAAAGATTTTAACTTTTCTGAATGACGATATTTGTAGTACAATTCTCGATATATCTTTCCAACGCATGCTTAACAAAGAAAAGCTCATCACTGGAACAACCCTTTCTTTGGGGGTTTTGGAATTGTGGAGTGATGATTTTGAAGACAAGGGTGACTTTGGCTCATACCGTTCTAGGCTGGTAGGTTCTCTTAACCTCGGATTTGTTTATATCTAGATCTAGATTTGCTACTTTTGATTGTAAAACCATACTTCTCCGATTGCAGCTTGAGTTCATCAAACTTATTGGTTCCAACAAGCCTCTTGTGGCTGCTGCTAATGTTTCTGAAAGAATTATTATGATCATTAGGAACCTCTTGAATTCTCCTATGCCAGTTCAGGTTATGTTGCCAACCCGTTTCATTTCTGTCCTTTCTGTGATACCTTGTCCATATGTTGAGAGTTAGAGCTTTGTCTTTAATATCTTTTCTACCTTTCAGGATTTGGCTGTGATGGAAAGCATGCAAATGGCTCTGGAAAATGTTGTTAGTTCTATTTTTGATGGATCGAATCAATTTCCCGGGGGTAGTTCAGAAGTTCACTCAACTTTATGTAGAATATTTGAAGGTCTGCTAAAAAAATTCTTATTTATCAGAGGCTCTTGGTTTATCATAGGATACCTACTGAACAACTCTATTTACTGTGAATTGAAGATTTACTCCGGGAACTTCTTTCTTTGAACTGGACTGAGCCGGCCCTTGTGGAAGTACTTGGCCACTATCTAGATGCAATGGGTCCCTTCCTCAAGCATTTTACCGATGCAGTTGTCAGTGTCATCAATAAGCTTTTTGAGCTCTTAAATTCACTTCCTTTTCTTGTGAAGGTTCTCATGTTTTTTTATCTTTGTTTTGCCCTATTGTTTGCAATAAGGACCAAGAATTGGTTTTTTTACCTGAATCTTTTGTTTGGTAGGATCCTTCTACTAGCAGCACTAGGCATGCAAGGTTGCAGATTTGTACGTCATTTATTCGAATAGCAAAAGCTGCTGATAAAAGTTTTCTGCCTCACATGAAGGTGACTGGTGTTTCTTTTTTATCTGTCGAGCAAGATGATAATATATTTAATTGAAGCTTTTTGAAGTTTGAAAATGCTGATTTAGTGTCAAACTGAAATGAAAGATTCACACGCTGAACCATTAGATCGCCTTTTTTTGGGCTGCAGAAAACTCCACTAGATCACTTTTGTGTATTGATAACAAGTTTCTAGCCATTATGGTTAAAACCTGTTAAATACGAACTCCTGTTCCCTCCACTTAAATGGAATAGATAAATTAAGATAATTGTGTTTCTTAAAAACGAACATTTTCAGTCTTTTTATTTGTTTTATTTTTTAAGGATTTCCCCGATTTTTCTCCATATCCAAAAGCGAGCTTCAGTTTTTTTTGATGTAGGAATACATTGCGACTGCTTGTATTATAGCTGTTAAATTAGAGCAGAAAAAGTCCACTTAATCCTTAAATAGATACAAACTTAACTGCGCTTCATAAGGAAATCCAGTACAATCTGTCACAACGGTTTAGATAACTAAGCGTTACACCCAATATTCAGGGTATTGCTGATACAATGGCACATTTGCAAAGAGAAGGTCGTTTGCTTCGTAGTGAACATAATCTTCTTGGTGAAGCATTTCTTGTAATGGCTTCTTCTGCGGGGTAATTACTTGCTTAAAGTGTCTCAATCATCTTGTAAAGCCAGCTTCTTTTGTTTTTGTTGTTATCAATTTTACTTGAAATGGAGCAGGAGTCAACGGCAGCAAGAAGTTTTGGCATGGTTACTTGAACCCATGAGCCAACAGTGGATACAGATAGAATGGCAAAATAATTACTTATCTGAACCTTTTGGTCTAGTTTGTTTATGCTCCGAGAGAGCATTTATGTGGTCACTTTTCCATACTGTGACATTCTTCGAGAAAGCACTTAAGAGGAGTGGAATGCGGAAAGGCAATTATAACTTGCAAAACAGCTCAACAGAAATTCCTACACCATATCCGATAGCTTCACATCTGTTGTGGATGCTTCCTCCACTCTTAAAAGTATGTTATTGTGTTTAAGAACCAACCTATATTTTCTTACATATTTTTCTTTGTTGCATTACTTTTTAAATGAGGACTATGTTGTATTATTGAATCTCATCTTGGAGATAACAGGGAAAATGTTGTTTTTTCATTTGCAGATGCTTCGTGGTATACATTCCCTTTGGTCACCTTCTGTGTTCCAAATGTTACCTGGAGAAATCAAAGCAGCAATGAGCATGAGTGATGTGGAGCGATCCAGTCTTCTTGGTGGTGGGAACCTGAAATCTTCAAAGGGTACATTAACTTTCGTAGATGGGCCTCAGTTTGATGTGAATAAGGAAGGATATACCGAACCAAATGAGGCTGACATAAGAAATTGGCTAAAGGGTATCCGAGATAGTGGGTAAGTAATGGCATCTTTGCACATTTCTAACTTACGAAATTGTTTATGTATTAGTATTGAGATTTTAGCTTGTCCTTTGTTACTTGGGCTCAAGTAGGAGTGTGGATACATATATGTTTAATTTTTCCTTTTTTCTTCATGTATGTGGAGAGTTCTTGGAGGGTCATATCCCTACAATGATGTCCGATATGTGTCGGACATGGGTACTTCAAGCAAAATAACTAGTTGTGGCAGCACAGAGTGCAGCTACTTGACTGAAATCAAACTAATACTTCAGTCATCATAGCTCATCATGTCTTTTCAAATTGGTGCTAATCTGTCTTCCATAATTATAGGTACAATGTATTGGGACTATTTACAATCATCGGGGATCCATTTTTCAAGTGCATGGATGTCTGTTCTGCTGCTTTAAGTCTAGTTGAGAATATACAGTCAATGGAGTTCAGACATATACGACAGCTTGTTCATTCTATTTTGATTCCACTAGTTAAGTCCTGTCCTCTGGATATGTGGGAGATATGGCTCCAAAAGCTACTTCACCCATTATTTGTTCATTGTCAGCAAGCTTAGAGCTGTTCATGGTCTGGTCTTTTGCACGAAGGTCGGGCAAAGGTCCCTGATAATCATGGGATTCTCACAGGGTCAGACTTAAAAGAGGAAGTAATGGAGGAGAAACTACTTCGAGATTAAACTCGTGAGATATGCTTGTTCCTTTCTACTATACATCACCAGGATTAAATGCCAGCCTTCCATCGTTGGAACATTCTGGTCATGTTAGCCGCGTCGACACGTCTTCTTTGAACGATTTGGATGCATTTGCTTTGGGCTCTATGATCGGGTATGAAATACACATTAGTTATTTCTTTTACTCTTTGACATGTGACTATACTTTTACATCTCGATTATGAACTCCGTTCCATAAAATCTACTTTTCTCAACGGTTACTTATTGCAGTTTTCTTTTAAAGCATAAAAGCCTGGCAATCCCGATGTTGCAAATTTCACTGGAAGCATTTTCTTGGACAGACAGGGAAGCAGTGGCCAAAGTTTGTTCTTTCTCAGCTGATGTGGTTCTTCTAGCTATATTTATGAACAATGCGGATCTCCTGGAATTTGTTTCGAGAGATCTATTTTCTGCTGCCATTCGAGGTCTGGCCCTCGAGCCAAATGCTTTTATCAGTTCTGATCTCATTAATCTCTGTCGCAAAATATTCATATATCTATGTGACAGAAATCCGGCTCCCCGATAAGTTAGTTTTGGATCTAATCACTTCATAAGTATTAAGTGGACACACTAATCATACAAGTTTTTTGATCAAGTGCCTTGAAACGCTAACTGAAGGATGTCTTCATTGGACTGTTCCAGATTTTAGATCATGAACTCGGATTAGGAGAGAACCTCCGAATAAGTTCTGTGGCAAGTCCCGACTAATTATATCATGTTCCACCTTTCAGCGAGGCCACGCAATTCACTCAATGCTCCGGAAAATAGAATCGATGAGGGGGAAACTGCTGGATTGGCAGCTATTTTGTGAAGGGTTTTCAGATTTGAGTATTGTACAGAAAATTTTATCCAGAAAAAAAAAGATGTTCATCTTCTACAGACACAGTAAAATACCGGGGTATACTGAAGCTTTTGTATTTTTTCCTTTTGGGGTATTTAGTAGAGGTTATGAAATCAATTCATCCAGTTGTGGTGATGGTCATATGATTCTGCAATCGTGTATGTTCTAATATTTCTTTCATATCTTTGGCTGATTGTATGTTCTAATATTTCAGTTACTATCTGATGCATGACATATAAAATAGTTAAAACTTCCCATCCATGGGTTGGGCAGCTTTAAGTAATATGGGGTTGGCAATGGAGGGTGGTGGTATAATAATATATAATCTAAATCGCGTGCCTACCCTCGAAGTTTTATGTACACCCGTTGGAGTTGGAACCTTATTCTTTGGTGCTTTAAAATGTATCAGATGCAATGAATTTATTTAATATCAATGCTTTTCTAATAAGCATATCATATATATATATATATATATATATATATATATATATATATATATATATCATGTTAGTATTCAGTTAGTAATTTTTTATGTTATTTTTTATTTTTATATTGGTTTAGAATCATTTGATGAATGTAAATCGATAATTAGGATACACAATAAAAACAAAGTGAACGAAGTGATCTTTAGAGTAAAAAATCGTATATATACATATATGAGATAGGATCCAATTATATCGTGTAATTTTTTTGTTTTACATCTTTGAGTTCCCTCATTCAATGGTCATAAAAAAGTGAGACTAAAAGTTTTACACTAGGTGTAAGTGGATACTAATTCTATATATATTCTTTGTAAAATGGCTCAACTTAGAGGATATGTAAACAGTAAATCATGAATGATGAAAAGCATCCTACAAAATCAGTTAAAGTAGAAGATGGGGTTGGAGAGAGCCCATTTTCTGTGGCTTTTAACAGAGGAATAATCCCCAAAACAAAAAATAATTATATATAGAAAAAGAATATTGACTTGAGAGTTGAGAATATGACTCAATGGCTTTAGTTTGAGTTAAGATTCCTACATTCCAATTCCTTTGGCTTGTTTTCAACAATGGGAATACAATTCCGTGGTCATTTCTCACTTTTCTATTTCACCCCCAATGCTCCTGACTGACCAATAAGCATCCTACACGTGTGTCTGTATTATGATTGAAACTATTCCCCCTTTAATCTCATATTCTCAGCTCCCAAGCTGCTTCTGTAGTCTTCGAAAAAACAAAAAGTAAAATTATATTAACACTGAGAATCAATGAAAAGGAAAATTGTTTCAAGTACAAGGAAGAAAGAACAAATATCAATGCTCCCCTCTGCTTCTTCAACTGCATGAACTTGTTGGAGCTGGAGATATGGACAAAAGGACTAGGCTTTCATTTTAAAAAACATCACAGAATTTTAACTGCTTTTTATGTGCTGAAATGTTGGAACCATGATGATTGGATCCTACAATTGGTTTATTTACATCCACTTTTTTGTACATTAACTGCACAACTACTTGTTCTGTCTGAACAAAAATACTTTTTTCTTTCAACATAATACTTGCTGATAAATGGAAAAGAAACACTAAGATATAAAACTTGAACAAGAACAATAGGAATTCTCATTCTTCAAATTTGGTTCAATCTCAGGGCATGGTTTAGATTTGTTGGGTAATGTTCTACATCTTTTAATTAATCTCAGAAGATAATGGTTATCAGATAATGCTTATTCTGCAACTATATTCCTATCCACATGCCAGCAAACTGTATTAGGATTCTGCCTTCAATACTTTTGAGACCAAGTATTTATAGATTCTCTCAAACTGCATAAATATATTCTGACATATCAGAATCAATTGATTTCCTAAAAAGTTCAGTTGAAACTAATGTGAATGGCATTTTTGGAATTTTATATTACTCGAATCCAAGGACAGAGCCAGAATTAAATATTGACAGTGGCTGAAATATTAGACTATTAAGAAAAATACAAAGACTTATTAGGTATTTAAACTCGAAATTCAGCATGAACCAAGTTACCTTAGTGATTAAGAGATTGTTGGTACCCTTGAGGTCACATGTTCAAGCACTTATGTAGGGGTATGAGCGTTCATTGTCAAATAGTTGAAAGTCTTTGTACAGATACTACCTTGCATTCACCCTAAATTTATATATAAAAAAAACTCAAAACTCACAAGATAACTTCTCATTTGTCTAATATTTAAACTTACAATAAACTAAATTGTAATTAGACCAAAAATTTGAGAACACATACTTATTATTCTTTAGTTCAACCATTAAATATTTAATAAATTTTTATATTTTTCAAATTTAAATATCTATTTTTACATGAACTAAAATACTATTAAACCAAAATTATATCAAATATATAAATTTTAACAGGGATCAAGGCTCCGTTGGACCTAAGGGAGCTCCGTCCCTGCTCGAATTCCAATATAAATATTGACTAATTTTTTAAATTTCTTCTCATATATTTGAAGAGTTATGAGAATATATATACCTGGATATGTAGTTGAATAGATATCTAGGTATAGAACACGAGTGTTAAATATTTAAAATCAAAATGAAAAGTCGAAAGTAGGGCTGTAAATGAGACGAGACAGATCGCGAGTTACTCGAGATCGACTCGATCAAAGCTCGATAAATACTCGGATCGATTGACTCGACTCGAGCTCGAGCTCGACTCGAGTTCTTAACGAGCAAAAACTAGCTACTCGATATTCGACTCGAAAAGCTCTTGAGCAGCTCGAAAATATAATATATTAAGATTTTTTTAAAATAAATTATTAAGAATATTAATATTTATGTATTGATTTTTTTTAAAAAAAATACAATAAGATTTCATGTATTTAAGGTTCATGTTCGAGTTTGAGTTTGAGGCTTCAATCGAGTTAAGTTTAAGATTTTTTTTTCATTTCGAGCCTTTTCGAGCTGCTCACGAGCTTCAGTTCAAGATTTCGAGTTCGAGTCGAGCTTGAAAATTTTAACCTCGCGAGTTTTCGAGTCGAGCTCCATTTCAGAGTTTTCAAGTCGAATTGAGCTCAGCAATACTCGAGCTCAACTCGGCTCGTTTACACCCCTAGTCGAAAGAATATATGTAACTTACCATTGCTTTTGAAACAAACCCTAAAATTTCTTGGGGTATCCCTTTATATATATGTATATATATATCATTATTCTTCAACAAGTTCTATTTAATTTTCTCAATTTGGCTGGTTTATACGATTTGCCAGATTTGGTCTGTATAACTAAGTATTACGAATTTATTCTTCAGTAGCTGTTGATGATGCAAATATTATAACTAAATAAATCTCAAGAGTGAATATTTTCAAGGCTAATCGAGCGAGTTCAAATGATCCAATCTTTATCTCTATCGAGCTTAAGTTTTAAAAATGAAACTCCATCCTATTATGAAATAAAAGTTCTTTGTTAAGCATGATCACATGTAAGAATGCATAATTCCATGTTTTCTACGTGCCAGTTCATGCAGGAAGAAGAAGAAGAAGAAGAAGAAGAAGAAGAAGAAGAAGAAGAAGAAGAAGAAGAAGAAGAAGAAGAAGAAGAAGAAGAAGAAGAAGAAGAAAAGGGAATAATTTGCATGCGTTCATTGATTTGTTTGTGTATATATATATATTCAGCTGACATTACCATTTATAAATAACATGGAATAATGATATACTTATAGCAGATTAATTAAGATAAGATCATACGAAATTCACGAAAATGGAGAAAGAAGAGCGTATAGATTCACACGAAGAGAATCAAGAAAAACCAGACAAAAGCATTAGGGGGTCAATGGCAAGTTGTCGTTTTCAGGGCCAGGGGTTGTCATGCCATGTTTTTTCAACAAATGCAAATGCAGAAATACTTCCTTTTCATCGGGTCCCCGACATGCTTAGGATTCGCCATTGAAAAAAGCGAAATGATCTGGACCCCATCCCCATCTTCTAAACTATAGTACTTATGTTCCTCAAACTCGAATTTGAGTGTCTGAAATGAATATAACCGGTTTTTTCTATTTTCTTATGTTGAACATAAGTACCCTTCTCTAGAGACGAAGCTATGCTTCATCCGAGGACAATATACGAGTTTATTTTGATTTTGTCCCTATATCCTATTATTAATTGTACTGTTTCTCTCCGGACTCATATCTATAATAATTGGAGTCAGAGTAGAGTGTAGTACAATTAATGCTTAGTTTTTTTTTTCCATAGATTTGAAGAACCATATTCTCGTACTCGAGTCCATATATGTTATGAGGAAAAATAGAAGTTGAACAAAGTACCAAACTTGGTGCAGCAGACAAATCATGGGACGAATTCCATATTCCATTCCTTTGCCACCAAACTATCTCCAAGTAAAAGCATCTTTCTTCCCCATTTTAATTTTTTTTTCTTCTTGAATGTATCTAATTCCAAAGTTTCAAGGTGCTTCAGTCAAAAGAATCTTCTTCTTCTTCTCACATTCTGCAAATATAAACCAGTTAAAATCTTTATATCTCGTACATGTCTCCATCTAAAAATACCTTTGACATAGATAACATTGAACTAAAACTCGGTTATAATTTGATTGTAAAACTGGGAGGATCCATTATGATATATGTATGTAGAGCATAGTATTAAAAATAACTGTATTTTTATATTGCGGATGCAGTTACAATGTCGCAGTGACCTTAAAAAAACGTTACGAAGAGTGAGGTTTTGAAAATCTCAAGCAAAACATAGTTAGTGGATTCCCCTAATGCAAGTCACCCCCCTGGGGAATAAGGTTCTTTGGGCTTTTGCCAGTGGGGTAGGGAGAAAATGGTGGATCAATTCCCAGTACCTAATTCAAGTTCTTCAGGTATTTTAGAAAGTTGGTTTTGTTTTGCAGGAATTCAAAATGGCTTCCATAGTTTAACAATATCTTCTCTTTTTTTCTTTCTTTCAAGTCACTGTTAATAATGGATTAGGTCATGGTGCTACGCTGCCATCTAGCAATGTCCCAGATTCTATTCTTCTAAAAACTGCTTTATAAAAGCCATGGTTGGGGTCACCTTTGTCTTGTAAGAACTGGCCATTAGGGGACGTGTCCTGTTTCTTTTGCTTCATAGTTGAGTTTCGAGTTCCGATCGAAAATGTACCACCATCATCATCAACAACAACAACAAGGCAAGAACATGCAGGCGTCTTTGAGAATGGCGATTCCAGAGAGGCATTTATTACTGCAAGGTGGGAACGGCACTGGAGATTCAGGTCTTGTGCTTTCGACCGATGCGAAGCCGAGACTTAAGTGGACGCCTGACCTCCATGAACGCTTCATTGAAGCTGTCAATCAGCTCGGAGGAGCAGACAGTAAGTAAATTCATGCTACGTTGATTGAAATAGAAGTGTCTGATACATAAACTGCATTAGACTGGTACAAATGACTGTTGTTTTTGCTGCAGAGGCTACTCCTAAAACAGTATTGAAATTAATGGGGATTCCAGGCCTTACATTATACCATCTCAAGAGTCACCTTCAGGTAATTTATATCTAAATTATTATGAAATTTGTGTTCACAAAATCTAGAGGCCATTCTATGAAAATATCTAGATGGATAAACCTTGTTTTTCACAACAAAATGTTGGTGAAACTAAAGCCAACTTGTTTAACTAGCACCAAGTTTGTGGGACTGAAACTGGTCTTCACCGATCCCTTGTCGTCTTTCCCAGCCTGCAGTCCGAAAGTAACTCCCTTTTCGAATTCTTCGACCGAAGCCTTTCAATATGATCTAGGAGCTACCAGAATGTCTCATCTTGATTGGTTTTCATCTTGTTCCTTCCAATAATCAATTTGATCTTGGAACAGTAATAATGTCTTGGTTGGTTGTCCACTAAATCCTCCCAATCAATCTGAACTCGAAACCGCAACAATGTATCCAGTGATTCCCAACTCCCGTGCATTAGAGTCTGGTAACTAAACGTTTTACAATTGCTAAGTAAATTCTCACATTTTGGTTGCAGAAGTACAGACTAAGTAAAAATCTCCAGGGGCAAGTTAATAGTGGCAGTAACAGAATAGGTGAGAAAACAGTGTTCCTCTTTCGGTACGATAAATTCGTTTTCTATGTATTTGGAGGGTCCTTATAGGATCATATTCCTATACTCATGTCCGGATTTGCATCAAATCCGAGTTCCAAACAAGGGATCCTGTTGAGGGCTTTCATTTTGAAGACTAATATCTTTTAACTCAATGGATATAGGTGCGGTGGCAATGGCAGCAGCAGACAAAATGTCTGAAGCAAATGGGATTCAAATGAATAACTTAAATGTTGGACCTCAAACAAACAAGTAAGAACATCCATGGAGTTCCGTAGTTTTGCATTTCAGTCATCCATGTAGTTCTTTATATACTGATTTCGATATTTATAAAATGACCAGAGGCTTACAGATAGGCGAAGCGCTGCAAATGCAGATCGAAGTCCAGAGACGACTGCACGAACAGCTCGAGGTGCAGCGACATTTACAGCTTCGGATCGAGGCTCAAGGGAAGTACTTACAGTCACTGTTGGAGAAAGCTCAAGAGACTCTTGGGAGACAAAATCCAGGTTCGATCGGACTCGAAGTCGAAGCAGCCAAAGTACAATTATCCGATCTGGTGTCCAAAGTGTCTAACCAATGCCTGAATCCAGCACTTTTGGATTTGAAAGATTTGCAGGGCTTATGCCACACGAAAACACTGATGAATCCGCCGGCGGATTGTTCGATCGATAGTTGTTTGACCTCCATCGAAGGACCTCAGAAAGAACACGAAATACACAACAACAATGGGATGTGTTTAAGACCATACAATCTTATAACAGAAGATCCATGGCTGCGGCAAACCGAGCTGAAGCGGTTCGAAGAAATAAAGGAGAACAAGATGGTTCAATCTTCAAGAGGGAAAATTGGAGAAAAGAACATGTTTTTTGCTGATAGAAGCTCCAGTGGCAGTGATTTGTCGATGGCGGTAGGATTACAAGGAGAGAAAAGTAATGGCTTCAACAACAGAAATGAAGAAGATGGACTCCATTACTTTGCAACAAAGCTTGATTTAAATGTTGAGGAAGAAAATGACGTAGCTTCCAGGTGTAAAGAGTTCGATCTGAATGGTCTCAGCTGGAGCTGAAGACATTTGTTGAGCTTTTCATGATCAGAGAAGGATGAAGAAGGCGAAGTTGATGATATTTATAATAGAATTTGGATTAAACATCGGTGCAGGAATGCTGCTGTTTGTTATTCAGGTTCAGACCAAAATCTATTCCTTCTTGTACTTGAATAACTTGCAACAACTACATAATCATTATACATATTTCCAGCAACGCCATGCACTTTTGTTTTTCTGTTTTTCTATACGAACATCAAGCGTTTATGACAGTTTTTTTATATATCGTTTATGACAGTTTTTTAATAGGAACATTATGCATTTACATCGTTTTTAACTATTATATTATCACGAACCGAACAACATTAATGATAAATGAATTATTGTTATTTTTTTGAGGTATCGTGCTCGAACATTAGAAATGTAGAGGTGCGAGCGTTAAATGTTAAATGATTGAGAATTATCTTTGAATATATATTATTTAGTATTTACCTAGATTAATAAAAAAAACTTTTATATTAAACTTACTTAAATGATGGGATTTTTAATAGCAACATTATGGATTTACATTTTTATATAAAGTAAAAAAGAAAGGGTTATTACTTCGCAATGGTATTTAGGCTAGTAATGAAGGCATTGTGATTGCTAGATAGGTTCTTGTAGGACATAAATAGGTAATGAAGGTATTTTGTGGTGCAATTTCTTTTTCCTTTTCTAATGGCAATAGGAAAATCAAAATCTTTGTGATCATAAACATAATCAGATTTTTTAGTGGCATTTAGATCAGATATATATTCGGTAGTTACCTCGTTTTGTATATAAAAGGAAGAAGATGATTGGATTTGCACTGGTGCCTTCTTCCTCGAGTAGACCAGTAAAGGATGAGTAGTGTCCTGAGGTTTTTTTATGAGGGTTGTTAGGATCAGATTGTAAGGTGGCAGACTGGTAAAAAATAGGTTGTTGGTCAAAACCAAGTTGTTGGACAATTTAGATAGGTTGATAGACAAAATTAGGCTACTAGGCTGGTGTCCTTATCTTCCCTGAATGAAATCTCCCCCTGAAGATAAAGACGAGTAAAATAGCTTTCCTTTCATACAAAAGTAACATCAACCGAAACAAAGTGTTTCCTTTTAGGTGGATGATAACACTTATACCCCTTTTGAGTGGAATAGTAACCAACAAAGATACATTTTAATGCTCTTGGATCAAGCTTGTCCTTATTTTGGGAGTGTATATGTAACCCCATCAGATCGATGCGAGTAACCCGATCTGATCTGGAGTGTCACATTAAGGCCACCGGAGCGACCCACTTTTAAAATCTCAGAAAATTTAAAACTTTTGTCAAAACATGTAAACATATAAAATGATTTATGAATACAAAATAAAATTTATTAGTATTCAGAAATAAAATTGATTTTCAGACTCATATATATAAAACAAAATACAATTACATGCCCCCTAATCACATGTACCATAGTCTACAAACAATGCCAGAAAACCCCCTTACTGAAGTCGATAGCTACACTGATACAATTCTTTTAACCTGCAATGTTGAGTAATAGAGTGAGCTTCGGAAAGCTCAGTAATACGAAACTACCAGATGATGCTGAAGAACGTGCAAATACAAATAAACATATATTTCCTTATTGGTTCATATATCTACAGATTTTTAGGTTGAGCTGAGGTTCCATTGATATCTCAGATAGTAACAGATAATATTCAGTTCAGATGGAAATATTTTGGATGTCTAGGTTTAAGAGATCAGAATAGATTATCTAGTGTGTTCCCATTAAACCAGTAAAAAGATACAGATCTTTTAAAACATTTATTTATATATATATATATACCCCCATCCGTCACGAACAAAATGTGTAGGTTCCCCAGAACCATACAACCCCTCACGTCCAGTAAGGCCCTGAGCACAAAGCCGAAGAACCTGCAAGTATTATTCCTCCAACAATACCCCCAATAAACATGTTCCTTCCGTAAACGGATATATCAAAAATCAAAACATAAATCACGTCAAGTATCAGATCAGAATCCAGATCATGTATCAGATCAGAATCCAGATCATGTATCAGATCAGAATTCAGGTCAGGTATCATAACAGAATTCAAATAAGAAATCAGATAAAATATTCATATGAATAGGGAACACACCAGAGTTTACGGATATTATTTAGAGGTACTGGATAATCTTATCAGGAAGAGAAACATGGATCTTCAGTCTGTCGATAAAATGTTAGAATTTAGAATCACTATTGGACGAAATCAATAACTGATGGAATCATCAGTTATTCAGAATGAGACTTGAGCTGATAAGGAAGAAATGAAGATTCATGACATTTACAGTCTGTCTCGATATATCGGATTATCGAAATAACCCAAGCTGAATAACTTCTAGAACTAGTACATGTTGACCGGTCTATTCATTATTCTTCCAGGTATTCACTCTTTAATACCAACAATTATTGTCCATAGATCATCTTCGGAATCATCGCTGAATAGATAATTCAATGTCTTTATTTCATTTTCACGCTTCCACAATATCATGAAATGCTGACGTGCATGATTTGTAGTTTATGACCCAAAAGAACAGTACATCATGTATGTTCATTAACGTTTCCATACTCATCTAAATCACTTATTTAATTCTCAGTCATTGAGTTTACTTATTTCATTTAGCATTCAAGTCCATTCCAGTTACTTCGGGATTTTCCAGAGTAAGACAGACGTTTCTGAATTTCAGATACATATTGTACTTTCGTTCAATTCATTTTGATCTTCGTGATTGATTTCTCTAACAAATATTCATTTCTTAGTACCGGATGTGATCTAGAATTGAGTTGAGCTGGATACTTCCAAAATTATCATCGAGCCAAACTTGAGGAGATGAACACACAATCAAGTGATATCTATGTCATTCAGGTATTGACATGTCATTAAGGTTGATCGGCTCACTTAAATTGTGTTCCATAACTTTTAAGGGTATTACAAAACCCATATTTATTTGGATTCATTAATTAATCCAAAACATCTACTTAGTCTAGGCCATAAGGGTATTTTGGTTATTTTGGTGTTCAGTTCTATTCCATTCATTTCAGAGCTTGAGGATATCCAATCATTCCTGAGCTTGGTGATATTCTTGAGTCATTTACATTCCAGAGATATTCTGGTTATTTTACAGATCCAGTGTATTACAATTATTTCTTTCCGTCCGATCTTATTATCGAATTCAAACTTATCATTTATTTCAGTCCTTTCGAACAATTCTGACAAAAGAACACCCCCGATAAATTGTTCTTCAGGTATTTACTCATAACTCGGATATTTCCGGGTCAAGTGCCTTCTCAGATTTTACAAACGGAATATCATGAATTTTTCTATACAAAGGTAGGATCTTAACAATTAAATCCGTAATTTATCGAGTTAAGTACAAATCCTCAAAGTACTTTCTCATTTCGGGTCAACTCGGATTATTTTTACCTTTCAAGGGCATTTTCGTAATTTCTTAACCAACTAGTTTCAGTATTAACTCTTTACGAAAATAACTATAATTTAAAGATCATATAGTTAATTGTTTTCCCAAACATTCTCTGATCTCGAAATGATTCCTTAACAGAATTCTAGTATCTTGCATAAACCCTCTTGGGGTTAAAAAACCGATTATCCAAATTTCCTAAGTAAAACTAGTATTTCTTATGCACATCAGTAGTTTCATCAGATCAATAAGTCTTTTCAGAGTTATTAATCAACTTCCAGGGATAATTCTTGTCATTTTACAACATAAGGGTAATTTTTGTAATTTTACCTAATCGAAGTATTTCCATACCTTATCAAATGAGATAGATTATAAATTGCATATCCAGTGTTGATTCCTATATCACTTAATCTTATAACTTGTAATTGAATTCAAAATGTCCTTCAATTTCTTATATTAATCATCTGATCCATATCCAGTTACCGAATTTTTTACTGTATTCGAATCGAGTGTAGAACTTCATTAATTACACATATGAGACCAAACATTTCCATTCATGCATTACCAATACCAACATGTTATATAAAGCATAAAAAGATAGTAATGTATTACCTCGATTTCCATGACATACTGATCGACCATTAATTTCCATTAGAAAGTTCTCGATCCTTAATTCAACTTCCAATAATTCCCCAAAAACATAACAATATAATTTTCATAAAAAATGGGGCTTACTTCTGAAAAATGGATCAAATCGGATGATAAATCAGTGAAAACCAGCTTACCGGGTTTGAATTTGGCAAAACAAACCCTAAAAACGGATTCAGGATGTCGAAAAAAGTTAAGATAGGTCTACCCGGAAAAAGTCAACGACCATTTAATACCCGGTTAACGCCAGTCAAAGTTTTGGTCAACGGTGGTCAACACCGATCAACAGTCAACGATTTTACACAAATATCACCCTAAAAGAAATTAATTATAAATTAGGCACTATTATAAAAAATATTTACAAAACTAACACTCGAGTTTTATATAAATATCACCCTAACAGAAATTAATTACAAATTAGGACTTCCCCATGTGCAGTGACGGAGCATGCGGCGTGTGCGACGTCGTGGAGTGTCCAAAAATTCCTGTAAAAATTCATAAAAATTATTTTAAGGCATTTTGAGACACTTACTAAGCTCGATTCACAATTTTAATAGTGGAGAGCTCGCTTTCAACAAATATGAAACTTTGACCGTTTCACCTCCTTCGCACGTCGCTGTCGCCTGAAACAAGGAGGACACCGATGGACTCGGAACGACACAAGGAACACGATGGTGTGGGAGGTATCGAAAACGGAGCAACGATCGACGATGAATTTAAGATTTTCTCGGCGGTGATGCTAAAAAAGTCGAAACTTTGACTCGAAATTCACGGCGTTTGACAACGTTTCATTTTAATTGATTTAATGGGTTTGTTCATCGGTTGATAACGAATACAATGGTGGTTTCGGTTCGTCAAACGGAGGCCAGCTGGTGAGTAGATCAGAGTTTAAAAGAGGGTTGAGGGGAAGAGGAAAAATGGGAAATAATTTGGAAACTGATCGGGGAAGAGAGTTTATAATTCTCTCCTAAAGAAAAATGGTTAAATCATGAGTTTAGTCACTGAATTTCCTGCACTTTATAAAACGGTATACCAACTTTAAAATTTTTCAATTTTATCCTCAATTTTCTTCCCAAAATAACAATTAAATATACCACTTTATAATTCTAAAATTTAGTCCCTAAATTTGGGTGTTACAGTATATGTGGACAAAGGCAACACAACCAAATGTTTTAGGTTTAAGGTTAAGTGAGGGGCTGAAATTTGGGAAGAAATTGGTTAGGATTTTAATAAGAATTTTAGTGGGTAATCTATTGATCATATAGGTGGCAGTTAACACAACTTCTCCCAAATATTGTTTAGGGACATTTCTTTGAAATAAAAGGGCTCTTACTATGACAATGATATGTCCATTCTTTATTTCTCCCATACTATTATGTTGAGGGGTATTCACACAAGAGGACTCGTGTATAATACATTTTTCTTGGAAATATGGTGATAAGACTTGGTTGAAATAGTCTTTAGCATTTTCTAATCGAAACCTTTTTATGTCTACCCAAACCGTGTCTTAATCATGGTATGAAAAGTTTAAAGGTAGATGTTACATATGATTTCTGTTTTAAAAGAAATATCCATGACACTTGGATACAATCATCTATAAATAAGACAAATAATCGGGCCCTAGTTATATTTGGAATAGTGGATGGTCCCCAAACATCATTATGAATAAGAGTAAAAGGAATGGATGCTTTTTTTTTATTACTTACTGGAAAAAAAGTTCTTTTATGTTTTGCAAGTTCACATATCACGATGGAATTCTTCAATATTTAAGGATTTGATTGAGGGAAACATAAGCTTTATAACTTTAAATGATGGGTGACCAAGGTAGAGATGGTTTCATATCTGGTCCTTATTGTTTTTGGATTCTGATAAAAGTGAAAAAGGCAGGGAGTTCAGAGCGCTGACTTGTTCCTTAACACGTCCAATCATCTTCTTTGTTCCTGAAAAATACATTGATAGGAATGAAAAAAACAATGCAGTTAGTATCCTTGGTAATTTTTTGGATAGATAGAAGATTAATAAACAATTTTGGTACGTGAAGGATATTTTCTAGTGTAAGGGTCTTGCTTATAACAATATCTCCTTAGCCAACAACTATTATCACAGTACCATCTTCAAATGTTGTTTTTTTGTTATTAGGACAAAGCGTATAAAGGATAAATCTGAGTGAAGAATTGGTCATATGATATGTAGCTCCTGAATCAATTACCCAAGAGCTTTGGGTAGGAAAATCTGAGGCCTTAGAGTCATGAGAAGAGGATATATTTGAGAAAACCATATTACATGTACCTGTAGAGTGGGTTTTTTTAATGACCCTAGCAAGTTCTTCAGTTTCTCTATTTCTTCTTTATTAAACTTAACAAGTTGTTATTGACTGTCCTTAACCAAGTGTTTGGTTGTATACAGTGGCGGATGCATGTGATTCTTTAGAGAGACACTACACACCCATTATTTTGATAAGAGTGTTAAATTCAGTTTAATTTGTTAATGAGAATAGAAAAAATAAAAAAATTTGCATACCTATTTTTTTAGTATAAAGTATACAATATTTTGGACCCTATTTTTTAATTTCTAGATCCACCATTTATTGTATATGGTCTTCCTTGACCCCTTGATGATCATTATTTTTCTAAAAAATTATACTTGTTGTGCTTATGGCTTTCCATAAAGTCTCCAACACTTCTCTTTTATATGGCGATGTTTCTTGCAGTAGGTGCACTATAGAGAGTCCCTATTCACTATTTTTGTTGCTTCTGGTTTATTTTCTTTAGTGATATGTTATTCCAAACCAATTTTCCTTTCAGTTACAACTTTAGTGACTAAGGTTGAACTCTCCACTTGACTGTTTACAATCATTACTCATCTTCATACTTCTTTAGCACGAATGATTGTAATAACTTTATTTAGTGAGGGTAGTTATTCCTTTTCAATAATCTTGACTCTCACTGCATTGAATTCAATATTTTGTCTAGCAAGAAAATCGTAAATTCTATCTTTTTTAATAAACCTCTATAGGGTTGTTGCATCTTCATTACACCTCATTTGGATACACTGGTAGTGATCCATCTCCTACCAAAGATTTTGTAGTAAATTAGAGTACTCGGTGATTGATCTGCTTCCTTGCTTGGTGATAAAAATCCCACTTTTGATTTCATAAATCTGGGCAACATCTTTAACCTTTGAGTAAGTTTGTTTTACAACCTCCCATATCTCTTGGGCAATGTTGAGAAACATGCAAGTGTCACTGATCTCTGGCACCATTGAATTCCATAACCAGGACATTACTAAATGAATCTTGTTCATCCCGAGAATCAAACCTAGGATCTCCCTCTTTAGGTCAAGTTCTAAGAAGATGGCTTAACTTACCTCTACCATTTAGAAATGTACGAACTACTTGAGACCATTTAAGGTAGTTTTTTTTCATTCAACCTATGGACAACTTGTATAGTTTGCAAATCACCCACCGGATTAAAATAACTTCCTTCACTCATTGTGCCTCCCTAAAAGTTTCAGAGCAACTGGTATCGACCACCCCAACCATGTTTTTGGTGGGCTAACAATACACACTCAAGGGAAGGATTTAGTGAGAAGAAGAGGTAACTTAAACATAGATTTACAGTACCCCATAAATAAGCTTAAAATAGCTCTGATACCATGTTAAAAGTTGAGTAATTCACTGTAAAATTTATTTTTACTCTGTATGATTTATTACACATTTATACACAGACTGTAATCTTAACTTAGGAAACTCTTAAAACTAGGAAAGTAACTAATTCTAGGAATAGGTATAACCCCTTAAAGTTAGGGATCACAACTACTAAAAGAATATTCACATAATATTTCTAAATTAGGAATCTATTTTCTGACACTCCCTCTCAATCTGGGAATGAATGTTCTCCATCTTCAGCTTGCTTGCTAATTTCTGAAAATACTTCTCAGGAAGTCCATTGGTAAGTATATCTGCAACTTGATCTTCATTGGACACATAGGGGGTACAAATTAGTCCACTGTCAAGTTTTTCCTTTATGAAATGTCTCCACTTCAATATGTTTTAAATTAGTCCCTTGGTAAGTATATCTTCAACATGTATATCCACTTCTTTGGAAGTGCCAACACCTTAAATGTATGTTATCTTTTTCTCTGTTTATATATATAAATATATAATTATTCAGTCAGATGCTTAAATGTGTCATTTTCCAAAATAAATTGTTTTTATCATTAGTTGATGGATTGATGAACAATTTCAATGTATAAGATTAGGTCTTGTTTTGATATAATCAGCAGGGTAGTTCCTCCCAATATCATGTTAAATATATTGATTCCCAGGATAGTAAATATGATATTGTAAAGACTCCATCGTAAAAAAATAGTGCAATTAATTCTTCTGTTACAACAGCATCAATTGGGAGCCAAACAACCCCTGCTCTAAATCTTCCACCTCATAGTTTGTCTGGTGCTTCAACCCCTTCAGTTCTTATAGATTCATATTCTGGTTAAAGTGTTTTGGAAAGCATTACCACTACCAAATACTCCTGTGAATTTGTCTAATTCCTTCTGTTTTTTGGGCAGTTGGTGGAAACTCCTACTAACTTTTTTTCATGAGAGAAAATGATAATTAATCTTTTATGATCTTATGTTGGGAGCTCAATTCTCAAAGCACATCATTCTCTATCCAACCTGGTATAGGACTTGGTGACCAAGCACCTGATTTTTAGTGGCGGATTCAAAAATATTTTTCAGGGTGAACACACATATATATTAATTACATAAAATTTTGATAAAAGGATGGATACAACTAAATTTTAAGGTGGATACACTCTTCACTACTCTAGTAACACTGATAAATCCAAAGTCATATTTATATATTTTAGTGTTCATTGATTATTGATACATGTCAATATTTTAGCTATCAATCTTATAAATGTTGAGAATCTTTTAGATAATTCTAGATGTAATATCAAATATTACAAATCTCTAGATTATTTAATGAATATTTTTAGATATATATTATTTTTAAATTATTTTAGAATATTCTCAAAATTTTATCTTTTGTTTTCATATCCGTTAGATATCCGATATGACTTGAGAGTATATTCTGGTGCAGTCCATCAATCTTAGCTTGAGTTTCTTCTCTTGCTTCCCCAGTCGGATGAGACAACAAGGTCGACCCTGTAATATATTCGGAACTATTGGAGATGCCTCGTACAAAACAAGTTGTCTATAACTGGAAGTTTTGCTATGAGACACCTAAAATAAGGTTAATAAACGACGTGACCAGTAAAAAATGACAATAGGTTAAAAGTGGAGCACAAAATATTATAAATCATAACCGAAAAAGTTATCAGTCAAAGTAACAAAACTGGTTGCAATAAAATGTTATACAAGTTAAGAAAATGAATTATAATTGGTAAATGTTATGATACTATTAACATTTTAAGTTTCGCCAAGAATGTTATCGTTATTAAGAAATAGGTTGCGATTAGTAATATTAATATTTTTATTAATTATTCAAAAGTATTTATAGATTTTTATCAGTTGATTGATTCAAATATATTATTTTAATTTTTAAAATGTATTTATTAATTAATGTTATAAAATATAGATTTGATTTAGTGATTTGATTTTATGTTGATTTAGTATTTGTAAATTTTAATTCTTTGATTTAGTATGCATAAAAAATTTATTTGATTATATATATATATTATTTTGATATTATGTTTGATATATATTAATTAATTCAAATATAATATTTTGATTTTTAGAAAGTTGCTCACAGTCTTTTGATCCATGCGGTCTTAGAGAATCTTTATCCACTCGCCGTTGTGAAGTTGCTTACTGTACAAATTTACGATTGTAGATGTTCATCGTAATCGAAAATTCTCAATAAAGGTTTGACATTTCCTTTAAATTTGCTCTATTTATTTTAGTTTCTTATGTTAATTATTATCTATTTTTTTGTAGGTTTGTAGATTATTTTTCTGTAAATATTTAGGTTGTGTTACAATTTCTTTTTACATGTTATAGTCTTATTAAGTTATTGGAATTTTTCTAGATTAACCCCGCTGAAATATGAGAATAGATAATGATTTTGTCATTTTCCGGTACTGGGTACAAAGTGAATTTTGAGGGGATTGGGGGTTGAGTTGATTGGTTACGATTGCTATTGGAGTTAAGGGTATTGGATTTGAATTGTATATTAAATTTGAGTTACATATTGGATTTGAGTTTTAACTAGATATATTTTTTTGTTTTTTTAAGGACCTGATGAATGGATTTTTAAACCCAAACATAAATAATTTTTACAATAGACATTTTTAGTTATCTTTTGAGTATAAATAAACCAAAGGTGGACACAAAAAAATTCAGGATAGGCACAAATTAATTTTAGGGGGAGTACATGTATAAAAATTGAGTACTTAATAAATTAATTTTAAATTTCAGGGTGGGTACGTGCCCACCATCACTGCTGGTCGTAATAGTGTTACTTCTGCAGCTTACAGCAGCAACCAAGCTCAATCCACCAGCAGTCTAGTCAGCAGGCATTGGTGATGAATGTTACGAATGATGCTGGTAAGATTAAATTTGTTTGATTTTTTTTGGGGCCTTGATTCCTTTTTATAGGTGAGGTCTTCTTGAGGGATTTCTGAAGGATATATCATTTTATGCTATGAGTGCATGCATGGAGGAACCCTTTTGGTCTCACTTTTCTTTTGCTACATCACGTTTGGTTTCACAGTAAATCTATTTCATTTCACAAGATTTCTAAAGGAAGCTTTTCCAAGGATTGTAACTTGCATTTTTCTGCAAGAAAAATTTTTCTAGAGCAATTGGTGGAATCTTTCTTCAAACATGTTAGAATAAAAAGCTATAATCAGAAAACCTGTTATCATTGTGGCTTACGCACAGCGGCTGTGGCTGCTATTCAAGTAGTCATGGAAAAAAAATATAATAGTGCTTTAGTCTCTCAGATCTATATATGTAATATTTCTTGATTAAGAGCTTAATATATGTTCAGATGTTGGCGTTGCAAAAGTTGAGGAATAACAATCGCAGACCAAATTTATCACTTTCGCCCCTATCGTATTTTATCATCAATTTAGTCTTCGAAGTTGCTCAATTGCATTATTCTATATCTTACACTTAATTAAACTTTAAAGGTTAAATTGATATTTTCTCTATATCTTATCCTTAATTAAACTTTAATTGTTAAATTGATATGAAAATATGATAAAGGCGAAAATTATAAATTAGGTCTATTAAAGGAACAAAGGTGACCCTTAATAATATCTTATTTTGTATTTTTTTTTCTATATTGGTCTTGCAAATATATACAATATAAATGTATTAAAAATATGATACGAAGATAGATTATTGATTAGGTATTAAGCACTATCTTCGTGTGACAAGTTATTGCTTCATATGCGTTGAGAAATTTCTTATTCCTTTTTCTCACATTACAAAATATACCTTTTTTATAATACGTTAATAGTAGAAGTGTTCAAATTAATAAAGTACCTTTAGCTCGGATCTAGATGAAAATAATTAAATTAACGTAGAGGCAGTTTAGAACAGGGTATATAATACATTATTGTCTTTGTATGATTTAAAATATATTTTATATATGTATTTGTGGAACATTAGAAAATAGTTTTCTAACCATAAATGTGTGTGTGTATATATATAAATCTGTTAAATAAATGCACTAATTTCCCCAAGGGGAGGATTGAATACCGAATATACAAAGAATACGAAGATTTGGAGCATTTTAAACCCCTCTGTAGATATTGAAACAATGGAGCCATCAGCTACATTACGCTGCAAGAATTTGTACATCCAATGAAAGAGTCGAAAGAAACATGATTAGTCAATTGCTAACTTTAAAAGTTTAGCCCAATTGTTTCATCTTCATGACCCATAAATTCAACCGATCTGGGACTCAAAAGTAATATATTTTCAATACTTTCTAGCATAAAGTGATCTCTGGAATCCGAGATGGAAAAAACAGGAACGATCAAGGTCAAAATTTTAACATAGCTCATTTTAATTGAAAGCAAAATGTCTACAACAGAAAACCCAGAACAACCCCTTTTTTCCTCAGTTTCTTCCCTTTTGAGTTTTCCATCAATTTAAGCGCAGCAACATGCTGATTTTAATAGAAAAAGAGGACAAAAGTGTGACAACCATAGCCAAAAGAAGCAAGGTTCCAATCCCCATTCTTCAAATATTCACACTTCAAATCCAATCCCGAAGGAAAACCTATCCACAACAGAGTCAAAGTCCCATCCAATGGTATATCTGCCACCAAATTACGGATCAGTTAGATGCAAAGTTCAAGCTTAGTCAAATATGTTGCTCAAACTAGGGGGTGAATATCGGATTAGAATATGCATCCGCCATGAACATATTCAAGTTTTCCTAATTCTTCTTTCATATATTTTAATATAGTACACCCACATCCATGACTGAATATGTGTTGGACACTATTGTGAAACATGGATACTTCATGGAATATAAAGAGTCAGAATAACATAACTAGTTAACCACTACAAAAAAGAGTAAGGGTATAGTTTATGACCATTGTTGGTTCTTCCTGAACTCGGTAAGGACAGGATATATGTTCTCAAAGGCTGTGTATGTCTCATCTCTCACCTGAGATATTCAAACAAAGAGAACTAGTAAAGTTTTGTTGGTGTTATCAATAACAGATGAACAACAGTTCAACATAATCACCTTAGCCCCAGTAATCACAATCTTCCCCGACACAAAAATAAGAAGCACAATCTTTGGTTGTTTCATTCGATATATTAGGCCGGGAAAGAGTTCTGGTTCATACTGCAGAAAACATCATTAAGATAAGTCCCAATCATTAACCCAAGCAAACCAAGTCTTGACTTCTAACAAGAGGATCTAAACCTATGTATTCCAAGCCCCAAATATTCATACTTCCAAGGAAGTACACCATCCAGATGAAAGCTTAGTTCAATATTGCTAGAAAAGGTATTTCAAAACAATTAGGACTAAAAATTTTAGCTACTGTTCCCTGAGCTTCAAAGCCATAAGGGATTTTACATGGAATTTAAGGGGCACACAGAAGAAGACTTTGTATGTGCATAAACACATTCAGAACGGCAAAACGAAGTCAGGAAGTTGAACCTAGACATCCCAAATGTCCACCCATAAAAACATGAGCAACCAATGTTCTAACAGAAAAGGAAACAACTCAACAAACTGGAACTGCCACTTACACTTGAAAAGGCACCATGGGAGTAGGCAAGACCTTCAAGTCTGATAGGAAATTTGACATCACAAGACCCAACAATGTTCTGAATTTTGAAGTCCTGTCAGTGACAACAAAAAGTGTAAACAAAAAGAATGAGAACAGACTACTATTGAAGCAAGATATATAGTCCATAAACCAGAACCTATGAGCATGTTTTACACGAGAAAAGAAAAGGAATTTGAGGAAGAACCTTAAACTTAGCAGGAAAAACCAAGCTTCTGGATAATTCTGGCATACTAAAAAGCACATATATAATGTCTGTTTAGTCAAATTCATGATTGCATTGCATCATAATGGCAATAATAGATATCATGGAGGCACAGAGCTAATTGAACAGAATTTAGGATGCAAACATCTCAAAGATTTATAAGTACCTTCCTTGCAGCCAGTTTAGACTGCTGTTCGCTTTTAGCACCGGTGCAGACCTGAAGAAGCAAAGAAAATTGTTTCAGTAACCGAAGTATTGAACAGTGAAAACATGTTTGGCTCAAGCAATTGCTGCAAGCTCTAGTTACTTTCTAGCTGAATGCAACAAAATAAATGCATGCGACTGTAATTTCGAGTAAGGAATTACCATCTTTCCAGAAGCAAAAATCAAAGCTGTAGTTTTAGGCTCCCTGATTCTCATAATAACAGCAGCAAAACGCTGCAGGGTTATTTTGTAAATAAAAGGTTAGCAAGTGTATACCAGCGACAGGATCAGAAATTGCACAAACAAGAAAAAAGATAATAACAAGAATTAACCATCCCAAGCATACCTTGGGATTGTATTCGGCATTTCGAGCTTGCAGTGCAATTTTCTTAAGATCCAACTTGCAATCTAAGTTCACAGTTGATACAATGTTCCTAAAAAACAATAATGCTAATACTAAGATTTCCATATACTAATTGCAGTCATCTATAGAGGATTAAGATCATTCTTGTCAAGGATGCAAGGAACACTCTAGCTACTCAAACTCTAATATTGCCTGAGGTGCACGGTGTAATCTATATAAGCATGTTTGATTATGTGTCTGTCTACACACATGTATATATGTATGTATGTGTGTGTGTATAATAAGCTTAATAAATGTACATTGATAATAAGATCTAACAGTGGTCCAGTTTATCCTACAAAACCTGAAAATTTTTCTCTGTTTTGCTGCACAAAATGCATGATTTTCTTATGGTCCAGCATCTGTCTTGAACACTCAAACACGCTCACATGCCATATAAACTAAATCACCTTCTTCACACATATCTGATCAAAGCCCATCTCCCTAACCAAATTCCCTTACACAATCCAACGCAAGAAATACCTCTCCACGAACTTATCATCAAGAAAAGGTCCAGCACCAATTACAGATCCATGCTCCCAAGAAAAAACTTTTTTTCCCAATGATTTTATTGAACACGTATCTCCAATAACCCAAAGATCATACCATCCACCCTCTAGCATTCCATTCTGCTTATAAAATTGCACGCGTCAAAATCAAAGAAAAGAGAGGCAACAAGGAGACTTACTGGAGAGTGGGAACAATACCAGATGGGTGCTTGGAAAGATCAACTGGTTGGCTCCCTTCCAAGCCACCTTGTTCTGCCACTTCCATTTTTTGCTTCTCGCCCGAAATTTCGCCAAGAAATTCGATTGTTTCTCTAGATATCTAAAACGAAAAACCCAGATCGTATTTTACTAAAATTCAATCAAAACCAACATGTTCATGAACAAAATAGGGTTTTAAAATTAGAGAAATCAATAATTATTTGGAGGTAATGAACAGAATATCCAAAACAAAACCAGATCGACCAGACCTAATCAAGTTCAACACGTTTTCAAAAAATAAATTAGGGAAACAAAGGTGTAAAACTACAAAAGAAAAAAGAGAGGGAATGATAGAGGAGATGTTTGAAAAGAAGAGTCTTTTACGAGGCTTTGGTAAGAGTTTATAAATAAGAGAAACAGACCCAAAGAGGAATGAATTGGGATTTCGAGAGTGTGGATTGGATGATGAGAGTTTTGACAGTTTTGAGGCGGTGGTTCGATGAATTTGGGAATTTTTGTACCCTAGATTTCCATATTTAAAATTATTGACTCTATTACCGGTTGAGTCTTGAGAATTACCGGGTTTGCCGGTTTGTTGGGGGTCCATCTCAGGCTTTGGCCTTTTTTCCCGGTTTAAATTTGGTATACATACACGCATGAGGGATTTTGACGTCAATATTATTAAATTATATAGGGTAAACCACAGAAATGGTCACTTATCTTTACTTATTTTTATTTTACCATTGAAATTTCAAAACTAAAGAATCGGTCACTAATATTATCAATTTGTAACAAATCGATCATTTGAATATAATATAATGTTGATGTAAAGGATTACGTTTGCTTGCTTGGCTGTGTAACCGTCAAATAACATGTCAAATCCTATCAGTATTGTATTCTTTTTAAATGCTTCATTCATTCAATCCCATATAAAAACTCATGGCTCGATATTCAAATCTCATCGATTCCATACTAACCTTTTGCACTCGAGTTAATGAATTGAAACGTCATATGTGCTATATGTTGCAGAGCAAGATCTTCTCCAACAATAAATAAAGCTAATTAATATTGGAACTCTGTCTGATTAAATTAACAAAGCAGCATCTATTTTTTTTAAGTAAAAATACACACGAGAAATGGAGTTTCATCTGAGAGAGAGAGAAATCAATACCTGCAAGCATCAATCATGGTGGCCAAATAAAAAAAGATTGTATTCCCGAAACCTGTGTTGATGGACATGGGTTTGCTTGAAGATTACGAAATGGTCTCTAACTCAGATGAAACTCCATCACATGGGTATATTCTTATATGAAAAAAATATAGAGATTACTTTATTTATTTAATTATATAGAGTTTTAGTATAGGAGAAGATCTAGTTTTGCAACACAATGCAAATGTGATATTTCGATCCTTAACTCGAGTCTGAAAAGTTTTCGATTAAGCCATGGGTTTGTTTGGAATCAATGGGGTTTGAAGATTGAGCCGTGGGTTTTCACATGGGATTGAACGAGTGAAGCTGAAGAAGAAGCCAACACTGATGGGTTTTGACCTGTTATTTTGATAGTTAAACTACCAAACCAGTTGACTTAATCCTTCGCATCAGTATTTTGTCATCTCAGTGACGTTTGTTAACGTTGAGTAATTGATTTGTTACAAATCGATAACATTAGTGATCAATTCGTTAGTTTGAAATTTCAATGAGAAAAATGAAGTTATTCAAAGATAAGTGATCATTTATGTAATTTACCCAATTTTAAATTATTTTGAAATAGGTAAATTAGGCTAAATTCTATGGGTCATTAAAGTTATAATAAATTTTTATTTTATTAAAACAGAAAAATACGGTTAATAATGATTTTATCAAGGAATAATTCAATGTCCAAAATAGAGAGGTAAAGTTCACCCATAACTATTTAATTACGAGAAAATTTTATTTTAATCATCAATCATTTAAGTTTATCAATTATATCATTTAATATTTAAATATTATTAATCAAATTATATGTCGTTAACATTTAATTGAAGAACATATGTGATAATTAAAAAAGTTAGTATATTTACACATGTGGTCTTAATTACTTACACATTCAATCAATTTAATCTTAATTTTAATTCAATTTAATAAATTTATACCAAATTGATTAAATGTTTAAGTAATAGAGACCAAATGTGTAAATATACTAAATTTAACTGCAACATTAGTTGTTTTTCAAATATTACATACAAATAATTTGATGGACAATATTAAAAAAATTAAGTGATATGCTTGACTGATTGGTGACTAATGTTATAATTTATGCATTATAAAAATATAAGAGTAAATTATATGTTCAATATCTCAACTATTACTTTTGTTTCATTTTTGTAACCTAATTATTTTTTTTAAATCATATATAATATTACGTTTCGATTTCATTTTGATCACTCATTATTAAAAAATTTAACAAAACTGTTGACATAACATTTTTTATTTTTTCGATGATGACATGACATTATATTATGGTGATATGTCAGTATCACCGTTGATTTTTAATGACAAATGAACAAAATGAAACGAAAACTAAACGTTACATTATATTTGAGTGACTAAATGAAACAAAAGTGAAATATGAGGTACTAAAGTTGTAGTTTGCCTAAAATACAAATAACATCATATATATTATTTACTGATCATTTCCCCCGCTTTTTCACAACGGTCAAAAACCTAATTTTATTTACCCTTTATTTTTTAAATCCCAGCCCTAAACCTAGAAATCAAATTTGCGGAATATCTCAATTCAAAATCCAAACCCCAAATCTCTTATAAAGAGAGATTTTCTCTTTGTTTCGTTGAAAGGCTCTTTCAAGATAATTATGATACTTGTTTCTCATATTTGATATTAAGTTACATAAGTTGAATTTTAAAATTGTGTTTCTCGACAGTAACATTGATGAAATATTTTATACGATGCAATAAAAAAATTGTATCTAATGATACAAAATTAATAATATGCAAATCAAATAAATCCATTTATAACTTCAAGTATTACTCCCATTAATTGTATAACAAACTTCACTAAATGATTATCTCGTTTGATTTTGAGATGAATTTGGTTTATAACTGTATATATTATAAGTTCAATGGGATTAAACCAAATAATACCCCTTATTACCTAAGGATGATTTTGAAATTAAAGAAATGTAAAAGGTTCCTTATGTTTCAAAATAAATAAAGAATTTAATGTATACTCAGGTTTATACGTATTCAGACATAGCATATAATTTTAGGATATTAAGTAGATATTTAAGCAATTTAGGTATGGATCGTTGGATAAGTCAAATTGATTCATACAATATATTTAAGAACAAAAGTGTTACATGCTCACATATCGAAGGTCTAGTAAGTAACATATCATCAGGTTTATGGACTCCGAATTATTGAATATGAATGCAAAATTTTGTTACATGAACTACTAATTATGGATTGATAAGAAAGACCACTTGAGTTATTTTGTGATAATTAAATTGCAGTCATTTTTTTCATATGTAACAGAAACATTTTAAGTCTAAGCACATTGACATTATGTTTCTGGTTCTTAAAGAAAATTCAAGTGATTATGTGTTTATAGACAATGTTGATACAAAATTTGAGCTTATAAGGCTATACATTTATCAGAAAACTTATGTTACCCAATTGGGAGATTGTTGGATTAAAATCCATAATTATGAGCACATATATTTATAATGCACATTGTTTTCATAAAATATGAGATAAATTAAGTGACCAATTATGTTATACAGTCATAAGGTATTAGAAGTTTCATGAAAATAAAAGTGTAGATACTATTAAAGTTGTATTTATAATTTGATGAGGGGTAGAGTTATAAGTATAAACAATAACTGATTTTTAAATCAACTATATAAAGGGGTTATGGTCCACATGAAATAGACAATCTCGTATTTACTTTTATCAGAAAGTTTATACTTAAGGTAATTCTATCTTCTTGGAAAATCACAACCAAATAAAGATTCAATAATTTCAACCTATCAATTAATTCAGATACGCTTCCACATCTACGATTTATTTTATTCTTGATGATTTGAGATGATTATATATTTGTTAATTTCATATTTATTATAATTTAGTTATATCAGTGCGGCCTATGAAACCATCTCTCACATCCTTCCAGAGAGCCCATATACTCGCATGGTGTGGTAGCAGTTGATTGAAAGGGAGAGAATGACTAAGTTTCTTAATATGGAACTTGGCGAGTGGATTGAAACGAACCTCACCAAGCTATGTAATTTTCCGAACATTGAGGAGGATTGGGATTTACTCTTCGACTCAGTGATTTGGTGCCTTTGGACGAGATGAAATATGCTTTTGTTTGATACTAATTTCACTGCAGAAGAAAGCATTTTACAGATCGCCAAACGCCTCGAGGCTGAAGCCAAAAGTGCAGCAATGCGCCACAGATCTATGATGTTAAGGAGCACGGGTTCGATTATTCGTTCATCCGGTTGGAAGCCTCCACCTCTTGGATGGATAAAGCTCAATACGGATGGTGCTCGTAGAAATAACGATGGCATGTCGATGTGTGGGGTGTTCTTCGTGACGATAAAAGCGAATGGATTGTTGGCTTCTCTAAGGCAATCGGGAGGTGCTCGACTATTGATGCGGAACTCTGGGAAATTTTGGAGAGTCTATCCTTGGCTTGGAATTACGGATTCCGTTCTATTATTGTAGAAACCGATATTAAAGATGCTTAAGAATTACAGGCTATGAGAATGGTGAGGGAGGCAAAATTCATATAGTTGGATCTCTCGGATGCTTAGCTCAAAATATCGCCATTTTCAGAACCGATTCATCAAGCCTCGACGAGCTAGGATGTGTCAGCATGCATAACCAAGCTGCTAAAGTCTTCAATCTGCAACTTCCTTCCCTGTGTAAGAAATTGCAGTGCCAGTTTGTGGATTCGAACTTTACGTATGTTGACAATCCAACCTTGTAGCAAATTATTCTAAACTTGGTATGTCCGGTTTAGTACTTTCGAGAGTTTTGATTCCGTTCTCAACAAAACAATGGAAATGGAATAACTTGAAGTGCTTACAATTTTGCAGGATTCAAGCAGCCAATAATGGTTTGCTGTGGATATGGAAATTCACTGTTGAATTACGACAGACGGATTGGCCGTGGGAAAACAGAAGTCTTGAATGGAACTACAATGACAGCCAAAGAACTCAGAGGCAATAATAGTTCCGAATATGTTAACTGGGACGGAATTCATTGTCCGGAAGCTGCAAATCAGTATTTTTCATCACAAACACTCACCGGAAAGTACACAGATCCATTTTTTTGGGCAAAATGCCGTTCCTTCTAGATCTCAAGTTCTTATTTGCTCATGGCTGTAACTGATCCAAACTCACCGTAATGAATGTCTCCGTGATGATATTGTGGCTACGCGTCTCAAACTGGAATAATTACTATGACTTGATGAAAAAAATTGTACGACGGGTCTGTAATTCTTGCTTCACATTAATGAGAAAGTACACTCGTTTCTCGATTATGGAAGTCGATCATGTGCTTAGCTTCTTCAGCATCGTTGGAACACTTGATCAAGCATTATTCTGACCATGCATTTGCCAAATCCGAAAAAGAAAACTATACTAATGCTTGGCAATAGCAAGTTTTATCTAGGTTGAGTTTAAATTCTAAAATAAAACAAATTTCAAATTTATTTTGAACTAGTACTTTTTTTTCCTTTTTGCTGCTTGAGCCCGAGTTTATAGGATACCTGTCTTCGCCCCTTCTCCTTTAGCTGAAACTTTCACATCTTTCAAGCTAGTTTTGAACATGGTGAACTCAATGGAGCTTAAGTCGAATTTCGAGTTGAGGCTTGAACTCGAGTAAGTCCTCACCAGGTAACAAGAAACGTGATGTTTTCTTCTCATAAGAAAATAAAAGTATTTCTCTCAAAATAATTTCTATTTCTTACTGGAAAAAGAATCAATGGAATGAATTAACCTTCCCTTCATTCCCATACAAAGAACAGATTCTAAAAAAATCATATGTAATGAAAAGTGTAACATGCGGCCATAGTTCTCAACGGGATACAGATCAGTTACCTTCTCCCGGTACTGCATCAGCTATATCAGGCTCCATGGCTGGCCCAGCAATGGACCCGTGGTTCAAGAACATCAACTGAATATGTGCACAGGTGTAGAAAGAAGTTCAAAAAATGAGTGATAGTAGCAGTACTTTCTGCACTCTGTTATTCCGACTCTTCAATTTTCTTCAATTATCTGTATCCGATGAGTACCCGGATTTGGATATAGTGATATGACCTTCCAACGACCTTTGAAATACATGGAAAACTTGAAAACTGAACATACCCGTGTCAGGCACATACTCGTATCAGACAACACCTGAGATCAAGTAACATATCTTCTGCACCATCAAAGGATAAGGAGGCAGTCATGTCTGCAATTGGGTCTGAAGTTTGACCTCCAAAGAAAATGGTTAGCATAAATGACACAGTACAGGAGATGGCCTAATGCAGAAGAGCATTAAAAAATGGACTCGTTCGATCAAGAAATAGAGTGATTCAAAATCCCTTAACTCGATTCAGAAAGTAGGTTCTATGCTAGATGAGAAATTATATGTCATAGGAACAGTCTCGAGTTTAGCTAAATTTACCTTCTGGTAGATCAGAAAGTAGGTTCGATCAAGAAATAGAGTGATTCAAAATCCCTTAACTCGGTTCCCACTGCTAGCTGATGTTGAAAATTCAATTTGGCATCTTCTTTATCTCAAACAAAAAATAATGGTGGATTTCTAAAAAACAAAAGAAAAAAAATACTAACAAATTAGCGATTCACAAATAATGAGGCTTTCCAAAAGGTAGTTTATGAAAGCTTTTGAACTCTTTAAGAATTTGGTACACAAATGTCTTTGTAATCGTTATCTGAATCAATATCTTCTTTGACATCTTCGAATTCATTATCTGAAACAATATATCCTTCTTTGACATCTTCATCTGAGTCTAATTCTTGGTCAAAAAACGAATTAAGATACCCTTTACAATGACCATGCAAATTGGTTCTGTCAGCCTTGATTCGCCATTTCTGGTCTTCTATCATTTCGGTAGAGAGTCCCCATCCTCGCAACTCTTCATCAGTATGATGGATTGCCAAACTATACTCTCCACCAGGTCCCAACTCCATAACTCGAATCTCGCAATTGCCTGGATTATATAGCTGCTCGAATTGCTCAACTGTCCATTTGAACCACTTCATTAAAAACACCCGAGAGGCTAAACCATGTGAGATTATTATCAGATTCAATTCTTGAGAAGGATCATTTCCAAGCCTATTCAAGTCTATATCCCTCCAAAGAGATTCAAGAAAACCTGTAAAATCCAAAAAAAAAAGAAGAACATCTTTCAATAGCACTTTCATCAATCCAAAGTAAGATCATTACCATTTGATTACTAACGCTCATTCTCATGGGACTAAGATCAGTAAAACAAGAAAGATGTATCCCTTACATAGAACATAATAACTCAAAGCCAGAGATATGTTTCCAATAGATGCAAACTGCTTCACTATCATAATCTACTCGAAAAGAGACTCACATCTGGTTCCATTCTACTTTTATTACATTAAACCTTTGAGTCGGTGAATACTGCTAACTCACTCGTTAGAGCCATCATCTAACAAGTCCGAAGGACTGTTTTGACCATTGCCTAAATCCAAACGAGGCATATGATTTCCAGAAAGTAACTCCCAACAACATACACTGACACAAACAATTTAAGAGCTTAAAATTATTAATGAAGTAAATTATGTAATATTTTTGCCTGTAACGCCACCATTATCATCCATATAACACATCGACTAAAATGGCACCTAATCCAAACGACATGCATCAAAGAAATTTGTGCTCATACGTAGTCAAGGAAGCAATAAACTAGAATTAAAACAAGAATCTAACTTTCTTTCCGAAAATTTTTGCTTTCAAGGTTTCAAACAATCCATTATAACATTTCCAGAAGTATTTAATTTGAACAAGAGAAAAAAACACAGGAGAAACAACCAACAAAAATATATCAAAAGCAATCCTATTCCTCATTTCCGAATCACAATTTTCTTAACAGAAACTAGCTTTCCTAAGCATTCTTTCAAGCAAAATGCAAAGTTTCCATTAAAAAAGAATACAAATTTGATGATGATGAAGAAGAAGAACATACTGGAAACTCGATCAAAAACATCTGCAGCAGATTCACCTTCAGGGAACCTATAAAAAAACCTCCCAAATTTTTCCCTTGTTTGTTTTGTAATCCTCATCCTTTCCTCCACCTGAAAATTCCCGAAATCTTGTTCCCTAATCCTACACTCTTCCCTCACCCCAATCACCCTTTTCTTCGAGAAAGATTTCCCAATCTCCCGTAGCGTGGATCGGGTTCGCTCGTAAGGAGATACGTAGAAGTAAACCCGCCAATCATGGGAAGACCCGTTGTCCGAAATGAGGTCCCGGAGCCGGGAACCGGCGAGTCGGGCTTGGGCTCGGCCATGTTCGGTTAAGGAGATCTTGTGGTCGGGGGTTGTCGTGTAGGCCAAGGGGTCTTTGTTGCCGTCGGACTCACCATGTCGGACAAGGATTATGTGTTTCGGTAACAACCTCAAGTTCGGCATCTTTTCTCAGGCGATTGCTTAAACATTCTTCATTTTTCAATCACGAATTCCACCATTGTTTTATCGTACCTGCTTTACCAACGCTTCCCATTCTTGGGTGTTTCATTTGTTTGGGAAAATAATAACCGGTCCATTTATTGGATGATTGAACAAGGTCAAAACAGTCATTAGAATCACATCATATTGAGCACTGATCTTATGGGTCCATAGAAACATCGAAGGGTAACATTTCATATATATATATATATATATATATATATATATATATGAGGATATATATATATATATATATATATATATATATATATATATATATATATATATATATATATGAGGAACATATGTTCTGTTACCTAGTATTTTGGAAAAGTGTGCAACTTTTGCTAACATTGTTATACATTAAATAAAAAGATTCAAAGATCGAAACTTTCTAAATTATCATCTAAAGTGAAGATCATGTTAGGCTAAATCTGAGATCAATGTTTACAAAAATCCAGTTTTGGTTTCAAGTAATATTCTGAGAAGAAGAAAAAGACATCCCTTCCACCCAAAAAAGCTTTTTTCATTTTATGATTCTTGTTGCAGCATCGATTTGATGAATAGGACACGGATTTATATGGAAATGGATTATCTTATTTTCTTCAGAACTTAATCTACTCAATGAAGCTTTTGTGATGGGTGCTCTTGTCTTGGGCCTCAAAGATACAGTATTACGCTAGTGAGTTCCGGATTTCAGTTATGGTGCAACTACAAAGATGATGTTTCCGATTAGGAGAGATTATTATGGGGTGGTTCCTCATTGGATTTGTATTGCCTTTTCTTCTCTTGATAGGTATGCTTTCATAACTCCAATATCGTAGCAAAAATTTTCATTCGACATGTTTTTGTTGATAATGCTCATTGGAAATATGCTAGTTAGGTTATTCCACATGTATTGAGTGTTAAATCCACTAGTATTAAGTGTTAAATCCACTAATATTGAATATTAATTCTATGTTTAAATATAATTAAATTGTGATTTTGAAATGACTATTTTGCCCTCACTATTTAACCTGTAAATAGTGAGAAATTTCATTCATACCAAACAAACATTTGCTTTGAAATACTTTTATCTTTTGAGTGTTGATTGAGTTGAGAGAAGAGCAATACCACCAAGTTCACTCCAGTTTTCGGGTGTACGAATTCTTGGAGAGCCGTGTTAACCTCAGGGGAACAGTCCGCCTACTGCATCGATTACACACATCGGGGTGAATTCGTTTCTACGGCAGTGGTTTTTACCACGACACGGTTATCATTCTGATTGATTATTTTATTTAATATTTTCCAGTCAGTACTAACGCCTCATTTTGCAGCAGTCTATTTTACCAACAATTTAGAAATAAATTCTTTACTGCTGCATTTTAATTATGGCTTTGTCTAATATTTGCTCGTGTTGGACTCGAAATCCGAGTTCTCAACAGAGGCTTTGAAGAGTCGGTGTTGTTCATTCTAAATAGCAAGCTTTCTTTCAGTATTTCACAATTACATGCTTTCTGCCAAAGTAGAAGTAAAATGGTAGAAGTTGAAATGCCCAAGAAACCAAATACTGAACATGAGACAAGGGAATTAAAGGTATATGGCATAACAATATTAAAAGGTTTAAAATCTTATGCACGTTAGCCATTAAATTCATTATTGAACGTTTGTTTTTAACGTTGGTTTTAACCGTAGTAAATGCATGAAGTTAATGCATGAGATTAATGTATAATCATGTATGGTTTAAAGCATAGTTTTTGTTTTTCTTTTAAGCATGAATGTGTTATAATCATTATGGCATTATTGTTATGCTTTAATCATTGAAACGGTTGATTTATATTAAAGGTGTAAAATCAGGTATATACCTTTATATTTTTTTTAGATTGCCAACGTTATGAAACTACCATAATTGAATATTAGTGGTATATTCAATGCCTTGAAGAATGAAGGTACATAAGTTATAAAATTTATGATGGTAACTTATGTGAATAAATGTTTTTGACGTTTGTATTGTCTGCATTTATAAATGCACAATAATATATTAATCATGTGGTTTGAGAGATTAATATTAAATTAATACATCATCAAATTATGAATTGATGATAGTTGATATATGGGTACGAGAGATAATGCATGTGTGATATTTGGTTCATGTGGAGATATAAAATAACTTATTCCCATGTGGGGTAATATAGTTCCTGAAAACTAAGGTGAAAATAGTTATAAATATTTTTTACCGTACTAATAATTTTCTTTGAGAAATTTGTAAAGATACAGGAAATGTGTAATATTTGGAGAAATATGGAGCTGGTAAAACTGAAATGAGAAGATTTTCCAAAATCAAATAGTTGTTAAATTCGATTTGATTTCCACAATCTCTTGAAGATAAGAAACCAAAATCCTAAAGATAAGGATCTTGTCACTATCAAATTATTGTTAGTAAATTAATTTCGTGACTAATCATGTATATTCTTCATTTGACTTCAGAAGATTCAAAAGAGATGATGGTTCAGATGCAGAGATTGTCACGATGGATTTTGGGATCATGCTGATTAAAAATGATGATGCAAAGGCTGAAGTAGCATGCATGGTGAGGATGAATAAGTCTATTTGGAAATGATGATTCTACTTGCGATGTCAGATTATTTAGACTTGTTTCCTGTTAATTCATGCCTTTTAAATACATGAATTATATTGCATGAGCCTTTAAGTTAGTCTTTTAAACTTAGTGGAAATATTGTGAAATGAGATAAACCACTAGTTAAGACTAAAATAGTGAAAAACCACTAGCAAATACTAAGGTAGTGCTACTAAGGATAAGGTAGTAGTGCAATCCCAAAATATATATGCTTAATAAGATACTATTGTGAGTAAAAGTATCAAACATAATTGTTTAAAGAGATCTTATTTAAAGAAAGAGAAAATCTATAAATAATTTATTGGAAAGTAGTGTGATGAGTATGAAGTGCATGTCTAGGATTAGTTCTATGAAGACTTGGTACTTAAGCGTGCCTAGTGCACCACCTCTCTTTCATAGAAACCTACCTGGTGCATTGTTCATTTCTATGCTCACTATTCTAATTGATAAAATACTATGACAAGAACTCTTTAAACTTAGTGTAGAAGTTAAAAGAGTAGAGATTAATTTGGTTGAGTGAAATATCAAACTTAGTCATAGTAAATAAAATATGTGATGATCTCTTTAAGGTTAATATGTTGAATATCATGAATGAGAATATGATAGACAATATTGCTACTAAAAGTGTGTTGTAGCTATTAAATCTCTTTAAGTGATTTTCCTAAGTAGAGGAAAGAAAAGAGATTATCTATTTCATAATGGTTTATGCATTTTAATCTTAATGATCTTTAACTTCTCAAAACTTTGAGAATATAATTATGTGTAAACAAAACTTGAGTTTGTTAAAATATAGTTTTATGGCTAAAACTCATAACAAACTTTACTCTAGTATGATTGAGTATTTGTTTACACGTTTTACAAGACACTTATGGATATCCTAAAATGTTAGAAATGTGGGGGTGTCTTAAAATGTAGATTAAATGCATAAACTTAAATAGAAAATATTCTATAAACTTCTTCTAGTATTCCTGCTAGGTCTTCTCAAGAAATTGATTTCGAGACTAGAAGAAGTAAAAGGCTATTTGGACCAAATTTTATCACTTCATTTATTTTTGAGATAAATGATTTAGACTCTCTCTGATCATATAGCTTAAATATTATATGAGGATCTTAAAAAGGCTATAAGATCTATCGACTAGTTCTAGAAAAGCAATATTAATGATGAACTAGAATCGATAATGTCTAATCATACTTGGGATTAGTTGACTTGCTTAGAGGATTTAAACCAATCTGTAGCAAATAAATCTTCCGGAAGAAAATGAGACCAGGTGGTTTGATCCAATGGTACAAGGCAAGGCTAGTTGTCAAAGGGTTCACTCAAAAGTTTGTTTTAGACTACTTTGATTCTTACTCTCCCGTTATGAACATCTCAACGATCCGTGCATTATTTGCACTAGCCTCCATTCATAAGTTGTGAGTACATAAAATGGATGTTAAGACTGCATTTTTGAATGGAGATCTAGATTAAGAAATCTAGATGAGGAGATCTATATGGGAACACTGGTACAAGAAATTTTATAAAACTATACTTAGTTTTGGTTTTTTTGTGAATGGTTCGGATGCTTGTGTGTATTCGAGGATGTTTGGTACTGATTACGTCATCATAAGTTTTGTATGTTGATGACATGTTGATTTTCAGTTCTAACATTGAGTCCATTAACAAACCAAAAAGTTTCTTGTCCATTAAATTTGAGATGATGGATTTGGGAGAAGTCAATGTAATCTTAGGAGTCAAAATTACCAAAACTGAAAAGGGATTTTCTTTAGGTCAATCACACTATCTTGAAAAAGTGTTAAAGAAATTTGACAGTTTTGATATCGTCACAGTTCGAACCCTTGTGACCCTAGCATATATCTCTTTAAGAATAAAGGAAGTAGAGTTTCCCAAAACAGAATATGCTAAATTAATCGGAAGCTTAATGTTCTTAATGAACTATACTCGGCTTGATATTGCTTATGTTGTGAGTAGACTGAGTAGATATACTCATAATCCAAGTGGTGAGCACTGAATTGCTCTTAAACGCTTACTGAAGTATCTTAAGGGTACTTTGGATTGGAAACTTGAGTTTGTTGGCTTTCCTACGGTACTGAAAGGATATTGGTTTCTGATAATGATGAGGCAAGCTCTACGAGCGGGTATGCTTTTACTTTAGGTGGAGCAACAATCTCGTGGAAATCATCAAAGCAAACTTGTATTGCTCGTTTTACCATGGAGTCAGATTTTATAGCTCTTGACCTAGCTGGGCAAGAAGCCAAATGGCTCAGAAGCTTGTTAGCAGATATTTTTTTGTGGGGAAGACCGACTCCTCTGATTTCTTTATTGTGTGATTCACAAGCTGCGATATATGTGGCTAAAAATCAAACTTACATTGGTAAGAAAAGACACATTCACATAAGACATGAATCAATTAGACACTTAATAAAGAATGAAGTGCTCTCTTTAGAGTATGTGAAGTCGGAAATGAACCTAGCATATCCACTTACCAAAGGGTTAAGTAGGAAGCTGGTCCTAGATTCGTCGAGGGGGATGGGTCTAAAACCCATTGGTTGAGGAATTCATAGTGGATACCCAACTTAGTTATCTAAGTTCCATGTGGTCAAACGAAGCCATGGAAAGACTCATAGTGCACATTCCTACTGCCTATCCCTATGATGAATAATGTGCATGCCCAGGATGAGCTTAATTGCTCTTAATAAATTCATAGCCTAGGCTTTGGGTGGTCTTAGTGAGAAAGACTTGATGAATTTATCAATTTTGGCTTAATATCTATTCTTAATAAGTTCATAACCCAGAGTTGAGTGGGTAGTTCTAATCGCCAAGGACTGGATGAACTTACCGCTTGAAAGGATGAGTTTTATTAAACTCTTAATGAATTCAAACCCAAGAGTTCCTAGTGAGAAAGACATATTGAATGGGAGTTCCTAGTGAGAAGAACATATTGAATTCACCGAATTATGAGGTTGAATATTTATTCTTAATGATTTCTTATCCAGAGTTTGGGTGGTTCATTTTTAATGAACTTGAAGAAAGTCACCATACCCTTTGTAAGGTTGAGCTATTATAAAAGCTCTTAATTATTTCATAGCTCAGTTTGAGTGGTTTATGTTGAGATAAACTTGATGAAATAACCTATGTAAGTGAGAAGGATTAGCCACCTTCTATGAAAAACGTTGGGCTGTTTTTCTAGTACACTTATTAGAATCCTGAGGAAAGAGAGCTATATATATACACTTTTGTATATATTTTTTGTAGACACATCGAGAACTTTGGTGGATGAAGGGGTTAGTTGTGTGTTATGAGTTTACCCCAATCTTAGAATGTGTCAGACTAGTTTCACTTATCTAAGAGAAGGATTGCTCATAGTCACTATGCACTAGTTCCAGATACGTTCACTAGTGCTTAAGCAACTAATCTCGCTATTGCTCTTCTCATGTTTTAACTTCATTGCTCTCATCTTTACGAAAAAATTCTTTCGCATTAGTGGGGAATGTTGATAATGCTCATTGGAAATATGCTAGTTAGGTTATTCCACTAGTATTGAGTGTTAAATCCACTAATATTAAGTGATAAATCCACTAGTATTAAGTGTTAAATCCACTAGTATTGAATATTAATTCTATGTTTAAATAGAATTATATTGTGATTTGGAAATGACTATTTTGCCCTCACTATTTAGCCTATAAATAGTGAGCAATTTCATTCATTTTAATCATACCAAGCAAACATTTGCTTTGAAATACTTCTATCTTTTAAGTTTTGATTGAGTTGAGAGAAGAGCAATACCACCAAGTTCACTCCAGTTTTCGGGTGTACGAATTTATGGAGAGCCGTGTTAACCTCGGGGGAACGGTCCACCTACTGCAGCGATTACACACATCGGGGCGAATTCGTTTCTAAGGCAGTGGTTTTTACCACGACACGGTTATCATTCTGATTGATTATTTTATTTAATATTTTTCAGTCAGTACTAACGCCTCGTTTTGCAGCAGTCTATTTTACCAACAGTTTTCGTATTAGAGAATATAATGTGGATCTGATTCCTTATCAAAGTATTATCAATTGAAGATAATCAGAACTGCAGAATGTTTTCATATCCGTAAATGAAATGTTTTGTGAATATCTACTGATAGTCTAAGAAAGCAGTACAAAAAGATAACTTTTTTATGAATGCCTCGTAATGTGATTATGCATTCAGCTTGAAGAGTTAGCTAAGGGAAAACCTGTCAAATTCTAAAACAAAAATGGGAAACTGTGAACTATTTTATTTTATTTTTTTCCTTTTCCTTTTGCAGCTGCTTTGCTAAATCGGAGTTTGATATCTCTGATTGATCTGGTAACCTTTCTCCTAATTCAATATGCAGCTCCAGAAATAGGTAAACCGTCTAAACTTTTCCTGTTTTCTGTCTTGCAATGTAGATTAACAAAGGATTATTTCTGGACTGAGGTACATTTCTTTAATTTTTCAGCAAGCAGTTTTTTCGAACAGAACTTAAGTTCTCTCTTCATTTGAATTCTCACTTCCTTTAATTACAATCAATAATGTGCAAGCAGTTTTTTCGAACAGAACTTATGTTCTCTCTTCATTTGAATTCTCACTTCGTTTAATTACAATCAATAATGTATGTGATGTAATGAAATTGTTATTTGTTTAAATCTGAATTCAGTTAACAGCCAACCAAGAAGTCAAAGATAATGTAAAATCTTGATGGTTTTATATTCAAAACTTTCAGTGTTTATAGCCAATCAAGCTACGGTTTTATATTCAAACCTTTGGAAGGTGTAAGGATCAAGTGATAAATCATATTCTTGATTGCATTCCTTTAATTATTTCATTAGTTCTTACTTGCATTTTTATTCATGCCATAAACGACTAAAATCAGATCAGAAATTACATTCTCTAAGGCTAGAATTTCTAAGCAAGTATTTTTGGTGTGTGATAGGTTTTCAGTTTCAATGGCAATCCCTTTTATCATGGTATACCCTTATCTTTTCGTCGGTAACTATTCTAGCACATTCCATATTTTACATTGTTTGGATTGTGAATGGAGACCAATGGAGCATTTCTATGCTCAATGGGAAAAGCTAATTGGTTTCGAAAGGTAATAACACTTGAATTAAGATTTATGTTTTCTTTCTATATAAATTCATATTAATATGAGATGAATTTTGCAGAGATCAGTCTTCGAGCTTTCCATCTGTAATATATTTCTTGGTAGTTGGTAGTACAAATATTAGCAGCTTTAGTTGCGTTATTTGAAATACGAGATAGTAGATTTGGCATGGATTCACAGAGAGATGCATTTTGGGAGGATCTATATTCCTTTGTAATGCAGATTGGTTTGTTATGCAGTACAATATATATTCTGTTTTCTTTATATGTCATTAACTTTTGGATTTACCTTTCTTTTCTTTAAAAAAATAAGTTACTTAACACTTTAGTTAATAATCAGTAAACATCCTAGTTCAATAGGCCATGAGCCTTCTTGTTTGTTTCTGGAAGCACCAAAACTTAATGCTTTCTTCTTGGTTGTCCAGTGTGTAATGAATCCTTTACCGACACCGTTACATTTAGCTTACGTGATTGTCTAAGAAAGTCATGACTTTGAGTTCAATCCAGTTTTATTATTAAGAAAGTCAACCGGTACTGTTTGGTATGAGTTGTTAGTCAAAACAATATACAATTTCGGTCTTTTATCTTAAATTACTCGAGTTATTTGACCATGTTTGATGTAATCAATTGTTATTGAGTTATATTGTTGATTTCTTCTGTTCCTATAGTTACATACACATTAGAATTTGACTTGAAACTATCTTCCTATTTCCTTTTATTTGAAGGTTCCCATTCAGGGTTTTATGCTGCTTATTGTTGCCTGCTGTACAAGTTGTTCCGGAATCAGTCATCCCTCTTGGGCTTCTTACCATTTTTTATTTGTAGTAGTATTGGACTTGTTGATTGGTCTTTAACAAGCAACTTTCTTGGCCTTTTCAGGTAAGCATTTTCAAACTCCTATGACAGATATCAGATTACGTTTTCACATTAGTTAACTTTTAATGTTAACTGGCTCATTGATTGATTTAATATTTTTTGGGTCTGATTTTGAAGGTCCTGGAGGTACCTTTTGTTATATGCTGGCTTGAACGTCATCTTGCTCTCTATATACCAACTCCCTGTTGAGTATTCTGGGATCTTTGGGTGGCTAGCTAATTTCGTTGGATTCTATAAGATATCTGCTAAGTCGGAGTGGCCGGAAATTTGTTCTGGTCTTTCTCTTTTTGTCTTTTATGTCATTGTGAGTATAACTTACTGCTAAACTTCTGAGCTACTGTTTCCATTCTGTAACTCCTAACTTTTTTGTAGCTATCTTGGATTAGATGTGATCTTCTAGAAATGGATTTCATCATGTCGATGAGAGCAAGCAGCTTGACTAAGCAACTTCTTCCTTCAAAGCATTCTCTATTCGTGAATCGAGGTATTTAATGTGGGAGGTTACCCTTCAAAGCACATTTTTGGTTGGTTTTGGTTTTGAAAATTTCACGGAATGGAAAAATGTAAACCATGCACACATTGATTCAGTAAGGGTCCAAATACTTGGAAAGGAGGACCTACCATCATTAAATAAAATAATAACAATTGTTCGAGCTGAAGAAGGAAAAAGAGGAGTTATGATTGAAAATAGTCAGGTGGAAGGGTCAGCCTTCGTTACAAAGGTTGTAAGTGAAAAAAGGTTTGGGGGCTCGGAACAACCAACCAGTGAAGACAGTAAATAAATTGAATTCACAAGGACACTCAACAAAGACTCTCTTTGGTGCACATGTTGCAAAAAACCTCTCCATAATGAGGAAAAATGTTGGAAACTCCATGGAAGGCCACAAACAACAAATAAATTTTTTTAACTAAAAATGAGCAACCAAAGGGACAATGGCAAACACACATAGCAAAGTAGCAAAGTGGAGAGCAATCCTCAAGAATTACCTATTGAGTTACATATGGAAGAGATTGAGAAGCTAAAGAGTCTGCTAGGATCACTGGAAAAACAGTCTTCAACAGATACTTGTAGTTTAGCATTTTTAGGTATATCCTCTTCTCAAACTTCTAAAGTTTCGGATATACCCACCAAAAGGTCTTGGATCATTGACTCAGGAGACACAAACCATATGACTCACTCCTCACAAACTTTACCTCATATACACCTTGTCCTAGTAATAAAAGAATAACTATTGTTGATGGTTTGGTAATTACAGTGGCTGGTCAAGGAGATGTTGTTGTAAGCAAAACCCTCACCCTTGAAAATATCCTTTATGTTCCAAAGTTGTTTATTAATATTCTCTCTATCCAGAAAATTATCAAAGAGCTTGGTTTGGAAGTTTTACCAATGCAATGTTTAAGTTGGAGTATAAACAGAGCCCAGGTGATCATACTCTGTTTGTAAAACACTTGAATTCAGGGGGAGTAACAGCCTTGTTGGTCTATGTAGATGACATTATAGTGACAGGATATGATTTGGAATGAATGGAAGATTTGAAGACATGCCTAGTAAAAGAATTTGAAGTAAAAAAAAGTTGAAATACTTCCTAGGCATCGAAGAAGCACATTCTCGGAAAGGAATCTTCATATCTTTGCAAAAATACATTGTTAACTTGTTGACAGAAACAGGAAAGCTGGGATGCAAACCAACAGAGACTCTTATAGAGGTCAACCAAAGACTTGGAGATGCACTAGGAGAAGCATATGTTGATAAAAGTTCTTATCAGAGGCTAGTGGGAAAGCCCATATACTTGTCTCATAATAGGTCGGATATTACCTATGCAGTTGGTGTGGTAAGTCAATTCATGCAAAACCCCAAAGAGTCACATCTTAGGGTTGTATACCAGATCCTACAGTACTTGAAGGGAACGCCAGGCAAAAGAATCTTATTTAAAAAAGGGGAGAAGCTAACTCTTGAAGCCTATACTAATGCAAATTACGCAAGGTCTATAATTGATAGAAGATCAACTTTAGGCTATTGCACTTTCCTAAGAGGCAACCTTGTGACTTGGAGGAGTAAAAAACATAATGTTGTGGCTAGATCTGATGCATAGGTTGAATTTAAGGCAATGCCACTTGGAATTTTTGAATTTTTATGGCTAAAAATTATTTTGGAAGATCTAAAAATCAAGTGGGAAGGTTTAATGAAGCTATATTGTGATAATAAGTCTGTTATCAATATTGTACACAATCTAGTGCAACATGATCATACAAAGCATATTGAAATTGACAGACATTTCATAAAATAGAAACTTTACCGTGGCCTGATTTACACTCCCTATGCGTTCACTAATGGCCAACTAGTAGATGTACTTATCAAAGGATTATTTGGGAAGTGTTTTCAGAAGTTAATAAGCAAGCTGAGAATTGATGATATCCACTTTCCAGCTTGAGGGAAGTGTTAGATTTCAGTTTCCTAAATAGAGAAATTTGGTTGTATTGGCTAAGATTATGTAAATATGTTAGTGATTTAGGTCAAACATTCTTAGAATCAGTCTCTTTCCTAGTTTAAGAGTTTCCTAACTTAGTCTATCTCTGTATATCAAGTGTAAAATTCTTATTGTAAATAATCAATCGAATCAGGTCATTGACAGTTCACATGCCTATTCCGATCACGGTACCTAGAATTAACCTATTCATTTTCTCATTGATTTTATTTTTGTTTGATCTTGCAGAGAGAAAGATAGGATCTTATCTGAATGCTATTGGTGAGAAGTTTCTTTTGATATATCGACCATGTGGAGCTTATATTGTCTTTCTCACGATCCTTCTTACAGTTTACGTAGTAACACCTAACTATTCTTCATTTGGTTACCTATTCTTCCTTCTAATGTGGATCGCTGAACAACAACTCCTAGGGAAGACGGTAAAGCGCCTTTGGCTACTCCTGAAAGTTTATGCCATTGCAGTGTTTGTGTTCATTTGGGTTAAGTGCGTTTTCTTGGCTTCAGGAATGGTTGTCAGGGTTGGTTAAGCTTTCTTCTGCCTTTGGTTATAACCCAGAAGCTTCAATGTTATATAACATTTGGGAGTCCTTAGCTGTATTAATTGTGGTGCAGCTACATAGTTATGAGAGGAGGCAAAGCGAAAACTTTGCGCCAAGGCATGACGTGCCAGAAACTGATGGTTTTAGTTTTCTCAAGCGCCATCTAATTTGGCATAGTGAAAAGATACTATATCTTGCTGTATTTTATGCATCTTTGTCTCCGATTAGTGCATTCGGGTTTTCCTATCTTTTTCGGATTAGTCATTTGTATGGTTTTGTCAAAAAACTCTCAGATCCCTTCGAAACTCCTAGTTTATACAGTATTGCTTGTGACGATTGAGTATCCTTTTCAGATGTGGGGTTACCAGGCTGAGATGTTCCCTGGTCAAAAACACTATTCGGTTTCATTTTTTCTCGGCCTGCAGGTGTATGGACCTGGTTTCTTCGGTGTAGAATCTGGCTTGAGAGGAAAAGTGCTGATTATTGTTACGTGTATTCCGCAGCACAATGTCTCTCGATGGTTTGAAAAGATGCCTTGCAACTTTGAAAATGAAGGATGGTTACAGGACTCTTGTGATTTGTTTATTGCAACCAAAATAGCCTCAAATGAAGCCACCGTTTTTACCAGAGGAGAATTTTTAGATGCCAATCTGCTATTAAGCAAAATGAAAAAGTCCAGAAGCTATTCATGTCCATCTCTTAAGACTAGCTTTTCTCGAGGCATGGATCCTGTAGGAGGTATTGAAGGCAGAAACTGTACAAACAGGCGTTCACAGTGAAGTTCCTACAATAACCTTAAATGGAAGAGAAAGCAAATTCTTGTCTTGAAAAAGGAGAGGTTGGCAATGCAAAAGTCTAGTCTGAAAGTTTATATCAAGTTCTGGGTAGAGAATATGTTTAATCTGTTTGGGCTCGAGATTAACCTGATTGCGTTGCTTCTTGCCAGCTTTTCCGTGTTGAATGCTATATCTTCGCTTTACATTCCATCTCTTGCTACTTGCATTCTTTTGCACCGGGACATCATAAGTAAATTATGGCTATTGTTTGTTTTTTTGTTTGCCTCTGTTATCACCCTTGAGTATATGGCCTTTTTTTCTGAATCTTACTTCTTGGATGCATCTTTACCCGACTAAGCCTGAAGTGCTTTGCGATGACTGTTGGAGAAACTCCCATATCCATTTTGACTATTGCCAAAAATGTTGGCTCGGTATCTTTCTATGAAATACTCTGCATAGTCAGGTAGGAGACAAAATTACTTAATATATATACATATGATATTTGAAACTCAAAACAAGCTAGTTGAATGGTTTTTATTTCTGTTTGAAGTATCATAAGAGAGGATACTCATATACATATATATATATATATATATATTCTGTATACAGATGAGTAATCAGATTGCTTCAAAGGCGTAAAGAATTTATATTCGTGAAGTACTCTTTTATAGGAGAAAGCAGTTTCTAGATGTGATAATTAGTCAACCATTTTTTGTTTCATTGTTGCATTATAATCTTATGTTTAATTTACCTTAACGGTGAAGCTATTTAACCAAAACCTTTTGCAGGTTTCGCAGTAGATCATCCCAGAATGCTTATCAGTTATTATGCTGTTTTCATGTTTTCTTGTCTTAAACTTCATGCGGATCGCTTGTCAAGTCTCTCGGGGTTTCAGACATATAAACAAATGATGTTTCACTCAAAAGAAGTATCTGGTCTGAGTGATCTCTCATTTGAAACAAAAGTCTTGTGGACATTTCTTGACTACCTGAGGCTTTATAGTTATTGTCACTTACTGGATCTTGTGCTTGCTTTGATTTTGATCACTGGAACACTAGAGTATGATATTCTTCACCTCGGATACCTTGAATTTGCGCTAGTTTTCTTCCGGATTAGGCTTCAAATACTAAAGAAGAAGAATAGTATCTTCAAATTCTTGCGGATTTACAATTTTGCTCTTATTGTACTTAGCCTTGCATACCGGTCTCCTTTTCTAGGCGGTTTTTGTGAGGGGGAGTGTGAAATAGATCAGATCAACAAAGTGATCGGGTTGCATAAATACGGATTTCAAGTTACATCCAGATTTGAATTTGTTGAGGTTATAATATTCATTCTGATCTCACTTCAGTCATACATGTTTTCATCCTTGGAGTTTGACTATGTATCAAAATATATTGAAGCAGAAAAGATTGGTGCTTTAGTTCGTGAGCAGGAGAAGAAGGCTGCTTGGAAGACTGCACATTTGCAACAGATACGTAAATCCGAGGGGCAAAAGCGCATGTGTAATCTACAAGTTGAAATGATCAAATCAGAGATGCTCAACTTGCTCATCCAACTTCAAAGTATGAGCACAATTAATTGTGGTGACACCTTTCCTGAAAGCAAAATCAAGAGAAACTAGAATTTTTCAGTAAACTCAAATCTTTCTCAAACTACACCCGAAAAACGGGATGCCGATTTGTCATTTACTCATGATATGAATGGATCTCCTATAAGTGAAAGAACCGGAGTTCTGTCTGTAGAGGACTCCAGACAGCAGTCAATCGATTCACTGTTCGAGATCAATGAACTACAAGATACAGTTAACGATAACACGTTCCTTAATTCCCATTCAAGGCCTCAGGAAAAATACTTAGGCAAGAGAAGCCAACTCGCGTCAGCAGTACAACTGATGGGTGATGGAGTTTCACAGGTGCAGTCTCTTGGTAGTATGGCAGTCGTGAATCTAGTGAACCTCTTGAACATTAAACACGAAAAAGAGGATTTATTTGATAATACTTAGGCAAGAGAATGATTTTGGTATTGAACATGTTGAAAAAACACATTCGATGGTATCTGATACTGATAGGAACATGTTTAATGTTGCACGCCGGCAAATCAGGATCATATCCCACGATATTTGGGACCAAATGAGATCAAATAACAATGGTGTTTGTTACTGTTGCTTTATATTGATTTTCCTATGGAATTTTAGCTTGCTTTCCATGGTTTATCTGTTTGGTCTTCTTATATGCTCTCTGCGTAAATACCGGTCCAAGCCACATGTTCTGGGTTATTATGCTAATTTACACCGAGGTCTGTATTTTGCTTCAATACTTGTACCAAATTATCATCCAACATATCGGGATGATTTTAGAAGCAGGGTTGATTCTGGATTAGGGGTTTCCGGCATTCAAGAACATGTCATCTTTGTGATCAGCCATTGGCCTCTATTTTTAGTGTATTTGTTTACTCTCTTACAGTATGCCATAACTACCAGTGATGGAGAATGGACAGCGGCAGCTGAGTTCAGCTTTACTACAGAAAGTCAGTACCAGGAAACGGCTGCATATGATTTTGGATTTATCAAGAGAATAAAGAGACTGCTTTTACGTATAAGGAACACAACAGAAGTGTTGATTCGAAACCTTACAGGTATTGGATATCATTGACACGAGAATCTGAAACTCCTCCCTTACTTTGCGCAACTATCTATGGAAGTCAACTTACCATCTGGAGATGACATTCAACCTGAGACAACTGAATCAAAAATGAATAAGTTGCTGCAGATTCTGCATGATAGAAGATGCAGAGACAACCTCAATATGTATCCTGCAAGTAGGGTTCGAGTTCAAAGCATTGAACGAAGTCTGGAAAATTTTAACGTTGCCCTGGTTGTTTTCGAGGTGTTATATGCCTCCCCTACAGAAGGTTCTTCCGTCAAAGAATGGAAAAGGTCGTTAACTCCGTCTGCCGATGTAACCAGTGAGATTCTAGAAGCTTACCATGCTGATATTTTTAGAGAAATACGGTTCCCTTACACAATACTTTCGGTAATCGGTGGAGGTAAGAAACAGATAGACCTATACGCCTATGTATTTTGTGCAGATTTAGTCGTCGTCTTCTTGGTGGCAATTTTCTATCAAGCAGTCATAAAAAATAACAGAGAGTTCCTCGAAGTTTATCAGCATGAAGATCAATTCCCGAAAGAGTTTGTATTATCTTAATGGTATCCTCTAAACACAGAATTTCCATTTGAGAAAACTTCGAGCGCTGCTTAAAATGAATCGATTTTTCAGTGCTTGTATGACTCAATTCGATCAATTATATAAACAAGCTTCTTATCGTAACAGAATTTTCGATGTCAAAAGTTATTTATTTACCATTGATGTTATGTTCATGTGTTGAGCATATTCGGGAAGTTGCCAACTCAGCATAGTTGGTTATCCAGCTCAGCAAGATTAGTTACTAGACTTAACAAACTTAACAAACTCAGCTGAGCTGTTAATGCTAATTCTGTTGCTATATAAATACAGTGTAGTGTATTATGAACGATGAATGAATAAAGCTTTTGGTTTACTTCTTCAATCTATTCTTTCAACATGGTATCTTTCGCCATTGGTCTTGGATTCTTTCAACATCATGGTTTAAATGGTTAAATCTCTGAAATGAATTAAAATTGGACTCTTGTTGCAGGTTATCTTTTTCTTGATAGTGCTGGATCGTATCATTTTCCTTGTTCATTTGCAACTGCAAAAGTTATATTCTATCTTTTCACACTTTTCCCCTTCACATACTCCGTCACGAACTATGCTTGGAAAATGGTGCCTTGACAAACATGCCGGGAAGTTTGCGCTTCGTGCTATCTACCTCACGAAGCTGATTTCTCTGGCTCTGCAGGCCATACAAATCCGATATGGGATTCCGCATGAAAGCAATCTGTACAGGCAATTCCTAACAAGTAGCATTTCTCAAACTAATTACTTGGGTTTCCGAATTTACGTGCTCTCCCATTCCTTTATGAACTCCATCGTGTACTGTTAGATTTGACTTGAAATTAAGTTGGCAAATTGGAAATTTCATCTTGGTTGGTGGCCAACTTATTGGAAATTTCATTTTGGTTGGTGGCCAAACTTTGAACATAGAATTTCATATTTTGTGGCTAACTTGTACACATTGGAAAATTCTTTGGTAGGTGGTCAAACTTTGAACATGAGATTTCCATATTTGATCCCTAAAATATTAGGTTATTTATAAGTTTAGTCCTTAAAACTCAACTATAAATAGGCCTAACTATTTCCATTAGAAAAATCCAAAAACAAGTTATCTCTTCCATTTGTTTTCTTCATTCTCTCACTTTGGGAATTCTACAGAATTTTATTTGTTGTAATATTTTGTTGATAGTGAAGTTATCATCCGGTGGTGCCCGAGGAGTAGACGCTATTCTCGTTGAACCTCATAAATTTGGTGTGTTCTCTCCTTTATTGAAACCCAGTTGTATTATATCCGGAATACATATTTTTCCATTGTTGAAAGGTGCAAAGGCTTGCAAATTTAACTTTTGCGAGCATTGTGTTCTAGGAAAGCAGAAGAGAGTGAAGTTTGGAACTACTATACATAATACAAAAGGTATTGTGGATTATATTCACTCAGATGTATGGGGTCCTTCAAAGACATCGTCTTTGGGAGAAAACCATTATTTTGTAACTTTTGTAGATGACTTTTCCAGAAGAGTTTGGGTGTATCCGATGAAGTCTAAAGATGAAGTGCTTCGAATTTTCCTTAAATGAAAAAATATGATCGAGAACTAGACTGGTAGAAAGATCAAACGTCTTAGGACGGATAATGGAGGAGAATATAAAAGTGACCAGTTCTTTGACGTTTGCCATGAGTATGGTATTGTTCGACACTTCACTATTAGAAATACACCACAACAGAATGGGGTGGCAGAGTGTATGAATCGAACATTATTGGAGAAAGTTCGATATATGCTGTCTAATGCTGGGTTAGGCTAGGCATTTTAGGCTGAGGCTGTGACATATGCTGGCCATCTCATCAATCGTCTGTCGTCATCAGCGATAGGAGGAAAAATACCATTGGAGGAAATCTGCTACTGATTATGATTTTTTACATGTATTTGGATCCACTGTTTATTATCATGTGAAGGAATCCAAGCTTAATCCGAGAGCAAAGAAGGCTTTCTTTGTGGGAATCACCCATGGAGTGAAGGGATTCCGCCTTTGGTGTTTAGACACCAAGAAGATAATTTGTAGCAGAGATGTTACCTTTGATGAATCTGCCCTTGTAAAGAAGGTAACAAATGAAGCTGTCCAGACAATTTGTACTCCACAGCAGGTGGAGCATACTCCAAAACAGATGGAGTTTTAGCAGACGATGATCCCAGAAGTTGATGCAGCTGATTCTTCAACTCCAATAGAAGAATCAGAAGATGAATAGGTTCAAACCCAAGAACCATTGGAGACACCAGAACCACTTGCAGTAATAAGGCCAAGAAGAGAAATTCGTAGACCTGTTCGATTTGTTGATATGGTGGCCTATGCTCTTCCAGTTGTTGTTGATGATATCCCTGTCACTTACCAAGAAGTAATACTAAGCTTGGAAAGTGATAAGTGAAAAAGTGTCATGGATGAAGAAATGAAATCTCTCCAAAAGAACAACACTTGGAAACTGACACAATTACCGAAAGGTAAAAGAGCAATTGGATGCAAATGGGTATTTGTAAAGAAAGATGAATCTTATAGCAAGAAAGATGTTCGCTACAAGGCACGGTTGATAGCTAAAGGCTACGCTCAAAAGGAGGGAATCGACTACAATGAAGTATTTTCCCCTGTTGTGAAGCATTCCTCCATTAGAATATTGTTGGCCTTGGTAGCACAATTGAATTTGGAGCTAGCTCAACTTGATGTAAAGATGAATTTCTTGCACGGTGATTTAGAAGAGGAGATCTATATGACTCAACCAGAAGGATAAAAAGATGGTGGTTGTGAGAAATGGGTTTGTAAGCTGAACAAATCGCTATGTGGATTGAAGCAATCTCCGAGGCAGTGGTACAAGCGATTTGATAGCTTTATAAGGAGGCAAAAGTACACTAGAAACAAATATGATCATTGTGTGTATTTGCAAAAGCTCAAAGATGGATCTTTCATTTATCTTCTCTTGTACGTTTACGATATGTTGATCGCTTCGAAGAATCAAAGGATATAGACAAATTAAAGGCTCAGTTGAATCAAGAATTTGAGATGAAAGATCTAGGTGAGGCCAAAAAGATTCTTGGTATGGAGATAAGCAGAGATAGACAGAGAGTGAAGTTTTGTTTAACACAAAAGCAATATCTGAGAAAGGTATTACAATGTTTTGGCATGAATTAAAATACCAAACATGTAAGTATCCCACTGACTTCTCATTTGAAACTTAGTTCTCAATTATCTCCTAAAACTAACGAAGAACGATAGTATTTGGAAAAAGTTCCATATGCTAATGCAGTTGGGAGCTTGATGTATGTAATGGTGTGTACACGTCCTGACATTTCACAAGCAGTTGGAGTTGTGAGCAGGTACATGCATGATCCTGGAGAAGGACATTGGAAAGCTGTGAAATGGATTCTAGGGTATCTCCAACAAACCGTGGATGTTGGTTTAGTTTTTGAACAGGATGAAACACTTGGTCAGTGTGTGGTTGGATATGTTGATTTCGATTATGCTGGTGTTTTGGATAAGCGTTGATCAACTACTGGGTATTTGTTTACTCTTGCTAAAGCCCCACTAAGTTGTAAGTCTACATTGCAATCTACGGTGGCCTTGTCTACTACAGAGGCAGAATACATGGCAGTTTCAGAGGCTGTAAAAGAAGCAATTTGGCTTAACGGGTTGATGGAAGACTTAAGAGTTGTTCAAAGTCACATTAGTCTCTATTGTGACAGTCAGAGCGCTATTCACTTAGCGAAAAATCAAGTCTACCATTCAAGGACTAAGCATATCGACGTGAGGTATCACTTTGTGCGGGAGATCTTTGAAGAAGGAAAGATTCTACTTTAGAAAATTGCGACATCAGAAAATCCTGCAGATATGATGACCAAGGTGGTAACAGTAATCAAGTTCAATCATTGTTTGAACTTGATTAACATCCTGAAAGTATGAACACCTTCGGGTGTGTGGCGCTTGTGAGCGCAATTAGAGGCACTACAAATTTGGGGAGTTGAAGAAGTTGAGTAGGCTTGATAATTTCAAGCCAAGGTGGAGATTTGTTAGATTTAGCTTGAAATTAAGTTGGCAAGTTGGAAATTTCATCTTCGTTGGTGGCCAACTTATTGGACATTTCATCTTGGTTGGTGGCCAAACTTTGAACATGAGAATTTCATATTTGGTGGTTAACTCGTACACATTAGAAAATTCTTTGGTAGGTGGCCAAACTTTGAACATGAGAATTCCATATTTGATCCCTAAAATATTAGGTTATTTATAAGTTTAGTCCTTAAAACTCAACAATAAATAGGCCTAAGTATTTCCTTTAGAAATCATCCCAAAACAAGTTCTCTCTTCCATTTGTTTTCTTCATTCTCACTTTGGGAATTCTAAAGAATTCCATTTGTTGTAATATTTTGTTGATAGTGAATTATCATCCGGTGTGGTGCCCCGAGAGTAGACGATATTCTCGTTGAACCTCGTAAACTTGGTGTGTTCTCTCCTTTATTGTTTTTTATTCGGGTTTTCCATTGTGTTTCAATATTCAATAGTTTGATAGGTTTATCCGCTGTGCAACCTTTGGTGGTTTTGATCTTGACATGTTAAGTCAATTTTGAAACTACGTCCGTATGGGAAATAACCCGATTTCCCTAACATGTACTTGATTGGTCTTGCACAACTACATCTTTAACCATGTATGATTGGTTGAAGGTAAGTCTATCATATATAAACTGCTTATGCATTGTTCATGTAAAACCCTGAAATATTTTTGTTCCTTGAAGAAACTTGCATGCTCAATCATTCTAATGTTAAGCTTTCTATGTAGTTGGAAGATATCTATGGAAGCTTGTTTCTTGTCAAATGCGATGCGGATCTAAATACCAAGAAGGAAAAAAACAGACAAAACTAAGTTTTGCAGTGGCATTTGCTTGTTCTTCATACTGATTTTTGTCATATGGGCCCCAATGCTGTAAGAATCTGAAACTATACATTTAGTTTTTGATGTTCCAATAATTTAAATTCCATATTTGTTGGAAGAATTCCATAGCATCAACCACTCATCTATACAGTTTGGGGAATGCTTGGGTTTTATTTCCACAGATGTACAGCAGTGGTAACCCAACAAACATTGCCAACCCCATCAGGGAAGCCAGTGTTCAGGTCAATATAGATACGAGTAGTGGAAGGCTTACATTGTTTGAGACCACTTTGTGTGAAAGGATATCATGTAACAAAGTAAAGCACAAACATCTAGATCTCGATCCGCAAGGCTACTTAGACAATTACAACGAAATAGACATTCAACTGATATGTTGCCAAGCTGATGCAAGCAAAGTATGGCTTGTTCCTCCGGTCGTCCAAATCCCGATTTATTGAATCTCTTCACCGGAGCATGGGAATTATTTTCTCTTGTCAATTTATGAGAGATAGACCGAAAGGGAAGGAAGTTGTGAACATCAGTTACTTGTTGAAGATGATGATCTTCCTACACCTGCAGAAGTAATGCAAGTTTAATGGAACTGCCAATAGTTTCAGGATCTTTAACATCTATCCAAAAATTACCGGGTTACCGTTCTCTGATTTGCGGTTTCTCGAACAGTCGGTGTGTCAATACACATATAAATCCACCCGGTGCTGATCATTTAGATTCATCATCAGTTATCTGTTGAGGTAACAGTAAACATGATAGTTTTTTACATGTTGATAAGGTTAGTGGGGATCTTATTCTCAATCATGGAAACCAGAATGGTGGTCTTTTAAGGACATTGATGTATTAAGTGGAACCGGATGCTTTGAGTTTGCCGGACCAGTGGCCATAATTGTATCTGAGGAAACACCACGTAAGTTCTATTAAGATCTACATGCAAAATACATATGATAGCTGTTCAACCATTTTATTTGGATTAACTTCTTTTTCTTTTTATTTATATATTAGTGTGTGATTGGATTCGATTGGTATGTTTGATCAGAGGGCATTCTTGGGGATACACTGAGCAAATTCAGCATTTGGGCTCTTTACATTACTTTTGTGCTGGCTGTTGGCCGTTTCATCAGACTCCAGTGTTCTGATCACAGAATGAGAATACAATTTGAGAACCTTCCTTCTTGTGACAGGTGCAAACACATATTTGGATTGATGCCCTTTTATTCTAGACATGCATGTATGTTCATGTATATATATTTTTATTCAATTTCACACCAGTGTCACACTAAATCGATGTTGTTTCCATTCGACGCGTATTTGTTTATGTACAGTGGATAAGGTAGTGATTTACGATGGCTTGAATACTAGGAAAAGAAATGATTAAACCGACGATTTATGATTTATCTCTTCTAATTTGGGCGAACAACTATTAGTCGGCGATGGTATAAAGCTCGGCGATGGAACAAGTTCTCTCCTTAGAGGAAAAAAATCTCATTGAAATCCCAAGGGATACTTTATCATATATCTTGAAAATATCTAAATTTGATATTTCTGCTCCTGTTCAAGTTACATATAACGGAATACTTTATGTTGATACAGGTTGCTTGCAATATGTGAGGACATATATGCAGCAAGAGCAGAGGGTGAGCTTGAGGTTGAAGAGGTTCTTTACTGGACACTTGGCAGCATCTATCGATCTCCACATATGCTGCTCCAGTACACTAAGCCTGACTAATTTTACATTTATCTCTCATCAATTGAACCCAGATTTAACAGTTAGATTCTTTTGAGATCTTATAGCAGAATTAACTCCACTGTACTCATTACCAAGAATACATCAAAGCTTTCAAGTTCAAACTTCAAATTGTATTTTTTTTCCTTCAAGGAGCATTTAATAATTTTACAGTCCAGAATTAGCAGACTGTTCTTCCGTAACAAATTGCTGCAATGTACAGATTTTTTGCCCATTTTTCCTGCAACAATAAACGATCATCACATAACTCAATAAGAATGATGTTTCAACATAATAAACAGAACAGATATTAAACACTTGATATCTATTGTCGAGGCAACATACGCCACTCGTGTTGAAAAAGATAGCTAAAGGGCAAAACTCAGGATATACCAACCTTTACAAGGGTGCTCGGAAAGGCAGATGTACGAAGAGTTTCATCTGTCATTTTTCGTTTTGGAATGCGAAGAACGAAGGCAGCTTGATCTCCGGTTGCAGCCATGGATGTTATTCTAAAACCGCTCTCCCATTGCCGATGTATTCCTTTGCTTGGATATAGAAAGTCAAGCTCACAACCTTGAATAATTGAAATGAGTATTAAAAGTAAATCAGGTAACTTTGGAAAAAAATGTCTTTAATAATCATAATGTGATCACTAACTTAGTCGAAACGCATAGGCGGATCTAGGGGTTACATATGTATTCCTTTGCTTGGATACAGAAAGTCAAGCTCACAACCTTGAATAATTGAAATGAGTATTAAAAGTAAATCAGGTAACTTTGGAAATGGAGGGCAGCGGAGAACTGAAGATGTATGTAAAAGATCTAAAGAAAAGAATAGCTGATCAGAGAATCCTGCGTTTCTACAAAGGAAAAGATTCACTTCTTGATGTTACGTGGAAGCCTTCTTTCCACTTCTTGTTTATCCACTTGAAAGGAAAAGAATCACTCACTTTGTATGACTGCAGGGTGTAAAGAGTTCCTACAAAGTTGGTGGAATTTTGATGACAGCTTAGTGATAGGGATCGGAAAAATAGTAAATAATTGAATAAAATTGATCTACATTATAATAAGTCATGTCATTTGATGAGTAAACTTATTTTTTAGTTTAAAGTTGTATTTATTCAATTATACCTATTAGTGTTTTTACGAATTTCTTCATCAAAGGTCATAACATTTTGATTAATTTCATCTCCTTTATATATAAGCTAGTTAAGGCACAAATATAAGACTCTCACAACTCTGAATAGGAAGTCACTTAGAAATTCATTCTAGATCCGTTCTGTCTAGTGATAGAGAAAATCAAGATTGTGTTCGCCTAATCACTACAGTTGTGTTTATTGTTGTGATCATTTGTTGTTATAACATGGGAAGTCGACATCCAACGTTACTCAAAGCACAAAGGATATGATGAATTTATCTTAAGGAAACTGTTTATACATGTCTCAACAAAACTTCATCTTCTGTTTATTTGACTCAGTTCATCCGATTTCAAGTCAAAATACGAGTAAACGGTTTCATTCATTTACTTCAATTCTTTATTTATTTTGTTTATTATTATTATTTTATGTCTCAGATTAACTATTTTGTCTAACAATAAAGTCTATAATTTTTAGACTCGGTGCGGGTTTAGAATACAAGTAACATAGTTAAAAATATAATTATTTGGATACGAATAACATAGCTCAAAATATAATTATCTAGATACGAATAACATAGCTCAAAATGTAATTATATCTAGTTTCAGTCATCAAGAAGGAAAATATTTAGCAGGTTATCAACTTATTTTCCCGCTGCTCCACAATGCAATCCTTATAAAATAAATGAATAAGGGGTTGGCCCAATTCAAAAGTGGACAATGTTTCAAGAACCATAAAGAAGGAAAAGCCCAAAATCAAATAAATTAATATTTTAAATTATAAAAAAAATGTGGAAGTGGAGACATGGTGGCATTTGAATCATTGTTTTTTGAGAGATTACCCAAAACCAAAAAAACATAATGTCAAAAATAGTGTCACCCTGGCCTTTTCTTTTTCTTTGGAGCACCTTTTCTTTTTAATGTTTATTTTGAGTTAAAATAATCATTTATTATAAAATTATTAGTTGATTAATCGTCAATATTCGATATTAAGGTAATATGTCATGGTCAGTAATTTTTGTGAGAAAATATAGATTTGATCCGTGACAAACCCAAGCCCAAGAGTAAGGAATGGAGAAAAACTTTCAAATCACCAAATCAAACTATTTCGATTGTTTAATTGATGAAAATATTATATTTAATTTATAATCGTTATATATATTTGATTGGACTTAACTTTATAATTAAATTTTAAGACCATCTTTTTTAGTATAGTTAACATGTTAATTTTATTAAACTTTATATTTAGCTCATTTTATTTGATGTTTGGTGCGCTACACATGCATTCTAGTTAAACTAAAAACATATTAATTTATGTACGAATCAACTTACTTCAGTGGTTAAGGAATTGTTGTTATTCTTAGAGGTCACATATTCGAGCATATTTAGAACATATATTATTTTATAGTCATCTTAGCTTAATAAAAAAACATACTAATTTATTTTCCCCCAAAATTATTTATAACTATTTGCGAACATATCAGATAAATAAACTTTAAATTTATTATATTGTTTTAATTAAAATTTATGTATTTATTAAGTTTATATCAAAAGATTCGTAAAATTACAGAACGTGACATATTAACATATTGATTGAATAATTTGCAATTAAAAATAACGTTTAAGACTTAAAATAATAGAAGATATAATTTAAATTTGGATTAATTACATAATTGATGACTTATGTTTGTGTTTGATGATAATGATGCCCTACAGGTATGGACTACAGGAACAATGGGAGAACTCAGTCCGTTGAGTCCCTTTCGTTATAAATATTCGATTTGAGACCTTAATGGACCAACAGAGGACTACGAGTCTCCGGCATTATTCGATTTTGTGGTTGGCTTATGCAACATACAGCTGACTACTTTACATCACCTTGTTCAGTCTAGGTGATGCTCCGGATATTTCTTAATTACCAGGTTGTGAAGATCGATGGACGTGTTATTGGTGATGGTAAAGTCGGGCCGGTTACTCGAAGATTGCAAAATGCTTATAAAATGCTGACAGAAGAGTCGCCATTATCGATTGGCACATCTGGAGACGATGATAATTGGAGAACATGGATGCATACATGAACTTGTTGTCGAATACTGCTGTTCGGTATGAAACAGATTGTGAACCACTCTGATGAACTAGCATCATAATAAAATGTGAAAACCCATTGTGTCATCTGTGATGAATAATGTCACCAATGTTCTTTTTTTTTTTTTGAAACAATAATGTCACCAATGTTGAATCATATGTTCTTAACATATTCACATTCATGGCTTAAATATTTTAATGTTGTTTCAATGAACAAAATGAGAACTATAAAATGAAAAAACATTCAAAATAATGTGATATTAATATAATTTACCCCATCATTTAATACAAAATGCAATATGGAGAAAAACTATAAAATATAATACATGGCATAGTACAAATATATAAATATGTAAAATCTATAATATTAACAGGATTCTTGACCTTGATTACAATTTACAAGTTTGTGTTCGGAACATTAGAGCTGGATTATACTGGAATCTTCATGTCTTTTAACCCTAAAAATAAAATAGAAAATCCCAATATTTTTGCATGTGGTCCACGTAGAAGCCCCAGAAACCTTGAACTCTTACATGTCAGTAAAGCACAGGGTTCAATGTTGAGTAACGAATCCCAGAAAATGGCACCTGTAAACTGCTTGACAAATCAATCATCATCCACAGAAGAAGAATTATCCATTTCTCATATATAAACAGCTTATCTGCTCATCTGCTCACCTTCCAATTCGGTCTGTGTTTTTGTTAGAATATATTAGCATATATTCTCTTATTATTTGTATATATCTTTATTTAATTAGTCAATATTTGTTACTATAGTTTCAACGATCAATTAGCTAATTTGTAGCCTAAGTTTATGCTTGTAACTTGTATATATTTCTCTAACTTATAATGCAATTCTCACAGAATCAATTTCCTTCATGATATCAGAGATTGTTTTCGATCCTATTTCTTGAACCCTAGCCGTTCATCTTTTTCTTCTTCCCTCATTCTTCTTCTCACTCTCAAACATGACCGAAAGCACCAAATTTCACCCTGTCCTCACTATCACAAATGTGAAATCTCTTGTTCCTGTCACATTAGATAACGAGCATGCTCTGTATCACTCATGGGCTGCCTTGTTTACCAACCTTACTCGGGTTCACGATCTCTATGATCATATTATCCCACCCACAGAGGAAACTGCCATACCAACATACCTTGCGGCAAAATCAGTCGATCCTGCCATGTGGAAACGTCTTGACGCTGCGATTCTCTAGTGGATATATGGCACCATTTCCTCTGACCTTCTCCTTGCTATTCTACGACGTGATGACAAAGATGAGGGAGCATGGAAACGACTCGAAGCTTTATTTCAGGACAATAAGGCTTCGAGAGCAACCCACCTCTAAGAAAACTTCACCAATGCTTTTTTCGAGGAACACCATACCATCGATAACTACTGTAATTACCTTCAATCTCTTACAGACCGGCTTGCGGATGTTGATGCCCCGACGTCAAATGGACGGCTCGTGTTACGTCTCACAGGTTCCTTGCTAGAGGCATACAGTGGTACGGTTGATTTCATCCAAAATCAAGAGCCCCTACCTTCGTTCGAAAGTTGTCAATCAAGTTTGAAAATGGCAGAATGCACCATCAAAGCACGTGTCGCACATGAATCCGGGACCCGCTGTGGCACAGCCATGGTTGCAGCAACTAGCAATGACTCCTCCTCTACTCCTAAACGCAACAACAATAACAACAAAGGGAGCAACAACAACAAAAATAAGGGGAAAGTGAATGGGTCCGGTCAGTAAGGTGGGGCCAGTGGTGGTCAGTCTTGTCAGCAGCCACGTCCTCAAGCTCCGTCACAATGGTCACAGTGGCAGCCAAGTTGGGGAGGGTGGAAAATTCCACCTTGTCCTTTCCCTGCCTATTCTTGGCATCCACGACCCAATTACATGGCTCAAAGATCATCTGCTAGGCCTGGTGTGCTTGGGCCCAGACCTCAAGCCTTCAATGTTATGACTCCATCTTCGGCTCCCTCTACTGCTAGTTACACGTCAGCTGATATTGAGGACGCCATGCATGCTCTATCTTTCTCTCAACCCGATGGAAACTACTACATGGATACTGGCGCGACATCTCACATGACGGTGGATGCAGGTATTCTCTCGTCTTATTTCAATTCAAGTACTAAAAATCATAACATTGTTTTTGGTAGTGGTCATTTAATTCTGGTTGTCGGTCACGGTAGCACTAATTTACCCCCACCTCATCCTCCTTTTGTTCTTCAAAATGTGTTACATGCTCCCAAACTTATTAAAAATTTGATCTCTGTTCGTAAATTTACCACTGACAATATGGTTTCTATTTCTTTTAACCCTTTTGGTTTTCCGGTCAATAATTTATAGACGGGGATCAGACTTATGAGATGTAACAATATTGGGGACTTATATCCACTCTTCTTCAATTCTTAAGCCACATCACCCAACCATTCAGCTTTTACTACTATGTCTCATGATATTTGGCATAATCGTTTAGGTCATCCTGGCGATACTATTATCAATTCTCTTCGTAGTAATAAATTTATTGAATGTAATAAGGCTTGTAAGACTTTTTGCTCATCTTGTCCTCTTGGGAAACATGCTAAATTTCCTTTTTATGATTCTTTATCATACACTTTTCTACCGTTTGATATTATTCATAGTGATATTTGGACTTCTCCAATTGCTAGCTCTTCCGGGCACCGTTATTATGTTCTTTTTTTATGACTATAACAAATTTCTTTGAACTTTTCCTATTGCAAAGAAATCACAGGTCAAACAGTTATTCATGTCTTTCCATGCTTTAGTCAAAACTCAATTTGAATGTAATATAAAGTCTTTTCAATGTGACAATGGCACAGAATATATTAATGGCAATCTTGAGCAGTTCTTTGATCGTCATGGCTTAATCTTTCGACTTTCTTGTCCTCACACATCGTCCCAAAATGGTAAAGCCGAAAGACATATCAAAGTTATCAATAATATCATTCGGACCATTCTAGCTCATGCTTCTATGTCACCGTCCTTTTGGCATCATGCTCTATCTATGGCGACATATCTTCTAAATATTCTTCTTTCTAAGGTCTTAGATTATTTGTCACCTGCACAAATCCTTTATCAAAGTGACCCTTCTTACTCGGATTTGCGTGTTTTTGGTTGTTTATGTTTTCCATTGTTTCCCTCAACTACTATAAACAAATTGCATGAATGATCTTCCCCTTGTGCCTATCTTGGTCCGGCTCCAAACCATCGTGGTTCAAAATGCTATGATATGTCTAGTGGAAAAATAATAATTTGTCGTCATGTGCGTTTTGTTGAAACCAAATTTCCATTGTTGAAACTCCACAAAACCACTCCTACAAATTATGATTTTCTGAGTGATAATATTGAATGTTATTTCTCAAAATTTAGCACCACAAAATCCACAGCCTGGCCTAACCCAACGACCCAACTCTCCACCTATTCCTCACACTGGGTTGCAGTCTCACACACGCCGAGCCACCCCCACTTCTTCTGCTGCTCAGTCACATCTCACTCCTCATGTAGCCCAGACGCTACAGCAACCCCCTCCAGCTTCTTCTCCTATCTTGGACTCACCCACCTCACCTGGCCCAAATTCATCACCTACATCCATATCAGCACCACACTCCTCTCCTAGGCCCAATAACCCCATGCTCTACTGCATGACAGCTCGTGCTATCAATGGTATTTTTAAGCCAAATCCTAAGTACTCTACCAATTGTCACGCGACCACCACTAAGGATATTTCTCCAATTCCAAAAACTCCCATTAGTGCACTCCGTGATCCAAATTGGAATTTTTCAATGTTGGATGAATTTAATGATTTACTTGATAATAAGACTTGGGAATTAGTGCCTAAGCCACCGGATGTGAATGTTATTTGCTCTATGTGGATTTTGCGCCATAAATATAAATCTGATGGTTCTTTTGAGCGTTATACGGCTCGTCTTGTAGGTGATGGAAAAACACAGGAGCAAAGTGTTGATTGTGATGAGACGTTTAGCCCCGTGGTTAAACCGACTACCATACAAGCAGTTCTCAGTATTGATGTCTCTAAATCTTGGCCTATCCATCAAATGGATGTCAAGAATGCCTTTTTATATGGTTATTTTAATGAAACAATTTATATGCATCAGCCTATGGGTTTTCGAGACAAAAATCATCCAAATCATGTTTGCCTCTTAAAGAAATCTTTATATGGTTTGAAACAGGCTCTTCCCGTTTGGTATCAAAGGTTTGCTGATTTTGTTGCTACCATTGGGTTATCTCACAGTAAGCTAGATCACTCTTTATTTATTTACAAGAATGTTTCTAACACTGCTTATATTCTGTTGTATGTGGATGACATTATACTTACGGCTTCATCTGATCGTCTTCGTAAGTATTTTATGACTTTCTTGGGTTCTGAGTTTGCTATGAAGGACTTAGGTCCTCTGAGTTTCTTATGAAGGACTTAGGTCCTCTGAGTTTCTTTTTGGGTATTGTTGTTACTCGTCATGTCCATGGTTTTATTATTATCTCAGAAACAATATGCTGCAAAAATTATTGAACATGCCGACGTGTCTAACTGCAATTCATGTCCTACTCTCGTTGACACTAAGTCCAAGCTTAATGCCACCATCGATGCTCCTTTTGAAGATCTGACTAAATACCGTAGTCTTGCAGGTGCACTTCAATATCTTACTTTCACTCGGCCTGTTATATCTTATGCCATGCAGCAGATATGTCTTCATATGCATTCTCCGAAAAATGAGCATATGAGTTCTCTCAATCGTATCATACGCTACCTTCAGGGTACTTTATCCCATGGTTTGCATTTGTACAAATCCACCATTGATCGACTAATCTCTTATACAGATGCTGATTGGGGTGGGTGTCCTGACACCCGTCGTTCCACTTCTGGGTATTGTGTATTCCTCGGGGATAACTTGGTCTCTTGGTCTTCCAAACGGCAACCTACTCTTTCCCGCAGCAGTACAGAGGCAGAGTACATGGGTGTGGCTAATGTTGTTTCTGATTCCTGCTGGATCAAAAACCTGCTTCTAGAATTGCATTGTCCCATTCAAAAGGCTACTCTAGTTTACTGTGACAATGTGAGTGCGATATACTTATCCGGCAATCCTGTTCAGCATCAATGCACCTAACACATTGAGATGGATATTCACTTCGTTTGTGAGAAAGTGGCTCGTGGTGAAGACCATGTGTTTCATGTGCTGTCCCGTTACCAAATTGCTGATATTTTTACAAAAGGGCTTTCACTCGTTCTATTTAATGATTTCAGGGACAGTCTAAGCATACGCGAGCCTCCCGCTTCGACTGAGGGGGTGTGTTAGAATATATTTAGCATATATTCTCTTATTATTTGTATATATCTTTATTTAGCTAGTCAATATTTGTTACCATAGTTTCAGCGATCAGTTAGTTAATTTGTAGCCTAAATTTATGCTTGTAACTTGTATATATTTCTCTGATTTGTAATGCAATTCTCATGGAATCAATTTCCTTCAGTTTTCTCAGCCTTCTTCTCGCCAAAAAAGACTCTTTCTATATTTGTTGTAACTATAATAATAATTAGAAAAAGCTTTTGTGATGGCTGCTTCCTCAATTAAACAACCTTCCCTCTTATTCTCTGTGCTTGTTCTTGTCGTTTTCTTGGTTTCTCATCCAGTTTACAGTGATGGTATTCACTCTCTCTCTATATATATATGTGTGTGTTTAAAATATGATGTTTTGAATCTTTTTACCATCGTCCTACAGATGAGGAAGATCATCTTCTTCAAGGGCTCAACAGCTTCAGGACGTCGGCGAACCTCTCGGAATTCGCCAAGAACAAAAACGCTAACTGCGTCGCCAAGAAGATCGCCGGCGACATGGACGACGACGGCAACCAGCTATGCACGAACCCCAGCAATTCACGAGACAGCAACGGAACCAGATTAACGGACTATCCGAAGGCCATATCGAAGTGCAACATCGATACCAACACCGCGAGCGGCGTGGTGGTGCTGCCCGTTTGCGTGCCGCATCTGGTTCCGACGCTCGTACTTACCAACTTCACTCGGACCCATTACTCCAGATTCATCAACGATTCGAGCTTCACCGGGATCGGTCTCGGTTCCGAAGATGATTGGATGGTGGTTGTTCTTGCTTCCAACACCCCACCTGGGAGCCTAGCCAATGGAGCTTATTCTTATGGAAAGCTTGGGTTAAGTTATTACATTGTATTTTTGTTGTTGGGTTTTGTTAATCGTCTTAATTTGGCGTGAAAATGGTTGGATTTCTTTGTTATTTTTCTTAAAATATTGTTCTTAATTTAATTTTCAATGAACTTGAACCATATATTTTGGCGCGTGTTCAAACTTTCTGTTCATCAATCTCCTTTCAATTAAATCAAGAATTTTATATGCAAAATCTCATGGTAAGGGTTGTTATATTCCAATGTTGAAAAGTATAATAATGTTTGGAAGTTAAATATTCTTACCAAAAGTCCCCTAAACAAAATATTTAATGATTGGTTAACATATATAACCAAATATCGTACCAGTATTTTATTAATCTTTACTATTTTAATATTAAAATATATATCTAAATATCCCATCCAATTTTCATATAATAAATTAATAACAGAGAGCAAACCACAAAAAATAAGCGGTTGCATGCCACATCCACATACAAACATAATCGGATATGAAGGGATTGAAATCCCATCGACCTCTGGTACACGGTGGGTCACCGACAGCAACTACTCCACATTGGCGGTTTAACGACAACAACCAACACCCGCGGACAAACGATCACAGCGACATTTTGAACTAAAATTATGATCCATCTCTGACACTGTTGAAGGTTGGATCTTGAGCGGTAACAACCCATCTCCAACGCCCGTGGATCACCGGCAACAACCCATTTTGGATCTTGAGCGGTAACAACCCATCCCCAATGCCCGTGGTTCACCGGCAACAATCAGCGCCCGTTGAAAGTTCCCTAAGGTGTGATTTTGAGAATACACTACTGACATTCACGTAGAGAAGATAGAATCTTAAGAAAGGGAAGAAAATATTCAGACCGGATATCTGAAAATTCAGAAATCCGAATATTTGGATAAATTTATATTACTATTGGTTCAAGTTCCTTAAGGTGTGACTTTGGGAGTAGACTACTAACGTTCACGTAGAGAAGATAGAATCTCAAGAAAGGGAAGAAAATAATCAGATCTAATTTCTGAAAATTCGGATATCCAAATAATTAGATCAAATTTAAATTATTATTTTAGTTATCTAAAATTTTGAATATCTAAATTTATACACCCTTAGCATCACCCTCTAATTGTAGCTATTTGCATCTTAGCATCACCCTCTAATTGTAGCTATTTGCTGATGTTCGAATTTAGAATCTTTAAAAATATATTTTAAAAATTAGAACTATTTAAATTTGTGGTTTTAAAAAAATATAATTTTAGAAAAATATATTTTCTCTAAATGAATTTGTATAAATTTAATTATACAGTGATCGCAAATAATCAATTTTTAATTGACTAAATTAAATAGGTAATAACTATTTAAATTTTAATAACGTTAATAATTTTATATTTATGTATTATAATGTAAAACAAAAAATACAGATGCTGATCACATGATAGGAGTTTTATTAAGAGAAACCTTAACGTTAAAAATAATTCAAGATTCCTTTAATATTTTTGAAATCCATGTTTTTCTTACTTTGAGATATGCATAAAAAGTTTAATCAATTTAACTATAAAAAAATATTTTGAGCAATCTTATTTAGATATTTTAAATTTATAATAATTTATTAAAAGCTTGGTTTTAAGGAACGTTAATTCTATAAAAATAAACGTGACAACTTATTAAAATATGTAAATATTTTTTTTCCTTTTTAATATTTAATTTTTCTATAGAAAAGAATAATAAAAAAATATAATTCAAATAAACGAGAGAGAAAAACCTTATAAAAATGTAAGAGAATATATTTTGTGTGATAGGATTGTACCTAACTAACCAATACGCGGCGAGCACGTTTTAGTACTTTGAGTATAATAAAATTAAATGAGTTTTGACTTCAACCAACTAAGTACCTTTAAACGATGCGTTTAAACATGGCGCCAACATAAATTATAGCCATCCAGCGTGCTCCCGCTTACGTCTTTCCGTTTTCTTCAAACCAACGACTTTGTACCTTTTTTCCCGAGAAAATTACATCCAAACAACTCCGTCGTGAAAAGAAAATACGCCATGAAAATGGAGTCTCCTGGTCAACGCCGTCTCGACGTCATCCAATCTCACCTCCTCTCCTCCTCCAACACCGGGGATGGCTCCTTTCTCCGCCATAACCTCACTTCCTCTTCACATTTCCTTAACGGTACGGCATCTAAGTCATACATTGCATAAAATTCGAACTCTCAAAGTCCGAATTCGTGTTTTTAAATCAATTCATAAAAATAGAATTTGTTTTTATTGATTTCTTATTTGATTAATGCCGTTGTCTTCTTGTATAACGTTAATAGTTCTTTTACCTTTTTTTAAAAAAAATAAAATATTAACTCTCTATGTCTGTATTCATTTTTGTATATTGTTTAGAATGTAAGTGTTCAGTAGTTTTTTTTTACTGATTGCTTAATAGAGTATATTTGATTAGTTTCGTTCTTTTACGTTAGTGGTTCTTATTCTTTTTAATAATATCAAATCTTTTAGTTTGTTTTGGTGTTTTTATCTAATCATGAAATGGAAGTGTTCAATATTTGTTTTTACTGATTGCTTATTTTGATTGATCAGTCATAGTAGATAATTTGATTAACCTGATTGTGTTTTTTTCTGTTACATTAATCGTTCCTTTTCTTTTTTTGGTTTATAATTTTGTTATAGGTGAAACATACAGTGTGCTTCTTCCAGAGAAGTTGCAAAGTGGAAAATGGAATGTTCATAGGTCTCCTTTTCTTGCTAGATTCTTATTTGCATCTTTCTTTGTTCTGTTTATTGTTTTAACATTGAATTTTCTTATGCAGATCTGTTCGTTCTCCATTGAAGCTTTTGAGCCGGTTTGATGATCATCCTGAAATCGGGACATTGAATGATACATTTGTGTGAGAATATCTCCCTATCTCTCGTTTGTTCGTTTGGCTTTTAACTTTGAAGTATTATATTCTAATTATTCTATGCTTTTCATTTGTTCGGTTACTTAGACATGCTGCCGAGACTTATAGAGATCACAAGTACTTGGGAACTCGAATTCGGGTGGATGGAACCGTTGGGGAGTGAGTTATATCAGTATTTGGTTTTAAAAAGTTTATAATTCAAGTTTAGTGAGAATAATATGGGAGTTTAAGTGTGAGATTACATTGATATGCTTTGTATGTGAAGGTATGAATGGATGACATATGGAGAAGCAGCTAAAGCTCGGGAGGAAATCGGTTCTGGTTTATGTATTATGGGTTGAAACAAGTAAGTAGGTTCGAGGAACTTGGATTCTCATGTTTTAGGACTCCATCTCTATCCAACCATGGATTTGCTAATGTATGTTAGCTTGCCTACACCTAGAACATATTTATGTTTGATTTTTGAATGTTCAAGAACAGATATGAAGGCATTTTTTAACTTTTTTTTGTGTGTGTTGGGACAGGGAGCTTGTGTTGGACTTTATTTTATAAACCAACCTGAGTGGCTGATCGTTGATCAGGCTTGTGCAGCATATTCATATATCTCGGTTCCTTTATATGATACTTTAGGTGTTTCTTTGACAGGATAAATAATTTCTTTTAGTCTCTTGTAGTTCAATTCTAACAGATGTTTTCTCATTATTTTGCAGGACCTGATGCAGTTAAGTACGTGGTTAATCATTCCGCCATACAGGCTATTTTTTGTGATCGATAAACTTTGAACTCCGTGAGTTTCACCTTTGCTCCTACAAAGTTGTGGGTCTATATTTTGCACTGTATTAGTAATTAATTTCCTGCAGACCTTGCAAAATTGTTTGTATTTTGTTTTAGTTGTTGATTTAAATCTACTCCTTATCTCATTCTTTTTATCTTCTTAAAATTGCAGCTGTTGGGTTTCATATCTCTGATTCCTTCTGTACATCTTATAGTGGTATGTACCTGTAAAATCTCACTGCAAAATCATGACAAAACAATACATTTTTTCTAGCTGTTTATTCCCATGAAGATTATGTTTTTCCTTGCATCTTTTCCTATGCAGGTGGTGGGAGAAGCTGATGACCACTTACCTTCACTTCCTTCAATATCTGGTGTCAAGATCATATCATATTCAACATTAGGTAGTCAGGTATTTAAAGTTATCCAACACTCAAATGCAATTGAAATCTCGGATTTTTCTATTTAATCTAGCTTTTACACTATATAAGCTTATTCCATATTATTTTCCTTTAGGGCCACATTAACCTTCAACCATTTTGCTGTCCTAAACCTGAAGATATTGCAACAATATGCTACACCAGTGGCACTACTGGAAAGCCAAAGGTAGGATTCTTATGATGTTTGAACTCCGATGCAGAGCATCTCCAGCTACTTTCATCTCTTTCCTGCCTTTATTTTCTGCCTAACGCTTACCATCATTTCTGGTTTTCTCTGGAAAGGGTGTTGTTTTGACACATGGAAATGTAGTTGCGAATGTTGCTGCTTTCCGCCGAGTTCTGAAATTCTGTCCCTCCGATGTGTGAGTTATATATCATATCTTCCTCTGACTCACATCTATGAACGAACAGACCAAATCCTCTGCCTCTACAGTGGCATGGCAATTGGCTTCTACCAGGGGGTATGTTACTATCAAACTCTGTAGCAAACTCTTGGGTTGGATGTTGATCTAGCTATCTATTAAACTGATCATATGAAAATTTATAACTTTCACTATATTATGCACAATATCAAGTGAACAGTTGAATATATGTCAAGGCATGCTAAAAGGATAACTTCTTCTATCTTAGATAAATGCTTTTCAAGACTATAGGGTGATAGTCCAGAATAATTCTCTTGATTTGTATCTTGTAAAAATTTTGCATGATGATTCTTTTTTCCCTCATTTTTTTATTTTTATTATTAAATAAAGGATACTAAAAAGGTTTATATCTGCAGATGAGGCTGTATCTATTTCCCTGAATATAAATAGCAGTTTTGTTGAATGAATCTAAAAGTTACCTATAACCAGCTCTCTTTTTTCCTTGTGAATTTGAGTACATTACCGGTAAGGGAAAACGGATATTGTTTCTTCCTATAATGCTATCCTCATCTTAGAAATTTATTTCTATGCTGATTTTCTAAATGATTTACCCTGCTGTTGGCAGGACACCTTGAAACTAATGGATGATTTGGCTGCTCTTAGACCAACAATATTTTGCAGTGTGCCTCGACTATTTAATCGAATTTATGCCGGGTATGATAGAGGTTGACAATTAGATAAAATAATTGATTGCAACTTTTAATGTTTGTCGATTCTTACTTAGTTCATTTCACTTCCATAGAATCACTAACACTGTAAAGGCTTCTGGCACTCTAAAGGAGAGACTATTTACGGTAGCCTACAATTCCAAGAAGGAATCCATCATGAATGGTATGTTTGGTAATAATTAAGCTTTCTTTCTCTATATATTATATATTTCCAATTAATATGAGCGTTATAAAAAGGTGTATGCTCTCAGTGTGCTTGCCACTTGTTTTGCCATCTAACTGCTCGTGCTTCCTACAATTGTTTCAGGGAAGAAAGCATCGCCAATTTGGGACAGATTAGTTTTTAACAAAATAAGGGAAAAGCTTGGAGGACGAGTGCGTTTCATGGCATCCGGTGCTTCCCCTCTTTCACCTGAAGTAATGGAGTTCTTGAGACTGTAAGTTGATTTTCGTACACGATTGCTGTATCTGAGCACTTTGCTAGCAAGCACTCAATCGGTCTCCAAACCATCTGATAAGCAACGTCTGTCGGATTCAGTACCGTAGCTTTACATTCATCGGTCTTTGACGTGTGTATTTTATAGGTGCTTTGGCTGCATAGTAGTTGAGGGATATGGCATGACAGAGAGACTTGTAGCATCATATCCTTGGTGGAAGAAAGTGATAGCTTGACTGGTCATGTTGGGCCTCCTAGTACTGCCTGTGGTGAGTAGCCTTGCTTTTTTCAGTTGAATAAGTCCTCTAGCTGTAAATTTTAGGTTCTAAATGTCATTCATTTTAAGCTGAAAATCTTGTTGAACTCTATCAAGTGTCCAACTTAAAACCAATTGGCAATAGTTGCAGGGGCAACCAATATTTAACAGATGTGGGATAACACTACTTAACACAAGTCATCTAATTTTGTAAAAGTTAGATCGCATAGTGCCTCATATTGTTTGTGCTGCACATCATTTTCTCTTTCCAGAAGTAAAACTTGTGGATGTTCCTGAAATGAATTATACCTCTGACGATGAGTCGTATCCTCGTGGAGAAATTTGTGTGAGAGGTCCTACCGTATTTCAAGGCTACTACAAGGACGAAGCCCAAACGTGATAATCTTTCACAATCTTATTAGATTTGTAGCCACATGTATCTGCAAACCTTTACTCCATCTGACTACCTAGTCGGTTGAACAGGAGAGAAGTGATTGATGATAATGGTTGGTTACATACAGGAGACATTGGTTCGTGGTTACCTGGAGGCCGTCTCAAGATTATTGATAGGTAATCTTTGTTAAATCTTATGTCATATTGACGAGTGGACCCGATAATCTTATTTAGGGATTAGCATCAGTCGGGTTAGGTCGGTTTCTTAACCCAATTGAACCGGAATCGAAAAGTAAACCCATTGACTTGCATTCATGATCCGGTCTAGGAGGATTTCACTCGACCCAAATTTTTATACGAAAACCCATGTTTGACCTGATCCAATCCGATATAGATATGTATATACAAAAAATTATTTTTAATAAGTAAAACAAAGATCTAATTGAAAAAAAAATAGTGAGAGATATTATTATAATTATTCCTAAATATATAAAAGATAATTATAATATTATGTCGGATCAGATCGAATCAAGTTTTCACTTTAAACTCAAATCTAACTCCATCCTTCAATAAAATTTGACTTGAACCTAAATGTTAAAAAAAACCCTGAATAGATCGGAATCCGAGACTTTGACGTTAAACACTCCAACCCTGACATTCGTGGTGCACGAATCCAAGACTTCAAAGAATAACGACAATTTCTTTACTATCAAAATTGTTTGGTTCATGTTTTACGAATCTTTTAAATATATATAAAATCTTAGAAAATAAAATAAATTGACATATATTTAATATTTACATCTAAAGTCCGAGTAACATAAACATCTCATGCCTATATCTGACATATTTATATATAAGAGCACAATCTTAAGATTGATTGCTTTCGTAAATAATCATTGAGAGTAGGTTGTTAAAAGTTTTTAGTTGACACTTTTTTTTTAAGTTGTGGGTTCAACATAAGTAAAATTATCTTTCCTCTCTCTTAGGTAGAAATTGTTAAAAAAAAAAAGATTGATTGCTTTCAAACATTAGAGAACGATGCCATGCTTTTCTTATTTTTGATCTTTCGTAGAGAATCATCTGTATGGATCATTTCCATTCATTTTTACTGAACATTTTCATGCCCATGGTTATTAATTCATTGCAGGAAAAAGAACATATTTAAGTTGGCACAGGGTGAGTACATAGCACCTGAGAAGATTGAGAATGTATACGCGAAATGCAAATTCATTTTGCAGTGTTTTATATACGGTGAGCGGATCGTTTATAAAAAATACTTTTGTTTGATCCTCAACAGTGTTTTATCTTCCTGGATTCCTGATTGCTTAATATGTTTACAGGTGATAGTTTTAATTCATCTGTAGTAGCAATAGTTGCAGTGGAACCTGATGTCTTGAGAGGTTGGGCTGCATCTCAGGGCATCCAGGTTATTCTTTCTTCTATTTTCTCTGTCTTTCTTCATTTTCAGATCACTAAATTCATCATTCGGATTGCTCTAGTGTCCACTCGTATTTGTGTTTGATACATGTAGAGTATGATTTTTCAAATATACGGAAAAACTCAAACGTATGCTCATATAAAACGTATACTCCAGCACTTATTCATTTCAGATCACTGTCATTTAGTTCCGAATACTCTTTAAGCCAATGCTATGTTTGAGAGTGTTCTGTTTTATGACGAAACTTTTTAATGCGTTTGCACAGTACGAGGATTTAGGACAACTGTGCAATGATCCAAGAACAAGGAATGCGGTTCTGGAAGAAATGAATTACGTCGGAAAGAAAGCACAGGTAAAAGATTTTAACCGGTGATACATCTTTTTTATCGACACCTATTAATTTTATGGCCACTTAATCATTAGTTTCGTTATAAAAGAGTTATTTTTTCTTTGAAAATTTATAATTTAATCATCCAGTTAAAATATTGTTACAGATAGATAATTGGTGGTTAAATATAATGATGTGTATTGTTATAATAATTCAATAAATTTAATTTTTTTCATCATTAAAATTCTATCAGTTTAGAATTTTGTTCTTCTCATAGAAATGTTATATCATTTTCATGCTATGTTACTGATATAATAACATGATCTTTTATAGTAGAATGCTATTATCCAATTTATTTCGATTTGATGGACTCGTTTGATTTGATAGCATTATTATAATATTGATGGATTTTTTTTAATATAAAAGGTTAAATTTATCAAATTGTTTGAAATTAGGACTAAATTAATAGAATATATTAGTTTTGGAGACAAATTATTATTAAACCCAGCCACATTGGACATGTTTCTTAAGTTTAAATAAAGTGATACGTTTGCAATAATATTTTAATTGAGTGATTAAATTATAAATTTTAGAGAAAAATTGTCCGTTTGTAACTGAATTACTAACCGAATGCCCTGAGGGTGTATTTTACCCTTAATTTATTTGAATCCTTTAATTGAATTTCTTTTATATCACAGTTAAGAGGCTTTGAATTTGCAAAAGCTCTATCCTTGGTGCCTGAACCATTCACAGTGGAGACTGGCCTTCTCACCCCGACATTCAAGCAGCAACAACAATAAAACCCTATTCTCATATGCAATGGGATAAGGGGGAGGTGGGGTAGTAGGCTGTCTTCAACGTCAGATTGAGAGCAGTTTCCGTGGAATACTTCCGGCAGTTACCCGACATTCAAGGTTAGACGCTATTCTTTGTTTGCTTTTCGTACGAATCTTTAATCTTGATAAAAATCTAACTGGTTTTGACCTTAATGTAAAAATCGTACAGATCAAGCGACCTGAAGCAAAGGCATGCTTCGGAAAAGTCATTTCCAACATGTATGCCGAACTCTCGAAATCCGATCAGATATCGCAGAGAATGTTATGAGCCAAGTGCCACGTGCTGTACGAAAAGATGGAGGAAAACAAAGCCATTCCTTATTGCCTATTCAAGTTGATCAACAAAAATTGCAGTCAAAAGAATTGTTGGATATATGTATAATATATTCAACTCATATTTGATGCAAGTCTTTCTACTCTCGGTTGTAATTTGTAATGCATTTGTTTCTTTTATTGTTTTATATTAAAAATTAAAAATAAAGTATACCAACCATCTAATTAAGAGTATTTTAGTTTAAGAGAATTTTAATTTAATTATTGATTTTTTTAATTTTATGAATATGAGTATTTAATTATTTGAATTATACAATTAAATTATTTATCGTTAATATTTGATAAAAATTTGATGTGATAATTAATAAAATTAATGTAATTGTATATATGTTTAGTTCTTATTCTTTATATATATAATTAATCTAGTTCTTATTATTTGATTCATATAATAATAAGTATCTTTTTAAATATATATATATAATTAATCTAGTTCTAATTAAAAGAATTAACAAATTCTGCCCTTTAACATTTACAAAATATATAAATTATGTGCTATCAGAATTATCTGAAATTAACAAATACATTAAAATCGTGATTAATTATTTTTAATTGTTGACTTTCAAAATTGATTTAGGGGTTGTTTGTTTAAGCGTTGAATGATTTAAATGCTAAATGATTTAGAGATTCTGTATGAATTAATTCTGAATGTGACATGTTGTTTGATAATGACTCTGAATCATTTAATATTGTTTTACTGAATCAATTAGCATTGAATCATTTAAAGATACAAAATAAACGTACTAAATACTGAACGATTCAACGTTCAACGTTGAATAGTTGTATTAAAAGACAAACAAACAGCACATAAAATTACTCCTTCTCTGAATTTATCCAATTTTGAAATTCCGAGGGAATTAAATGATCTTTTCACCAAAATATTTTAATCTGTGTCGCGGCAATACGAGCATAAACCCGAAAGCTAAGGGCGCCGTTCTGAGAAACCAGAAAGAATAACACGTTGCCGTTAAAGAATGAAGAAAGACCTGCTTTATCAAAGTGGACATACAGCTTTATCTCAAATCTCAAAATTTACCCTTTCTTTTTCCTATTTTTTTAAAAGGTGCGTTGTGCTACAAAGATTAGATCTTGAAATTGAAGTTTACATTTGATGCTTGTCTAATGGCGATCATAACAGAAGAGGTAGAGCCAGAATCACCACCCAGAACCAAAGGAAACAAGAAAATTCCCAAAAATCCAACCCCAGAACCTTCTAAATCAACTCCAAAGCCTACCATAAACACCCAAACCCAAAATCCCTTTGCCTTCTGGTTCTATTTCACCTTCGGTATCTCTCTCATCACTTTCCTCTTTGTCTCCTTCTCATCTTTGCCCCCACAAGACCCCAAATCCTGGTTCCTTTCTTTGCCCTACCCCCTACGCCAACACTACTCAAATGGCAGAATCATCAAGGTGCAAACGTCTCCAAACCAATCTCCGATTGAAGTTTTTGTTTCTGAAAATGGTCAGTTTTCGTCATCTGAGAATGTTATGATCGTTCATGGGTTGGGACTGAGTTCTTATTCCTATAGGGAAATGATTAAGGTATTAGGCTCAAAAGGAGTTCATGTTATAGCCCTTGATTTACCCGGAAATGGGTTTTCAGATAAATCTAGGGTAGAGATTGAAGAAGGGACAAATGGAGTTTTGGGAAGGTTCAAGGAAGTTTATAGTTTGATCCAAGAAAAGGGTGTGTTTTGGGCGTTTGATCAAATGGTTGAAACCGGGGAACTGCCTTATGAAGAGATAAAATCTAGAGTTTTGGTTAAAAAGAATGTTAATGTGATTGAGATCGGAAGTGAAGAGATGGGGAGTATTCTAGGCCAAGTTATAGGAACAATGGGGTTAGCTCCGGTGCATTTGGTTTTACATGATTCTGCTTTTCTTATGGCTGCAAATTGGATTTCTGAGAATTCAAGGTTCATTAGAAGCGTAACTCTTATCGATACCGGACTAAAACCAGCTTTACCTACCTGGGTTTTGAACATACCTGTTGTTAATGAAATTGTGTTGAGGTTTTCATTTGTTTATGCAAGGTTTATAAACCTGTGTTGCACAAAGGGGATTAACCAGTCGGAATTGGAAGCACATAGATCGCTTTTAAAGGGGTGGGAGGCAAGAAAAGCTGTTGTGGGGATCGAGAAGAAGCTGAATCATAGTTTTAATGTAGAAGAATGGGGATGTTTGGATGATATAAAAGGTATGCCAATGCAGGTACTTTGGTCTAATGACTGGTCAGATGAATGGAGTGAAGAGGGCAAACGAACTGCCGAAGCACTTCCTGGTGCAAAATTTGTCACTCATTCCGGTGGGAGATGGCCTCAGGTATGGGTTCATTGACTCTTTTGACTTATTAGTTTCTGTTGTTATTGTTTTACATTATTACATAATTACATGTCATAGCAGAATTATCAAAATATAGCTGCTTTAGAAAGCTTTTAGGTATGCTCTTGACTGAGTTTGTGATTGATTCTGGCTTGTTTGAATCAAATTATCAGTGAGGAAAAGTCAGATTTTAAGTCTATTTTGGCCTCTGTTTTTTTGCTACCATATGTTCTGAATATATGCAGCCATCTTATACTGTTGGCGAATTCATGTATTGTTGATTGTTTGTATGTCTTTAATAGATTGTTTTCCTTTTATATTTGCGATAATTTTGTTCTAGGTTCTTTGCATGCCTTTTGAATTGTTTATTCTTTAGTTCAAATTGATGCCATTTTCCCTTAATTTGCACGTTGCTTGGTTATTGCATTCTTCCAAGTTTAGTTTGTGGAATTAAACCAAGAAGTATGTTGCTTTGATTCATCATTTTACTTGGCATACACCCGTATGCTGCACACCTTTAGATATGGATGGGGATATGACCTTACATGAACATTCAAAATACATGAAAAAACTAAGAAAAAATCGAGTATTTTTCAGACACATGCCCAATACTCGTGCCAAAGTCAGAGTAAGATATACCGTGAACATTCTTTCAACTTTTGTGTCTTAACATTTTGACCACTGATTTTGCTCTCATATAAAGCCATATTCTACACTTCTATTACTGGTAAATTCTTGTATATAATTGATTAATATGCATTTACTTAGTAGATTGCTTGGTTGAGGTCTTGAGAGTGCAATCAACACCTGGATAGGCCATGAAATATGGTGACTGAATTACTAAAGAAAAAAGGGAAATCTGTTGCTAGTTAAGGTTGCTAATATTGTCTTCCAAATTAGTAAGGTTTTAATCGACTAGATGAAAAATTGACCTTGTAAATTGGGACATTTGCTCAGTTTTGAGAAATCTGCTTGCTTGCTTGACTTTTGTTCTTGGTTCCTATGTTACCTAGAGTCTGAGTATAAATACACATACGAGTATGTGTACGACAGATAAATTTTTACCCAGTTTTCATATATTTGGAGGGTTCTTGGATTAGCATATCCCCATTGCCATTTCCGAGTATGAATCGGATGTTGGTGATGGACATGGGTACTTCAAAACATATGAAAAGCCGGAGCAACATTGGTTGGTTTTTTTCAGAGTCTGATTCATGATCTTGTTCAAATTGATACCGTTCTCCCTCCGTGTGTCAGTTGGTAACTGCATTCTTCCAAACTTATAGGACCATAGGTGCTGTGTTAACCGAACTTCTAAACACTTGTGCTTGACGCATAATCCAACATGCGTATTGAGAATATGATCCTCCGAATATATAGCTTAGGAAAAATTAAGCATACTCAGGTTAGATACATACTCGTAGCCATTAACCAATTCCAACATAGCATGGATCCATCCACCCTGTGGAATTTAAATCTTGTTCAAGAGCATCAACAAGCTCCTTAGATGGCTTCCATGTGTTAGTCGATATTACATGCATTTGCTGCCTTTTGAATTCATGTTTGCTGTGTGTTTGTGATGTGTAGGAAAGTGTTGCTGGTGAAGTAGCTGAGAATGTAGCTCAGTTTGTATCTTCATTGCCAAAAACAGTTAGACAAGTTGAGGAAGAACCCATTTCTGAGCATATTCAGAAAATGTTTGATGAAGCAAAAGACTCTGACCACCATCATCATGGTCATGGTCATGGACATGATCATGATCATGCAGCTGGATTCATGGATGCATACGGGCTTGGTCACGCATGGGACAGTTGAGATGTGTTTCCTCCAATTTCAATGGATCTAAGGGTGCCATCATCAGCCATGTGTGCTAATTTTTTGCTGTTTTTCAGGTACTCACTGTTTGTTCAACCTTCTTACATTAAACTTGAGGTTTGTAACTTGTGATAGTACCATAGTAAGCTATTTGGGGCATTTTGAAATTGAGTACTTGATTTGAGTTTAATATATGTTTTTAATTATATAAATTGGACCCAAAGAGCTCATTATTCTTAAATTTGGGCTATTGAGGAAAAGGATCGTGAAGTAATCTTCTTTTTCTCTCTTGGTCTGAAGTAATCTTCTACTGGGCTTCTGCTGTAAAAAGACTAATGTCACCCAAAATATTTTCTTCCAAGTTGGGTCTAGTTGTCCAATAAAATTACTATTAGTTGGGTTTTTGAACTTTTGAATATTCCAGCTTCATTTCAAATTATTATTCTCATTTTAAATTAATTCTTAAACTTTTAAATATTTAAATTTCATCCCCAAATTATAATTCTCATTCTAAATTAGTCTCTAAACTTTTGAGCATTTGAATTTCATCTCAAACGATCGATATATGCTACTCGCATCCCATGTTGATAAAATCATTAGGGCAAGTTTTATCATTATATGTTTAAAAAATTTAGGTTAAACTATGGTTGGAACTAATTACATATTTTGATGAAATGAGAAGATTAAAAAAGTTTAGGGATCAATTTAGAATAAGGGTCGATTATTGGGGATAAAATTGAAATATTTAAAAGTTTAAATATCAACTTAAACTGAGGTCATAGTTTGAGGACATGTGATGTAATTAACTCGTTTCGATAGTGAGTCTTGCACATTTCTCCCATGCTAACGAGGAAGTTATACCAAAGTGCATCGACTTTTACCCCTTGTAGAAAAAGCCATGGTCTACGGAGAACCTGCGGGTTTACCGAGAAATACAAAGGTGCATGGGCAGAATTAAGTCTCAAATATTAGCTTTGATACCAACTTGAATAATGAATCCAATACGATGCTTTTGTTTTCTTGTAAATTGTTGGAATCCATTGATTGTTTTCTGATTAAGTTTTGACTTTTATTGCATTCTTCTGCTGTGATTCCCCTCGCGGAATTGGAATACATAGTCCAAAATCGATGAGTTTGGGGGCATTGTTGGAATCCAGCATGATAATTGAGCTTTTAATATCACAAACAATGGACTACTACTGGTCTACAAAATGCAGTGTGAAGATATACCACCGCATTTGCTAAATCTACATCCATCGCAGTTCCGATAATGCCCTCATAAAAGGAGAAATTTAACCAACCTCGACATCGAAGTTTACAATGATCATTGTTTAATAAATTAAATATTTCTTCTTCAACAAGTTTATTATATAAATTATTGCAAGAAATCAAGCGATCTCAGTGATTAATGAATTATTGTTATATCTTGTTGTCCTCGGTTCGAGTACTATGTATGCAAAGATATGAACATTTATTGCTAAATGATTGAGAGTTTTTGAGCATACACTATCTTATATTTACTTGAAACTAAAATAAATAAATCAAATATGCATAATTATAATATAATTTGTACAATTAAACATTACATAAAAAAATAATATGTAATTATACTCTCTCAATCAAATATGTTTAAATAATTTAATTTTTTTTATAAATATGTGAATGTATAATTACTATGCTAGTAGTTACATTTTTATATAATTACACTTTAGAGTCTAAATGCATCCTAACTATAATTATATATATATAAAATGTTTTTATGAATTAATTGAATTGAATTAGAATAAATTTATAAAATATTTAATACTTTTAAATTTTATTTATCTTTGAAATATGTAGTAAAAAGCTTTGTAAAGACAAAGAACACTTCTCTATGTTGGGGAAACCGGGTTATTTCTCACACGAACGTAGTTTCAAAATTGACCTAAAATATCAAGATCAAAACCACCAAAGGTTGCACAGCGGATAAACCTGTCAAACTATTGAATATTGAAACACAATGCAAAAAATCGAATAAAAAACAATAAAGGAGAGAACACACCAAATTTACGAGGTTCGACGAGAATATCGTCTACTCCTCGGGCACCACACCAGATGATAATTTCACTATCAACAAATATTACAACAAATGGAATTCTTTAGAATTCCCAAAGTGAGAGAATGAAGAAAACAAGAGGAAGAGAAAACTTGTTTTGGGATGATTTCTAATGAAATACTTAGGCCTATTTATAGTTGAGTTTTAAGGACTAAACTTATAAATGACCTAATATTTTAGGGACCAAAGATGAAAAATAAGTTGGCCACCTACCAAAGAATTTTCCAATGTGTACAAGTTAGTCACCAACCAAAGATGTCAAATTTGCCAACTTTCAATTTTGCCAACTTTCAACTTTGCTAATTTTTCAAGCCAAACATTACAAATCTCCATCTTGGCTTGAAATTACCAACCCTACTCAATTTCTTCAACTCCCCAAATTTTATGAAGCTCTTTTAATGTAGTACCTCTAATTGCGCTCACAAGCGCCATACACTTGATGGTGCTCAAACTTTCAGGATGTTAATCAAGTTCAAACAATGATTGAACTTGATTACTGTTACCACCTTGGTCATCATATATGCAGGATTTTCTGATGTCTCAATTTTCTGAAGTAGAATCTTTCATTCTTCAAAGATCTCTCGCACAAAGTGATACTTCACGTCGATATGCTTAGTCCTTGAATGGTAGACTTGATTTTTCGCTAAGTGAATAACGCTCTGACTATCACAATAGAAATTAATGTGACTTTGAACAACTCCCAAGTCTTACATCAACCCGTTAAGCCAAATTACTTCCTTCACAGCTTCTGAAACTACCATGTATTCTACCTCTGTAGTAGACAAAGCCACCGTAGATTGCAAAGTAGACTTCCAACTTACTGGAGCTTTAGCAAGAGTAAACAAATACCCAGTAGTTGATCGACGCTTATCCAAATCACCAGCATAGTCAGAATCAACATATCCAACCACACACTGACCAAGTGTTTCATCCTATTCAAAAACTAAACCAACATCCACGGTTTGTTGGAGATACTGTAGAATCCATTTCACAACTTGTTAATGTCCTTCTCTAGGATCATGCATGTACCTGCTCACAACTCCAACTGCTTGTGAAATGTCAGGACGCATACACACCATTGCATACATCAAGCTCCCAACTACATTAGCATATGGAACTTTTGCCATGTACTCTTGTTCTTAGTTAGTTTTAGGAGATAATTGAGAACTAAGTTTCAAATAAGAAGCAGTGGGATACTTACATGTTTGGTATTTTCATTCATGCCAAAACATTGTAATACATTTCTCAGATATTGCTTCTGTGTTAAACAAAGCTTCCCTCTCTGTCTATCTCTACTTATCTCTATACCAAGAATCTTCTTGGCCTCACCTAGATCTTTCATCTCAAACTCTTGATTCAACTGATCCTTTAATTTGTCTATCTCATTTTGAATATTCGAAGCGATCAACATATCGTCAACGTACAAGAGAAGACAAATGAAAGATCCATCTTTGAGCTTTTGCAAATACACACAATGATCATATTTGCTTTTAGTGTACTTTTCCCTCCTCATAAAGCTATCAAATCTCTTATACCACTGCCTCAGAGATTGCTTCAATCCATATAGCGATTTGTTCAGCTTACAAACCCATTTCTCACAACCACTATCTTTGTATCCTTCTGGCCGAGTCATATAGATCTCCTCTTCTAAATCATCGTGCAAGAAAGTCGTCTTTACATCAAGTTGAGCTAGCTCCAAATTCAACCGTGCTACCAAGGCCAACAATATTCTAATTGAGGAATGCTTCACAACCGGGGAAAATATTTCATTGTAGTCGATTCCCTCTTTTTTAGCATAGCCTTTAACTACCAACCTTGCCTTGTAGCGAACATCTTTCTTGCTATGAGATCCATCTTTCTTTGCAAATACCCACTTGCATCCAATTGTTCTTTTACCTTTCGGTAATTGTGTCAGTTTCCAAGTGTTGTTCTTTTGGAGAGATTATATTTCTTCATCCATGGCTCTTTTTCACTTATCACTTTCCAAGCTTTGTATTGTTTCTTAGTAAGTGATAGGGATATCATCATCAACAACTGGAAGAGCATAGGCCACCATATCAACAAATCGAGCAGGTCTACAAATTTCTCTCATTGGCTTTGTAACTGAAAGTGGTTCTGGTGTCTCTATTGGGTTTGAACCTCTTCATCTTATGGTTCTTCTATTGGATTTGAAGAATCAAATGCATCAACTTCTGGGATCATTGTTTGCTGAAACTCCACCTGTTTTAGAGTATGCTCCACCTGCTGCGGAGTACTACTTGTCTGAACAGCTTTATTTGCTACCTTCTTTACTAGGGAAGATTCATCAAATGTAACATCTCTGGTACAAATTATTTTCTTGGTGTCTAAACACCAAAGGCGAAATCCCTTAACTCCATGGGTGATTCCCATAAAGAGAACCTTCTTTGCTCTCGGATCAAGCTTGGATTCCTTCACATGATAATAAGCAGTGGATCCAAATACATGTAAGGAATCATATTCAGTAGCAGGTTTTCCAGACCATACCTCCATTGGTGTTTTTCCTCCTATCGCTGATGATGGCAGACGATTGATGAGATAACCAATATATGTCACAGCCTCAGCCCAAAATGCCTTGTCTAACCCAGCATTAGACAACATACATCATTCTTTCTCCAATAGTGTTCGATTCATACGCTCTGCCACTCCATTCTGTTGTGGTGTATTTCTAACAGTGAAGTGTCGAACAATACCATACTCATGGCAAACGTCAAAGAATGAGTCACTTTTATATTCCCCTCCATTGTCCGTTATAAGACGTTTGATCTTTCTACTAGTCTAGTTCTCGATCATATTTTTCCATTTCAGGAAAATTTGAAGCACTTCATCTTTAGACTTCATCGGATACACCCAAACTATTCTGGAAAAGTCATCTACAAAAGTTACAAAATAATGGTTTCCTCCCAAAGATGATGTCTTTGTAGAACCCCATACATCTGAGTGAATATAATCCACAATACCTTTTGTATTTTGTATAGTGGTGCCAAACTTCACTGTAACACCCCAGGGGCTAAATTTTAGAATTATAAAGTATTTGATTTAATTTGGTATTTTGGAAGAAAATTGAAAATTAAATTGAAAATTTTCAAAGTTGATATACCGTTTTAAGAAGTGCAGGAAATTCAGTGACTAAATTCATGGTTTACCAATTTTTTTATGGGATGAAGTATAAACCCCTTCCCCGATTATTTCTGCGTATTCTTCCCAGTTTCTCTCCCCCGTCAACCCCTCTTTAAACTCCGATCTACTCACCGTTTGACCTCCGATCGACAAACCGAAACCACCATCGTGTTCGTTGTCGATCGATGAACAAAACCTCTCAAGCCTTTCGTCGTGAATCGTCGTCGTTCGTCGTTAATTTCAGTTGGAAGTATCGTCAGTTTTAACTCGATTTCCATTGGTTTTTCATCGATTCACGACGATCCGGTATCCCGTTTTCGACACCTTCTGCACCATCGTGTTCCTTGTGCCTTTCCGAGTCTGCCGGTGTCTTCTTTGTCTCCGGCAGATGCGGCGGCGGCGCGTGAGGAGGTGAAACGGTCAAAGTTTCGAATTTGTTGAAATCGAGCTCTCCACCGTTCAAAATTGTGAACTGAGCTTTGTAAGTGCCTTAAAATTGCTTAAAATAATTTTTAGGAATTTTTATGGGAATATTCTGACACCGTTTCACTGTTCACGTGCCCCACGCGCCACCCCCTGAGAATGGGCATCATCTGGCCGTAGGGTGTTAATTTTGTAATTAATTTCTGTTGAACGTTGACCAGAACTTTGACCGGCGTTGACCGGGCGGTAAACGACCTTTAACTTTGACCGGGTATATTTATCCTGACGTTTTTCGATGTTCTGAGTCTGATTTTGCAATCTGTTTGAAATTCGAACCCGAATGCCTCAAAATTGCCAATCAAACCCGTTGACTTTGACATTGACTGAAAAGTTAAATTTTTTGAAAAGTCATATTTAATGTTTTTGATGCCCCGAATCTATTTTTGGGGTTTATTTTGCCAAACTCGAACCTTGTAAGCTATTTTCGACTAGTTTATCACCCGATTCGATCCGTTTTTCAAAATTAAGCTCCGTTTTTTTTATGTAATTTCTGTTGATATGCATCTGTGGAATTATTGGAAGATGATTTCAAGATCGAGGGCGTTCGAATGGAATTTAATGGTCGATCAATATTGCATGAAAATCAAGGTAATACTTTACTACCTCTTTATGCTTTATGGAACATGTGAATATTGGTAAATGCATGAATAAGATAATGTTGGTCTCATTTGTGTAGTTAATGAATTTCTACACTCGATCCGAATACAATAGAAATTTCGCAACTAATTATGGTTCAGATGATTAATATAAGAAATTGATGGATTGTAAGAATTATAATATGAGTTCTGTGATTAGTGATAAAGGAATTATCATATATTTGTAGCTTATAATATATGTCATTAAAGGTTAAATGTTAAAGGTACTTGGATGAGAAATTATGAGAATACTCTGGTAGGGTAAAATTACTAAAATACCCTTATATTGTAAAAAGACAAGATTTGACCATAGAAGTGGGATAAGAGGATTTTAAAGACATATTGATATGATGAAACTACTGATGTGCATAGGAAATACTAGTTTTACTTAGAAAATTTGGATAATCGGTTTTTAACCCTAAGAGGGTTTGGACAAGAATCTAAAAGTTTGTTAAGGAATCATTTCAAGATCAGAGAATGTTCGAGAAAATAATTAACCATATAGTCTCTATATTATAATTATTTTCATTAAGAGTTAATATCAAAGTTATCTGGTTAAGAAATTACAAAAATGCCCTTGAGAGGTAAAATAGTTCGAGTTGACCCTGAATCAGAAAGTACTTTGAGGATTCGTACTTAACTCGATTAAGTACGGATTTGATTGTTAAAAACCTGACTTAGTGCAGAAAAATTCCTGATATTCCGTTTGTAAAATCTGAGAAGGCACTTAACCCAAAAATATCCGAGTTATAAGTAAATACCTGAAGAATGATTTATCAATGGTGTTCTTTTGTCAGAATTGTTTGAAAGGACTGAAGTAAATGATAAGATTAAATTAAATAATAACACCGGATAGAAGGAAAAGATTGAAATACCGTAGATATGTAAAATGACCAAGATACCCCTGTAATGGAAATGACTTAAGAATATCACCAAGCTTAGAAATGATTGGATATCCTCGAGCTCTGAAAAGAATGGAATAAAATTGAGTACCAGAATTACCAAAATACCCTTATGACCTAAACTAAGTAGAGATGTTGGATTAATTAAGGAATTCAAATAAACATGGATGAGGTATTGCTCTTAAAAGTTATGGATCACATATTAAGCCGAGCAACCAATGCTAGTGTTATATCAATATCTGAACGATATAGATGTCACTTGATTGCATGTTTGTCTTCTCAAGTGTGGCTTGATGATAATTTTGGAAGTATTCAACTCAGCTAAACTCTAGATCACATTCAATATTAAGAAGTGGCTATTCATTAGACAAATCAACTACGACTTCCAAATTGAATTGAACGGAAGTACAATATGTATCTGAAATTCAGAAACATCTGAATTACTATGAAAACCCCCGAAGTAACTGTAAAGGACTTGACTGCTAAATGAACTAAGTAACCTCAAGGACTGAGGTTTAAGTAAGAGATTGGAATAAGTTTGGAAACTCGGATGAACTTATATGATGTATCATCCCTATGGATTATGAACCATAAATCAAGTACGACTGTATTTCTTGGTATAGTTGAAACATGGAAATGAAATAAAGACCATTATAATATTTGTTCATCTCCTTAAGATCTGTTTAGTGTGACTCGGAAGATGATCTATAGATAAAAATATTTGGTATTAAAGAGTAAATACCCTGGAAGATTAATGAATTGACAAGTTGGCAAGTATTAGTTATGGGGGCTATTCATCTGGAGTTGTTAGATACTCCGATTAATCGATATAGACTGCCAATGTCTTGAATCTTCATTTCTTCCTTATCAGCTCAAGTCATATTCTGAATAACAGATGATTCCGTCAGTTATTGAACTATTCTAATAGTGATTCTGAACTCTAATATTCTATCGATATACTGAAGATCCGTGTCCCTCTACCTGTTAAGATTATCCAATATCTTTGAATAATATCTGTAAATTCTGGTATGTTCCCTAATCACATGAATATTTTATCTGATTTTCGATTTGAATTCTGATATGATACTTGACATGGATTCTGATATGATATCAAACATGGATTATGATCTGATACTTGACTTGGATTCTAATCTGATACTTGACCTGGATTTTGATATCATACTTGACATGAATTATGTTTTGATTTTTTGATATATCCGTTTACGGACGGAACATGTTTTTTTTGGGGGGGTATTGTTAGAGAAAGTTTACCTAAAGGCTCATCGGCTGTGTGCTCAGAGCCTTACTGGACTTGATGGTGGGTGTATGGTTCTGGGGAACCTACACATTTTTGGACTTGACGGATCTGGGAAACATATATATATATGTTTTAAAAGATCTGTATCTTTTTACTGGTTTTGCGAAAACATACTAGTTAACATATTCAAATCTCCTGAACCTAAACATCCAAAATATTTATCTGAACTGAAAACTCATTTTTCGTTATCACCTGCAATATCAGAAGGATCTTCGCTCAGCATAAAAATCTATAGATGTTGGAACCAATAAGGAAAAATATGTTTATCTGTATCTGGACGTCCTTCAGCATCATCTGGTAGTTCTGTATTACTGGTCTTTCCGAAGCTCACTCTATTACTTAACGTTGCAGGTTAAAAGAATTGTACTAGTGCAGCTATCGACTTCAGTAAGGGAGCTTTCCGGTGTTGCTTGGAGAGTATGATACATGTGATTAGGGGCCATGTAATTGTATTTTGTTTTATATACGAGTCTGGAAATTTGTTTTATCTCTGCATACTAATAAATCATTTTAATAGTTACATGTTTTAATAAAAGTTTTAAATTTTCTGAGGTTTTCACAGTGGGTCACTCCGGTAGCCCAAATGTGACACTTCATATCAGATCGGGTTACCCGCATCAGTTGAGGGGGTTACATTTAATGATATTAGAGCTATGGTTGAGTCAAATTTTTTCAAGATAGACCGGCCGGTTGAATTTCAAAATGATGTCTGATCAGTACATGCCCCTAGACTACAAGCGTACTTCTCTGAGCCGGAACTCCAAGGTTGAATCCTTATCTATAATGAGTAAACCTAAGTTTTCTATTCGTTAAGACTCTACCTTTGCAAAAAGGAATATCAGTAACGTCTGTCTAAACTATGTAAAGTATCTCACGATCCATGTGAGAGTTACTCTTCTGCGAAATTCTGACCCGACCCTGGAAATGAAATTGGGATATGCTACTGCTCTATGAGCCTATTCTCATGACCAAAACTTAATTGATTAGACAAATAAATTTTCGTTCGAATTCTTTTATTGAAATGAGGGAGAGTTCTGATAAGATTGTATGCTCAACTAGTCAATTATTAGTGGAGGATCCATATTTCTATAAAAGCTATGTGAAGATATGGAAGAATTGATGGAATTTTCATTTATGTAGTTATGTGACATGCATGAAATTCGAGGACGAAAATCTTTTAAGGATGGGAGAATTATAACACCCTAATTTAGGGGCTAAATTTTAGAATTATAAAGTATTGGATTTAATTTGGTATTTTGGAAGAAAATTGAGGATTAAATTGAAAATTTTCAAAGTTGACAGACTATTTTAAGAAGTGCAGGAAATTCAATGACTAAATTCATGGTTTACCCATTTTTTATGAGATGGAGTATAAACCTCTTCCCCGATTGTTTTTGCATATTCTTCCCAGTTTCCATCCCCTGTCAACCCCTCTTTGAACTCCGATCTACTCACCGTCCGACCTCTGATCGATGAACTGAAACCACCATCGTGTTCGTTATCGATCGATGAACAAAAGCCCTCAAGCCTTTCGTCGTGAATTGTCGTCGTTAACTTTAGTCGGAAGTTACGTCGGTTTTAACTCGATTTCTATTAGTTTTTCGTCGATTCACGACGATCCGACATCTTGTTTTCGACACCTTCCGCACCATCGTGTTCCTTGTACCGCTCCGGGTCTGCCGGTGTCCTCCTTGTCTCCGGCGGCAGGGGCGCGTGAGGAGGTGAAACGGTCAAATTTTCGAATTTGTTGAAATCGTGCTCTCCACCGTTTAAAATTGTGAACCAAGCTTTGTAAGTGCCTCAAAATCGCTTAAAATAATTTTTAAGAATTTTTTGATACCGTATCACTGTTCACGCGACCCACGCGCCACCCCCCGAGAGTGGGCATCGTCTGGTCGTAGGGTGTTAATTTTGTAATTAATTTCTGTTTGGGTGTTATTTGTGTAAAAAATTGGGTGTTAGTTTTGTAAATATTTGTAGAATGTGGTTAATTTTGTAATTAATTTATGTTAGGGTGATATTTGTGTAAAACGGTTGACTGTTGACTGTTGACCGGCGTTGACCACTATTGACCAGAACTTTGACTGGCGTTGACCGGGTGTTAAACAACCTTTGACTTTGACCGGGTATATTAATCCTGATGTTTTTCGACGTTCTGAGTCCGATTCCGCACTCCGTTTTTCAAAATTCAGACAAGAAGGCCTCGAAATTGCCAGTCAAACCCGTTGACTTTGACTTTGACCGAAAAGTTAAAAAATTTTAAGAGTCATATTTTATGTTATTGACATCCTGAATCTATTTTTGGGGTCCGTTTGGCCAAACTCGAACCCGGTAAGTTGTTATGAGATGAAGTATAAACCCCTTCCCCGATTGTTTCTGCGTATTCTTCCCAGTTTTCATCCTCTGTCAACCCCTCTTTGAACTCCGATCTACTCACCGTATGACCTCTGATCGATGAACCGAAACCACTATCGTGTTCGTTGTCGATCGATGAACAAAAGTCCTCAAGCCTTTTGTCGTGAATCGTCGTCGTTCGTCGTTAATTTCAGTCGGAATTATCGTCGGTTTTAACTCGATTTCTATTGGTTTTTCGTCGATTCACGACGATCCGGTATCCTGTTTTCGACACCTTCCGCACCATCGTGTTCCTTCCGAGTCTGCCGGTGTCCTCCTTGTCTCCGGCGGCGGCGGCGCGTGAGGAAATAAAACGGTCAAAGTTTCGAATTTGTTGAAATCTAGCTCTCCACCGTTCAAAATTGTGAACCGAGCTTTGTAAGTGCCTCAAAATCGCTTAAAATAATTTTTAGGAATTTTTATGGCATTTTCCGACACCGTATCACTATTCATACGCGCCACGCGCCATCCCCCGAGAGTGGGCATCGTCTGGCCGTAGGGTGTTAATTTTGTAATTAATTTCTGTTTGGGTGTTATTTTGTGTAAAAAATTGGGTGTTAGTTTTGTAAATATTTGTAGAAGGCGGCTAATTTTGTAATTAATTTATATTAGGGTGATATTTGTGTAAACCGGTCGACTGTTGTCCGTTGACCGACGTTTACCACTGTTAACCAGAACTTTGACCGGCGTTGACCGGAAGTTAAACAACCTTTTACTTTGATCGGGTATACTAATCCTGACGTTTTTCGACGTTCTGAGTCCGATTCCGTAGTCTATTTTTCGAAATTCGGACCTGAAGGCCTCGAAATTTCCAGTCAAACCCGTTGACTTTAACTTTGACCGAAAAGCCAAAATTTTCGAAAAGTCATATTTTATGTTATCGACGACCCGAATCTATTTTTGGGGTCCATTTCGCCAAACTCGAACCCGATAAGCTGATTTGAACTGATTTATCACCCGATTCAATCCGTTTTTTGAAATTAAGCTCCGTTTTTTATGTAATTTCTGTTGATATGCATCTGAGGAATTATTGGAAGATGATTTTAAGATCGAGGGCGTTCGAATGGAATTTAATGGTCGATTAATATTGCATGGAAATCGAGGTAATACTTTACTACCTCTTTATGCTTTATGGAACATGTGAATATTGGTAAATGCATGAATAAGATAATGTTGGTCTCATTTTTGTAGTTAATGAATTTCTATACTCGATCCGAATATAGTAGAAATTTGGCAACTGATTATGGTTCAGATGATTAATATAAGAAATTGATGGATTGTTATAATTATATTATGAGTTATGTGATTAGTGATAAAGGAATTATCATAGATTTGCAGCTTATAATATATGTCATTAAAGGTTAAATGTTAAAGGTACTTGGATGAGAAATTATGAGAATACTCCGATAGGGTAAAATTACGAAAATACCCTTATATTGTAAAAAGACAAGATTTGACTATGGAAGTGGGATAAGAGGTTTTTAAAGACATATTGATATGATGAAACTACTGATGTGCATAGGAAATACTAGTTTTGCTTAGAAAATTTAGATAACTGGTTTTTAACCCCAAGAGGGTTTGGGCAATAATCTAGAAGTCTGTTAAGGAATCATTTCAAGATCAGAGAATGTTCGTGAAAACAATTAACCATAGAGTCTCTATATTATAATTATTTTCATTAAGAGTTAATATCGAAGTTATCTGGTTAAGAAATTACGAAAATGCCCTTGAGAGGTAAAATAGTCCGAGTTAACCCTAAATGAGAAAGTACTTTAAAGATTAATACTTAACTCGATTAAGTACGGATTTAATTATTAAGAACATGACTTAGTGTAGAAAAATTCATGATATTCCGTTTCTAAAATCTGAGAAGGCACTTAACCCGAAAATATTCGAGTTATAAGTAAATACCTGAAGAATAATTTATCAATGGTGCTCTTTTGTCAGAATTGTTTGAAATGACTCAAGAATATCTCCAAGCTTAGAAATGATTGGATATCCTCAAGCTCTGAAAAGAATGGAATAAAACTGAGCACCAAATTTACCAAAATACCCTTATGACCTAAACTAAGTAGAGGTGTTGGATTAATTAAGGAATTCAAATAAACATGGATGAGGTATTGCTCTTAAAAGTTATGGATCACATATTAAGCCGAGCAACCAATGCTAGTGTTATATAAATATCTGAACGACATAGATGTCACTTGAATGCATGTTTGTCTTCTCAAGTGTGGCTTGATGATAATTTTGGAAGTATTCAGCTCAGCTAAACTCCAGATCCCATTCAATATTAAGAAGTGGATATTCATTAGACAAATCAACTACGACTACCAAATTTAATTGAACGGAAGTACAATATGTATCTAAAATTCAGAAACATCTGAATTACTATAAAAACCCCCAAAGTAACTGTAAAGGACTTGACTGCTAAATGACCTAAGTAACCTCAAGGACTGAGGTTTAAGTAAGAGATTGGAATAAGTTTGGAAACTCGGATGAACTTATGTGATGTATCATCTCTATAGATTATGAACTACAAATCAAATACATCAGCATTTCTTGGTATAGTTGAAACATGGAATTGAAATAAAGACCATTATAATATTTGTTCGTCTCCTTAAGATCTGTTCAGTGTGACTCAGAAGATGATCTAGAGATATGAATATTTTATCTGATTTTCGATTTGAATTCTGATCTGATACTTGACATAGATTCTGATCTGATATCTTACATGGATTATGATCTGATACTTGACTTGGATTCTGATCTTGATATGAATTATGTTTTTATTTTTTGATATATCCGTTTACAGACGGAACATGTTTTATTTGGGGGTATTGTTAGAGAAAGTTTACCTGAGGCTCCTCGGTTGTGTGCTCAGGGCCTTACTGGACTTGATGGTGGGTGTATGGTTCTGGGGAACCTACACATTTTGGACTTGACAGATCTGGGAAACATATATATATATATATATGTTTTAAAAGATTTGCATCTTTTTACTGGTTTTGCAAAAACATACTAGATAACCTATTCAAATCTCCTGAAACTAGACATCCAAAATATTTATCTAAACTGGAAACTCGTTTTTCGTTACTACCTGAAATATCAGTAGGATCTTCGCTCAGCATAAAAATCTATAGATGTTGGAACCAATAAGGAAATATATGTTTATTTGTATCTGGACGTTCTTCAACATCATCTGGTAGTTCTGTATTACTGAGCTTTCCAAAGCTCACTCTATTACTTAACATTACAGGTTAAAAGAATTGTACTAGTGCAGCTATCGACTTCAGTAAGGGAATTTCCGGTGTTGCTTGTAGAGTATGGTACATGTGATTAGGGGCCATGTAATTATATTTTGTTTTATATACGAGTCTGAAAATTTGTTTTATCTCTGCATACTGATAAATCATTTTAATAGTTAAATGTTTAATAAAAGTTTTAAATTTTCTGAGGTTTTCACAGTGGGTCGCTCTGGTGGCCCTAATGTGACACTTCAGATCAGATCGGGTTACCCGCATCAGTCTGAGGGGGTTACATTTAATGGTATCAGAGCTATGGTTGAGTCAAATTTTTTCAAGATAGACCGGCCGGTTGAATTTCAAAACGATGTTTGATCAGTATATGCCCCTAGACTACAATCGTACTTCTCTGAGCAGGAACTCCAAGGTTGAATCCCTATCTGTAATGAGTAAACCTAAGTTTTCTATTGGTTAAGACTCTACCTTTACAAAAAGGAATGTCAGTAACGTCTGTCTAAACTATGTAAAGTATCTCACGAGCCATGTGAGAGTTACTCTTCTGCGAAATTCTGACCCGACTTTGGAAATGAAATTGGGATATGCTACTGCTCTATGAGCCTATTCTCATGACCAAAACTTAAATGATTACTCATGGAAATTTTCGTTCGGATTCTTTTATTGAAATGAGGGAGAGTTCTGATAAGATTGTATACTCAACTGGTCAAGTATTAGTGGAGGATCAATATTTCTATAAAAGCTACATGAAGATATGAAAGAATTGATGGAACTTTCATTTATGTAGCTCTGTGACATAAGTGAAATTCGAGGACGAAATTCTTTTAAGGATGAGAGAATTATAACACCCCAATTTAGGGGCTAAATTTTAAAATTATAAAGTATTGGATTTAATTTGGTATTTTGGAAGAAAATTGAGGATTAAATTGAAAATTTTCAAAGTTGATAGACCATTTTAAGAAGTGCAGGAAATTCAGGGCTAAATTCATGGTTTACCCATTTTTTATGAGATGAAGTATAAACCCCTTCCCCCGATTGTTTCTGCATATTCTTCCCAGTTTTCATCCCCTATCAACCCCTCTTTGAACTCCGATCTACTCACCATCTAAACTCTGATCAATGAACCAAAACCACCATCGTATTCATTGTCGATCGATGAACAAAAACCCTTAAGTCTTTCGTCGTGAATCGTCGTCGTTAATTTTAGTCGGAAGTATCGTCGGTTTTAACTCGATTTCTATTGGTTTTTCGTCAATTCACGACATTATGCAATCCCATTTCCGACACCTTCCGCATCATCATGTTCCTTGTGCCATTCCGAGTCTGCCGGTGTCCTCCTTATCTCCGGCGACGGTGGCGCGTGAGGAGGTGAAACGGTCAAAGTTTCGAATTTGTTGTAATCGAGCTCTCCACCGTTCAAAATTGTGAACCGAGCATTGTAAGTGCCTCAAAAATCGCTTAAAATAATTTTTAGGAATTTTTAAGGAAATTTTCTGACACCGTATCACTGTTCACGCACCCCACGCCCCGTTCTCCGAGAGTGGGCATCGTCTGGCCGTAGGGTGTTAATTTTGTAATTAATTTCTGTTTGGGAGTTATTTGTGTAGAAATTGGGGTGTTAGTTTTGTAAATATTTGTAGAAGGTGGCTAATTTTGTAATTAATTTATGTTATGGTGATATTTGTGTAAAACGGTCGACTGTTGACCGGCTTTGACCACTGTTGACCAGAACTTTGACCGGCGTTAACCGGGCGTTAAACAACCTTTAACTTTGACCGGTTATACTAATCCTGACGTTTTTCGACATTCTGAGTCCGATTCCGTAGTCCGTTTTTCGAAATTCGGACTAGAAGGCCTCGAAATTGCCAGTCAAACCCGTTGACTTTAACTTTGACCGAAAAGTCAAAATTTTCGAAAAGTCATATTTTTTGTTATCGACGTCCCGAATCTATTTTTGGAGTCCGTTTCGCCAAACTCGAACCCGGTAAATCGTTTTTGACTGATTTATCACCCGATTCGATCCGTTTTTCGAAATTAAGCTATGTTTTTATGTAATTTCTGTTGATATGCATCTGAGGAATTATTGGAAGATGATTTCAAGATCGAGGGTGTTCGAATGGAATTTAATGGTCGATCAATATTGCATGGAAATCGAGGTAATACTTTACTACCTCTTTATGCTTTATGGAACATGTGAATATTGGTAAATGCATGAATAAGATAATGTTCGTCTCATTTGTGTAGTTAATGAATTTCTACACTCGATCCGAATACAATAGAAATTTGGCAACTGATTATGGTTCAGATGATTAATATAAGAAATTGATGGATTGTTATAATTATATTATGAGTTATGTGATTAGTGATAAAGGAATTATCATAGATTTGCAGCTTATATTATATGTCATTAAAGGTTAAATGTTAAAGGTACTTGGATGAGAAATTATGAGAATACTCCGGTAGGGTAAAATTACGAAAATACCCTTATATTGTAAAAAGACAAGATTTGACTATGGAAGTAGGATAAGAGGTTTTAAAAGAAATATTGATATGATAAAACTACTGATGTGTATAGGAAATACTAGTTTTGGTTAAAAATTTTGGATAACCAGTTTTTAACCCCAAGAGGGTTTGGGCAAGAATCTAGAAGTCTGTTAAGGAATCATTTCAAGATCAGAGAATGTTCAGGAAAACAATTAACCATAGAGTCTCTATATTAATATTATTTTCGTTAAGAGTTAATATCGAAGTTTTCTGGTTAAGAAATTACGAAAATGCCCTTAAGAGGTAAAATAGTCCGAGTTGACCCTTAATGAGAAAATACTTTGAGGATGTGTGCTTAACTCCATTAAGTACGGATTTAATTATTAAGAACATGACTTAGTGTAGAAAAAATTCTGATATTCCGTTTGTAAAATCTGAGAAGGCACTTAACCCGAAAATATTCGAGTTATAAGTAAATACCTGAAGAATGATTTATCAGTGGTGCTCTTTTGTCAGAATTGTTTGAAATGACTGAAGTAAATGATAAGATTAAATTAAATAATAAGACCGGATGGAAGGAAAAGATTGAAATACCGTGGATATATAAAATGACCAAGATACCCCCGTAATGGAATTGACTCAAGAATATCACCAAGCTTAGAAATGATTGGATATCCTCGAGCTCTGAAAAGAATAGAATAAAACTAAGCACCAGAATTACCAAAATACCCTTATGACCTAAACTAGGTAGAGGTGTTGGATTAATTAAGGAATACAAATAAACATGGATGAGGTATTGCTCTTAAAAGTTATGGATCACATATTAAGCCGAGCAACCAATGCTAGTGTTATATCAATATATGAACGACATAGATGTCACTTGAATGCATGTTTGTCTTCACAAGTGTGGCTTGATGATAATTTTGGAAGTATTCAGCTCAGCTAAACTCTAGATCACATTCAATATTAAGAAGTGGATATTCATTAGACAAATCAACTACGACTACCAAATTGAATTGAATGGAAGTACAATATGTATATGAAATTCAGAAACATCTGAATTACTATGAAAAACCTTGAAGTAACTATAAAGGACTTGACTGCTAAATGAACTAAGTAACCTCAAGGATTGAGGTTTAAGTAAGAGATTGGAATAAGTTTGGAAACTCGGATGAACTTATGTGATGTATCATCCCTAAGGATTATGAACATAAATCAAGTACGTCGGCATTTCTTGGTATAGTTGAAACATGGAAATAAAATAAAGACCATTATAATATTTGTTCATCTCCTTAAGATCTATTTAGTGTGACTCAGAAGATGATCTAAAGATAAAAATATTTGGTATTAAAGAGTAAATACCCTGGAAGATTAATGAATTGACAAGTTGGAAAGTATTAGTTCTGGGGGCTATTCATCTGGAGTTGTTAGATAATCCGATTAATCGACATAGACTGTAAATGTCTTGAATCTTCATTTCTTCCTTACCAGCTCAAGTCATATTCTGAATAACTGATGATTCCGTCAGTTATTGAGCTACTCCAATAGTGATTTTGAACTCTAATATTCTATCGATATACTGAAGATCCGTGTTCCTCTACCTGTTAAGATTATCCAATATCTTTGAATAATATCTGTAAATTCTGGTGTGTTCCCTAGTCACATGAATATTTTATCTAATTTTCTATTTGAATTGTGATCTGATACTTGACATGGATTCTGATATGATATCTGACATGGATTATGATCTGATACTTGACTTGGATTCTGATCTGATACTTGACCTGGATTTTGATATCATACTTGACATGAATTATGTTTTGATTTTTTGATATATATGTTTACGGACGGAACATGTTTTATTTGGGGGTATTGTTAGAGAAAGTTTTCCTGAGGCTCCTCGGCTGTGTGCTCAGCGCTTTACTGGACTTGATAGTGGGTGTATGGTTCTGGGGAACCTACACATTTTGGACTTGACGGATCTGGGAAACATATATATATATATATATGTGTGTGTGTGTGTGTGTGTGTGTGTGTGTGTGTGTGTGTGTGTGTGTGTTTTAAAAGATCTGTATATTTTTACCGGTTTTGCGAAAACATACTAGATAACCTATTAAAATCTCCTGAACCTAGACATCCAAAATATTTATCTGAATTGAAAACTCATTTTTCGTTACCACCTGAAATATCAGTAGGATCTTCGCTCAGCATAAAAATCTATAGATGTTGGAACCAATAAGGAAAGATATGTTTATCTGTATCTGGACGTTCTTCAAAATCATCTGGTAGTTATGTATTACTGAGCTTTCCGAAGCTCACTCTATTACTTAACATTGCAGGTTAAAAGAATTGTACTAGCGCAGCCATGGACTTCAGTAAGGGAGTTTTTTCGGTGTTGCTTGCAGAGTATGGTACATGTGATTAGGGGACATGTAATTGTATTTTTTTTATATACGAGTCTGAAAATTTGTTTTATCTCTGCATACTGATAAATCATTTTAATAGTTACATGTTTTAATAAAAGTTTTAAATTTTTTGAGGTTTTCACAGTGGGTCACTCCGGTGGCCCTAATGTCACACTTCAGATCGAATCGAGTTACCCGCATCAGTCTGAGGGGGTTACATTTAACGGTATCAGAGCTATGGTTGAGTCAAATTTTTTCAAGATAGACCGGCCGATTAAATTTCAAAACGATGTCTGATCAGTACATTCCCCTAGACTACAACCGTACTTCTCTGAGCCGGAACTCCAAGGTTGAATCCCTATATGTAATGAGTAAACCTAAGTTTTCTATTCGTTAAGACTCTACCTTTGCAAAAAGGAATATCAGTAACGTCTGTCTAATTATGTAAAATATCTCACGAGCCATGTGAGAGTTACTCTTCTGCGAAATTCTGACCCGACTCTGGAAATGAAATTGGGATATGCTATTGCTCTATGAGCCTATTCTCATGACCAAAACTTAATTGATTACTCAAGGAAATTTTCGTTCGAATTTTTTTATTGAAATGAGGGAGAGTTCTGATAAGATTGTATACTCCACTAGTCAAGTATTAGTGGAGGATCCATATTTCTATAAAAGCTACGTGAAGATATGGAAGAATTGATGGAATTTTCATTTCTGTAGTTCTGTGACATGAAAGAATTTCGAGGACGAAATTATTTTAAGGATGGGAGAATTGTAACACCCCAATTTATGGGTTAAATTTTAGAATTATAAAGTATTGGATTTAATTTAGTATTTTGGAAGAAAATTGAGGATTAAATTGAAAATTTTCAATCTTGACAGACCATTTTAAGAACTGTAGGAAATTCAGTGACTAAATTCATGGTTTACCCATTTTTTATAAGATGAAGTATAAACCCCTTCCCCGATTGTTTCTGCATATTCTTCCAAGTTTCCCTCCCTTATCAACCTCTCTTCAAACTCCGATCTACTCACCGTCCGACCTCCGATCGACGAACCAAAACCACCATCGTGTTCATAGACGTTCGATGAACAAAACCCCTCAAGTCTTTCATCGTGAATCGTCGTCGTTCGTTGTTAATTTCAGTCGGAAGTATCAACAGTTTTAACTCGATTTCCGTTGGTTTTTCGTCGATTCACGACGATCCGGCATCCTGTTTTCGACACCTTCCGCACCATCGTGTTCCTTGTGCCGTTCCGAGTCTGCCGGTGTCCTTCTTGTCTCCGTCACCGGCGGCGCGTGAGGAGGTAAAACAGTCAAAGTTTCAAATTTGTTGAAATCGATCTTTCCACCGTTCAAAATTATGAACCGAGCTTTGTAAGTGCCTCAAAATCGCATAAAATAATTTTTAGGAATTTTTATGAGAATTTTCCGACACTGTATCACTGTTCATGCGCCCCACGCGCCACCCCCCGAGAGTGGGCATCGTTTGGCCGTATGGTGTTAATTTTGTAATTAATTTCTGTTCATGCGGACCACGCACCACCACCCGAAAAGTTAAGATTTTCGAAAAGTCATATTTTATGTTATCGATGTTCTGAATCTATTTTTGGGGTCCGTTTCACTAAACTCGAACCCGGTAAGTTGTTTTGACTGGTTTATCACCCGATTCGATCCGTTTTATGAAATTAAGCTCCGTTTTTTATGTAATTTCTGTTGATATGGATCTGAGGAATTATTGGAAAATGATTTCAAGATCGAGTGTGTTCGAATGGAATTTAATGGTCGATCAATATTGCTTGGAAATCGAGGTAATACTTTACTACCTCTTTATGCTTTATGGAACATGTGAATATTGGTAAATGCATGAATAAGATAATGTTGGTCTCATTTGTGTAGTTAATGAATTTCTACACTCGATCCGAATACAGTAGAAATTTGGAAACTGATTATGGTTCAGATGATTAATATAAGAAATTAATGGATTGTTATAATTATATTATGCGTTATGTGATTAGTGATAAAGGAATTATCATAGATTTGCAGCTTATATTATATGTCATTAAAGGTTAAATGTTAAAGGTACTTGGATGAGAAATTATGAAAATACTCAGGTAGGATAAAATTACAAAAATACCCTTATATTGTAAAAAGACAAGATTTGACTATGAAAGTGGGATAATAGGTTTTAAAAGAAATATTGATATGATAAAACTACTGATGTGTATAGGAAATACTAGTTTTGGTTAAAAATTTTGGATAACCAGTTTTTAACCCCAAGAAGGTTTAGGCAAGAATCTAAAAGTCTGTTAAGGAATCATTTCAAGATCAGAGAATGTTCGGGAAAACAATTAACCATAGAGTCTCTATATTAATATTATTTTTGTTAAGAGTTAATATCGAAGTTTTCTGGTTAAGAAATTACGAAAATGCCCTTAAGAGGTAAAATAGTCCGAGTTGACCCTTAATGAGAAAATACTTTGAGGATTCGTGCTTAACTCCATTAAGTACGGATTTAATTATTAAGAACATGACTTAGTGCCGAAAAATTTCTGATATTCCATTTGTAAAATCTGAGAAGGCACTTAACCCGAAAATATTCGAGTTATAAGTAAATACCTGAAGAATGATTTATCAATGGTGCTCTTTTGCCAGAATTGTTTGACAGGACTGAAGTAAATGATAAGATTAAATTAAATAATAAGACCGGATGGAATGAAAAGATTGAAATACCGTAGATATGTAAAATGACCAAGATACCCCTGTAATGAAAATGACTTAAAAATATCACCAAGCTTAGGATTGATTGGATATCCTCGAGCTCTGAAAAGAATGGAATAAAACTGACCATCAAAATTACCAAAATACCCTGATGACCTAAACTAAGTAGAGGTGTTGGATTAATTAAGGAATCCAAAAAAACATGGATGAGGTATTGCTCTTAAAAGTTATGGATCACATATTAACCCGAGCAACCAATGCTAGTGTTATATCAATACCTGAACGACATAGATGTCACTTGAATGCATGTTTGTCTTCTCAATGTGGCTTGATGATAATTTTGGAAGTATTCAGCTCAGCCAAACTCTAGATCACATTCAATATTAAGAAGTGGATATTCATTAGACAAATCAACTACGACTTCCAATTGAATTGAACGGAAGTACAATATGTATCTGAAATTCAGAAACATCTGAATTACTATGAAAAACCCCGAAGTAACTGTAAAGGACTTGACTGCTAAATGAACTAAGTAACCTCAAGGACTGAGGTTTAAGTAAGAGATTGGAATAAGTTTGGAAACTCAGATGAACTTATGTGATGTATCATCCCTATGGATTATGAACCAAAAATCAAGTACGTCGGCATTTCTTGGTATAGTTGAAACATGGAAATGAAATAAAGATCATTATAATATTTGTTCGTCTCCTTAAGATATGTTCAGTATGACTCAGAAGATGATCTAGGGATAAAAATATTTGGTATTAAAGAGTAAATAACCTGGAAGATTAATGAATTGACAAGTTGGCAAGTATTAGTTCTGGGGGTTATTCATCTGGAGTTGTTAGATAATCCGATTAATCGACATAGACTGTATATGTCTTTAATCTTCATTTCTTCCTTACCAGCTCAAGACATATTCTGAATAACTGATGATTCTGTCAGTTATTGAACTATTCCAATAGTGATTCTGAACTCTAATATTCTATCGATATACTGAAGATTCGTGTTCCTCTACCTGTTAAGATTATCCAATATCTTTGAATAATATCTGTAAATTCTGGTATGTTCCTTACTCACATGAATATTTTATCTGATTTTCGATTTGAATTCTGATCTGATACTTGACATGGATTCTGATATGATATCTGACATGGATTATGATCTGATACTTGACTTGGATTCTGATCTGATACTTGACCTGGATTTTGATATGATACTTGACATGAATTATGTTTTGATTTTTTTATATATTCGTTTACGGAAAGAACATGTTTTATTTGGGGGTATTGTTAGAGGAAGTTTACCTGGAGGATCCTCGACTGTGTGCTCAGGGCCTTACAGGACTTGATGGTGGGTGTATGGTTCTGGGGAACCTACACATTTTGGACTTGACGGATCTGGGAAACATATATATATATATATATATATATATATATATGTTTTAAAAGATCTGTATCTTTTTACTGGTTTTACGGGAACACACTAGATAACCTATTCAAATCTCCTGAACCTAGACATCCGAAATATTTATTTGAACTAAAAACTCATTTTTCGTTACCACCTGAAATATCAGTAGGATCTTCGCTAAGCATAAAAATCTATAGATGTCGGAACCAATAAGGAAATATATGTTTATCTATATCTGGATGTTTTTCAGCATCATCTGGTTGTTCTGTATTAATGAGCTTTCCGAAGCTCACTCTATTACTTAACATTGCAGGTTAAAACAATTGTACTAGTGCAGCTATTGACTTCAGTAAGAGAGTTTTCCGATGTTGCTTGCAGAGTGTGGTACATGTGATTAGGGGGAATGTAATTGTATTTTGTTTTAAATACAAGTCTGAAAATTTGTTTTATCTCTGCATACTGATAAATCATTTTAATAGTTACATGTTTTAGTCAAAGTTTTAAATTTTCCGAGGATTTCACAATGGGTCGCTCCGGTGGCCCTAATGTGACACTTCAGATCGGATCGGGTTACCCGCATCGGTCTGAGGGGGTTAAATTTAATGGTACCAAAGCTATGCTTGAGTTAAATTTTTTCAAGATAGACCGTCTGGTCGAATTTCAAAATGATGTTTGATCAGTACATGCCCCTAGACTAAAATCGTACTTCTCTAAGCTGGAACTCCAAGGTTGAATCCCCATCTATAATGAGTAAACCTAAGTTTTCTATTCGTTAAGACTCTACCTTTGCAAAAAGGAATATCAGTAACGTCTGTCTAAACTATGTAAAGTATCTCACGAGCTATGTGAGAGTTACTCTTCTTCGAAATTCTGACTCAACTTTGGAAATGAAATTGGGATATGCTACTGCTCTATGAGCCCATTCTCTTGACCAAAACTTAATTGATTACTCAAGGAAATTTTTGTTCGGATTCTTTTATTGAAATGAGGGAGAGTTATGATAAGATTGTATACTCAACTGGTCAAGTATTAGTGGAGGATCCATATTTCTATAAAAGCTACGTGAAGATATGGAAGAATTGATGGAATTTTCATTTCTGTAGTTCTGTGACATGAATAAATTTTGAGGATGAAATTCTTTTAAGGATGGGAGAATTGTAACACCCTAATTTAGGGGCTAAATTTTAGAATTATAAAGTATTGGATTTAATTTGGTATTTTAGAAGAAATTTGATGATTAAATTGAAAAATTTTAAAGTTGACAGACCATTTTAAGAAGTGTAAAAAATTTAGTGACTAAATTCATGGTTTATCCATTTTTTATGGGATGAAGTATAAAACCCTTCCCTGATTGTTTCTGCGTATTCTTCCCAGTTTCCCTCCCCTATCAACCCCTCTTTGAACTTCGATCTACTCACCGTCCGACCTCCGATCGACGAAACGAAACCTCCATTGTGTTCGTTGTCGATCGATGAACAAAACCCCTCAAGCCTTTCGTCCTGAATCGTCGTCATTCGTTGTTAACTTTAGTCGGAAGTATCGTCGGTTTTATCTCGATTTCCGTTGGTTTTTCGTCGATTCACGACGATCCGGCATCCCATTTTTGACACCTTCCGCACCATCGTGTTCCTTGTGCCGTTTTGAGTCTGCCGATGTCCTCCTTGTCTCCGGCGACAGCGGCGCGTGAGGAGTTGGAACGGTAAAAGTTTCGAATTTGTTGAAATCGAACTCTCCACCGTTCAAAATTGTGAACCGAGCTTTGTAAGTGCCTCAAAATCGCTTAAAATAACTTTTAGGAATTTGTATGGGAATTTTCCGACACCGTATCACTGTTCACGCGCCCCACGCGCCACCCCCCGAGAGTCGGCATCGTCTGGCCGTAGGGTGTTAATTTTGTAATTAATTTCTATTTGGGTGTTATTTGTATAAAAATTTGGGTGTTAGTTTTGTAAATATTTGTAGAAGGTGGCTAATTTTGTAATTAATTTATGTTAGGGTTATATTTGTGTAAAACGATTGACCGTTGACCGTCGTTGATCACTGTTGACCAGAACTTTGACTGGCGTTGACCGGGTGTTAAACAACCTTTGACTTTGACCGGGTATACTAATCCTGACGTTTTTCGACGTTCTGAGTCCGATTCCGCAGTCCGTTTTTCAAAATTCGAATCAGAAGGCCTCGAAATTGCCAGTCAAACCCGTTGACTTTAACTTTGAATGAAAAGTCAAAATTTTTGAAAAGTCATATTTTATGTTATCAACGTCCTGAATCTATTTTTGGGGTCCGTTTCGCCAAACTCGAACCCGATAAGTTGTTTTTAACTGATTTATCACCCGATTCAATCCGTTTTTTGAAATTAAGCTCCGTTTTTATGTAATTTCTGTTGATATGTATCTGAGGAATTATTGGAAGATAATTTCAAGATCGAGGGCGTTCGAATGTAATTTAATGGTCGATCAATATTGCATGGAAATCGAGGTAATACTTTACTACCTCTTTATGCTTTATGGAATATGTGAATATTGGTAAATGCATGAAAAGGTAATGTTGGTCTCATTTGTGTAGTTAATGAATTTCTACACTCGATCCGAATACAGTAGAAATTTGGCAACTGATTATGGTTCAGATGATTAATATAAGAAATTGATAGATTGTTATAATTATATTATGAGTTATGTGATTAGTGATAAAGGAATTATCATAGATTTGCAGCTTATAATATATGTCATTAAAGGTTAAATGTTAAAGGTACTTGGATGAGAAATTATGATAATACTCCGGTAGGGTAAAATTACGAAAATACCTTTATATTGTAAAAAGACAAGATTTGACCATGGAAGTGGGATAAGAGGTTTTAAAAGACATTGATATGATGAAACTACTGATATGCATAGGAAATACTAGTTTTGGGTAGAAAATTTGGATAACCGGGTTTTAACCCCAAGAGGGTTTGGGCAAGACTCTAGAAGTCTGTTAAGGAATCATTCTAAGATCAGAGAATGTTCGGGAAAACAATTAACCATAGAGTCTCTATATTAATATTATTTTCGTTAAGAGTTAATATCGAAGTTTTCTGGTTAAGAAATTACGAAAATGCCCTTGAGAGGTAAAATAGTCCGAGTTGACCCTGAATGAGAAAATACTTTGAGGATTCGTACTTAACTCCATTAAGTACGGATTTAATTATTAAGAACATGACTTAGGACAGAAAAATTTATGATATTCCGTTTGTAAAATCTAAGAAGACACTTAACCCGAAAATGTTTGAGTTATAAGTAAATACCTAAAGAATGATTTATCAATGTTGTTCTTTTGTCAGAATTGTTTGACAGGACTGAAGTAAATGATAAGATTAAATTAAATAATAAGTCCGGATGAAAGGAAAAGATTGAAATACCGTAAATATGTAAAATGACCAAGATACCCTTGTAATGAAAATGACTCAAGAATATCACCAAGCTTAGGAATGATTGGATATCCTCGAGCTCTGAAAAGAATGGAATAAAACTGAGCATCAGAATTACCAAAATACCCTTATGACCTAAACTAAGTAGAGGTGTTGGATTAATTAAGGAATCCAAAAAAAACATGGATGAGGTATTGCTCTTAAAAGTTATGGATCACATATTAAGCTGAGCAACCAATGCTAGTGTTATATCAATACTTGAACGACATAGATGTCACTTGAATGCATGTTTGTCTTCTCAATGTGGCTTGATGATAATTTTGGAAGTATTTAGCTCAGCCAAACTCTAGATCACATTCAATATTAAGAAGTGGATATTCATTAGAAAAATCAACTATGACTACCAAATTGAATTGAACGGAAGTACAATATGTATCTGAAATTCAGAAACATCTGTAAAGGACTTGATTGCTAAATGAACTAAGTAACCTAAAGGACTGAGGTTTAAGTAAGAGATTGGAATAAGTTTGGAAACTCGGATGAACTTATGTGATGTATCATCCCTATGGATTATGAACCATAAATCAAGTACGTCGGCATTTCTTGGTATAGTTGAAACATGGAAATGAAATAAAGACCGTTATAATATTTGTTCGTCTCCTTAAGATCTGTTCAATGTGACTCAGAAGATGATCTAGGGATAAAAATATTTGGTATTAAAGAGTAAATACCCTGGAAGATTAATGAATTGACAAGTTGGCAAGTATTAGTTCTGGGGGCTATTCATCTGGAGTTGTTAGATAATCCGATTAATCGACATAGACTGTAAATGTCTTGAATCTTCATTTCTTCCTTACCAGCTCAAGTCATATTCTGAATAACTGATGATTCCGTCAGTTATTGAACTATTCCAATAGTGATTCTGAACTCTAATATTCTATAGATATACTGAAGATCTGTGTTCCTCTACCTGTTAAGATTATCCAATATCTTTGAATAATATCTGTAAATTCTGGTGCTTTCCCTACTCACATGAATATTTTATCTAATTTTCGATTGAATTCTGATCTGATACTTGACATGGATTCTGATATGATATCTGACATTGATTATGATCTGATACTTGACTTGGATTCTGATCTGATACTTGACCTGGATTTTGATATGATACTTGACATGAATTATGTTTTGATTTTTCGATATATCCGTTTACGGACGGAACATGTTTTATTTGGGGGGTATTGTTTGAGGAAGTTTACCTGGAGGCTCATCGGCTGTGTGCTCAGGGCCTTACTTACTGGATCCTCGACTGTGTGCTCAGGGCCTTACAGGACTTGATGGTGGGTGTATGGTTCTGGGGAACCTACACATTTTGGAATTGACGGATCTGGGAAACGTATATATATATATATATATATATGTTTTAAAAGATCTGTATCTTTTTACTGGTTTTGCGGGAACACACTAGATAACCTATTCAAATCTCCTGAACCTAGACATCTGAAATATTTATCGGAACTGAAAACTCATTTTCCGTTACCACCTGAAATATCAGTAGGATCTTCGCTAAGCATAAAAATCTATAGATGTCGGAACCAATAAGGAAATATATGTTTATCTGTATCTGGATGTTTTTCAACATCATATGGTAGTTATGTATTACTGAGTTTTCCGAAGCTCACTCTATTACTTAATATTGCAGGTTAAAAGAATTGTACTAATGCAGCTATCGACTTCAGTAAGATAGTTTTCCGGCGTTGCTTGCAGAGTATGGTACATATGATTATGGGGCATGTAATTGTATTTTGTTTTATATACAAGTCTGAAAATTTGTTTTATCTTTGCATACTAATAAATCATTTTAATAGTTACATGTTTTAATCAAAGTTTTAAATTTTCTGAGGTTTTCATAGTGGGTCGCTCCGGTGGCCCTAATGTGAGACTTCAGATCGGATTAGGTTACCTGCATCGGTCTGAGGGGGTTATATTTAATGGTATCAAAGCTATGGTTGAGTCAAATTTTTTCAAGATAGACCGGCTAGTCGAATTTCAAAACGATGTTTGATCAGTACATGCCCCTAGACTACAATCGTACTTCTCTGAGCTGAAACTCCAAGGTTGAATCCCTATCTGTAATGAGTAAACCTAAGTTTTCTATTCGTTAAGACCCTACCTTTGCAAAAAGGAATATCAGTAACGTTTGTCTAAACTATGTAAAGTATCTCACGAGCCATGTGAGAGTTACTCTTCTTTGAAATTCTGACCCGACTCTGGAAATGAAATTGGGATATGCTACTGCTCTATGAGCCTATTCTCTTGACCAAAACTTAATTGATTACTCCATGAAATTTTTGTTCGGATTCTTTTATTGAAATGAGGGAGAGTTCTGATAAGATTGTATACTCAACTGGTCAAGTATTAGTGGAGGATCCATATTTCTATAAAAGCTACGTGAAGATATGGAAGAATTGATGGAATTTTCATTTCTGTAGTTTTGTGACATGAATGAATTTCGAGGACGAAATTCTTTTAAGGATGGAAAAATTGTAACACCCTAATTTAGGGGCTAAATTTTAGAATTATAAAGTATTGGATTTAATTTGGTATTTTGGAAGAAAATTGATGATTAAATTGAAAAAATTTTAAGTTGACAGACCATTTTAAGAAGTGCAGGAAATTTAGTGACTAAATTAATGGTTTACCCATTTTTTTATGGGATGAAGTATAAACCACTTCCCTGATTGTTTCTGCGTATTCTTCTCAGTTTTCCTCCCCTGTCAACCCCTCTTTGAACTTCGATCTACTCACTGTCCGACCTCTGACCGACGAACCGAAACCTCCATCGTGTTCTTTGTCGATCGATGAACAAAACCCCTCAAGCCTTTTGTCGTGAATCATCGTCGTTCGTCGTTAATTTCAGTCGGAAATATCATCGGTTTTAACTCAATTTTCGTTGGTTTTTCGTCGATTCAAGACGATATGACATCCCGTTTTCTACACCTTCCGCACCATCGTGTTCCTTGTGTCGTTCCGAGTCTGCCGGTGTCCTCCTTGTCTCCGGCGACGGTGGCGCGTGAGGAGGTGAAACGGTCAAAGTTTCGAATTTGTTGAAATCGAACTCTCCACCGATCAAAATTGTGAACCGAGCTTTGTAAGTGCCTCAAAATCGCTTAAAATAACTTTTAGGAATTTTTTATGGGAATTTTTCGACACCGTATCACTGTTCACGCGCCACCCACCGAGAGTGGGCATCGTCTGGCCTTAGGGTGTTAATTTTGTAATTAATTTCTGTTTGGGTGTTATTTGTGTAAAAATTTGGGTGTTAGTTTTGTAAATATTTGTAGAATGAGGCTAATTTTGTAATTAATTTATGTTCGGGTGATATTTGTGTAAAACAGTCGACTGTTGACCGTTGACCGTCGTTGATCACTGTTGACCAGAACTTTGACCGGCGTTGACCGGGCGTTAAACAACCTTTAACTTTGACCGGGTATACTAATTCTAACGTTTTTCGACGTTCTGAGTCCGATTCTGCAGTCTGTTTTTCAAAATTTGAACCAGAAGGCCTCGAAATCGCCAGTCAATCCCGTTGACTTTGACTTTAAACGAAAAGTCAAGATTTTTGAAAAGTCATATTTTATGTTTTTGACGTCCCGAATCTATTTTTGTGGTCCGTTTTGCCAAACTCGAACCCGATAAGCTATTTTTAACTGATTTATCACCCGATTCAATCCATTTTTTGAAATTAAGCTCTATTTTTTTATGTAATTTTTTGTTGATATGCATCTGAGGAATTATTAGGAGATGATTTCAAGATCGAGAGCGTTCGAATGTAATTTAATGGTCGATTAATATTGCATAGAAATTGAGGTAATACTTTACTACCTCATTATGATTTATGGAACATGTGAATATTGGTAAATGCATGAATAAGATAATGTTGGTCTCATTTGTGTAGTTAATGAATTTTTACACTCGATCTGAATACAGTAGAAATTTGGCAACTGATTATGGTTCAGATGATTAATATAATAAATTGATGGAATGTTATAATTATATTATGAGTTATGTGATTAGTGATAAAGGAATTATTATAGATTTGCAGCTTATAATATATGTCATTAAAGGTTAAATGTTAAAGGTACTTGGATGAGAAATTATGAGAATACTCCGGTAGGGTAAAATTATGAAAATACCCTTATATTGTAAAAAGACAAGATTTGACTATGGAAGTGTGATAAGAGGTTTTAAAAGACATATTGATATGTTGAAACTACTGATGTGCATAGGAAATACTAGTTTTGGGTAGAAAATTTGGATAACCGATTTTTAACCCCAAGAGGGTTTGGGCAAGAATCTAGAAGTCTGTTAAGGAATCATTTCAAGATCAGAGAATGTTCGGGAAAACAATTAACCATAGAGTCTCTATATTATAATTATTTTCGTTAAGAGTTAATATCGAAGTTATCTGGTTAAGAAATTATGAAAATGCCCTTGAGAGGTAAAATAGTACGAGTTGACCCTGAATGAGAAAGTACTTTGAGGATTCATACTTAACTCGATTAAGTACGGATTTAATTATTAAGAATATGACTTAGTGTAGAAAAATTCTTGATATTCCGTTTGTAAAATCTAAGAAGGCAATTAACCCGAAAATATTCGAGTTATAAGTATATACCTGAAGAATGATTTATCAATGGTGCTCTTTTGTCAGAATTGTTTGAAATGACTGAAGTAAATGATAAGATTAAATTAAATAATAAGACCAGATGGAAGGAAAATATTGAAATACCATAGATATGTAAAATGACCAAGATACCCCTGTAATGAAAATGACTCAAGAATATCACCAAGCTTAGGAATGATTGGATATCCTCGAGCTCTAAAAAGAATGAAATAAAACTGAGCACTAGAATTACCAAAATACCCTTATGACCTAAACTAAGTACAGGTGTTGGATTAATTAAGGAATCCAAAAAAACATGGAAGAGGTATTGCTCTTAAAAGTTATGGATCACATATTAAGCCGAGCAACCATTGCTAGTGTTATATCAATACCTGAACGACATAGATGTCACTTGAATTCATGTTTGTCTTTTCAAGTGTGGCTTGATGAGAATTTTGGAAGTATTTAGCTCAGCTAAACTCTAGATCACATTCAATTTTAAGAAGTGGATACTCATTAGAAAAATCAACTACGACTACCAAATTGAATTGAACGGAAGTACAATATGTATCTGAAATTCAGAAACATCTGAATTACTATGAAAAACCCCGAAGTAACTGTAAAGGACTTGACTGCTAAATGAACTAAGTAACCTCAAGGACTAAGGTTTAAGTAAGAGATTGGAATAAGTTTAGAAACTCGAATGAACTTATTTGATGTATCATCCCTATGGATTATGAACCACAAATCAAGTACGTCAGCATTTCTTGGTATAGTTGAAATATGGAAATGAAATAAAAACCATTATAATATTTGTTCGTCTCCTTAAGATATGTTCAGTGTGACTCAGAAGATGATCTAGGGATAAAAATATTTGGTATTAAAGAGTAAATACCCTGAAAGATTAATGAATTGACAAGTTGGCAAGTATTAGTTCTGGGGGCTATTCATCTGGAGTTGTTAGATAATTCGATTAATCAACATAGATTGTAAATGTCTTGAATATTCATTTCTTCCTTACCAGCTCAAGTCATATTCTGAATAACTGATGATTTCGTCAGTTATTGAATTATTCCAATAGTGATTCTGAACTCTAATATTCTATCGATATACTGAAGATCCGTGTTCCTCTACCTGTTAAGATTATCCAATATCTTTGAATAATATCTGTAAATTCTGGTGTGTTCCCTACTCACATGAATATTTCATCTAATTTTCGATTTGAATTCTGATCTGATACTTGACATGGATTCTGATCTGATATCTGACATGGATTATGATATGATACTTGACTTGGATTCTGATATGATACTTGACCTAGATTTTGATATGATACTTGACATGAATTATGTTTTGATTTTTTGATATATCCGTTTACGGATGGAACATGTTTTAATTAGGGGGTATTGTTAGAGGAAGTTTACCTGGAGGCTCCTCGGATGTGTGCTCAGGGCCTTACTTATCGACTCCTCGGCTGTGTGCTCAGGGCCTTACTGGACTTGATGGTGGGTGTATGGTTCTGGGGAACCTACACATTTTGGACTTGACGGATCTGGGAAACATATATATATATATATTTTTTAAAAGATCTGTATCTTTTTACTGGTTTTGCGGGAACACAATAGATAACCTATTCAAATCTCCTAAACCTAGACATCCGAAATATTTATCTGAACTTAAAACTCATTTTCCGTTACCACCTGAAATATTAGTAGGATCTTCGCTCAGCATAAAAATCTATAGATGTCAGAACCAATAAGGAAATATATGTTTATCTGTATCTGGATGTTTTTCAACATCATCTGGTAGTTCTGTATTACTGAGCTTTCCGAAGCTCACTCTATTACTTAACATTGTAGGTTAAAAGAATTGTACTAGTGCAGTTATCGACTTCAGTAAGGGAGTTTTTCGGCGTTGCCTGCAGAGTATAGTACATGTGATTAGGAGGCATGTAATTGTATTTTATTTTATATACAAGTCTGAAAATTTGTTTTATCTCTGCATACTGATAAATCATTTTAATAGTTACATGTTTTAATCAAAGTTTTAAATTTTCCAAGGTTTTCATAGTGGGTAGCTCCGGTGGCCCTAATGTGACACTTCAGATCGGGTTACCCGTATCGGTCTGAGGGGGTTACATTCACTTCTCTTTCCCAGAACACAATGCTCACAAAATTTCAATTTGCAAGCCTTTGCACCTTTCAACAATCCTTTCTTTGCCAGAATTTGTAAGGATTTCTCTCCAGCATGTCCCAACCGCATATGCCACAACTGAGTTGGGTCCAAATCATCAATTCCGGAACCTGCTGCAACTGCTTCAATAATTATACTACCTTGGTAGTAATACAAATTATTTTTCCTAATACCCTTCATCATCACAAGTGCGCCAGATGTGACTTTTAAAGCTCCACCTCTCATAGTGACTACTGAACCTTTGGATTCTAAGGCTCCCAATGAAATGAGATTTTTCTTCAAACTGGGCACGTATCAGTTATCAGTCAGAACTCTGGTTGATCCATTTTGATTATTCAATCGAATTGAACCTATCCCAATAGTTTTACAGGCATTGTCATTGCCCATATAAATAACTCATGCATTTAGTTCTATTAAATCGGAGAACCACTCCCAATTAGGGGTCATATGATAGGTGCAAACCGAATCTAATATCCATTCATCTGAATGAAATATTGTTGATGAAGCAATCAATGATATGTTAGAGTCATTTGCATCTTGATCTGCAACACATGCATCTGGAGCAGTTTTTCCTTTCTTCTTTAGCTTCGGACAATCTTTCTTCCAATGGCCTTTCCCATGACAAAAGACACATTCATCTTTTCCCAGTCTGGACTTCGACTTTGATCTCCCTCTCCACTTTGGTTTTTGACTTTTCGGGAGACCTCTTGCCACCATGGCCTCCGCTGCTTCGTACTTGCTCTCCTTCTTGGTTTTCTTCCTGAGCTCATAACTATACAAAGCAGCAGTTACATATTTAAGGGTAACATTATCCTTACCATGAAGTAATGTTGTCTCAAGGTGCTCAAATTCATCTGGAAGAGATGACAACAACATCAAGGCCAAATCTTCATCTTTGAAGGTTTCATCCATGCCCAATAAGCTTACCACTAGCTCATTGAATGCAGTGATATGTTCATTCATACTGGTGCCTGGTTGATAATCAAATCTGAACAATATTTTCTTCATGTGGAGACGATTCTGAGAGCTTTTCTTTAGGAATTTTTCCTTTTATGCTCTCCACATCTTACTTGCAAAAGTCTCGTTCTTGTAGCCATACTTCTGCTCCCTGGAAAGACAAGATTGAATCGTGTTGCACGCCAAACGATTGATTGTTCCCCATTCTTTCTCCTCCATATATTCGGGATTTTTTCCCTCAATGACGATGTCTAGGCCTTGTTGGAATAAAGCGTCTAACACCTCGCCTTGCCACATGCCAAAATGATCGGATCCATCGAACAACTCCACTGAGAAATTTGCATTTGACATCACCCTCCTCACCAGTCCAGATGAAGAGCTTGATGTCTCAACTGATCCGTATTTTGGCATTTTAATTCTAACGAACAATATTCAATATCACGAAATATATCTTTTCAGCAACGGAACCACTAGGATAACCTCAACCCAAGCTCTAATGCCAATTATTGGGAAAATCAGGTTATTTCCCACACGAACGTAGTTTCAAAATTGACCTAAAATATCAAGATCAAAACCACCAAAGGTTACACAACGGATAAACCTGTCAAACTATTAAATATTGAAACACAATGGAAAAAACTGAATAAAAAATAATAAATGAGAGAACACACCAAATTTATGAGGTTCGACGAGAATATCGTCTACTCCTCGGGCACCACACCGGATGATAACTTCACTATCAACAAATATTACAACAAATGAAATTCTTTAGAATTCCCAAAGTGAGAGAATGAAGAAAACAAGAGGAAAAGAAAACTTGTTTTGGGATGATTTCTAATTAAATACTCAGGCCTATTTATAGTTGAGTTTTAATGACTAAACTTATAAAATAATCTAATATTTTAGGGACCAAAGATGAAAAATAAGTTGGCCACCTACCAAAGAATTTTTTAATGTGTACAAATTAGCCACCAACCAAAGAATATCGGGATTGTCTCATGAAATGCAGGTTAATATACGGCGTTACCGGATACATTATAATATATTTAACAAATTCGGTTTAGCGCTACCAGAAATGTTGAGTAATAATAATGTAGTAGGTCTAAATCATGAAGAAATATTAAAAAATTTTGCAACTGACAAACTTAGCTTGTCGGTTTGTGTCGATACAAATGAAAAATGTATCGATCTATAACAATATAACAGGTAAAAATATGACAAAACGGTCTCAAAATGACAAAACCGGTAAAACGCTACCGGATATGTTGAAAGTGTCGATAATTTAATATAAGTATCGACACTTTCTGAATTTAAAAGAGAAGAAGTTATAGCGCCTAAAAAGTGTCGAAATTTTATGAAAATGTATCGATCCATAATATTATAACAGCTAAAAATATGACAAAACCGGTCTCAAAATGACAAAACAGGTAAATAACTACCGGATATGTTGAAAGTGTCGATACTTTAATATAATTATCTACACTTTTGGAATTTAAAAGAGAAGAAGTTATAGCGCCTATAAAGTGTCGATACTTTAAAAAAATGTATCGATCCATAACAATATAACATGTAAAAATATGACAAAACCGGTAAAACGCTACCGGATATGTTGAAAGTGTCGATAATTTAATATAAGTATCGACACTTTCTAAATTTAAAAGAGAAGAAGTTGTAGCGCCTAAAAAGTATCGACACTTTATGAAAATGTATCAATCCATAACAATATAACATCTAAAAATATGACAAAACCGGTCTCAAAATGACAAAACAGGTAAATAACTACCGGATATGTTGAAAGTGTCGATACTTTAATATAAGTATCGACACTTTTAGAATTTAAAAGAGAAGAAGTTATAACGCTTATAAAGTATCGATACTTTAAAAAAATGTATCAATCTATAACAATATAACAGGTAAAAATATGACAAAAGAGGTCTAAAAATGATAAAACCGGTAAAAATATACTAGATATGTTGAAAGTGTCGATAATTTAATATAAGTATTGACACTTTTAGAATTTAAAAGAGAAGAAGTTATGCGCCTAAAAAGCGTCGACACTTTATGAAAATGTATCGATCCATAACAATATAACAGCTAAAAATATGACAAAACCGGTCTCAAAATGACAAAACAGGTAAATAACTACCGGATATGTTGAAAGTGTCGATACTTTTATATAAGTATCGACACTTTTGGAATTTAAAAGAGAAGAAGTTATAGAGCCTATAAAGTGTTGATACTTTAAAAAAATGTATCGATCCATAACAATATAACATGTAAAATATGACAAAATCGATCTCAAAATGACAAAACCGGTAAAACGCTACCGGATATGTTGAAAGTGTCGATAATTTAATATAAGTATCGACACTTTCTGAATTTAAAAGAGAAGAAGTTATAGCACCTAAAAAGTGTCGACACTTTATGAAAATGTATCGATCGATAACAATAGAACAGCTAAAAATATGAGAAAATAAGTCAACATAAAGTATCGACACTTTTTAAATCTGTTTCGATACACTTGTTCAGACGAGGTGTACGCATAAACTGTCGATACATTTATAAAAAGTATCGATCCCAATTCAATGAAACCGATAAATATTAACAGGTTACAATGTAACCGGTAAAAATATATCGGTTAATTAGCAAATATGTATGCATTATGTATCGACACTCTTTAAATATGTGTCGATATTTTTTTCCAAAATGAAAGCACAAACAGGTGCACGCGTAAAGTGTCGATACATTTAAAATTGTATCGATCCCAAAAATATCGAAACCGATAATTATAATGTAATAGGTTAATTTACAATGTAACCGGTTGAAATTTACCGGTTTTATGAGAAAATAGGTCAATATAAGCGCTACCTATTACATTATATAAGCGCTACCTAATATATTATTGTACTTGATAATATTTCCGGTTAAATGCCTATTTTATTATATAAGTGCTACCTATTACATTATATAAGCGCTACCTAATATATTATTATACTTAATAATATTTTCGGTTAAATGATATAACATAATCTGTCTAAATTTTAATCGATCACTTCTTTAATCAATCACATTATTTTTTAACCGTATTTTAGACGCCGCATATCAAAAATACCCAAAAATGTCATATTTGCCAACTTTCAATTTTATCACCTTTCAACTTTTCTAATTTTTCAAGCCAAACATAATACTCTCCGGCTCCTCGACCCAGCTCGCTATCTTTATAAGCCACCACCAACACACTATACATACAAATACACTTGAATTTTTTCTCTTTCCACACTCAATGTGAAACAAAACAAAGCCTTAATATATCTTCAACCCAGATATTGTGTTAAACTCTTCAATCTCCTTTATATATTTTTACTTTTTTTTATTAGAGATGTTAGTTTCAAAACTCATAGACCAACAGCTTGTTTCTTTTGTTTAGTTTTCCTGTTTATGTTATTTTCCGATGTATGTACATATTTTGATTCAAAATAGCTATGGATCGGTGTAAACATAACTACCCATTTGCCCAGGTTTCTTCTTTCACATTTACTTTTAACGTTTCAAAGCCTTTTGTTCTTTTCTGGGAAAGGTTAAGTATATTGTTTAAATTTCGTTTCTTTTTCGCTTTGGTCTTGTTATTTGTTCCTTTAGGATCATATCAGAATCTTGCTTATGATTGTTGGGTTACTTGTATTTACTTTGGATGTTATCGTTTTTTTATACTTTGATTTTTTTGTTTCTTATTTCCCCATGTCAAATGCTTTCCTTTGCATGACTTGTTAATGTTGCTTAAATTAGCTTTAAATGGCGAATTATGTGTGGAAAAAGGGATCTCGAGTTGGCGATCCTGTTGTAAACTGCAGTGCATTGATGTTTATCAACAGTTTTATGTGTTTCTCTATTGAGGGGTTCTTTAGGTTTCTGTTTCTGTTTCCCATATCTGCATTAATGGGGTTTCGATTTGCTGTTTCTCTTTCGTCTGGTTAAAGTTTGAATCTTTAAGTTGCTTGAATCCCTAACGATCTCGGTTTTCTTCAGTGGTGGAGGGCAAATGATTCATCCACTATACAAATCGGTTTTCTTCGGTGGCGATCTGTTAATGCTTTGGTTGATTTCACTTTCTTAGACAGACATTCTTTCATTGAAACCTGAGTACTGATCTATGTTTCCATTTTCACCCTCATGGTTTAAATTTCTTAGTCATATTCTTTTTGCAGATGGAAACAGTGATATTGGATCCTAATTGCAACCTCGTTGAAGAAACGTCTCCCAAGCTGTTGCTTCCCCCGAATTCTCCTGATATAAGTGAAATATTTGGTGATCCACAATTAAGTCCGAGAGTTGGCAACAAATACCAGATGGAAATTCCTCCCATGGTAACAGGAACTGAGCATCTTTCGCTTTTGATGGACCCTGTTGACCCAGATGGCATTCCTTATCTCGCTCATTCCTTTCTCTTAGGCTTACCCCTGCCTGTCATGTGGACACGTGATGAAGATATCGATTACGGGGATGAAGCTAAAGGAGGTTCATGTAAGGTCAATGATGGAACTAAGGTGGATGAGTGTGTCAAATCTCGTAAGTGCAAAAACGGACAGAGTTTCAAGAGGAAGATAATTCTGAACTAAGTCTTGAAGTGTCCGATGCAAGGAATGTCAATGGAGAAGAATCAAATTCGGAAAATCTTGAGTATGGAATGACAAGTAAAACCAATCTATTTCGACCTTTTGAAGTTAAAAACTCTCATCTAGTTCCTGGCCTAGCAGGTGATTCCTGGAGCTGGATGCAGCAGAAGTGGATGGTTTTCTTCTTGGTTTGTATATATTCGGGAAGAATTTTGAGCACATAAAACGATTAATTGAGAACAAGGACATGGGTGACATATTGTCATTTTATCATGGGGCATTTTATAGGTCTGATGGATATCGTAAGTGGTCAGACAGACAAAAGAAAAGTCGTCGAAAAAATATATATGGATGGAAAATATTTACTGGCTGGAGGCAACAGGAATTGCTATCTCGTTTGCTTGCTCATGTCCCGGATGAATTACAAAATAATTTGCTGGAGGTAACCTGATTTATCACTCAGATTTTATTTAGAAAGAATCTCTATGTGTTTTTCTGTTTACTATTGTGGTGTCTAATGTGTTTTGCTGTTTATTGATGTCGGACTTCGATTTTTTTTATGCTAGCTTCTCAATATATTTTACTAGGAGTATAAGATTCTCAGACTACTCGTCTATTGGCAGGTATCTAAGTCATTTTTAGAGGGGAAAACTTCACTCAAAATTTATGTCTACCATCTGAAGACTAGTGTTGGCTTATCTGCACTTGTAGAAGCAGTAGGTATTGGTAAGGGGAAAGCAGACCTTACAGGCCTGGCCATGGAGCCTCCGAGGCTGACTCAAGTTTCCCCCGAAATACCATCTGGGAAGGCTTCCTCATCTCTTACATCTAGTGACATCATCAGACTTTTAACTGGAGGCTTTCGGTTGAGCAAAGCTCGTTGCAACAATATTTTCTGGGAAGCTGTTTGGCCACGTTTGCTTGCACGAGGGTGGCATTCTGAGCAGCCTAAGAATCGCTGTTCTGTCAGTTCCAAACATTATCTACTTTTTCTTATGCCGGGAGTGAAGAAGTTTTTGAGAAGGAAACTTGTTAAAGGAAATCGTTACTTCGATTCTGTTAGCGATGTTTTGAGCAAAGTTGCATCTGAACCAACACTTATTGAGCTTGACTCTGAAGGAAATTTTACCAGGAGCTGCAATGAAGGAAATGGGTGCATTCTCGGGGAGTCATCGGATCAAAGATGATCCTGCCTGTAATATGCCTAACTGTCTCAAGCCCTGAGTCTCTATTTACAGTTCTAACCTTATGAAGTTCACGGTTGTTGATTCCAGTTTGATCCATGGAGGAAAAGCATCCAAGATGAGAGAACTAAGATTTTCACCAATTGATTTGATGTTTACTTCGAAATCAATTCACAAGGATGCTCAAGATTCACCGCCGGTAAATGTTAATCATATGCTGTCAAAAGGTGATAAATGTGTTACAAATGCTCGCCATCGTGAGGGTATAGTGGCTAGCTCTACTGCACAGCACATAAAATTTACCACCGTTGATACCAGTTTGCTCCATGGAGCAAAACCATCCCGGGTCAGAGAACTCAGATATTTACCGTTTAAGGTTGAAATTTCTTCCGAAACTAATAGTTTTTCAGGAGGAAATGATGATAATTTAAGTGATGGCTCTTCTGATGAGCATGAGCGAAAAACCGCAGATAGACTATCTAATCATGGTCCAGTTGCCACTGATACAAAACCTATTAGTGAGCCAGTTGCTGCTGATAGTTTCATGAAAGGTGAAGGTAAATATGAAAATGACATTTCAAATCAAGATATGAAGAACTCGTGTACCGCAGACCAGAATTTGTTGATTCACCAAGACAAGAAGACCGATACATCAGAAGATGCCAGGTCAAAGAGGATAATAAAGAACCATTTCAGTCGAAGAGCTAAATCAAGTCCTTCTGTTAGCTTGGTTACCCCGGAAAAACGAAAGAAATTAACTGCTTGAATTTACAAAGAGGAAAGTTGCCTGACCGAGAATTTAGCTACTGTGTCTATTAACATAGCTTCTCCAACGAAACGAAAAAAATTAACTGCTTGTGCTAAGTTGGAGGGGAGTGATATTGCTGAGAATAACTCTAGCAACCGAATTAATTTAGTTTCTCCGATGAATAGACCAAGATTAAATGCTTATGCTATGACAGAAGAAAGTCATGTGACCGAGAAGTTTTCTGCTGGCATTGATGAACAAATGGGGGTATGCCTTGCCTCAAATTCTCAAGATGAAGGCAGCAATGATGTTCTCCATGTGAGTCATTTCCAAGAGAGTATCGATTCTTAGCTCTTCTTCCGAAGGCAATCCGGAATGCGAAGAGACTTCTCGAGGGAGTACCGAGAAGCTTCCACCCCAGTTTCCACTGGACTCTCGAAATGGTGAACCTGGATGTGCCGAAGCTGATGGCAGCCAATTCATCATTGTGAATAATTATGCATTGCTGAAAACCTCTACTAAAAGTCCGTGCGGAAGAGCAGCAGCTATTGTGAATCCCCGGAGGCAAAGCAAAAGAAGTAGACCACTGACCACTAGAGTGTTGGAAGCTCTTGAAAGTGGGTTCTTCAACGTGAAGAAGACACAGAAAGTGAGAGACGTTCAAGCACCGGCGATCCAATTTTCAAGTCCTTCCCGAAGGGCACGCAGTAGAGTCAAAGCATGCAAACGTTGCGGTTAAAACTGCAGATGCCAAGAAGGAAAAGATCCAGGTGGTGCATTTATTTCTTCTAAAGATATAATGAACCAACCTCCTCAAGTGGCTCACTGATATTTTACAGGATCGGTCAACATGATCATGATGTTTATCAGCAGCAAACTGATGTATTCATTTACAGATATTTTGCCAGTCCATCTCGGTCGGATGCCTTGAACATCTACGATAAAGGAGGGGTTGAGCAGTGATGCATACGCTTATTAAATCGAGATGCACTTGTAAACCGATAAGAATCGGGGAGGGTAACCCTATACGAAGCATGGACCAATATTGCAAGTAGGGGAAGAGTTCCTGGTACTTGTGTTCATTTTTGTATCTTTTATTGAAGGATCCTTTAACAGCTTGTGCATGTAGCTTTTTCATGGTATTTTTGTCCCCCGTGCTCTCGGCCTTCAGCTTGACCTTAGAGAGAAAGTGCTTGGCACTCATTTCAAGTGATTCGCTCTTCTATAATAATTGATGGGTTTATATATATATATATATATAGGGATGGGCATGAGACTCAAACCCGGGTTTTGACCTGATTGGGTTGAGTTTTTTTTTAAATTGAATTCGGGTCGGGATCGAGTTTAAGTTGAAAAATATCTTATATATTTAGGAATAATTACAATAATACTTCTCTATATATTATTTTTTCAATTAAGTCATTATTTTTATTGAATAAAAATAATATTTTTATTATTATTTCGGGTCGGGTCGGGTCGGGTCAGATTTTTAATTTATATATTGGGTTCAGGTCAGGTATTGGTTCAGGTATCCAACCTGACCCATGCCCATCCCTATATATACATATATTATTAGGGGTGAGCAACGAAACCGAGAAAACCGAAAAACTGACACGAACCGAGTAAAACGGTTCGGTTCGGTTCGGTTGCTTTAAACGGTTCGGTTTTCGGTTCGGTTTAAAGGTTTCATTTTTTTTGATTCGGTTCGGTTCGGGTTTTTCATATGGAACCCATTTGTTCCATATTGAACCGAATAGGTAATTTTTGTAAAAAAAATTATAGTTTCAAGTGATTTTTTCATTGAAAAACCGAACCGAACCGAACCGAAAAACTCGAACCGTAAAAAAATCCGAACCGAACCGAAAAAACCGGTTTCGATTTTTTCGGTTTTTTAACTATTCGGTTTCGGTTTAAATATTGAAAAATCGTTTATTTCGGTTCGGTTCGTTTTTAGTAAAAAACCGAACCGAACCGAATACACCCCTATATATTATCACTTCACGAGAAATAAATTTATATATATATATTTTTTTATTTTTTTCATTTCATTCATATTATGTATGATAAAGTTTAGTGACTATAATTAGAATTAGTTTAAAAATATGATTTCATGAAGGAAATTAGAATAAACTTAAAGAGATCTTATTTATTGAAAAATCGTTTATTTCGGTTCGGTTCGTTTTTTAGTAAAAACCGACCGAACCGAATACACCCCTATATATTATCACTTCACGAGAAATAAATTTATATATATATATTTTTTTATTTTTTTCATTTCATTCATATTATATGTATGATAAAGTTTAGTGACTATAATTAGAATTAATAGTTATAAAATATGATTTCATGAAGGAAATTAGAATAAACTTAAAGAGATCTTATTTATAATTTATTTAATGTGAAATTCAAATTTGAGATTCCGATGTTTTTATTCTTCAACCTTGTAAAAGTAGAATCATATTAAAATCTCATTATCTCTAATTTTCAAATTATCTTTATTAAATTAAATTAAAATACGTGGCAGAAAAATATAAAAAACTATAATTAACCCCAAGAAAGTGGGAAAAGAAAGCCAAATGGACTATTTTGAACATTATTATCCAATAGATGCGCGAAAATTAATACTGCAATTTACACCAGAAACTCTTGCCCGCTAAAAATATCTCCGATGTCGGTGCTTACTGTTGCTTTTCCGATTTCACTCTCTTCGTCTGTAAATCTATATATTCAAACCCTGTTTCGAATCTCAACCCAAATCCCAACACCATCTCGGCTCCATTAGATTCTAGACCTTTTGGGTGTTTCTAATGGCTGAGGATGAATGTAATGTATGCCAAAGACCTCAAATACGTCAATCTCGTTACAAAAATGAAGGCCTTCGCCGTCGTTTCAATCAACGGCAATCCTCAGACGAACCAGAGAACTCCCGTTGACAAAGAAAATGGCTCCAACCCAGAGTGGAATTGCCGCATGAAGTTCATCGTCGACGAAGCTCACGTCCACCAGAACCTCGTATTCCTCGTGTTTTCCCTCAAATCGAGCCGCGTGATCGGTGACAGGGACATCGGCGCCGTCCAGGTCCCCGTCAGGGAACTGCTCCGCCAAACCAACGGCAACCACATGATTAACCAGAACGTCAGCTACAGCGTGGTGTCGCCCGAGGGAAAATCGAGAGGCATCCTGAATTTCTCGTACAGGTTCGTGGGGAATCTCAACGGCACCGTTCCGTACCCTCAGCTTCCGGGGGCTGTACAAGAAATACAAGGGGGAAGCCCTGTTTTGGCGCTTGCGTCGCCGCAACACGGTGATTCGTATCCTTATCATCCGCCGCACGGGATGTGCATGTATCCTTATCCGCCATCGCAAGGGATGAGCATGTATCATTATCAGACGCCGCACGAGATGAGCATGTATCCTTATCAGCCGGCGTATGGTTACCATCAGGTCCCTGCACCAGTTTCAGGCTATGGATGTCGACAGCCGCCACAGGGCGACAATAGTAAACCTCCAAGGTACCGATCTGTAAATGAGGATATTTGGGTTTGAGTTGAAATAAATCTATGATTTTTTTTAAATGCTCGAACCATGTCTTCAATCACTAACATCACTAACGCTTGTAAAATCAAATAAGCTTGGAATCAAATTCCTTGGTTATGCAATCTCATCGTCATCAAGTTCCAACATTTTGTCAAAGAGGATTTCTAAAATTCTTGATGATGATTTAACCAAATGTATTTTTAAGTAATTTAACATTATCAAATATTTAACAAAGCAATCTAATATATTCCAAAATATGCTTTGGTAATTTTATATATCTCCATAGGTACATTCTATAAATCATTTAAAATCTCCTCTTACCATTCATTCATTCATCATATAACTATTCTTTTTATTTCACCATTTTGCGACAAAAAAAGATGAAAAATATGAACAGTTTAAGAAAGTGATAAAAAAATCCTCACAGCTAACATAACTCTCGTTTACACTTACATATAATATGCATATAGAAGCGATAGTTATTACCTTTCGATAATCGAGTTCGAATACTGAAAATTATATGCACATTTAGGCCCGTTTGGTTCAAGGAATGTGGTATTACTAGGGGAATGAAATCCTCATTCACCCGGTTGGTTGGTCATTAATTCCATTCTTGGTAATATTTTATTACCAACAGTGGATTTTTTAAGGTATATTATCGGGAATGTGACTACCACCTTCCCTTATGTATTATTGGAATACCGGCGTTTTGGACTAAAATACCCTTAAATTTTTTTCTCAAAAATATCATTCTTCTGTCGTTGAATAATAAAAATTTTACGAAGGTTAAATTTAAAATTTATCCTTAAATTATTTTAGATTTACAAAAAAAAATCTATAATTAAAATTTTAAATGAAGTTCAGAGGTTAAAATAAAATTTTACACTTTCATTAAACATATTTATCTTTTCAATTTTATAAAAAAAAATATATAAATTTTATTAATTTAATTTTTTTAAAGAAAATATATAAATTAATTATAGTAATATTATAATAAAATTTAACTTGTTAAAAAAATAAATATATAATAAGGACAATTTGGTTAAATATACATTACAATAATCTTTTATTCCTTTAATCAAACACGGTAATCTTACATTCCTGCTAAACCAATCAAACACAAAATATAACATTCCCAGTAATTCTATTCCCTGGTAATATTTTATTCTCAATAATAATCTTACGACCCAAACACACCCTTAGTTATCCAAGAAATTTTGAGTAATATTTTGAACTTGCCTAAACAACCTAACTTGGCTCCGTCCTTGAAGAATGCAAAAAGATTCATTCACTTTGGACATTGATCAAAGAAAGTTAACATCAAAGAATATACTGGACGACAAGTATGAATATTTATGTGCACATGGATGGATGGAGTAAGGAATTACATTTCTCTGTAAATTTAAAATGATTATATATTTTAGATTTTTTTATAAAATTTACAAATTCAAGTTAGTCCATAAGTTTAAAATCGCCTCTAACATAAAATCATGCGTTCATCCTTATATATAAATGTAATTAGGGAGAGATATTTGTTTATTTAGTTATGCCATTTTATAGTAAGTGTATCTTTTTCTTGCTTTCCAGGTTTCAAGGCTTTGCCTTGATTAATCTTATATCGATCGGCATCGCACACTAAATTCTAATAGAGAAATTCACACCCTAATCCAGATTCTGTATACACAAAAACATAATGAATACATTTTTATTCTAGAGTCGTTATAACTTAAATTATGTCTTATTATAAAGAAAATAATTATATAATCAGAGGGCTTATAGTATGACCATATGAGTATTTAATTTTACCTTGCCTAAGGAATTAGCTCTTCATCACTATGATTTGTAGATATTCACACCATAAACCTTTTATTTTTAGATAAAACCTATATATGAACCGAGTTTTGAAAATATTCCTTCTTCACCTAAGAAAGAAATTGTGTTATTAGATTTGGGTCACATAATCTACCATTTATCGGGTCAAAATGGCGTCGACTGAAAATTGCATTATTAAAATGATTTATGGTAAGACCCTTCCGATCAATCAAGAAGTTTCACCGACAAAATCACATATAAACTTGAGATGTCACTAAATTTGGGCAAATGACCATTAAAATAGGATTTTGTATACAGTAAGATATTTTTGTTGAACGGTTATTTTAACAAGAAAAATCGAGTCCGACAAACCGAGGACGACTTTGGTCGGTTTATTGGATAAACCGGATTTTGCCCTTAACTTACGATCCTCGCCGCCTCCTGCTATTCTTTTTCACCTTGATTTCGCTCCTACACGCGCGCTTTTCTCTGCTTTCACCAGATCGAAGGAAAGTTCAGAAGCTAAAAACAAATCAAAATAAATAAAAATCTTTTTTTCTCAAACTCTCTGAAAACCCTGCCCAGAAGCAGCTGAAGCAATGGACGTACAGCGGTTAGACAGAGGCGATCTATGGAAGAACAAGGTTCGCTTCTTACAACTCCAGCTCAGGCAGCGTTTCAGGGAGGCCGTTGATCGCATCGCCATTCTGTCTTCGCTGACCGTTACTTCTCCTTCACGGTTCAACGCTGGCTCCGTCGCTTCCGTGACTTCCGCCGCGATTCTCTCCTTCTTCCTCCGCTTTCTACCGCAAACGAGGTCGCTTTCCCCGCTCCAAATTCCATGCCTTAGATCTATTTATGACTTTCTTTTTAGGAAGCATAACTTCTTTTTTTTTCCAATTTTTGATCGTTTAGCACCATAAAGAAAAAAGAAAACCAAGAAGTAACTGCTAGAAAGCAAAATTATCCTTTACTCTCCCTCAATTAGGAATTTGTTTTTTTTTTAATTTCATAATTTGAAAACTTTTATATTCATTTGAATACTCAGTGTCAAAAAACTTTGAATTTTTAGCTTGATCAATTGAAGTTGCTGGTCTTGCAGTGACCAAGGATTTTAACGTGGAGGAGGAATCGGCTATTTTTCGAATGCTTCAAGCTGTAGCTGTTCCTTTGATTGGAAACGTCAGCCATGCTTTATGAATGGTCTCAATCGTGTCCAAGTATGAGATCGAAAAAAAATTTATTGTGTTATTTGCAGGTATTTCACAGTTTCTAGGAATTAATACATGTTCTCTAATGTGGCAGGTTTATGGCCTTGAAAATTTACATGACGCTTTGCTTAATAGACCCAAGAACAAGCCCCTTATAACAGTATGAACCATGGTTTTTGCTATTATTTGTTTTAGCTTTTGCCTTTTTCATCGGTGTTATGTATGGTCCTATTATTTTATGTAGCATATGCTGATGAAGGAATGCTTTTTTGCAGGTAAGCAATCATGTTGCTTCTGTGGATGATCCATTTGTCATTGCTGCACTGTTTCCTCCCAGAGTTCTTATTAACAGTCAGAACTTGAGATGGATCCTGTGTGCATCAGATCGATGTTTCAGTAATCCCGTGACTTCTGCATTCTTTCGTTCTGTAAAAGTCTTGCCGGTGTCTCGTGGTGATGGGATATATCAGATGGTATGTCTTTTAAATTTTGACATACTCTTATCAAGTATAGAACAGTGTGTGTTAAATACTGAGTAAGTTGATAACTACAAATTCAAGTACAGATGAATATCCTTGCATTTTAGAATTTGTGTTGTGCATGTTTAGAATCTTTAGATGAGGGACATTCAACTGAAGAAAGTGGAAAACAAAGAGGATGGAAATATTTTTGCTTTTGAACTTCTTTAAAATGAATAGGATTGCTAATGTAGTAGTTTGTTTGGAGAGACAGTCTTCTGTTTTTTTTTAATGTGTACGTATGCTAGAGCATATTGGTTCACATGCATATTGTTAGTGCCTTGATACTTGTTTCCTTTTTCGTTCCTTGAACTTCTTAAGATGCATAGATTATGTAACATGTTTTAGGCCCGAGATATTTATGCCTTCATTACTTAAATGTGTGGCATCATGCCCATTTCATCATTTTGATTCAACTGTTGCATTGCATGGCCATGGCCATTTCAAAACTGAATACTGGTGGATGGATTCACATCTTTCCTAAAGGCAGTCGTTCTCGAGATGGTGGGAAAACAGTTAGATCTTCTAAAAGAGGTGTTGGGAGGTGAGCGTTTGAGGATAACTTCTATTTATACAAATAACGCATCTTACATCGTTCATTGGTGTTAAAGAGATAATTGTTCAATAAATTGAACTTTTATCCTATTGTTGTTTTTTCCTTGATAGTTGCAAATATCTTTAAAATTATAATTATGATGATACTGGTTGGTTCTAGATGCTGACAGTATTCCAATTGTTCTGCCATTTGTGCATACTGGAATTCAAGATGTTATGCCTATAGGAGCCAATTTCCCGAGGATTGGCAAGACAGTATTGTACTTATGCTATTATCCTTTTGCATTTCCTGTCAACTAGTGTTATGCGATATTCTTTTAATACATAAAACTTTTCAGGTGACAGTTCTAATTGGAGACCCTATACTTTTTGATGATCTGCTCAATGTAGAAGATGCCTCCGATGCATCACGAGGAAAATTATACGATGCTGTTGCATCTAGGATTGGGATTCAACTGCAGAATTTAAAAGTGAAAGTCGACAAATTAGCGCTCGAGCAATCTATTCAATCAGAAAACCTTAACAAAGATGGGGCAGAACGTGCAGCCAGTATCCTGCACCAGGTTGATTGGGATCCGTTTGGCTTAGGAAGCCATGGATATGCAGATGAATCCTCAGTAGAAAAAACCCAAGTTGAAACGAAGCTGAGTGATATCAGTCCTGAAGAAGCCACCTGATAGATATTTGAGAATGGGATTTTCTCGAGGCAGGATCGGTTCAAGGTTTTGCAGTTATATGGATCCAACTGAGTTAATGGGATTTGCAGTTAGAGGCTTGCTAATGAACCGGAGATCAAAGAAAAATTATTCAGACGTTAGTGACATAAGCCCATTGAAGACTTGGAAACAATTTTTCGAATCTAATTTGTTACTACCATGGAATACTTCTTAAAAGTTCTGTTCGAAAATGTAAATAAGAAATTTGATCATTTAATAACTTTGTTAAACGGCAGTTTTGATCTATGCTAATAGAAATTCCCAGACTTTTCTTCTTCTCATATTTTAGCAATATTATGTTTATTCATTCTAGCAATATTCGTACGAATTTGTATTTGATATTTATATCCGAATTCGAATATATTTTGCCTGGAACGTGATGCTACCCACTGCATATGAATCCAGATCCAAATAAGCGATAGATAAACCGAAAAATTGGGCTATTTTGAGACAGAAAAAAGGCCCAATAATTACCAGTGAGGCCTAATTTAACAATTCATCTGCTGCGGGTTCTTCCTTTTCTTCGGGAACAAGAGAACTATAAACACCTTCATTTGTCTTTGTTCCTTTTTTCCAAATTGCTTTCTACGATTGCTCCGACTCATCTCTCGGTTGAAATCAGTGTTGTTCTTTGAAAACCGTCACCGATGGCAACCGCTATGGTAGAAGATTCGAGCTTTGAAGAAGACCAGCTGGCTTCAATGACCACCGATGATATCGTCCGAGCTTCCCGTCTTCTCGATAATGAGATTCGAATTCTCAAGGTCCTTCTCGAGCCTTGATCTCTCTTTCTCTCGCTCTCTCTCTCGTTTATTATTTGTTTCGTTTTCTCTAGGGTTTTGTTCTGGTTTTAGGGTTTTTAACCATCCATTTTAATAAATTTCGTTATTCAATTACTCGATGTTAGCTGGATTTTAGTTTTGGATATCGATTAAACCTATTTAATTTTTTTTAAAAGGAAATGCTTTTTAGTTTAATGTTAAATTTTGTGGTTTTATTAGATTGGGAACCTTGATGCTGGAAGCTGGACAGCCTTCTTTTGCACCGAATTTTTTTTCTTTCGGAAGAATGATAGCAATACTTAGCGTGATTTATTTGATTTTTGTTTTAATTGCTTTTTGTTATTAAAGGAGGAGATGCAAAGGACAAATCTCGAGTTGGATTCATACAAGGAAAAGATTAAGGAGAATCAAGAGAAGATTAAGCTCAACAAGCAGTTGCCTTACTTAGTCGGTAACATTGAGGTAAATTTTGCTTCATTTTCTTTCTTTTTCCCCTGTAACTTTGTTGGACTTCTGTGTTCTATTTGTGTTCCAGAAATCTTCTATTTCTTTTCTACTGGTGCATATGATTCTGAATTTAAACATCCTCAAAAGAGTATTCAAAGATATTGCAGATGAATAGTGAGCCGTTACTGATGTGATTATATCATTGATAAGCAACCATGTTCTTTCTATGTTATTCACGGGTGTGTTGGATACGATTTAGAAGTTTAATGGAGGTTTATATTCCATGCACATCTGAAAATGGAGAGTAGGGGTCGCCTGGTGTCTGCTTGGGTGGAGCAACATAGTCTGCTTGAGTGCTTTAATTTTAATTACTCTTTCTTTCAGATATTGGAGATGAATCCTGAAGATGAGGCAGAGGAGGATGGTGCCAACATCGATCTAGACTCACAGAGGAAGGGTAAATGTGTTGTGCTGAAAACATCTACCCGTCAGGTAATTGCAAAGAATAATGTCTTATCTGCTACTTATAGGGGAATTCAATGTTCTGTTTTGTTTTTACCTAGCGTAATTAGTTATCAAATATCAATTCAACATTTTTAATATTATTGAAACAATAATTGGTTTCATCTTGACTTATTTTTAATTTACTACAGACCATCTTTCTACCTGTAGTTGGACTTGTTGACCCTGATAAATTGAAACCTGGTGATTTGGTTGGGGTCAACAAAGACAGCTACTTGATATTGGATACTTTACCATCTGAGTACGACTCCAGAGTAAAGGCTATGGAGGTTGATGAGAAGCCAACTGAGGACTACAATGATATAGGTGGCTTGGAGAAGCAGGCAAGTTTCTTTTTAATTCCCACTGGTCCTTTCTAAGAATATCATTTCATAGCTGTTAATCTAGTGTTTAATGCTGTTTTCCTGATTCTTGTTCCTGAATCAGATCCAAGAACTAGTTGAGGCCATTGTGTGCCCATGACTCATAAAGAACGGTTTCAAAAGCTAGGCATTCGTCCCCCTAAGGGGGTGCTCTTATATGGACCTCCTGGAACTGGAAAAACATTGATGGCTCGTGCTTGTGCAGCTCAGACAAATGCCACGTTTCTGAAGCTAGCAGGTCCCCAACTGGTTCAGGTATGAGGGCTTGTATTCTTTTTGAGCCTACTTTATATTTGGACCCTGTTTACTCCCTTCAATTCTCATTGCGAATGACTTTTGCCGTACTCCTTACTTCTTGGATAGTAAAACATGATAGAAAATTTATAACAAAATAGTTAATTATTTAACAGCATCATGTTCGGCTTTTATATCAGGTTGCTTCTGCTCTATATTAACCAAATTGTAATGCATGTAGATGTTCATTGGAGATGGAGCAAAACTTGTCCGTGATGCATTTCAGCTTGCAAAAGAAAAATCTCCATGCATCATTTTTATAGATGAAATTGATGCAATTGGCACAAAGCGTTTTGACAGGTAATGCCATAACTTTATTTCTTCTGAAGCTAATTTGTTGAGGCTGATAGTGGCATTTATTTGGGATAGAACCACTGATTGTTGATCTGTCTGTAATCATTTGCAGTGAGGTGAGTGGAGATAGGGAGGTTCAGCGAACAATGCTGGAACTGCTCAACCAGCTTGATGGCTTTAGCAGTGATGAACGCATTAAGGTTGCATTTTTTTTGGGGTGGTGGTGGTTATTTATTTGCTAAAACATAAGTGATGTATTTTAATTTAATGAATGTATTGTAGGTCATAGCAGCAACTAACCGAGCTGATATCCTTGATCCTGCTCTCATGCGTTCTGGTCGATTAGATCGCAAAATTGAGTTCCCGCATCCCACTGAAGAAGCAAGAGCTCGAATCTTTCAGGTAACTTTCGGTTCTGCTGCTTCTGCGGATTCTATCCTGGGCTGAATATTTCTTTGGTTTTTTTTAGATCCACTCAAGGAAGATGAATGTTCATCCAGATGTCAATTTTGAAGAACTTGCTCGATCTACAGATGATTTCAATGGAGCACAACTGAAAGCTGTTTGTGTGGAGGCTGGCATGCTAGCTCTTCGCCGTGATGCAACTGAGGTGCAGTTCTAATCTTCCTGGGGAGTTTATTTACTTAAAGTTCATTTGGGAAGGAAACATATAGAAACCTATTAGGTATTACTTGTTTATGCATGCCTGCATGCATATTTGCATTTGCTTGTATTAGATTTACATGTGAACAAGTGAGGCATGGGAGCTGGATATGAATAAAATGGGTTTGGGTGTGTTTTATAGGTGAATCATGAAGATTTCAATGAAGGCATCATTCAGGTGCAAGCAAAGAAGAAGGCAAGCCTAAATTACTACGCTTAATCAGAGAGCATTTCACTGTGAAGGTCAAGGTGGTTTCGCTGCGAGAGAAGGTATAGTGCCAATGTTAAGGAAGGACATGTGATAGTGCTGTTGGGGAATATGTTGATATACGTACTTGACTCTGCCCAATTGTATCGTGTTTTACTACTTAGAAACTGCTATGCTTTTATTTGAATATTTCGTACTCGACTTTGTTTTAGCCAAAAAAGAAATTTAGCTGGGACATCCAATTCTTGCTTCAAAATGGTTGGTACTTGCAGAGGATCGGGAATCAACCCCGTAAATAATAATAGTAGGCATTCCTAGTTGCAAACACGGTATAATTCAGCCATTGGTCTGGTGGTTGAACTCTTTCAATTGGCTAATCCAGATTCTCCTCATTTGTATGGGGCACATTAATAATGTCTCATCTCTGATTAATATATTATTGCAATATGTAGGAACTTGTTCAAATCTTATGTTAAAGCTAAATGGCTCTTTGCTGATGAAAGATGTTATGTATATTTAGAAAGTATTAAATCTGTCTCTAATTCTTTTAAATTATACTGTTTATCATTGAATTATCTTCTCACTCTTATTCTGGCACTCTTATTTTGGCAACAAAGTTTAAATTTTATGATGTGATATTTTTATTATTATTTTATTAATATATTTGTCACAGGAATAGGGATGGGTTGGGTTTGGGTCTGCTTTCGGCCAATCCGACTTGAAAATTTTATATTCTTCACCCGACTCAACTCGACCCGAAAAAATATATACCCTCCACCCGACTTCGATTTTTTGAGATAAAATTAAAACTCAATCCGACCCGAAATAATAAAAAAATATTACTTTTATTTAATAAAAATAATGATTTAATTAAAAATAATAATATCTAGAGGGTATTATTGTAATTATTCTTAAATATATAAGATAAAATTATTATTTTTTTGGGTTGGGTTGGGTCGGGTCGAGTATTTTCACCCTAAATTCGAATCTGATCCGACTCGAACTTCACCTTTAAAAAACCTGACCCGACCCGACCGAATTCAATTTTTTTAAAAAAAAACCCGATCGGATCAGGTTCCATGCCAATCCCTTCACAGGATTAAAATTAGGGTAAAGTATAGTAATGGTCACTGAACTTTTCTAAAGCTTTAATTTAGGTCGCTCAAACTTTTAAAACATGCAATACAATCTCCCAACATTTAGTCCATTTGTAATATGGTTCCCGAAGTTACACTGCCGTTAGTACGTTTGCAATATGGTCACAGAACTTTTTAGGCGCTTGCATTTAGGTCCCCCAACTTTTAAAACTTGCAACACAATCCTCAATTTCATTCTAAACCCCAAATTCATTTTCAATCTCAAATTTCTTTTTTCGCTTCTCTCTTCTCATTTCCAGCGTAACTTTTCAGTCGGGGATGCATGAGAAATTCTAATCTAACTTTAAATTATATGGAGGTGTTTACTTGAATATGAGTCCATTGAGAGAAGACCCGACAAATGGACTATCGAGACCATCAACGATTTAAGGTGTAATGTTAGATACAAGTCATCTCAGGTGAAGCATAGATGTTCGATGAAATGATTGTGAGAAACAATTAGGGTTAGAAATGCAGAGTTGACAGATACTACTAAGATGAACTATCATTGTTGAAAGTCACCAACAAAGCTGTAATTATTTTGTATAAATTACATATAATAATTTCTTCGTTTAATCCTTGTGGTTAAAGATTTTCCAACAGATGATCAAATATAATGAAATCTCAAAACTCATTCACCTCTTAATCTCTTTCGCTCACATGCACTATCTTTTGATTTTTGTTCTTCAATTTTCCGCTATGTAAATTTTAAACCCAAGCAGTGCTCTATCTTTCAGCTTTTTATTTACAAAGAAAAATGGAGGAAGAATTGTTGGAACGTAACACCAATTGCGCTTATTTCTTAGCCTCTCCCCTCACTCGCAAGAAGGTACTTATTTTCTCTTTTGGGCTATCCGGAAGTAAGATTTTTCTCTTTCGCACTTTCTCATTTTCAGCTCGCATTGTGTGTTTTTTGTTGAAATTTTTATGTTTCTGAAACTGCATGCCAATGATCTGGATATTCAATGTTAGTTTTGAACCAAAACCATCTAATTTTCTTTCTTTCTTCTTAATCAAAACTTTTAGTACTCCTTATGAAAGATATTTAGTCCATCCAAATAAAAGTGAAATAGGGTCCTAGGCTATTTTTTTTGATCTTCTTGTTTGGTTTTTCTTTAAATCATGGAATTGGTTGTGAGTATCGACATAGTGAAATCGCCAGGCTCAATCTGAGCTACTGCTGGTACTAGTTTACTGGAATTGTATTAATTCGACTTGTGGTTTTCGGCGTCCTGTGAGCTCGTATTCTTTTTAATAAGTTCATGTTGATTATGAGACTGATATATCGTGAACGAATTGTATTTTTTTACATGTACTGTTTTGGAAATTTTACAGTTGAATTGTATTGAATTATAGCTTTAGAAGACAATTCTACATGCACGCAACTTGAAAGACATCATGACAGGGTAATATATTTGGAGCAGCTATTTGACCCTGTCATGATGCCTTTGAGTTGCGAAAGAGACTGAGAGGTGAATGTGTTTGGGATTTCATTATATTTGATAATTTGTTGGAAAATCTTTAACCACAAGAATTAAACGAAGAAATTATTATATGTCATTTATAAAATAATTCCAGCTTTGTTGGTGACTTTCAACAATGATACTTAGTTCATTGTCAACTCTGCATTTCTAACAAAACTTAGTTACACTGGAAATTAGAAGAGAGAAGCAAAAAAGGAAATTCGAGATCGAAAAGGAATTTCAGATTTAGAATGAATTTGAGGATTGTATTGCAAGTTTTAAAAGTTGAGGGACCTGAATGTAAGCATCTGAAAAGTTTAGTGATCATATTGCAAATGTACTAACGGCAGTGTAATGTCGGGGACCATAATTCAAACGGACTAAATGTTGGGGGACTGTATTGCAAGTTTTAAAAGTTAGGGGACCTAAATGAAAACTTTTAAAAAGTTCAGTGAACATTACTATAGTTTACCCTTAAAATTAATAAGAACTAAATTCAAAAGTATATTCAAATCCTAAATCTAAAAGGAATCATACCCAAACCCAAAAGCCGACCAGAAAACTCATATAGGATCACTCTAGGGCCGGCTCTGGGCCGGGGCAGGAGGGGCGCCCGCCCAGGGCCCATAATATTCAGTCGGCCCTGCATATAAGAAGTAGAAAAAGTAGTAACGGGAAATAGAAAGAGAGGAAATTGAACCAGACAGACGCTCTAAAACGAAAATCAGAAAAACTGCTCTATTCAATGGGTTTTCCATCATTGGACAAAATCCAATTAACCAAACTTTAATATCATTTTAATTCAACATTTTTTAAGATAAAAAACCTTTGAGATTTGACTAAATAGTCACTTGATTTTTTTAATTTTTGGTATCTATTTCATTTTAGAAAGAAAATATGTATTTGAGAGCGTTGATAATTTGTTGACTAACGATTTTCATCCATTGAGGATTTTTTTACTTCAAAATAAACTATTGGATTAAGAAATGCTTAAACATGATGTTTAATTTAAGAATGCTTTCCACGAGACAATATTTTTACACTAAAATCAATGATTCTGCATTAGGAAATGCTGGAAGACAATGTTTTTATAAGTATTTGTATACTTAAATATATTTTTGACATTGTATTAAATTATTGTTTGTTTAATTTAATAAAAAAATACTAATATAAATTTTATATTACATATTTATTTTATTTTTGAATTAGGGGCTTATTTTTTTATTTCGACTCGACCCAAAAAATAGTGGCCATGCGGGTTTACATATGGCCATGCGGGTTCATTTTTTGAAATGAAAGTGTTTTTCTAAGTTAAAGATTATTTTTTTCTCATAAGTTAGAGATTATTTTTCTCATAATAAATTAAGAGAAACTTTTCTAAGCTGAAATTGTTGAAAATTACTTGAGATTAACAATGTCACAAGAAAGATTGAATGAGCTACTATGTTATGTAATGAAAAAATATGTTGAAAAATATTGATATCGACGCTATGATTTTGTATTAAAAATGCTCGGAGACAATATTTTCTATAAATTTTTGTGTGCTTTAATATATTTTTTTGACATTTTTGAGATGATAATTAATTACTATTTGTTTATTTTAATAAATAAAATAATATCAATTTTATACTATATATTTTTTATAATTTTTTAAAATTAGGGGCTCATTTATTTTATTTCGCCCCGGACCAAAAAATATCCGGAGCCGGCCCTGGATCACTCGATTAAGTTTTAATATCTTCGTAACCACACAGAAAAATGTAAAATTATAGACTAGTAAACCGCAACTTTAAGCACCTTGAGAAGCCTGCATTTATAGGAAGATTACCCTAATAAGTTACAAAACTTAGCATCTAAATTAAACCACCACTTCAGCAATGGCAATGCCATGCCAAACACAACCATTAACACTTGGCTTCCTTCAACCCGTAGACGAAGTAGAGGAATGTGGGATCGGTGGCGCCATCTTTGTGATACGCAAACACTAAGCTACCATCATCATGCAACTGCAAACGCGAATCAAAGAAAACAATTCTAAATCCAATAAAATTGCATATGGAATGATGAAATACGAGACGATGGATGAGAGAGTTTCCTACAATTGAAGATCCTTAAGTTTGGGAAGCAAATATTCGGTTGCCCCCTCTATGTTCTTCTTGAACGATTCTTGCCTCTCTGCCTCTAATTTGGGCGTCAAGTTCTTTATGTACCTTTCCATGAACGTTACAAACTGCTGCTTGTCGAATGCTGGTTGCTCCTACAATGTGAACAGTCCGCGGTTACCAAAAAATATCCGTATATAAAATCATGAATGTATCAGTGTTCGTTAAACACCTGAAGACCGAAAGTGTCGACAAACTTTACGGCTTGGTCGTCGACGCCTTTGTTCGTCACCACCTTCTGCTGAAGGGTTTGCACCAATATCTACATCGACGGCTCCTTGGACAACCCACTGCAAGTATAAAAGCCAAGTCATGTTGGTTTAACAAGCAGAAAACATAGCAAACAAGTATAACACACTGCAGGTTGGAACTTGAACACTTTAGGGTTATTTTGGCATCAATGTTTAAAACTCTATCGTGTTAATGAAACCCTAAAAGAAATAAGTAAATTGAGAATATAAGATCAACACATCAGCGAGCACAAAGAAAATATCGAAGAAGGAGAAGATTCAAACCTTCCCTTCTACTTCCCATAGCATTCCATTCTCGATTTTGCATGGAAAAGAATATGCGAGGAGTTCATCGCCTGAAATTCGTCAACAATAACAAAGTTTAGAATTCATCTTCTTTACATAAGAAACACAAAAAAGGTTTCAAACTCATCATCTTCACGTTATGAATTTACCTATATTATAACAAATGATCTAAATTTTAAAATAGTTCTCAACTACGTTTTTCAAAAAACAATTACGTCTGTATTATTTCTCTAATTTTGCCAAAGAAAACAGAACATAAATTAAAATTTTGGTTGTTATTTCTGACATGATGTAGTTCTAATAAGTATAATGACATAAATGGTCATGGATAGTTTTAAGGGTAGAGTATATAAATGGTCTCCGATTATACGTATTATTTATTGAGTTTTTCAATTATTAAAAGTTATAAAATAATTCTCTAATTATAAGATATTATTTTGTCGAGTCTCATAATTATTAAATTTAGGATAAATTACACGTTTAGCAACTAAACTATAAATTTTGGTTTGTTTTAGTACCTAAACTTTCAATTTTTTAAAATCATACCTAAGGTTTAGTTTTTTTTTTCATTTTCATATCTGTTCAAAATTTAATGTTAAGTGTTGAAAAAATTGAAAGTTTAGGTATTAAACGGACCAAAACTGATAGTTTAGGTATTAAACGTGTAGTTTACCCTAAAATTTATAATATAGTATCTGATTATTCATATGTTCCAAAATCTTTTTTTTCGTTAACAATTAGCGATCGTCTAATCTAGATGTTAACTTGCTCATTGAGATATGATAAAATCTGATCCTGAAGTTGTTTGAGTTGTATTTTGTAGATCGAACCTTTATTTATATTATGTCGTCGAGTTAGTGCTTAAAATATATATCATTGAGCTAATGTTTGACAACAACAGTGATGCTAGTAAACATCATTAAAATAACATTTTATCATATCTCAATCAATATATTAATGTCCAATTAGGACGACTGTTAATATTTTAACAGAAATGATGAATTTTGAATATATGAATAATCAAATGATCATTTTATAATTTTTAATAATATGAGGTCTCAACAAAATATCTATAATCAAAAATTTTGTATATTTTAATTCTCGAGGGACTCAACAAAATAATACCTATAATCAAAGAACATTTGTGTACTCTACCTAGTTTTAATTACGGTGAACAATACATTTAGTACGTAAACTATCAATTTGATCTATTTTTGAACTTTTATTTCTTTTCACAATCTTACATAAAGTTGAGTTTTTGTTCTATTTTAGTACCTCACCATTAAAAAATTAATGGAATGACTGACAAGGAATAGCTTCAGTGGATGGACGAGCAATCCAAATGGTAGACTACGAGAGAATGACGAGTCGACTAACATAGTCTAGTTTTAGACCCATCGTACGGTTGACGAAGAAGATTAGAGGATGACAAATTTGAATAGGCTTCATCGATCGACGGATGTGAAGGTCGACAACCAAAGATTGTAGACGTGGTGACCGACGAGTCCATCCGTTAATTTTTAATTTATAGGTATTAAAATGAAAGAAAACTAAACATTAAGTATGGTTTTGAAAAAATTGAAAGTTTAGATACAAACGGATCAAAACTGATAATTTAAATACTAAATACAGAATTGACCCTTTTAATCAACACTTATTACCAGTTTACCGCGATTTACCCACCCGAAGGTCCAATTTACTGGATCGTTTTGAGCAAAAAGCCCTACACTGCCACTGCCGCCGCCGCCTCCAATCCTATTAACGGATAACTGAGCTATGGGAGTCAACCGGGCAAGAAGAAACGGAGCGACTCGACTTCCACTTCGCGCTTCTCCTCCTTCTTTAGTCCACCGCGTCACTGCTTCCGTCAACGCCGTTTCTTGCTGGTACTGCGATCTAAAAATCTACGCTCTCAACGAACCTCTCTTCCGGTTCGGCCGAAAGCATGCCTCGATTTTCAAACTCTGGTTCTCCATCGGGACTGGTTTCGGCCTAACGGCACTCGTTGGAGTCACTTCGATCCTTATTTTGCAACTATTAATTAGCTCCGACACCCGGCTTAGTAACCTTTTCGGTTCCCTCTTGTTCGGGTTTTCTCCTTCTTTAAAAATCTCATTGTCCGATGCCGGAAATTTATTCTTCTCCACATTGGTCTCCGTTTCCGTCCATGAATTTGGCCATGCTATCGCCCTTGCAAGGTCAATTGATTGCATTGAAAACAGAATTGATGATTAAAGTTGAAATTTTGAGTTTCAAGGTTAGGTTTTTCTCATGTTTGTTACTATAGGTGAAAAAGCAGTGAGGGAATACAGTTGGAGTACATTGCAGTTTTTCTTGCGGTTCTATTCCCCGGTGCACTTGTAGCTTTTGATTACGATTTGCTGCTGGCGTTGCCTCGATTAACTGCTCTTCGCGTATATTGTGCTGGTATTTGGCATAATGCAGTGGTAATCTCACAAATTTTTATCGAGACTTTGTGTTTAGATGTTTTCTCGATTGTTTAGGCTTAGTTTAGCATTGTAGTTGGATTGCAATCACTTTGGTTCGTGAAACCAGGTTGTAAAGCTGGAATTTTGAATTCTTTACCTATAGCATAATGCAGTGGTAATATCATAAATCTATAACCAATCTTTAATGTTTATATGATTTCTTGATCTGCTTAGGCTTAGTTTATCATTTAGTTGGGCTGCAAAGCTGAAATTTTCAACCCGCGTAACATAATGCAGACATATCATGCTTAGATGATTTCTTGATCGGCTTAAGCTAGTTTAGCATTGTATTTGGGTTGCGAAACACTGGTTTCTTCAACCATGATGCAAAACTGAAATTTTGAATCAATTTACATATACCTTTGTCATTGTGTCGAAATTAGAGTTTGAAAACCTGACTGTAATGGTGAAACTCTGCTTAATCTAATGCACCTCTTCTACTTTTTTCCCGTGTAGTACTGTGCACTTTGTGGATTGTTGTTGTTCCTGCAGCCGGTGATCCTGTTTCCATTTTACATACATGCCGAGAGCCCTTTGGTATTGCACTGCAAGTATTTACTTGTTTCATTTCGTTTTACTCATTTTATTCTTAGATTTGAAACATGAATGTTGATGGGCTTGCCTTGAGTTATTTTTCTACTGTCTTGAATAGGTTTTGGATGGCATCACCGTTATCTGAGTTTTTGTCTCCTGGGGATGCCATAGTGTCATTGGATGGTGCAGGCATCCATCATGTACAAGATTGGATGGATATGACTGCTCTACTAGATAAAAAAATACTTCAGAATTCAAGTGATTTCCATTATTTTAAAGGTTTTGGTGATGTAGATAGCAGAAAAGGATACTGTGTGCCCAATGCCTTGCTGGAAGACAGCAAGAATGTTCAATTGGCCAAAAACCAATCTGTATGTCCTTATGATTTCACGGCATTTGTGAAAATTCACTGTTTTGATCCGAGGAATTCGGTCAATGTGATTGATGAAGATAGTGATCTTGGAAGAAGAGAAAATGAGCTCTGTCTGAATGCAAAGGATATTGTCAATCTCGAAAAATGTGATGGAAGGGGAAAAGTAATGAAAAACGGAAGCAGATGCATGTGTTCTGAGGTAGACTTTTATCTTCAGAAGCAAAAAGCAGCCTTTTTGCCTTTTTCCTCAAACTTGCTTCAAAATGATGCTAGTAATATACTGTTGATCACAGCCATGTTTCTCAATGTCTGTAGGATGAGTCTTGCTTAAGTCCGGTTCAGTTTCCGGGTTTGATGTGGGTCGAGATTACATATTCAAGGCCCCATTCAACAGAATGCTTACAATTTAAAAGTTCCCTTTTAGATTCCAACGCTTCTTCTGATGCTGTAGAACAAACCTGTGGTGGAACTTTTGTTTTTGGTGATGTGATATCAATGGCCCATTCAGTTCATTTGACTGAATATCAACCTCGGTGGGGATTTTTTTTCGGAAAATATATTCCAAATAAGCTAGAAAAGAGCTTAATATGCACACTCCATGTTTCTTTAGCATTAGTTCTTCTCAACAGCTTGCCAGTAAGGACCCCATTTTACTTCATAGAAAATTTATCTTCTGTTCTAGCATATGCTTGGATTAGGGAATAAATTGATAATGAAGGTTAATGTTAAATTTCAGATTAAGAAACAAATTTATTTTTATGGTCTATAAGTAGATTAGGGATTTTATCACTGAAGTAGAAGAGTTGCTTACAAATAATCATGTTTATTTTACTTCATGGTCAACATCTATGTTACCCGTACTTGAGAGTTGAGAGTAAGTGTCCGATATAAATATGTGCTTAAAGTAGGTATAATCAATCCTTGTTACAAGTTTCCTTCTATATACTTATAGGATCATATGATTCACACTCCCATATCCATACCCGAGTATCGATCAGAGGACGTGCGTATGGATTTTCTGTACTAATCTAACTTTTTTTTCTTCTCTTGATTAGGTATATTTTCTAGATGGTGAATCGATAATGGAAGTTGCATTGTCCCACTTCACATCATTGAGCCCAAGAAAGAGAAGAAAAGTTCATCAAATATGTGTTGTGGGAGGAACTTTCATTTCAGTTCTGGCCTTCTTGAAGATCTTGTTTATCAATGTCTTCTAATTATACGAACTTAGAACTTAAATCAGTGGGCTCATTCAAGTATTTGTAACTTTTGTTCGTATTTGAGGTTGTAGCTTCACTTTGTACGAAAAGAAATTTAGTATACACTCGTTCTATATTCCTTCACAACTTCAACATTTAAAAATGAAAAGGAAATATTTTTGCTCTCTTCCTTTTTTAGATTTGATTTAAACTGCGGTGATTTAGGCCGTCAGGGAGTTCAAGATAAGAAATTGGGTAATTGAAGAAATCTAATTGATTCGTATATTTAAATTATGAGAATTAAATCTAAACATGATCTGCTTTTGATCATAATGACTAGAAAGACTAGTATTATAATATATATACATGATCCAGGGAAAAGAAGGGCAGATTTTGATAGGCAAAAAGGGTTAGAGGCCTCGTACTTTTCAAAAATAACCAATGTGATATTTCATTTTTTTTACATTCAATGTGGTCCATTAATTTTGACTAGGACCATTAATTTTTGATTAATATTTTTCATCTTTGATCGACGGGACCATTAATTTTGACGACGTGAAACATTAAGCACTCCAACCCTATCCTTTTAGTGATGACTAGGCCCTGACTAGGATTAAAATATTGACTAGGAAATTAAATAATTAATAACAACTAAATTAATTTATTTGTTGCAGGAAACCATTATTAAAACCCCTTATCTTTCACTTTCCCAAATAAAACACCTCACGATTGTATCGTGCTTTTGAAGAACAATTTTTTTCTTTATTAAATGATTTTTGAAGACAAATTAAATCTTTGGTCTCGCATCGTTGCTAGGCATCATAAGATTCATGTATGTTTATTTGAGAAATGACATCTCATTATTTTTGTGGGTCTTTTATCTCCTCAAAGATTTTTTTTTCTTTTCATAAATTTCTGATTAGTATGACATATTCGTCGAGCTTCTCTACTGAAACCAGTCGAATCAATGTTCATTCTTCATTTTCTTGGGAGTACGATTGTAACGTTGTGTAAATTTTTCAAATGGTATGATGAAGATATGTATGAAAGAGAAAAATTCCTAATTTTTGAGCTTCGAAAAGAAAATGAAGGGTTAAAAAAGTGAAGTGACGTAATGATTGTTTTCAAGTTGAAGAACTGAAGTTTGAGTCGAATTCGATACAGAAAAACTTAATTTCAGTTGTCGAATATGCTCATAAACTTAAGAAAATGAAAGATTTGTACCTTAGCGGAATGTTAATTTCTGATATGATTTTTGCAGTACTCTTATTGGTGTTTATGAGTTAAGATTGTAGGCATTTCAAGTTTACAATGATGGTTATTGTATTTGTGGCTTATTACTTCTATTATGTTGTAAATGACTGTGTTGAATTAATGGTTATGACTTATGGTTTATTATATACTGTTTTGTTGTAAATGACTGTTGAATTGTGATATGATTTGAAATGTACATGTAGGCTTAGTTTACTATTCTAAAGTGTTGAATTGTAGTAATACTAATATGTTCATTTGATACTGTAAAAAATGTAAAAAAATATTACACTTTACAATTGTAAAATATGTTACCCTCATTAGATATATCTTTTGCATAATGCTTTGATAATAGATCACATATACTTGATTGAAGGACTTTAAAGGACTAGCAAAAGTTCCATCACCCAATCTAGTTTGATACAACAAAAAATAGCATGTCAACTAAACATGACTAGATCTCTAAAAACAAAAACCAAAGTCAGATCTACTAAGCAACAGAAAACTCAAAAAATTCTTGTAACCAAATATTGCATTCATTGTGTCCTTCGAATTTTAGGATGCTTTCGAGAGGCATCCGAATGTTCTGCCGAAGTTGCTTAGTATTGAAAACCTTCTTCTTTTTCCACTTCGATCTAGGACCTTTCCATGTATGTTGAAAATGGAAAGTATAAGTTCCAATCTTCTTTGGGACAATAATACTAGATCTTGTAATAACATGTTCATGCAAAGAACCAGCTGCAAACAAATTTTCAAGTGTTATTCAATGTAAATTTCAATGTAAATAGTATATTCATAACCCAGTTAAACATTTCAGTAACATTTCAATGTAAATACTCACATTTAATGTAAATAGTTATATTCATAACCCAGCTAAAACATTTCAGTAACATTCCAATGTAAATACTCATATTCAGTATTTCTTCACCAATTTTCAGATTGGTATAAAGACTAATACCAATATGTCTTTTCCTTTCTTTTGATAGTCAAGTGACAGACTTCTCAATTGCTGAGTATGATTTCATAATTGTATTTGTATTCACCTGCAAAATTATATAAGTTAGTGGATAAAAAAACCTCCAAAACAAAATTAAATAAGATTAAAAACTTGATTTGGAGCCTCGTTGGTTCTCATTTGTGGACAAGTTTGATTGTTGTGGCCCATTATTTTACATTGACCACATGTCATTTTAAACTCTGATCTTGTGTATTTCCTAATTTTCAAATTTTTTGGTTCATCTTTATCTTTTCTCCTATTTTTCTTTGGCCTTCCAGATTGAACCATCACTATAGGAGGTAGAATTGGAGCAAGATCTTTGGGCCAAAATTCTTCTCTTAGGGGTTGCAGGACATGTTTATAGCTTGCCATATACTTCTCCTTACTGTACCACTCAGAAACATAGTATTCAGTTGCTTTTGAGTCTTGATACATTGTACATATGGCATTATAACAAAGAATCCCGTTGATTTCCTATTCTCTATAAGTGCATGCCAATTTCTTTAAATCAATCATATGCTTATTATCTAAATGAGTAACCTTAAAGCCTCCATCAACATTCCATTGAAGCCTACATTGAGTGGAATTGACCATGTGCCTTTCCAACTTTTGAAGTACTCTTGGTGAAATGTTGGTTCTCCATTTTTGTGCCCAAGTTTTAACATCCCTAGTCATTACCATGATTCTAATTTCTTAAGCATGCTAATGATAGGCTTGCATCTTGCTTCACTGTCCATCCATTAAATGCTTCGACCATGTTGTTGTCTAGTACATCGCACTTGCAAGTCTCGTTAAAATAAGCCTTTGACCAATGTTGCACAGGATCTCTAAAAGGTCTTTTGAAGAATCATGCCCAAAGCTTTTAATTTTTGTAATTGTTCCTCGAAGTCCTCAACAAAGGTTGCTCGGACGGTGTTCCAGAATTGAACTTTTTTGTTCTTTACTTTTCATTTCTTATGCCAAGATGCATAGACGTGTCATGCACACATCTTATGATCTATATGAGGGAATGATCCCCTTAGAGCTGGTATAAGTCTCTGCAATAACAAAATAACACAATTAATTTGTAGTCAATTAACAAAAATAAAAGATAAAAAAATGGACTAATAAAGTTCAACCTTTTGCATGTCTGGCATTAGTGTAAATCACTCACCATTGGGGCAATCTAAGTCAACCATAAGTTTTTGTAAAAATCATCTCCAAGATTCCTTTCCTTCCCCTTCTACAACTATACATGCAACTGAAAACATCTAATTATTTCCATCTCTACCAACAACAAAAATAAATATCCCGTTTGTAACAGATTTGAGAAAACAACCATCAACACTAATAAACGGCCTACAACCTTCTTTCCAACCTTGTTTTAGTGTATGTAAACAAACATACATCCTATGAAATGTTTCTACACCAATATTATCTATGTTCACTTGAATTGTTACTGGATTAGAGTGTAAAAACTCTGCAGCATACCTATAAAGAGTAGCAAACTCGTCTACAAAAGAATCGTGCATCTCCTTCAAAACAACAGATCTTGCTCTTTGACACATATTATATGTTGCATAAGCTTTTTGCTCTGTTTAGTACAGTTCCTTCAATTGGTTCCATTAAAATCCTATCTTTGAATTTGTTCTGAATCATCTTACAGGACAACATTGTGTGTTTGTTAACATTTGTGTATCGGATAATATGTCTTCACAACATAACAATCAACTCGACTTTCATGAATAACAAATATTGTCCAAGGGAACCTCACCTTACAACACACTATTGTCCTCTTGGTTTTGTTTTTCAAAAATTTCAATTGCACAAATTTTTCTATAGAGTACTTCACAGCCTCTTTGAATTTAATGTTATTTTCAAATCTCATATCAAGTTCCCATGCTCGAATGTCACGTTTTGGATCATATATAGGCCTTACTGTTCGAGTTCCATAATATACCCCACAAATATTTGAAGCTCCATAATATATTCACTCTGATTATCCTCAAGCTTCTCACCATCATCTTTACTAACTTCAACATCCTCACCACTATCTTAACTCATTCAACATGTTTCTTCTCCCTTTTTTTACCCATTGTTGAGTTAATCGATCGATGGAATCGGCCAAGAGGGGGTGAATTGGCAATAAAAATTTTGGTGGAAGCTTTTGCAGAAAATTGAAAGTAATTGTACAACGATTTACAGTGGTTCGACTTTATCAACCAAAGTCTACGTCCAGTACCTTAGCTATCCACACTAAATATTTTCCAACAAATTCACTAATTTTTTCTTTCTTTTGAGGCCAAAGAGATAACCTTACAACTCCCTCAAGAATATACCCCAATTCTTGAGAACACTCTTTTCTCAAAGGGAAGATTATAAATTTGCAAACTCACAAGAAAAAACTCACAAGGCAAATATGTTTGCACAATTCTAGAACAAAGAAAGAACACTCAAGAATAAATACAATTGAGCACAATAAGTGTTCTTGAAAGCAAAATGAATATTGAATGAAAAATAGGCTTGAAATGCTCAAACTTGAGGTTTGATGCTTTCTCTTTGATTCTCTCTTGATTCTAGTTGCTTGGTGTTTCTTGTTGCTAATCAATGGCTTCTAAGCTTATTTAAATACACCTTCAAATGATTTTGAACGTTAGGAGCGTCAGTGCATCGATGCATACCCTATATGTATCTATGCATCAGTGTAAAATTCAAATATTTTGACCGTTGGACTCTCAGTGCATTGGTGCACTAAGAGTGCATCGATGCATGAAATGCATTCGATGTTTTGAAATAGCTTGAGTGCATCGATGCATGGTCTAGTACATCGATGCATCAAATGCATAAAAGCATCGATGCATGGTATGTGCATCGATGCATAAAATGCATTCGATGTTCAATTAATTCCATGGGTATCGATGCATGGATTGGTGCGGTGCATCACTTTGAAAATTTGATTTTAGGCTTGATTTTGGTTCAAAATACTTTGTGAAAATTGTTTCAAAAATAGTGTAAGTATAAAACACAATTTTACACATTTAGTAAGGTTTGAAATGATCTTGAAAGACTTGGAGTAATAATTTGATATTCGATTAATTGAATCGAATATACTTTAGAAAATCATTTGTAAATCTTAAAATTAAACTTAGTTTGTATATCGAAATATCAAAATGTTTTTAACAATCTCCCCCTTTTTGATATAACAAAAACTCTTGAGTAATTTTAAGATTTTCTTTGAAAAATAAGTTTTGAAATCAATTTTGAAATTACTCCCCCTTACTATAACACTTCTCCCCTTTAAAACTTTTAAAACTTAACACTTCTCCCCCTTTTTGTTAAATCAAAAAGACTAAAAAAATTGAGTGAAAGAAGGCTTAAAATAATAGCCAATTGATTAAACATTTTAATTGAATATAGCTTAAGCTGCTAAGATCAAAGATCAAAAGAGAGGTTAGCCATTAGTGTTCATAATCAATATTCAAATCGAATGTGAAATGGTAAATTGGTCATATTTCAACTAAAAAGTAAATGATGCATATATTGAAACAAACCAAAATATATATGAAATAAAAGTTCAAATATCCATCAAACAAACATCCAACAATCAAAGAAAGACAATCCAAAATGTTTTAACAATTTAAATTCAAGTTCAAACCCAAAAACAATCAAAGCAAGATAAGTCTATTCATCCATCGAATGATCGGGAGGAGGAAGAGGGTAAGAAGCTCTCATCTCAAGCGTGAGTGCATCCAAACGATCATTCATATCTTGTTGTCGAGCTCCCAAGGTAGAGAGCTGGGACTCAATGAATGTGAAGCGCGAATCCATGGACGCATATCGTAAATCAAATGTCTCTAAAAACGAACGAAAATATGGAGGCATTTGATCTTCTTGTGGAGCTGGTTCTGGTGCAGGGTCATCATCGGGTACGTGATCATCGATGTCTTGCATAAGATGTTGAAATTCGGGATCATCGTCAGAAGCTGGATCAGGAGGAGGAGGAGCACGAGAGGAGCTAGGAGCAGCTCGTGAGGAACTATCTCCCGGAGTTTGTTTACCGGGTTTAAAAGCCCATAAACCAGTTACCTCATCCAATTTCCAATCTGATTTCTTCAAGGATGTAATATTGATAGGATTTTGAAGTGGTATATGATTGTAAAGGGAGACATCTAGACCCAATTTGATAAAGAGATTACTTAAAAGACAACCATAAACTAAGGTTTCGACATGTTTGGACGGGATAATGTTTATGGTATCGACAAGCTCGCTGAACACAATATGTGGAAAATTTATTTTCTTCTTATTCTTTATACAGTGCATCCACCATAAATCTCTAATACGTAGTGTGGAGTACCTACCCGCTGATGGTCAAAACCACCATGAGATCATGAAATGAAGAAAACGATCGTGATGAGATCGAAGGGTACTAACACTAACGTTTGTGAGATATGGATAATCCACAGTTTCTTTTTCGTCATAGACACCATCGTCATCTAACCCAAATTTTGAAGCTATAGTTGCAGAATCAAAAAGAATATATTATCCTAAAAGGTAGGATCTAATTCCTATAGTTCCACATTGAGTTTCGTTTTGAATACAGACCGCATTAGAATAGAAAGTGCGGACTAATTGATGAAAGTCGATAGGTTTAAGAGATAACAGTTTATCAAACTTCCATGTTCTAAGAATCGGGAGGTATTCAAATTTAAAGTCTATCATGGCTTGTAGAGATGGAATACGTTCTTCCTTAATTCTATAAGATTAGAAAGAATTCATGTACCTATGGTACAATTCTTCACTCCGACGTTCAGGCATATTAAAGCAAGATCCTAATAGGCTATTAGAAAGAATTCATGTACCTGTCGAAACGATTTTTTCCTCAAAAGTGAAAAGGTGAGATTTTGAAAACCACATCAATTTTTAACTTATTTTGTTCAATTGATTTTTAATTTAAAAACAAATGCGATTTAAAAGACCTCTCGTTTCGAAAAATTTTGGTTTTTCTTTACGATAAAAAAAACGGTTCAAAGAGTCGCCACCAATCTTTAGTTAAGGTGTGATTGGGCACCCAAAAATGTTTGTTATTTTAAATAAAAATAAATTTTAATTAAAACAACAAATTAAGGTTTGCGTTACCAAAATCTGAGTTCGGGAGTCGGTTACGTGCGGGGAAGGATTAGCACCCCCACAACGCCCTAAAACGGTACCTAGTCGATTAATTAATGTCTTTGCAATGAACTTTACAAGTTCTAATTTAATTTGATTTTTGATCCCATAAAACAAAGATGTAAATTTAAAAACATTCAAAAGCACTAAAAAATAATTAAATTAAAATTACCAAATCGTTTTAGAAAGATAAAGAATGTTCGATTATTTACAAATATCGAGACCAGATCTTAAAAGTTATAACAACCTTTTCTCAATAAATTTAAATAAACGAACATTTCCTTTTCTTTCATTCCCAAATTTTAGAGTGATGGATCAATTTTTTTGGTTTCACTTTCGGGATATACTTTTATTTTAAAATCATTAAAAGTGGACCACAAATCAGTTATGACTGGCCACTTAAAACAATTTTAAATTAAAAGTATATTACCCTTAATCCAATTATGAATATGTCGAGTTATGCAAATAAGGCTATCATGCAAATTGTGAAAAAAATATCATGCTAAAATTAATTAAACAAAATAAAAAACATCATACAACGTGACATACAAAAAATTATATACATATGTTTTAATTAAAAATCATAAATTATGCATATTAACGTATTATATACTCATATGACCTAAATATCATAACATGCTAAACTATAAATTAAAAAAAATGTACATATACACATTAAAAATGACTAAATTAAATAAATGTAAAATTCATCTTGCAAATCAAAAAATAAACCAAGGACCTAAATATAAGCATACGCACAATCAAGGGACCTACACATGAAAAACCTAACAAAATTATAACTAAAACTAAAATTGAGAAAACAGCTAAATCAAGACAAACAAACAAGATTAAATCCAAAAGCAGTCCTAAAGGTAACTAAAGTGCAAAACAAGCTTAAATTTTGAGGACTGGAAACCTGATTTTACAAAAACAATTCGGTGGCCAAAAATTAATTTACTCATTAACTTTAATATATAACCTAAACCAAAAACCTAAATTAAATCTAAGCCTAAGTAACTCCTGCGTAGGAATTGCTGCTCAAGCTCCCTTCTTCATTCTCTCCACTCTTCGTCTCTCTCTCGGCCATACACAGCTCCGCTCAACTAAAAACCAAGCACGGCGGCCACCACACCCAACGACACCAGTATCCTACACTTCCCACCTAACAGCCCGCAACCTTAATCTCACTCTCGATCAAAACTCTCTCCCTCATTACTCATGCCATGCAGCTCACAACGGATATCACTAACTCCGGCCACCACGAATGGGTGATCGTTTTATCTAGCAACCTCTTTAAAATACCATCGAAATAATCCCTAATCTAAAGAATCCTAACACCCACGTTCTATGAAAACCCAAACGAGACCACAACCGAGGCAAAACGGCCACCACGGCCCTTTATCGCTCAAAGCCCCAACAATGGAAGGAAATCTAACGACGAAGAAGTAAGGTAAATTTTCGTATCTCTCTTTCCCTACGCTTTGTTTTGTTTCATAACTTATGTGTACTAAATCTAATCTCAACCCCCTTTTCTTTTTGGATGACACAGCCCGTACTAAGAACAAATAGAGTCAACAAGACTCTACTTGAGTCCGTATAACCCAGGTGATTTAACCCCAAATTCTCTTTATTTATTTCTAATGAAAACCTAAGGTCATGATTCCTATAGACATATAACATATGTTTTATTTACTGATGCATTAGAAAGAAACAAAAATTAGAGAAGAGAATGCTACTGTACATATAATAAAGAAAATGAAACTTGAAAGAATTAGACTTTTGCCTTGATTGTTTTGGTTCGTTGAAACAAGCGAACTCTTCTGTTCCCTTTGATCTCCAAATAGGGGGGAAAATCAATACAATGTTTTTTCTACTCGTTCTTATTTTATGTAAAGAGAAACAATCATGGAGGTTTTTTGTTTTGCTCTCGGTTAATTGCTGATATTCTTTTTTTTCGTCTAATCTCCCTGCCCTGTTTTTCTTCTCTCCCTCTTACTGTGTGTGTCTTTTTTTTCTCCCCCGCTCATTTTAGTTTCCAATAGTTAATTCCCCATAAAAAACCAACTCTTTCAGTTTTTCATCAATTCCCTCTAAATGGCATCCACGTTTTCTGTTTTTAAAACTTCCTGTAATTGTTCATGTCTTGGAGGATTACGTGAACTGGACTGGAATTAATCACTACCGTTTTGGGCTGATTTAGGCTTCCATTGGTCCAAATTTGTATCGTGTACTGGATACGAAGCCTCCGAAGCAGTCCCGGACGAATGAGCATCTACAGCTGCCCCTCTTTGTTAATTATCGTGTAACGAGAATAGAGAAAAGATCAATAGATGATCGAGTTTGTCCAGCCATGAGAACTTCAAAAGGTTAATCCGCTTCTCTGCTACTCCTAGATAAGCGAGACTTGAAAAATCTTCAAATGACGAGTCTGTTCCCTATTCTTTTAGGGAGTATAAGACTCGGACAATCTTCGGCAAACATGTTTGCTCCCTATTCATTCAGGGAGTATAAGACTCAAACAATCTTCAACAAACGTGTCTGCTCCCTATTCCTTCAAGGAGTATAAGACTCGAATAATCTTCAACAAACGGGTCTGTTCCCTATTCCTTCAGAGAGTATAAGACTCTATCTTCAATAAACGTGCCCGCTCTCTATTCCTTCAGATAGTATAGAACTCGAACAATCTTCAACAAACTTGTCCGCACCCTATTCCTTCAGAGAGTATAGGACTCGATCTTCAGCAAACGGGTCCGCTCTCTATTCCTTCAGAGAGTATAGGACTCGATCTTCATAAAATGAGTTTGCTTCACAACTCTTCCGTGAAGGTTTATAAATGATTTGCTTCACTACTCTTTCGTGAAGGCTTAAGATTGAATTGTTTCGAAGGTCAAACCTGAAAATAAAACATTATCAATCATTAATATATGTTTGAAAAATATTATACTCAAAAATTTAGAATTGAGAAAATTTCTTAAAATCCATCTTCATCGTGAAAACTTGTCTGGAAGCCATTGGATATGTGAATCTACTTTGGCTCAGTTGTCGTCTAAACATCATTCTTTTCAAGATTTCAAAACTAGTTATCTTCATCTTGATACTTTCATATATTCAATCTTCAACTATCCCTGGGAACCCGTAGATATTTAAAGTCATCATGCAATTATGAATCTACTTTGGCTCAGTTGTCGTCTAAACATCATTCTTTTCAAGATTTCAAAACTAGTTATCTTCATCTTGATACTTTCATATATTCAATCTTCAACTATCCCTGGGAAACCTGTAGATATTTAAGTCATCATGCAATTATGAATGCCATGATCCTATTCATGCCTAAATGTATGCAAATATGCAATTTGATGCATTTTCTTCTTCGAAGGAACTCCATCTCCTTTTGGTTTTGATGGAACTCGGCTTCATCTTGGGCACAGAACGTTTGACCAGTTCACCCCAGTTGACAATCCCAATTCCATATCTCTCGGCTTAACATAGCCTTGACTCTTTTCTTTCTTGAAACCCGCCAGTATCCATGACCAACTTCTCGACAAACACTCTTAGGGTCATCTTTTAATGGCTGAGATTTTCTACGAACTCCAAAGTTTTAACCTCCCATAACCACACAAGCTTACATGTTAAAACCATTATCAGCTTCAGAATATCTGTATTTTCTAAAACCTTTTGCACAATAATACAAAATGATCTTATGTAGCACGCCGTTAGAATGTCTCGAGTGTAGCTTCTGTCAAAAGATCTCCAAAATTGATGCTTAAGAGTATGAAGCTACTTCTAAACTCCCAAATCTCTATCATTGGATGCCCTAAACCCAGTATTGAATCTCATGTGCATTCAATTTCTCTTGGTTATTTCAATCGAGACTCATTAATCTTTGGTCTCATCCCTGATCACCAACTGTCATTGTTACTATTCATATCAGGAGCTCTTTCCACTTCCAAAATTGATTCAGAATCTCCACCATGCACGAATTCTGAATTTAAACAAAACTCAAGTCACCCTTCGCGAGTTTTCAACTTGAGACTTCCTTTGGTTTCAAGACGCCCTCTTCGGGTTTTCATCTTGAACCCTCATTTTATTTCTTTTTATTTTTCTTTTTTCTTCTTTTTTCATTTTTTTATTTTTTATTTTTCTTTTTTCTTTTTTTCACCATTTTTCATTTTTTTCTCATTTTTCATTTTCTTTCATTTTTCCTCCTTTTTTTCATTTCTTCTTCAAGCGAAATATCTTTTAACAGCGTCAGAATTCACTGGATAGGGTAATTCTGATCCGTCCATTTCGGTTAAGACTAGAGCTCCCCCAGAAAAGGTTTTCTTGACAACATAAGGTCCTTCCCAGTTGGGCATCCATTTTCCTCGAAAATCCTTCTGAACGGGAAATCTCCTTTTAAGCACCAAATCTCCCTCAAGGAATTCTCAAAGGCGAACTTTCTTACCATGTGCCCGTATCATACGTTTTTGGTACATCTGACCATGACAAATAGCTTTCAATCTCTTTTCTTCAATTAAATTCAGTTGGTCATATCTAGCCTGTACCCATTCTTCCTCATTGAACTTTACCTCTGACAAAATCTGAAGTGAGGGAATTTCCACCTCAATAGGTAAGACAACTTCCATCCCATAAACCAAAGAAAACAGAGTTGCCCCAGTTGAAATCTGTACCAAAGTTCGATAAGCAAACTGAGCAAAGGGCAACTTCTCATGCCAATCCTTATAGGTCTCAGTCATTTTCTCTATGAGCCTTTTGATGTTCTTATTGGCCGCCTCTACTGCCCCATTCATCTTTGGGCGATAAGTGGTGGAATTATGATGCTTTATTTTGAACTGTTTACAGACCGAGTCCATCATCTTATTATTTAAATTCAACGCATTATCGGAGATAATCCTTTCTGGTAAACCATATCTACAAATGATCTCATTCTTTAAGAATTTGCATATTGTAGACTGGGTAACATTTGCGTAAAAAGCTGCTTCTACCCACTTGGTGAAGTAATCTATGGCTACCAGGATGAAGCGATGACCATTTGAAGCTTTGAGCGAAATTTGTCTAATAACATCCATGCCCCACATTGAGAATGGTCACGGAGCTGTCATTACATGCAAAGGATGAGGAGGAGTATGTATCTTATCTCCATAAATCTGACATTTGTGACATTTTCGGGCATAATTGATACAGTCTGTTTCTATAGTTGACCAATAATACCCAAATCTCATAATCTGTCTAGCCATAACATGCCCATTAGCATGGGTACCACATATTCCTTCATGCACTTCTTCAAGAATCAACTTGGCTTCTTTCATGTCAACACATCTTAACAAGACCTGATCCAGACTTTTCTTGTATAGAGTCTCACCATCAAGCACATACCCTGATGCCATTCTTCTAATGGTTCTCTTATCATTCTCAATGGCCTGTTCTGGATAACTCTGATACCTTATATATTGCAAGATATCATAATACTAGGGGTTTCCATCTTCTTCCTCTTCAATATTAAAACAATGGGTTGGATACTCATAAGCCTTCATTTCAATGGGCATCATATTTGAATGCTCGTTCATCTTAAACGCTGCTGCCAGTGTGGCTAAGGCATCTTCCATTTGATTCTATTCTCTGGGGAGATAATTGAAAGTTATTTCTTCAAATTCTTCAACAAGTTCCATAACTAACTTACGGTATTCTACAAGCTTTGAATCTTTTGTCTCCCATTCTCCTCTGAGCTGGTATATTACCAAGCTGGTATATTACCAAAGCTGAATCCCCATACACCTTGAGCATTTTTACTTTGCGTTCAACGGCAGCTCTAAGACCCAGAACACAAGCTTCATACTCGGCCATATTGTTAGTACAATCAAAATTAAGCCGACTGGTGAAAGGATAATGCTCTCCCTCTGGTGAGACCAAAATTGCCCCGATTCCATGTCCCATGGCATTTGAAGCACCATCGAAGTTTAACTTCCAATATTTTCTAGTGGATGCCATTGCTTCTTCTACCGAAATAGCCATTAAATCTTCATCTGGGAAATCAAAGCTCAACGGCTCATATTCTTCCGAAGCCCTACTTGCAATGAATTCCGCTATAGCACTTCCTTTGATTGCCGTCTGGTTTATATACTGGATGTCAAATTCAGACAATAGGATCTGCCAACGAGCTAATCTTCCAGATAATGCAGGCACACCCATAAGATACTTCAAGGGATCAAGCTTGGATATAAGCCAAGTAGTATGATACAACATATATTGCCTAAGCCTTCGGGTAGCCCATACTAAAGTACAACACAACTTTTCAACGGGTGAGTATCTTGTCTCACATTCAATGAACTTCTTGCTGAGATAATAGATAGCCCTTTCTTTCTTCTCAGTTTGGTCACTTTGCCCCAGCACACACCCCATTGAATTTTCACAAACCGACAAATACAGAATCAATGGTTTGCCTGAGATAGGTGGCGCCAAGATTAGAGTGCTCGACAAATATCTTTTCACTTCTTCAAAAGCTCTTTGACAATCCTCACTCCATTCCCCTGAGTTATTCTTGCGAAGAAGGCGGAATATGGGATCACACTTTTCCGTCAGCTGTGAAATAAACCGAGCTATATAGTTCAATCTCCCCAAAAATCCTCTGACTTCTTTTTGTGTTCGTGGGGCTGGCAAGTCTTGAATAGATTTTACTTTATCTGGGTTTATTTCAATTTCTTTTTGGCTTACTACGAAACCCAACAGCTTCCCAGTTGTCACCCCAAAAGTACATTTATTTGGGTTGAATTTTAGCTGGCATCTTCTTAGTCTTTTAAAGAGTTTTCTCAAATTCCCAATATGTCTTAGCTTTGACAATCATATCATCGACATAAACTTCTATTTCTTTATGCATTATGTCATGAAATAACGTCACCATGTCCCTTTGATATGTTGCCCCTGCGTTCTTCAGTCCAAACGGTATTACTTTATAACAAAACGTTCCTCACATGGTAACGAACGTCGTTTTTTCCATATCTTCAGGGTTCATCTTAATTTGATTGTAGCCAGAGAAACCATCTATAAAAGAGAACAAAGAAATTCCAGCAGTATTATCCACTAGTGTGTCTATATGTGGCAAAGGAAAATTATCCTTTGGACTAGCTCGGTTGAGATCTCTGTAGTCGACACACATTCAAACTTTCCCATCCTTCTTCGGTACTGGAACGATATTCGCCACCCATTCAGGATATTTAGCCACTTTAAGAAACTCGGCATCAAATTGTTTCTTCACTTCCTCTTTAATCTTGAGCAGCATCTCGGGTCTCATTCTTCTTAGTTTTTGTTGTACCGGCTTATATTCAGGCTTTATTGGCAGTTTGTGAACAACCAGTTCTATATCTAAACCCGTCATATCTTTGTATGACCAAGCAAACACATCCTTGTATTCTCGAAGCAGTTCTATCAAATCTTGTCGACCTCCAACTGACAGAGTGGTACCAATCTTTACTTCTCTCTTATCCTCATATGTTCCCAAATTCAAAATCCCAGTAGGCTCTTTTATAAGGCAGAATCTGCTTATCTTCATTTTCCATCATTTTCAGTAATTCATAAGGTAATTCACATCCTTCATCATCATCACAATCCTCGATTTCCCCTTGACATATAGGCTTCTCGAAATCAATCTCCGAGTCAGAGTCATTGGCATTCATATTATTGATATCTGAGCTCCTGAAAAAATAATGAAAGAGAAGATATATATACATATATACATATGGGAGGACCTTTTCCCATATAAATAAATAGAAATAAATAAATACATACATATATACAACAAAGAATGAATGAATGAAATGCATGGGAGAATGTTTGCCGTTTGGAACTAACAGAATGCATCTTTTATTGAAAGCAAGAAAAAACAAACAGCTGAACCCTTTACATAAAATCACCTATTGCCCCAGGGTATGAACAACAGGGAGAAAGTTCCAGTGCATTACTCTGTAAAAGATTTGTAAACTACAGGCAGTTCTTCCGCGGTCCAATTGTTCAACACGAAGCCCGACGGTGCAGGATAAATGCCCATAGCTCTCATTTCCTCAAACTCACCATCAGTTATAACATTAATGCCTAAATATCCCAAGGCATTCTCAACCATCACCTCAGTGTTCCTTGAATTCCCTTGAAACATATGTCCCCCAGATATGAAAATGCTGCTCAACGGCGGGAAGATCATGGGTTCCCAGCTAAGGTCTTCACCAGCCAATCTGGCCTTTCTCATTTCCTGACCCCTTCTTAATTCCCCTCAACTTATCCCTCGGAGTTGGCTGATACCCCAAACCAAATCGATCTCTTTTAGTAACAGGGCATGTTGGATTCACTGGTCCTTATAACTGACTTCCTAACCCTTTCCCAACTTTTGCTCATCTTCCAAGGATCAGCTTCAGTCCCATTTTGGTACAGTTTGACAATCGAGGCTTTGGTATCTTCCTGCCTTCGGCCACAAACGTAGCATTGACAAACTTCAACGATCTGAAAGAATACTCGACAGCTTGCTCATCAACTTTAATATACGGAGCAGTAGTAGAAACATAAGCAATAATGTCCTCTTCAGCATGAGTACATACCAACCTTCTATTGATCACAAATTTCAGCCTCTGGTGCAATGTGGACGGAACTGCACCGGCCTGATGAATCCAAGGCCTTCCCAACAAACAATTGTACGTAGGCATAATGTCCATTACGAGAAATTCTACTTCATAAGTTGCTGGACCAATAGTCAGAGGAACATCAATCTTGCCCAACACTTCTTTTTTAGTCCCATCGAAAGCTCGAACCACACTTTGACAGGTTCTCATAAGTGTACTATCTAATGGAAGCTTCTTTAGAGTCACTAAGGGCATCACATTCAAAGCTAAACCATTATCAACCAAGACCCGGGACAACACATGCCCTCTACATTTAACTGCGATGTGAAAAGCCTTCTGACTACCAACCATCCCAGAAGGGATTTCATCCTCAGAAAAAGATAAAAAAATTATCAGCTTGTACATTGGAAACTAATCGATCCAACTTTTCAATGGGCAACTCTTTCGGAACAAAAGTCTAGTTTAAACCCTTTAACAAAGCATTTCTATGGGCCTCTGAACTCAAAAGTAATGATAAAACAGAAATACGGGCAGGCAACTTGTGTAACTGTTCCACAACACTGTATTCACTATGCTTCAAAAACTTCAAAAATTCTACCGCTTCACTCTCGGTTAATGGTTCATTGATAACAGGCTTATCTTCTTCTATCTGTACATCAACCTTTTTTACCTTATCAACTGCAACCTTCTTCTCAAACTCCTTAGGTGAATTAAGAGAATAACATCTACCACTTCTGGTAAAGTGTCCCACCTCATCTACTTCCTCATTCTTTTTTGTTACATCTCCCATCTGGCAATCATATCTCCAAGGCACTTGTTTATTATCCCGATATGGGAATGGAGATGGAGGTGTAATAATCACTTTCGGGGCTACCTTCTCAGTAACTCGATTCTTGGGAGTAATAATTAGGGGACAACTGGCATTGTATACCCCTTTAGACGATCCTTCTGAAGCGCAAACTTCCGCTTCCTCTTCTTCAGCAATCTCTCTAAAGAACTCAATTTCTTTACTGTCCATCATGTCTTGTACCAAAGATAGGAAGTCAAGACATTGCTAAATATTGTGTCCTTCACTGTTATGATACTGACATACCTCTCCACTGTTAAACTGTTCAACCACAAAACTGGGCTTCAACCATCCTACCTTAACCATCTGGCACCACACCCAACTCATGGGTGATACCACCTCACTAACATTCCTTACAATTATTTTTCCTCTCTCTTCAGTAATCGCGTTAACTCCTGCCCCTGCATGGCTTGGCAACGGATTCTGAGCTATATTCGACTGCTCACTGTCACCAAAATTGATGACATTCCTCGTTCTCCAAGCTTGGACAACCTTCTTAAAAGCAGTACAATTCTCAATGGAATGCCCGGGGTTCCCTGTATGGTACTCACACTGAGCACTAGCATCATACCATTTGGGAAAAGGAGGTTGCATTGGTGTCACATGATATGGCGAAACCACATGTCGATCATACAAAATCTGAAACAATTCCTTATAAGTCATCGGAATTGGATCAAATTGAGGCCTCTCTCTCCTCTGGTCCCTTTCTCCTTGTCTATTATCATTTTGTGTTGACGACCCTGCTCCTTGAGGACGGGAAACAGTGATGTTATTAGAATCGTACTGCCTCACATTACTGACTTTGTTTTCCTTTTTCCTCGTTGGTGGCCTCTTACTAGACTCTCCTCCCTCGAGCTTTCCACTCTTAATCGCCATTTCAATCATTTCTCCCACCGTAACTACATCAGCAAAACTTCGATAAGGATTACCGATAAGATGCGAGAAAAAAGGAGCCTTTAAGGTGTTGACAAAAAGCATATTTGTTTCCTCTTCTTCCAATGGCGGGTGGACTTGCACCGCTACATCTCTCCATCTTTGAGCATATTGTCTAAAACTCTCGTTAGACTTCTTTTCCATTCCTTGCAACATCATCCTGAAAGCATCGGATTTATATTGCTCAAGAAATGACTTAGCCAGATCTTTCCATGATTTAATATTAGCTCTACTCAGTTGGTTATACCACCGGATTGCCGAGCCAGTTAAGCTTTCCTGAAAGCAGTGTATCAACAATTGATCGTCCCCTATGTATCCGGTCATCTTCCTACAAAACATCGTGATATGCGCAGAGGGGCACCTGGTACCATCAAACTTCTCAAAGTCAGGAACCTTGAACTTTGGAGGTAAGACCAGATCAGGAACTAGACTTAACTCCTTTGCGTCAAATCCATAGACACTGGTATCTTCCTTCATGGCTCTGACCTCTCTTTCTAACTGCTTCTATTTCTCTTCCAACAGATTGTTTTGGTCCTTCTTGGCTTCTTCATCAAGGTTCGGAACTTGATAATATTGATGTTCTTCCTGATATGAACTAGATCCATGCTGTACGTTAACAGAAGCACCGACTGGATTAATGTGCACCTTCCCAACATGAACAGGTATCACTTGAACGTTCTGAGATTGTTCTGGGGTTAACCCTAGATGATGAAGTGGGTCCTCAGTTACACCTTCTGGCATAGGGCTTTTCCCATGTTCTGGATTTCTTCCTTCCAACATACTCGCAAACTTGGCAAACATCTCCTTTTGGGCATTCATCATATCTTCTTGCATTTTCTTGATATTATCTTGTAACTCCAATTGAGCCTTCTCAATTTGGGCAAGTTTGTCCTCCATAACTTTCTTCCTGGTTCTGTAGGTATGCTTGGGATTTTCCAGTATTACTCTGTCACAGTCATTTTGTTAACATTATTGTTTATTAAAGAATATGATTTATATGATTATGAATGAATAAAATGTGATGCAAAAATTTAAATGTACTAAAATGCATATGCAAAATACAGGGTGTTGATCTTGGAACGACTCCTTAGAACAACTCTTTATATTAGAACGACGTTCAATTACAAAGTTGAAACACATCACAAATAAGTCTGCACCATCTCTTCTATTTCCTGTACATGTGCAAGTAACTCCACGATCTTCTAGTTTTCTTCAGCCTCGGGATCCAGTTCTTCAGTCACATCAGCAGCTTTCTCGGATAAAATGACCAAATATTGAGCTATTCTACGCGCGTGTCCTAAGTAACAAGCAATAAGGTATTCTCTTTGCTTAACTCTCGCCTGAGCTCGCTCCCATCGAAAACGCCATTGTATATCCCCCTCATAAGGAACTATCGATAGCTCACTTGCTTGCCTCTGAAAATCTTGAACCATGGCTTCAAGCTCACTCACTTGTTTTTTCAGACTTTCAACTTCCCCATGGCTTGAGCTACCTTCCCTGCTTCGGTATCGTCGTAATACAGTCTCTAAACTTGAAATCTTCCCCTTTAACTTCTCATTCTGAGCTTGACTCTCTTGTAACTGCTGCTCTAAAGAATCCTTTTCTTTCGATAAAATCTTCACTTGGTGCCTGTTTTGCTTGAGCTCTTCTTGACTCTCCCCGGCTACTCTTTTGAGGCTCGCCACCTCTTGCCTCAATTCCACAGACTTACTCGAGCTAGAACCTGCCTGAGCTTTTACCATTCACTGATAAGTTGACCGAAGATCGTCAAAATCTAGCCGAAATTGCTTCTCTACTTTTTAAATTCGATCTGCTCTACTCTTCTGAATGTCAATCTCCAATCCCTTTTGATACACTTCATCTTCCAGTTTCTGCAAAGTCATTATCCATTGTCTCTATTCTGCTTCGAAATCGTGCTTAGCTAACTCTAATGGAGATGGTACCACTCTCAACTGTTCCTCCACCGTTTGAATATTTTCAGTATTCACTATCGGGATATTGTCATTTACTCAACCGCTTCTCCACTGCTCGTACTCTTGAGATAACTCGAGATCATAAGTGAGCAGATTCACACGACGAGTTTGCTTCTAGGCCTCAGCAACCCCTTTAACTTTACCCTTATACTGATCTCCTTTGAATGCAAAATCCGACCCTACCAAGTCCCATGTGGCTGGAATGAACAGCCTTGACCCATACTGTCTGGAAACTAGTAGCGGTGCATACCCAACAGAACCCCATATACCTGGTAAAGGAACCCAAACTCACTCTCCACATCGGTAAAGTATAGCCGAAGAGACATTCCACGAAGCTCTCCATAAAATATCACCGTCTCTGATATCCTTGAAGATGACCATCCATTTTTCTTCGGTGAAGCCCCCATGCCATTCTTTAGAAAGAAAATCCTTCAAAGGCGAAAACCCCTCTAGAAACACTCATCCTGGTGCTCTTTCAACATGTTTGAAATGACTTAGAATCCACACTAGCAGCAAAGCCGCACATCCTATAAAGCGTCCTTCTCCCTCGTGCCTACAAGAACTCAAAGACCGGAACGTCTCAGCTAGAATAGCTGGAACAGGATCCACGCGCTTGTCTAATCTTTCAAACAGGTCAACGACTGATACGTCTACATATCCTAGCACCTTTGGAAAAATAACGAGCCCATAAATCCCTAAAGCAAACAAGTCAAGCTTCTTTCTCCTATCAGGGTGATGAGCAATTACTTCTTTCAAAGCAGCCCAAGAGATGCACTCACAGTCTCCCTTCTTCTTAATGTTTCTGACTACCCAATCTTCACTCATTCCGGTCATCAATAATAATTTCTTCTTAAACGAAAGAGTGACTGGCAGTTTGGTATATATTATATCTATCTGGGACCTCGGACAACGGACCAAAGCTTGATACTCCTCTATCGTTGGTGTTAGATCCACTCTACCAAATGTGAAACAGCTATAAGTCGGATTCCAGAACTGCGCCAATGCTCTAAACATATTTCGGTCAATAGGAACATCCAGAAGATAAGGAATATCACCGTACAACTGATAAAACATCTCCTTATCGGTTGCTTCCCATCTTCCCCATACGTATCTTAGCTCACTCAGATCATTCTGACGTACGTTAATGTGAGTGTAACCAAATAATTCTGACACATATCCAGGCATCACACTGTCCCCGTTGGTCAGTTGGGATTGTTCCGACCACCTCAGAACATCGGCATTATCCTCAACCTCTTTCTGAACCGTTCGTTCCATATTATTGGCCTTCTATATGGACATCAATCCCAAATCAACACCATGTAATGGATAGTGCAATGCAAAACAGAAAAGAAAAAAGGCAAAGACAACAAGAGATCGGTTAGCAAACATAAAGCAATTAAGTCGAGATAATAATTTGTTCAAGAATCCTACCCACATGCTGGCTACCCAATCATGCTTTATCAGATCCTACCCAACATGATATCTACCCCCATGCTTTGTTATTCACAAAAATAAATCCTAACCGCATGATATCTAATTCGCATGCTTGTTCGAGAAATAAATCTAACCGCATGATATCTAGTTTGCATGCATTTATTCGAAAAAACGAAAATAAATAACTCAAAAAAAAGCTTTTCCTTGTATACCCTCCTCACGGGATTCTTAAGGTTCGGGTTTGGTTCAACCTAAGTTCAGGCTCTACGTTCACTATATGCCGGGTTAGGTTCTAAAGTAATAGGTTCTCGAATTGTCCTTGTCGGTGCCCCCTTGGGCTATCGAACCCTTAATCCTGGCCCATCACAGGCTTTAGGGGATCAAGTTCAATTTAGAGGGAACATACCTCCTTATGTCGATGCGGAGGTGATTACCATCACGAGGACCATAAGGCGTGAGCTCCAAGAGCGATCCACTATCCCATGCGGAGGTGAAAACCACACGAGGGCATAGTCTCTCACTCCTACTTAATTAGGACGAAGCGGGGTTTTAGCTCATGTCATGAAAATGCAACTGTGCAGTGTGTGAGGAAAAGCGAAAAAAACAAAAACACTCAAAATCAATTCTTAAAACAAACAATTATTCTGAAATCATTAACAAACATATTAGTACAACTATTTAATTGTCAATCGAATTAAATTAAAGAAATCAAAATACAAACGAAACTTATTAAAAACCAAACAAGGGATCAAAAACCAAATTAAAACGAATTTGTAATTTTCAATTACAAAGACAATTAATTAATCGACTATCGGCCTGACTCTCTAAAAAAAAGTCCCCAGCAGAGTCGCCAAGCTGTCGAAACGATTTTTTCCTCAAAAGTGAAAAGGTGAGATTTTGAAAACCACATCAATTTTTAACTTATTTTGTTCAATTGATTTTTAATTTAAAAAAAATTTGATTTAAAAGACCTCTCGTTTCGAAAAATTTTGGTTTTTCTTTACGATAAAAAAAACAGTTCAAAGAGTCGCCATCAATCTTTAGTTAAGGTGTGATTGAGCACCCAAAAATGTTTGTTATTTTAAATAAAAATAAATTTTAATTAAAACAACAAATTAAGGTATGCGTTACCAAAATCTGAGTTCGGGAGTCGATTACGTGCGGGGAAGGATTAGCACCCCCACAACGCCCTAAAACAGTACCTATTCGATTAATTAATGTCTTTGCAATGAACTTTACAGATTCTAATTTAATTTGATTTTTGATCCCATAAAACAAAGATGTAAATTTAAAAACATTCAAAAGCACTCAAAATAATTAAATTAAAATTACCAAATCATTTTAGAAAGATAAAGAATGTTCGATTATTTACAAATATCGAGACCAGATCTTAAAAGTTATAACAACCTTTTCTCGATAAATTTAAATAAACGAACATTTCCTTTTCTTTCATTCCCAAATTTTAGAGTGATGGATCAATTTTTTTGGTTTCACTTTCGAGATATACTTTTATTTTAAAATCATTAAAAGTGGACCTCAAATCAGTTATGACTACCCACTTAAAACAATTTTAAATTAAAAGTATATTACCCTTAATCCAATTATGAATATATCGAGTTATGCAAATAAGGCTATCATGCAAATTGTGAAAAAAAAATATCATGTTAAAATTAATTAAACAAAATTAAAAACATCATACAACGTGACATACAAAAAATTATATACATATGTTTTAATTAAAAATCATAAATTATGCATATTAACGTATTATATACACATCTGACCTAAATATCATAACATGCTAAACTAAAAATTAAAAAAAATGTACATATACACATTAAAAATGACTAAATTAAATAAATGTAAAATTCAGCTTGTAAATCAAAAAATAAACCAAGGACCTAAATATAAGCATACGCACAAACAAGGGACCTACACATGAAAAACCTAACAAAATTATAACTAAAACTAAAATTGAGAAAACAACTAAATCAAGACAAACACACAAGATTAAATCCAAAAGCAGTCCTAAAGGTAACTAAAGTGCAAAACAAGCTTAAATTTTGAGGATTGGAAACCTAATTTTACAAAAACAATTCGGTGGCCAAAAATTAATTTACTCATTAAATTTAATATATAACCTAAACCAAAAACCTAAATTAAATCTAAGCCTAAGTAACTCCAGCGCAGGAATTGCCGCTCAAGCTCTCTTCTTCATTCTCTCCACTCTTCGTCTCTCTCTCGGCCATACACAGCTCCACTCAACTAAAAACCAAGCACGGCGGCCACCACACCCAACGACACCAGTATCCTACACTTCGCACCTAACAGCCCGCAACCTTAATCTCACTCTCGATCAAAACTCTCTCCCTCATTACTCATGCCATGCAGCTCACAACGGATATCACTAACTCCGGCCACCATAAATGGGTGATCGTTTTATCTAGCAACCTCTTCAAACTACCATCGAAATAATCCCTAATCTAAAGAATCCCAACACCCACGTTCTATGAAAACCCAAACGAGACCACAACCGAGGCAAAACGGCCACCACGGCCTTTTATCGCTCAAAGCCCCAACAATGGAAGGAAATCTAACGACGAAGAAGTAAGGTAAATTTATGTATCTCTCTTTCCCTACGCTTTGTTTTGTTTCATAACTTATGTGTACTAAATCTAATCTCAACCCCCTTTTCTTTTTGGATGACACAACCCGTACTAAGAACAAATGAAGTCAACAAGACTCTACTTGAGTCCGTATAACCCAGGTGATTTAACCCCAAATTCTATTTATTTATTTCGAATGAAAACCTAAGGTCGTGATTCCTATAGACATATAACATATGTTTTATTTACTGATACATTAGAAAAAAACGAAAATTAGCGAAGAGAATGCTACTGTACATATAATAAAGAAAATGAAACTTGAAAGAATTAGACTTTTGCCTTGATTGTTTTGGTTCGTTGAAACAAGCGAACTCTTCTGTTCCCTTTGATCTCCAAATAGGGGGGAAATCAATACAATGTTTTTCTGCTCGTTCTTATTTTCTATAAAGAGAAACAATCATGGAGGTTTTTTGTTTTGCTCTCGGTTAATTGCCGATATTCTTTTTTTTTCGTCTAATCTCCCTGCCCTGTTTTTCTTCTCTCCCTCTTACTGTGTGTGTCTTTTTTTTATCCCCCGCTCCTTTTAGTTTCCAGTAGTTAATTCCCCATAAAAAACCAACTCTTTCAGTTTTTCATCAATTCCCTCTAAAATGGCATCCACGTTTTCTTTTTTTAAAACTTCCTGTAACTGTTCATGTCTTGGAGGATTACGTAAACTGGACTGGAATTAATCACTACCGTTTTGGGCTGATTTAGGCTTCCATTGGTCCAAATTTGTATCGTGTACTGGATACGAAGCCTCCGAAGCAGTCCCCGGACGAAATCGAGCATCTACAGTACCACCATATAGTTTTCATGAAAACAACACAATTAAATCAAAAATATTACTTATTTTCGAAATCATAATTTTTTTTAAGTTCAAAATTCAAAGAAAAATCTTGAAAATTTGTTTATTTTTGACGAAATTGGTAGTAAAATTTAGTTTAGAACCAACAAACAATCAATGCCCGATATAATGTTCATCCTAGAATTAATCAAAACTAGTTTTAAAATCAAAAATCAATAAAATAGAGGTTTTTAAAATATTACCTTGAAAATTCGGATTGAGGGGGTCACGATTTAATGATATAAGCAGGTTTTGAAGATGAAAAGCATAAAGAAACCAATGATTTTCCGATGATTTTGAGCAAGGGTAGGATTTAGAGTAAGAGAGGGATGAATGGTGGGAGGGTTCTTAGTTTTAGGGTTTGAGAAAAATAAAGAAAATGAGGCATTTTAACCCAAAACCCGATGGATGCATCGATGCATGGCTCTTGTGCATCGATGCACATTCAAGGGCATGCATCGGTGCATCAGCTGATGTATCGATGCATATTCAAAGGGATGCATCGGTGCACTGTTAAGTGTATCGATGCATTAAGCACAAAAATGTCAAAAATCCGTTTTAAACACACAAAATGCTAAATTAATTAGCTCTAGTGGTATTAGCAACTCATATATCAAAAATTAATTATGTTCAATCAATCAAATTAATCTTTAAACTTTATTTGAACATAAAATTAATTTTCACCAAAGAACATAAACTCCCCCTAACTAATAGCAAAGAATGCAATCAAAAATTATTATTATTATAAGCATTTTTCATTTATTCTTAAAAGTGCTAAAATTATTTTAAACACTAAGTGAAGATAGGTCAGTTAAACCTAATTCTCTCCTAAGTGTCCAAAATATTTCCTTATCTAAGGGTTTTGTAAAAACATCCGCTAATTGGTGCAAAGTATCAACAAATTCTAGAACTACATCTTCCTTAGCGACATGGTCTCTAATGAAGTGATATCTAATTTCAATATGTTTAGTTCTAGAGTGTTGGATGGGATTTTTAGTGAGACAAATAGCACTAGTATCGTCACACTTGATAGGAATAGTACCTACTTCAATTCCATAATCAAAAAGTTATTGTTTCATCCATAAAACTTGTGCACAACAACTACCGACTGAAATGTATTCCGCTTCAGTGGTAGATAATGCAACACAATTTTGTTTCTTTGAAAACCACGAAATCAGCATATTTGCAAGGAATTGGCAAGTACCGGAGGTGCTTTTCCTATCTAATTTGCATCCTCCATAATCCGCATCTGAGAAGGCATGCAAGCTAAAGCTAGAGTCTCTAGGATACCAAAGTCCTATACTAGGAGTGTCCTTAAGGTATCTAAAGATCCTCTTAACAGCTAGTAAATGTGATTCTTTAGGACATGATTGAAATCTAGCACATAAGTAAACACTAAACATAATGTCCGGTCTACTTACAGTTAAATAAAGTAAAGATCCAATCATTGATCTATATAATTTAACATCTACACATTTACCTCCTTCATCTAAGGCAAGCTTTGTTGAAGAGCTTATTGGAGTGTCATGAGGTTTGCCATTTTCCAGTCCAAACTTCTTGAGCATATCTTTGACGTACTTAGCTTGATTGATGAAGATACCATCTTTTCTTTGCTTGATTTGGAGTCCCAAGAAAAATGAGAGTTCTCCCATCCTGCTCATCTCAAACTCACTTTGCATTAGCTTAGAAAATTCTTGGCAAAGAACATCATTAGTAGAACCAAATATTATATCATCAACATAAATTTGAACTACTAATAAATCTTTACCTTTATGCTTTAAAACCAATGTAGTGTCAACCTTCCCTTTTGAAAAACCTTTCTCAATTAAAAAGTTTGACAATCTTTCATACCAAGCTCTAAGAGCTTGTTTTAAACCATAAAGCGCTTTTGTCAATTTAAGAACATGATTTGGAAATTTTAAATCTTCAAAACCAGGAGGTTGTTCCACATACACTTCTTCCTTTATAAAACCATTTAAAAATGCACTTTTAACATCCATTTGATATAATTTAAATTCATTGAAACATGCAAATGCTAATAACATTCTAATTGCTTCCATCCTAGCTACGGGAGCGTATGTTTCATCATAGTCTAGTCCTTCTTCTTGAGTATACCCTTGAGAAACAAGTCTAGCCTTGTTTCTCACTATATTATCACTTTCATCAAGCTTATTCCTAAATACCCATCTAGTACCTATAGTAGATTTATTACTAGGCCTTTCAACTAATGTCCATACTTTACTTCTCTCAAATTGATTTAATTCTTCTTGCATAGCCATAATCCAATATTCATCTTTTAATGCTTCTTTGATGTTTTTAGGCTCTATGCATGAAATAAATGCAACATAATTATAAATATTTCTAAGAGAAGATCGGGTAGTTACCCCTTTAGATGGATTACCTATAATTTCACCATCCTTGACATAGTTGTACTCTCTTGGGTAAGAAACTTCCCTTTCTTCAATGGTTGGATTCTCTAAAGGATCATAAGTTTCCTCATCTTTCGTTTCCTCCTTTGATGATGATGATTCTCCAATGTCATGTCTAACGTCATTTGCTTGTACAATACCTACATCATCATTAACACAAGAATCCTTCCTCGGAATGGGATTATCATCGAAAACAACATGTATAGACTCTTCTACAACTAAAGTTATTTTATTAAATACACGATAAGCTTTAGAATTTAAGGGATAACCCATAAAAATTCCTTCATCACTTTTAGCATCAAATTTACCAAGATTTTTTTACCGTTGTTTAAAACAAAACATTTACATCCAAAAGGATGAAAATAACTAATGTTAGGCTTTTTATTTTTGAAAATTTCATATGGAGTTTTCTTTAAAAATAACCTAATCATTACTCAATTAATAATATAACAAGCAGTATTTGTGGCTTTCGCCCAAAAATATTTTGGCAAATTGTTTTCACAAAGCATGGTTCTAGCCATTTCTTCTAAAGTTCGATTTTTCCTCTCAACAACTCCATTTTGTTGAGGGGTTCTAGGTGCTGAAACATTATGGCTAATACCATTAGAATTACAAAACTCATTAAATCCAAGATTTTCAAATTCAGTGCCATGATCACTTCTAACACTAGTGATATAGTAACCTTTTTCGTTTTGGATTACTTTTGAAAATGTGATGAAATTTTCTAATGCTTCATCTTTAGTACTTAAGAATAGAACCCAATTATATCTAGAATAGTCATCTACCAAGATAAATTCATATTGTTTTCCACCCAAGCTAGTAGTCCTAGTTAGCCCAAAAAGATCTATATGGATAAATTGTAATACTCTACTAGTTGATACATCATTAATGGATTTAAAAGAAATTCTCTTTTGTTTTCCTTTAGCACAAGCATCACAGATTTTATCATTATCAAATTTATGCTTAGGCAACCCTCTTACTAAGTCTCCTTGAATTAGCCGTTGTAAAACACTCATACTAGCATGTCCTAGTCTCTTATGCCATAACCAACTATCATGTTCATCCTTAGCAACTAGGCACAAATTAGTCATATCAATAGAGTCTAAATGCACCATGTATATGTTTCCTATTCTATGACCAACAAGCATAATCCGATTAGATGCAATGTCAATAACTTTACAACCATTAATTTTAAACATGACATTGAATCCCTTATCGCATAATTGACTATTACTCAATAGATTATGCTTTAATCCATTCACATATAATACATTTTTAATTTGTATGGAAGAGATATTACCTATAGTACCAATACCTTCAATGTGACCTTTTGAATTATCACCAAAAGTCACTTCTCCTCCATTTTTGACGTTAAGCTCTATGAACCGTTTTTTGTCTCCGGTCATGCGTCTCGAGAATCAACTATCAAGGTACCATGAATTTGGATTTGTTTCTCGTGCCTTGTAGCAATGCTCCTTTTCCTACAAACATAGATTAATTTCTAATTTTTGTTACCCAAATTCTTTTGGGTCCATATTCATTAGTTTCTAAAATCCTTGTCCTCTTAGGTATCCATTTATGTAGGACATTTTTATCTTTAGTAGTAATGAGTTCTTTAGGAACCCATATACTTCTAATGATTTTATTATTTGAAGTTCTTTGAGGACTTCTATGATTGTAGTTTCTAAAACTTTTCTTAACAAAGTTGGATTTTGAATTCTCACCTTTTTCAAAACTTTTTGTTCCAACCTTATTAAAAGAAGTTTTAAGATCATCAATCTTCTTTTTATGATCATCATAAACTTTTGAAAGTAAGTTATGCAAATCAGTATTTTTCTTTTCAAAATCATTAATTTTGATTTGCAATTCTTTGATCTTACTTTCAAGCTCTTTGTTGGTCTTGGATATAAAGACTATTTTTGTTTTTCAATTTTGAAATATCATTTTTGTATTTTGAAAATAGAGTCTTATAATCCGAAGTCAACCCATTATAATCCTCTAATAACTCATCATAAGATAATTCATCCAAATCGAATGAGTTAGAGGTTACCTTAGAATCTTCCCCGATAGCCATCAAGCACAAGTTTGCAACTTCTTGATCCTCTTCATCGGAACCTTCTTAATCGCTCCATGTAGGGTACATGAGCCTTGTGCTTCATTTTGGATTGACCCTTTTTCTTCAATTGTGGGCAATCATATTTGACATGCCCCGACTTTTTACATTCATAGCAAATGATCGGGTCTTTCTCCTTCGATCCAGTTTTGAAGCCTTCATGATGTTTGAATTTTCTTCCTCAATTGGGCATCATCAACTTTCTGAATCGTTTGACAAATAATGTCATTTCCTCGTCATTATCATCGTCATTCGAATCACTCTCATCTTTTGTGGATTTGAGAGCAACTCCAATGTTTTTCTTCTTCTCCTTCTCCTTTGGTGTCTCGTCAATCTTATCGAGGTCCACTTCATCTTCAAGCATCATTTCATGAGTGAGAAGGGAACCGATTAGTTCTTCAAGAGTTAAGGACGTTAGGTCCTTAGACTCGATGATTGCCGTCTTCTTTGATTGCCATGATTTTGGAAGGGAGTAAACTAACTTCCTCACAAGTTTTTCATTTGAAATGATCTCTCCATATGATTTGAGACCATTGACAATCGTTAAGAATCTATCCGTCATAGCTTTGATATCTTCATTTGGTTTCATCCTGAAATTTTCATATCTATGCGTTAGAATACTAATTTTAGATTTTTTTTACCTCATCGGTACCTTCATGAGTGACTTGAAGCTTGTCCCATATTTCTTTGGCGGTTGTACAAGATGAAACTCTTCCGTATTCATCTGGTCCAAGAGCACAAAATATAATATGGATGGCTTTGGAGTTGAGCTGGAATATTCTTGTCTCTCATTCACTCCACAACCTTGGATGAGTGAGAGGCTTGATATATCCTTCTTCTATGGCATTCCATGCTCCCATGTCATTTGCTTGAATGAAGTACATCATCCTATTTTTTCCAATAGGCATAGTTAGCTCCATTGAAGAAAGGAGGCTTGTTGACGGGCATCGAATCAAGACCGGAGTCATAATTTGAAGCGGAGGCCATTGATGACTTGATAATCGATATAACTCTTCCCGAATCGACTCAAGAGGCGATTAAACCTTCAAATGAGTGAGGCTCTGATACCAATTGTTGAGTTAATCGATTGATGGAATTGGCCAAGAGGGGGTGAATTGGCAATAAAAATTTTGGTGGAAGCTTTTACAGAAAAATTGAAAGTAATTGCACAGCGATTTACAGTGGTTCGACTTTATTAACCAAAGTCTACGTCCACTACCTTAGCTATCCACACTAAGAATTTTCCAAAAAAATTCACTAATTTGTTCTTTCTTTTGAGGCCAAAGACATAACCTTACAACTCCCTCAAGAATATACCCCAATTCTTGAGAACACTCTTTTCTCATTCTCAAAGAGAAGATTACAAATTTGCAAACTCACAAGAAAAAACTCACAAGGCAAATATATTTGCACAATTCTAGAACAAAGAAAGAACACTCAAGAATAAATACAATTGAGCACAATAAGTGTTCTTGAAATCAAAATGAATATTGAATGAAAAATAGGCTTGAAATGCTCAAACTTGAGGTTTGATGCTTTCTCTTTGATTCTCTCTTGATTCTAGTTGCTTGTTGTTTCTTGTTGTTTATCAATGGCTTCTAAGCTTGTTTAAATACACCTTCAAATGATTCTGAATGTTGGGGATGATTAATGGAGTCAATAGAGTCGTTTAAGTGTGAAAACAATTAATAAAATCAGTTGGGAGCGTCAGTGCATCGATGCATACCCTAGATGCATCGGTGCATCAGTGTAAAATTCAAAATATTTTGACCGTTGGACTCTCAGTGCATCGATGCACTAAGAGTGCATCGATGCATGAAATGCATTCGATGTTTTGAAATAGCCTGAGTTCATCTATACATGGTCTAGTGCATCGATGTATCAATTGCACTAAGTGCATCGATGCATGGTATGTGCATCAATGCATAAAATGCATTCGATGTTCAATTAATTCCATGGTGCATCGATGCATGGATTGGTGCATCGGTGCATCACTTTGAAAATTTGATTTTAGGCTTGATTTTGGTTCAAAATACTTTGTGAAAATTGTTTCAAAAATAGTTTAAGTATAAAACACAATTTTACACATTTAGTAAAGTTTAAAATGATCTTGAAAGACTTGGAGTAATAATTTGATATTCGATTAATTGAATCGAATATACTTTAGAAAATCATTTGTAAAATCTTAAAATTCATTTAAACTTAGTTTGTTGTATCGAAATATCAAAATGTTTTCAACACCCATCGATCAACTCTTTTCTTATGTTTATAATTTCATCATCTACATCAGATGTTATTTCTATATCATGTAAGAAATAATCTTCATCGTCCATATCAGCAGCCCCTAATTCAGCTTGTTCACCATCATAATCCTAAAAAATATCAGCAGTAGCATCCCCTAATTCAGTAGCCTTTAACACATCTACACCAGTAGACCTAAACAATCTATCAACAGCCCCTAACCCATCTACACTAGTAGGCTTTAACACTCCATCAACATCCCCTGCCTCACCCACATTTATCTCACACTCAACAACCTTATTAACCTTTTGACAAACCAACATTAATTTTTGGACTCTCCACATAATCTTTAATTTTTTGGTCCACATATATATCTATAATACCATTTTTGAGCAATAAATTTATCACATGTCTAACTGTATCATCATTGTAAATCAACACCAAACCATCACAATCAAAGTTAACATTTGGTACTATATAGTACACAAAATGTTTTCTCCATATCCTCAAAGTTCCATATTTCCTTGTATATCCCATATACATAACCTATCTGGATCAACCTGAAATTTTCAGAAGCTCCGTTTATATATTCAAACCTAGGACTTGTCTTAAATCTACCACCATGGAAATATTGCAACACATATATTGGATCACCCATGATACTACTGGATCAAACATATGGAGCACATGTCAAAATTTATTATCACATGGTAACAACCAAAAAAGTACACAAGTAAACACACATGAATCACATGTCAAAATTTTACAAATACGCTAACAGACAAAAAACTTCACATAAATAAACATAAACCACATGCTATCACATGTTATCAAATCTTTGCTACTAGCATCAAACCTAAACAATGAAACACTAAATAAAAAACATATAAAAATTACAGTCAACCAATGACAAACAGTAAAACTACATCAACAATTACAGTCAAACAATATTGTTCATACTACCTTTATGCTTTTATATCGATTCCAACCACGTTCACCTATGAGATCAAGAAAAAAATTTAGGTTTTCTTAAAGTAATACCAATAATCTATAATAAACATAAAAAACTAAAATATTTGAAAAATATTTATATATTTTTAAAGTGAGCATCCCTTAAAACTTGAATTTTAAAACATGTGATTTTAGGGCTCCACTTCCTTCGAATAATGTCAAGGCTCCACTTTCTTTGAATTTTAAAAAGTGAAAATCCCTAAAAAGTTTTGTCAAAACTTACCAATTTTAGTACTCTACTTCCTTTGAAATGATTTCAGTTTACAATAGATGTTTTTATTTTGGGTTTCTTGACTTAGTTTTTTCACAAAAGCAACAATTTATGGGTTTATTGACTGAGCTTCAACAAATTATGGATTTTATAACCTAGATATTTGGGTTTCTTGTCTGAGTTTCGAATGAGTTTAGAACAGAGGTTTAAGAAAATGAAGGATTTTAGGTTTCTTGATTGGGTTGAGTTTTTCGACAAAAGCAAGATAAGATTTATGGATTTCTTGACTGAGTTTCATGATTCAATAAATTTTATGAAGGATTTTGACGATTCAGGTTTTCTGGTTCAAGGATTTGTTTTCGATTTTTGGATTTCAAATGCATTGCGTGGCATGTAAGACAAGTTTCATTAATTTAGTTGTTATTAACTATTTAATTTCCCAGTCAGCATTTTAATCCTAGTTAGGGCCTAGTCATCACTAAAAGGAAGGGGTTAGAGTGCTTAACGTTCCACGTCGTCAAAAACTAACTGCCCCTTCGGTAAAAGACGAAAAACGTTGGTCAAATGATCGCATTGAATATTTTTCCTGACTTGAAAGATCACATTGAGTGAAAAAAAGGTGGAGGGCCACATTGGTTTTTAAAAAAAGTACAAGGGTTCTGGTACCCTTTTGCCATTTTAATACTTATCTTTCTTTACACGTTAAGTATATGGAATGATTTATGAGAAAGGTTTCCAGGTACAGAGAAAAAGGACCTTTCCTTCTACCAGTGTCCCCCATGTAATGCGAAAAGCAGCAATTAAACTCCAGTTTTGACAGTGAGTTAAATAGACAAGACTTGAGTTAAATAAACAAAGATTTGAAGACCGGAGTTTAGGCTAACTAGTTAACTGATTATGAGATCAAGAATTTTAAAGTTTCAATACAGATTTGTGATGACATGATGAGGGTTTTCCTTGTATTTGGACAAAACCAGTAAGAATAAGATTTTCTAGGAGTTTGTCAAACTCAAGGTCATATATGTTAAACAAAATGAAGGAAGCAATCAACCTTCACCATTTTCATAGCAATGCAAATTCCAACAAGGAAAGTGAAAGACCCCACAGCTTCGACGATGATAACGTCGAGTGCTAGTTGCTTATCATGTTCATTTTATATGGCATTGTTCAAAATTTGTATATAAATGCATAACACTTAATTTGTTTTCTCCACTCAACTCATAAGCTCAAAATCTTTTCTTCGTATGGCTTTCAGGTGAGTACCTCTTGTTGGAGAAGCAAGGCACGTGCAAATTTCCGTGTTTAGCCAGGTTCTTTTACATGTGACCTTTGCAGGTGCTTCCCTTCTCCGCCACGAGTTCCTCACTTTTTTTTCTCGTCTCTCAATCTCACTGGTCACTGCAGTCTGCAACTCACTTATGAAGAAACCACAGATAGTTAAAGGTGATATGTAATTTTATATATATATATATAGTGATATAATTTCGTTTATTTTTCACATGCCTCCCTTCAATTTAGTTTCTCCCCTCACTTGCAACTATCGATGATTCGATTCTTCTTATATATGCATGTATGGTTGTACGTATGTATTCGGGGGTCCATGATTGCACAATGTCAAGAACCATCCAAGTTCTGTGTTCAAATTTCAGAGGGCTTTCTCTACACAGATTATATATTACCCGAGTATAAGTACAAAAATATGTTGGGTTTTTATCGAATATAGATATCAAACATGAATACTTAAAAAAAAGTGAAAGTAATAAAGATTAATGCAATTTTCTTATAAAGAAGAAATGAGTGGAGCAATACAAGATGATCATGATGCAAAGGGATTGTACTTTGTGTTGTTGACTTTCGTTGAGGAAGAGTACTGTACGGACCGTAGAAAGATAACTCCATGGAAGAATAACATACATCGGTTATTTATCCAACTATTTAATCTATGTTACTCCGACTCTTCATTCATGCTCGGTTATTTATCCAACTTATGAAACAGATAGTTTAAGCTAATCTTACTATTGCTGCTAAAGGCGAGCCATACATGATAAATATTGAGGCCTGCACACAGAAACCCTATCACATCAATCCTCATTTGATCTCCATGCACTACCACTTGAGTGACCAAAACTGTTGCTGCTACAAATCCCATATCGAGAAGTCCAAAGAGTATCCCAGTTTTAGCCTAAAATTACACAACAAATCATATCTTAAGTTTATATACTTTGAAAATATGGAGTTCATGTTGATGATCACGGATTCAAAACCGGTTTTCTATCAGAATAACAGTCATTATATATAAAGATGTCGTCCAAAATTATTATACCGTGATACCGGCAATGGCCGCAATAGCACCTACTATTGCCATAATCGTGATAAACGCAACTCAATCGAAAATACAGTGATGGATCCATAAAAAAATTTCAGGTGGGCACACACATTAATTATTAAAAATTTTCGTATAGTGTAGGCATAAGTAAAATTTTAGGATGGACACCCATAGTAAAATGAACATCTAATATAAAGAAACTCGAATTCCAGGTGGACACGTGCACACCCAGAGGATGCTTTGCATCCGCCGCCACTGAATCAACTCCACCACTACTCCAAATCCATATATAGTGGCAACCAGGAAACTTCCAGGATTTGTAACACCATAGTAAGTCCACAAGGTCGAATTCAAGAGAGTCGAAATGTAGGGAAAGCTCTCGAATTCTTCTGTGGATCGGTTCCTCGCTATTCTGCAGAATGTGCTCCTGAAATAACACAAACAACATTAGATCTCAGGTTTGATCTTGAATGGCCTGAGTGGAACTCGAGTTCGAGCGACTCGTTTGTAAGATGTGTTATCAATTGATTAAGAAAAATACAGGCTTACAGGGGAGAAAGAAAGAAGAAGACTGAGATGATGTTGCCTGATGCATTAGCAGGAGAAAATACAAGAAAATTAGAGGTTGAGAACACACAGAAATCTGCAATAACATAATCTAAACAAAATGCCAAAGAAGCACAAATATCAAAATGATTTGGCCTCTCCTTACAAATGGTCCTAGGAGTAAAAATCCAATAATTTTACAACTGAACCAGACTCGAACCAACCGCACGCCACCATCTGCACCTTAATTCAAAAAGAAGGAACCTATCGCACATTCAATTCAATTTCAACTCCACACCTCGAAATCGCTCACTGCGACTCATATAAGAATAGATGTAACACCCATATCCCGTATACGTTTCCGTATACGAATAAAAATTTCACATCATTTTAAAAATTGTTTACTCATTTTGAAAAGCCTTTAAAATTTTGTTGGAAACTTAATTCCACATAAACAAAATAATAATTAAGTATTCATTAAGACATATTACAAAATATGTTGTTAAATTTAATTACATGTCAGACAAGTTTCCTTACTTGATTATTCTCAGTTGTTACCTACGCATGGAAACACACACGTTAAGTATTTACTTAGTAAGATACAATATTGTAAAGAAACCTTTATGTATATATAAGTATGTCATATTATTTAATTCACATCAAATTATATATTCTTTAAAGATTCTCAATCCTTTTTAGTTAAATTATATTCCATTCGAATTGTGATAATCATTGGTCGCTATTCATTATTTTCATTAATAACATCCATTTATGTTTATCATGCACCATTATGCATTTTCATTATAGCAAAATTTTTATGTGATAATGCACTCATATGCATTTCAATTTTGGCATCTTTTCATGCCAATAATGCACGCATATGCATTATTCTTTTATGCCGATAATGCACCCATATGCATTTCAGCTATGGCATCCTTTCATGCCAATAATGCACCCATATGCATTATTATTTTATGTCGATAATGCACCCATATGCATTTCAGCTATGACATCATTTCATGCCAATAATGCACCCATATGCATTATTCTTTTATTCATCCATTCTATAGCAGTTCATACTCTAAAACTCATTCATAATATTCTTTCCATACACTAAATAAAACTTAGTAACTATTGTAAAACATACTTTAAAATTTAAACATTCTAATTATAATTATTGCATATTGCCTTTAAATAAATGGCATACAATAAATATACTCACCTGGCTTGCCTTGCTTTGATATCTAAAACTCACCAACTGCTACTCCGAAACTTGAGCTTTGGCTTTAACTTTACTTGATTCAGGAGCTTAATTCTGATCTACACAATTATCTATTAAGTAGACATAACATAACAATGTTAATATACTCCTTAACCTTGTACCTTAAGAATATTCAAATTATCATTATCTCAATTTCTATAACAATTTCAACTTAATTGGCCATTCCAAGCTCAATAGTATCAATACTACTACCCTGGTACCGATACTTCTATACTATGGTACCGATACCCCCTTCAGGTATCGATACCAATTTTAGATTCAATGTTGCTTGGTATCGATACCCTTACCATAGATCGATACTACCATACTATGGTACCGATACATTCCCATGGTATCGATACCATTTTTGCATTCTGTTTCAAAATGGTATCGATACATTCCCTTCGGTATCGATACACCCCCTTCGGCATCGATACACCCCCTTCGGTATCGATACTGATTGAATCAATATCGATACTACACAGCTGATTCATCATATTTTAACCTATTATATCGATATTGTTCTATCAGTACCTCATGCCCATTTTTCAGTTTTAACCCGATTATTCACAAATGAGGTCAAATTTCGTTAGTATTACCTCCCATAATGCTACCAAACTCTTCATTACTTATACATACTAACTTTCCCTCATTTAGATACTTAAAACATCTAGTATCCCTCAAAATCATTTGATTCTAAGAATCACACCAAAATTTCTATCTTGTTTTTAAACTCATATAATGTTTCTAATCTCTCATTTAACTATTTAACAAGTCAAATCTACCAATAAGCATCAATAAACACTCATCTATTAACATATCATTTCAAAACTCATTTTATAAAATCTCCATTATTTCTCTTATCTCTACATTTTAATCTCATCTAATCCTTTCTTATGCATATATATCACTTATTGTTACCAAAGCAACCCATTATTTAAAGAAAACACTAACTAATGAAAATTTACCTTATGCTAGAGAGGAGGGCACACCAACGTGAAGAAGAAGAAGAAGTATAGGAATGCCTTACTTTCCTCTTTCTTCCTATTTAAAATCCCTAATTTATTTTTAATTTCATTTTCCTCTTAAAAGACCAAAATGCCCTCTTAACTTATCTATTGATACAATTTAGTCTAAACACTATTCCAAATCATTTTTCTCATCTTTTACCACTTATTCAATTAAATCTTTAAATTTTCAAATTTTTTCGATATAATCCCTAGTCTAATATTTGGGATATTAAAAACACCCCTCGAGACCTCAAAAATTCTTTTAAAGACTCCTTATTTAGATTCAACACCCCTCCTATAAAACATGTTTCATGCTTACTTAATTTTATATATTCAATTTCACTCTATAGATGCTTTTATAATTGTTTGATTTATTTTTCATCATATCTTAATAAAATCTTATTTTAGGGTAAAGTAAACAAACCATCTTCTGATTATAGGGCGCTACTTTGTTGAGTCACTCGACAATTAAAATTTATGAAATGATATTCTTATTATAATGTTTTGTTTTGTTTTGTTGAGTTCGTTGACTATTAAAAGTTACAAAATGATCACTCAACTATTCATATGTTTCAAACTCGTCGTTTTTCTATTAAAAAATTGATGGACATCTAAACTGGACATTAACTTGTTAACTATGATATATTAAAATCATATTTTAATGATGCCTACTGACACTATCGTTGCTTTCAAGCATTGTCTCGACAATATCATGTTCCAAACACTACCTCAATGACATAATGTATATAGAGAGTCAATCCACAAAATGTTGTTCAAATGATTTTAGGATCAAATTTTATCATATCTCAAATCAACAGGTTAGCGTCCATCTCAGACGACAACCAATTTTTAACGAAAAATGATGAGTTTGGTACATATGAATAATCGAGTGATTATTTTATAACTTTATTAGTCAGGGGACGCTACAGAGCAGTACACTATAATCCAAATACTATTTTATAACTCTTAATAGTGAAAGTACTAGATAAAATAATGCCCTATAATTGAAAATTTGTTTGTGCACTTTATCCTTTATTTTATAATAGTTGCTATGTAATTTCATCGTTACATGAGAAATGATCCATTAATATGATTAATCTATTTTAATTTTTATAAACTTATTTTATATTTTTTTATTTTTATTTAATAAAACAATCGTTATTATTGATTATTATAAGTTAACTTAAAATAAGTGTTTAAATTTTAGAAATATTGTGGGCGGAAACAAATTTTAAAGATTATGTGTTAAAAAATTATTTTGAGATCAAAGTTATTTGTTGTGGTATACATGAAATTCATCGTGATCTTATGACGAATTTTATAAAATATAATATTAAAAAATATAATTCATCATGTGAATTAGATGAAAGTTATATGTAACTTATCATAAGAGCATAAAAAATATCAGCTGACTGTTATATTTTATGAAACTCCTCAAGAGAATATGGGCGAATTTTTCGAAAAATCATCCTAACCTTTTTTATTCACTGTCAGGCACCGTTCAAACTTTATTTCTCGGTCTAATACCCTTTGAAGAAAGGCGCGCTTCAGGGGCGTGCCTTATGCTGATCTGGCGCCACGTGGGGTAAGGCGCCCCCTGAAGCGCGCCTTGTGAAATGTGTAAAAAACTCGGCGGGTATTAATTTTGTAAATATTTTTAAAATGATGCTTAATATGTAATTAATTTATGTTAGAGTGATATTTGTATAAAAATGTTAATTTTATTAATTTACTTTTTGTGTGTGAAAAAAAAAAATTTCTACATTAAAATATTTAAATATTCTTTTACAAATTATTTTATAACTCGATAAATTTTTATTTTTGCATGAAATTAAACAAAACGTATAATCTAGTATAGGAAAACTTTGAGGGTAAGTATTTTAAAATATAAATAATTTTATAAAATTTTTATAACTAGTATTTCTTTTTCAAAGTGATGATGATAATAAATATTTTATAATTTTAAAAAATATAAATTTTATATATTTTTGAAAAAAAATTGACTTTATATTCTTTTTGCATTGAATTTTATTCACATTTAATTATTTTTTACTGCTTTTTTATACTTTTAATTACAATTGATAGATCAAATGAATTATTATTCAATTTTTTAAAAATCAATAAAAATGCAATACAAAAGAATTAAAAGTGAATAAAATTCAATAAAAACGTCAACTTTATTGATTTATTTTTTGTGTGATATTATTTTTTAACAGTTAATAATGTTATTGACTTTTAATATTAATTGTTTAAAAATATAAAAATAAAATTTTAATTACAATTGATAGATCAAATGAATTATTATTAATTTTTTTAAAAAATCAATAAAAATACAAAAAAGAATTAAAAGTGAATAAAATTCAATACAAAAAGAATATAAAGTCAATTTTTTAAAAAATATATAAAATTTATAATTTTTTAAATTATAAAATATTCATCATCATTTTAAAAAAGAAATATTAGTTATAAAACTTTTATAAAATTATTCATATTTTAAAATACTTGTCTTGAAAGTTTTCTTATACTAGATTATACGTATTCTATAATTTCATGCAAAAATCAAAAATTTTCGAGTTATAAAATAATTTGCAAAATAATATTTAAAGATTTTAATGTATAAAGTTTTTTTTTCACACATAAAAAATAAATAAATAAAGTTGACGTTTTTACACAAATATCACCCTAAAAAATTAATTACATATTAGGCATCATTTCAAAAAAAATTACAAAATTAACATCCGATTTTTACACGTTTCACAAGGCGCGCTTCAGATGGCGCGCCTTACTCCCACGTGGCGTAAGGCGCGTCGCAAAGCCGCGCCTTTCTACTAAAGATGTTAGATCAAAAAATAAAGTCTGAATGGTGTCTGACAAGAAATAGAAAAAGGTTACGGTGATTTTTCGAGAAATTTGCCGAGAATATGAGGAGTTATAAAAACACTATAATGAATTACATATACGGGTAATCAATCAATACATCCACTATAAAATAGTATCTATAACACCATACTAGAAATAAAAAAATCATCTAATTGGTCAGACCTTCGGTGAACTTGACCCCGGTTGCAGGCAACCACGACAGGCCGTTAATGAACTTCCCAACGGTGAAGTAATCTGCGGTGGAAGCATCTCGGATAATGTGGTAACCGGGCCATTTAATCCGTCCGGACAACGAAGCACCAGGGCCATAGTTCCTATACTCGCCATACCAAAGTGTGTTCAAACCAAAGTTACCGTACCACTCGAGCCACCCTCTAGGCTGCACCAGGCCATTCATATAAGTGTTCAAATAAACTGTCCTCGAATACGGCTTCCACGGCCGCCCTAGATATGTCGGTTGAGTGGCTAAAATGTAACTGTTCTGGATCGAAAACCCGGTGTTCTGGTTCGGGTTTTTCCGTCCCTGAGCGGTGATGGTCACCTTCTGAAGTGGTAAAGGGGCTCGAGTGAATATCTTGCAGTTCTGGAGAACAGTTGCACCGTTGCCAAAAATGAAGTCAATGGTGCCATAAATGTTGCACTCACGGTAGAATTGGCGGAGGGAGTGACTGTAGAGGGTGTCTTGATAGCCTTCTATGCTGCAACGAAAGAAAGCCGATTGATCGGAATCCACTCGGAGAGAGACGGCCTGGTGGTTCTCCGGTCCGGCTGTGTTTCGAAACGTGATGTCTCTCGCTATGAATCCCTTTCCAGAAACAGCTGCAAGGGGACACCAGTTTTCATGTTATGTTATGGTATAAATTTATAAAAAATTTAGAAGTTAAAAATAGATTGTTAATAAAAACTTATAAAAGAATTTAAAATTTTGGAAAATGTTTTATCATTGGCTGCAAGAATGAAAGGAGTTAATTTTATGAAAAAAGATCAAAGCACAAGGAATATTACTAAATGAAGCGTGTGCATTCAGAAATGGAATCTCACTTTCTAAAAGTAATTACTTCATTTAGTCTATTAATGTTCATATAATTTGGCTAATTCAACGCTTAAACACCATTAAAAAAAAATCAATCTTGATTAATTGCAGATAATTAGTATGGTACGTACCAACGGTTGCGGTTCGAAACGTCGTCCACCCTTGCAAGAAATTACGGTTCCCTGTCACGATAGTTTGTCCGATTCCATCTCCGACAAGCATAATATTGGTTTCTTCTTCTTCATGTCAATGTTCTCATTGTACACTCCCTTCTTCACGTAAATGACGTACCTCCTGTTACTATAACTCGGAGCTTCGTTGACGGCATCGGTTATCGTCCGGTACCGTCCGGTACTGTCAAGCGACACGACGGCATCTGCATGCATGTGACTCGAATGAGTCCGTAGATGCTCTTGATCGGTATCGGTTATCCATTCCGGAAATTCCGAGCCTGCATTCGTGGTGGAAGTGCTATTGCGAGGCGGTCGGAAAGGCAAGCTATGTAACTGAGTGTACATAGCTAGAACATTGCCGATGAGCTGCGTAACTTGTTCCACGCTGCCTCGGATGGAGCTCTCGAGGTGTCGGTCGGTGCCTTCGAAGCCTTCGAGGCAGGTATCTTGATTACTCAACGCGGCACTTAACCAAGCCTTGAGGTTCCCTTCAGATTCACCGCTAATATGATCATCATCACGAATCTTTCTCATCTCGGCTAAAGACCAGGCCAATTCGGACACGGAGAAATCGAGGAGCTCCTTGCAATCTTCGATGGCCATTTGTTCGCGATAACTCGTTGACAAACCAGTGAACCTGGTCATGGTTTCAATGGCTCGCCTTGCTTCATTAAGCGTGGTCCTCAGTGCAGCAAGCAAAACTGACGATGGGGTTTGAGGCCCCAAGTTCTGAAGCTGGGTTTGAATATTTGAGAGGCACAAATCAGTGTTATCAGTGCCTAAACAGGCCTGTGAAATGAAGGGTTGAGAATTTAAGTTTTGATTAACATCAGGTAAAGCTCGGGATGAAGGTAAGAGTAAGAGAATGGTAAGAAGAAAATTGGGAAAGGCCATTTTCTCAGGAGAGAAAGCTGCAGGGATGGGTATTGTGTTGTTTTTTACAGAGAAGGTGAAATTTTTATATGCGAAGAATTGAGGGATTGTTGGTTAGTAAGAAAGGAGATGTGATTTGAGTTATGAAATGAGCTTGGTTTTATGCTTTCCCCCCGACCAAGTTATGCTTTCTTTTAAGATCCCATACCTAATCTTCTGCGCCATCTGGGCGCTTGATGGGCAAGACGGGAGCTGTTATTTTCACACCAGCTATTATTACAAACCCAAGTCCTGGTAGGCCTGCCGATTGACCATCTACCAGGTCCTGGCCTTTGGTACAGATAGGCCTACAGATCAGTGTACTGATGCCCAACCCTATTCGAAAACCAGGTTAATTCATGATAGATAAGAGTGAAACCTTCAATGACATCTTCACTTCCAAATCATCACCACCTTGATTATAAAAGCTCCCCAATTCAATTTCAATCCATCCATCTTCACGTTCGCGAGGAACCCTTTCTTCCATTATCCCTCTAAACGCCATTGATCTTACAACTATTTCGATCCGGTTCGAATCTAAGCATTGCTTCTTACTTTCGTTTTTTCGAAGATAAACTTCCCTTCCGATTTCACATTCCCGACTTGGACAGAAACTTCTGATGGCAAAAAAATCTAACCCGTGTGCTCGGTCGACGAACTTCACGATAAGATAAGACTCGTACGTTGTCGTTGGAGACAGCATACGAGTCTTGATCTTGCCTTGGATTTCAAGCCATCATGTGGTTCTGAGTTCTGCTGCTTCATGGAACCTGAGAATGAAAAGTTATGCACATAAACATCTATAAAAATTCCATAATTAAGATAGGAAATGAATAAATGTGAGACCTTGATGATGGGAAAGGTTTCCAGGACCAGAAGAGAGAGTTGCGGCCCATGTAATGTCCAACTCCCTCGCACTCCACATGTAACGTTTTTTTACCTGTTGACTTCTCTAATGAAAATGTCTGTCAAATGTTTCAAAATTACTCATACATTAAGTTATCTCTCATGTCATGGAAAAGAACATTGACTTGCAAAATACAATGCATTAACATATGCATGCATGCATGCAGAGTGTTCAAGAACAGTTTTCCAAGGTCATGCTTTTGCATCCACAGGTTGTGGAACAAATATGAATTTTTTTTTCATTCAAGAACAATGGAAATTTGACATGTATCAATGGGTGAAGTAAATGAAAGAATGTTAAAACAATCATAAGGTAAAACATCAAAATTCATTTTTCAAAATCAACGAAGAGAGAAAAAAATAACAAGAAAAGTATGAGAATTGAGTGAATGGGTTGTTTGCATATATATATATATATATATATATATATATATGTACATGCCTCATCATGCATTGAATGAGAAGCAATATGGTAAACATCTTTTTTGGTCAATGACTAAAATGTATCGTTAATATGACAACATATTCTTTGTCGGATTTTCTTTACATGACGACATGAAGACAACTTATGTGTAGGATACAGATCATTTCGATCATCTCATCTAATAAAAGAACAAGTCATAAAATTATAAAATTCATAAGTTAATATATATATATATATATATATTAAAATTATAGAATTTTAAATATTAATTAAATCAAATCAAATATCGAATTCAAATTCATATCCGAGTAAGTGTTGATCAAGTACTTTTCTGGATACATGAAATTGTTCTTCGATCCAAATTTATTTATGACTGACGTAAAGATGATAAAAGAACAACAGCATCAACCCTATCGAATAGCTTTCTTCAAGTGATCTGTCAAAAAGATTCCGAGACAATGATCCCTTTTCTTTTGAGGTTCTATCAATTTTTCAATCATACGATGATGCCCAAATTAGGCCCATTTGATTTCTTCAGCCAGACCCAAGAAACCTTTTCTTTATTCCCATTAACCTAAAGTCGGTTTTTAAGTGTAATTAAGGATGAACCAAGAGGTATTAGGAATGTAGTCACATTTATGAAAATTTTAAATTTTTGTATATTTTTGTATATTTTATATTTTTTATTAATAATATAATTTTGTATTTAAGGGTAAATGAATAAACTATTTTGCGAATTGTTCGTCAACCATCGTTTAACCAACGTTTTCTGTCGTTGACCAACAACTCTGTTACTTTGTGCTGACGTGACACGTTAAGCAACCTAAAATCCTATTTTTTTTATCTCAATCGAGCCCTCCAACTCAAAAAAATAACTCAATCTGACCCTCCTATTTTTCTCTTCTATTTTAGTTACTAAACTTTAAAAAATTTCAATTTAATCACTCAACTTTTGAATTGCTTATGTTTTAATCATCATGATTTATTTTATTAATATTTATGTATGATATGACATTTATGTGTGATTAGGGATTTTTTCTTTCCAACCAAAGATTTCTTTTTTTTCTTTAATTATCAGATTCAGTGAACCCATATTCAACTTATAGAAAATTGAAAAAACAGGGGATGAGCTAATTGATCAGGTAATGAAAGAAAAAAAAAAAGAAATCTTTAGTTGAAAATGAAGAATAAAAATGAGAGGATAAAGGAAGAAAGTGGAGATTTGGAAATATTTAAAGCATACAGAATATTTTTTAACTTAATTATAATTTTAGAAATATTTTTTTGTTTTCAATATAATTTTAAAATTTAATTAATTTTATTTTAATCATATATTAATAAAATAAGAATAATAAATGTCATTTCATATATAAATATTAATAAAAATAAATCATGATGATTAAAACATGAGTAATTCAAAAGTTGAGTGATTAAATTGAAAACTTTTAAAGTTTAAGGACTGAAATAGAAGAGAAAAAATAAAAGTGTCAGATTAAGAGAAAAATAAGATTTTGACATGCTTAACGTGCCACGTCAACATAAAGTAACGGAGTCGTTAATCAACGATAAAAAAATGTTAGTTAAAAGACTACACTGATTTTTTTTTTACTTAAAGGGTCACGAAAAAAAAAAGCCACGTTGATTTTTTTTAATACATGGGCCGTTGACACCCCTTTTGTCTTATTATTATTTTAGTAACTGAATTGCAACAAAACCCAACTCCTACAATGACACAAAAGCACTTAATTAATAAGAAACACACACACAAAGGCCCTTAAAACCAAACAAAGTCTTGTTACTTTTCGGTATAGAAATCACCATTTTTAACAGCAATTTGGTGATGATAACTAGACTCGTTTAGCATTAGCGACAGCAAACGGGTATATTAATTAGCAATATTTGTGGGTGCAGAGGGTGGAGATTTGGGGCACTTGAGGCCTTCCTTCCCTTCTCGGCATTCACTTGCGAAAAGACCTGGCGGATATTTGCCGTAAAGGTGGATGTAGCTGACATGGTGGAAGCACAGTCGGTTGTCAAATCATTGATCTGTTTTGCGTAGGGGCAAGCGAATTTCTCGTGATGACGTGTAGTTCAGAAATTCGAAGTTAATAGGACAAGGTGCATATCAAGACATGCAAAAAAAAAAAAGAGCATTTACAACTGGTGTTTTGTCCCCTATGAACTTAACCCACTTAATTATCTAAATAATAGTATCAATCTAGATATAAATAATATTTAACGGAAAAACTGATGGAATAATTATAAAAATATCATTAAAGATGAATAATTTAAATCTAGATTAATACTATAGAATTGATATGAATCCAAAATAACTCAAATCTAAAGTGTTTATCAAATTCACTCGCACATCAAACTCAAAATAATCCGAACCCAAAATAAATCACAACTCAAAACTCAATCAATCAATTTAGATGGACTCAAACAAAAACCAACTCTACCATCAGGAACATAACTAAAGAAGGGGATGGCGGGGGCCATGGCTCCAATTTTTTTATCAAATGACAGTCTAGAGCCCATAAATTTAAATATTAGATAAATTATATTATACTTTTAAATTTTGAGTTTAAATATTTAATAGTTGTATTTTTAAAGTTGAGTAATTTGGTCATCTTGGTTCCATCTGATTTATTAGTGTTAACTCAGATTAACGGAAAGAGTTTGATTCGTGACACAAGGTGTATATATTTTCTGAAGAAAATTCATGGATAGAAAGTTTTAAAAGCATAGTGAAAACCTTTCTTAGTCTGAAGCAGATGCCTTGAAGATGAGAGTGAGACTTGATCTGCATTTTAAAACCACGAGAAATGAAGCAATTAAGACAAATTGAACATCACATTATGCAATGTGTGTTTGGATGAAGTATACCAGAACTGGAGGCAGCAACCAACAGCAAGAGAATTGCCAATAAGATGACAACCAAACTCGTTCCATTCTTTTCCAAGGGAAAAACTAGTTCAGAATATTGCTCTCCGATCTTTTAAGGATGGATCGGTGTAAGAATGGTCAAACTCGGATGACTCAATGAGTGGTTGCCAGTTGGAGATCGTTAAATGCTTGATCGTACTGATTTTACCACTCAAAATTTATTTGGTGATTAATGGAAGACTTGAGAGTCGAGATCCAACCTTGAAGATGAGAGTGAGACTTGATCTGCATTTTAAAACCCAGAAATGAAGCAATTAAGACAAATTGAACATCACATTATGCAATGTGTGTTTGGATGACGTATACCAGAACTGGAGGCAGCAACCAACAGCAAGAGAATTGCCAAATAAGATGACAACCAAACTCGTCCATCTTTTCCAAGGGAAAAACTAGTTCAGAATATTGCTCTCCGATCTTTTAAGGATGGATCGGTGTAAGAATGGTCAAACTCGGAGACTCAATGATGGTTGCCAGTTGGAGATCGTTAAATGCTTGATCGTACTGATTTTACCACTCAAAATTTATTTGGTTGATTAATGGAAGACTTGAGAGTCGAGATCCAACAAGTCTTCGCATACAAGTCGTTGGCAGTCGGCACATAGATTATTCATCACTCGACACATATATGTATAAACCCCATCTGTAGCGAGCACTACAAATTCGTCTCTGCCGGTTATATCGTTGTGTGACTTCCGGAACCGAAATAAGTCCGTGATCTTTAATGCAGTAGTCCCCGAAAGCTCTGGACATCGCCAGCCCGGCGACTCCTCACCAGGTAGCCAAACCCTGTGCACCCCTGGCTCATCATGCAAGCAGAAAACCCGACCTCTGCACTGAAGTATCCGCTCGGCCTCCTCTGCAGCAACATCAACCGAAAACATAAGGACCCTTAACGACTTTCCTTCATGTGTATTAGTGTTTTTTTTCCGACGTTTTTAGAGTGACCGAGAGGCGAGAACTCACGAGGTAGATTCGGCTTGAAATCTACGTAAGCTGAACAGGAACCCAATTGTGGGCAACGAAGCTCCAAAATGTGCCTACTCCAACTTCCATATTTTTGTTGTATATTCGTAAATTTAGGTGTTGATGGATTTGTCTCTTTTATCTGATTCTAATATTGCACAATTATGTCATTTAGGTATTTAGTGAGCATCAGATGGCAAAGTTAAAACAAGTGAAGCATTAACAGTTGAGAGGGAAAGGGAGATTCAACAGGCAGGTGCATTACTCTTGATCTTTTGTCATCTAATGATCCTTTCAAGCTATCCAGGATGAATTATCTATGCATGTATAAAATGGATTTTGTAGGTTGTGGACTCTGTAAATGAGCTTGCACAGATTATGAAGGATTGTTGTTCTTGTCATCGATCAGGTACAAATCCATCTAGCATTAATAAGTTGCAAACTTTTCTCAGTTATTAAGTGCAGTCTCCAAACAGGGTACCATTGTAGATAGGATAGACTACAACATTCAGAATGTTGCAACTACGGTCGAAGAAGGCCTGAAACAACTACAGAAGGTCATTCATCTTTGCCCATTATTTATCCACATTTACATATTTGTGAGTGATCATTCTAAATTTTGTATGGATCCGAATTGCAGGCTGAGAACACACAGAAACAAGGAGCCATGATGGTGTGTGCTACGGTACTCGTTATAATGTGCTTGTCATGCTGGTCCTCCTAATCCTCAAGGAGACTCTTCTGATCCAACCATGGCTTTTTCTCTTAACGATTTCACTTTGACCTGCCATTTAAGCCGATTACTTAAGATGTCAAGAAGCAACAATTTCCTTGTCTGGCAGCATAAGAATGTGGGAAAATTGAATATCCCGGTATACACTTTAGAGGTTCATTTTTACTTATTTTCCCTCTCGTTGATTTTTCATTTCATCACTCGGAGAAGGGAGAAAAGGGAAAGGAGGTGGTGTTTGGCCGGGTTTTTATACAGAGCTTTGTATAAGATAATGATGTATTATTCATTTCATCACTTGGGAATTTCTAGCTGTAGTTGGTTCCATGAGATGAGGTGTTTGCCTATATATTACATTACATGTATCAATTCTTTCGGTTTCAAAGAAATGACATAAAATCCACTTTGTAGTAGATAAGCTCATATACATACGTATATATATATATCAGCTAAGGAATCTGTCACCTTGTTCGGCACTGTGAGGTCGGAAGCATAACAGTATTTTTGTAATTATATGGATTACAATTATTTATTTGGATACCGGGACAGCAGCTTTCGTAGCTCAGTTGGTTAGAGCACCCGTTTAGTAAGCGGGAGGTCTTGAGTTCGACTCTCAACGAAAGCAATTTTTCCTTTCCACATTTTTAGTCTTTGTTTGTTCCCTCTTAACCTCTTTAACAACAATGCAGATCCTTTTTATGTATTATTTATCATTCATCTCTGTTGCTGCTGCGGATTGCATCGACAAGGATCAACAAATCAAGGAATCCCAATTTATCTTATACATAGTGCTCGGGGCTTAACGGTTCTTTAGCTTGCAAGAATCAAGCAAGCCTTGTGGAGTTTTGCTGTTAATTCCAAAGTGAAGAAATATTATGATCTTTTAATATTAGATTTCCCCTCAAATACTGTATAATGCAAGAATCATCATTCACAACGAAACACAGAATTCTCTTGTTCATTGATTCCCAAAGTACTATTTACAATCATCATCAGCTATTCCCCAAAAAAAACATTGCTCTCCTGTTGACTTCTCTATCCAAAGGTAAAAACAGAAGAATGAAAAGGGGGGGAGCTTTATGGGTTACTTCTTTCGGATTTCTCTGTCAAGCAAAAACTGAGCCACAGGACAATGCCATCAAAGAAATAGCAGCCTGTTCTACCTCTCTCAGCTTCCTTCTCCTTTGGCATCTTTGCTTCTTCACCACCCCAGATAATGATGATGAACTTTGCAACAAAACTTCACTTCCCAAGCATATAATCACCTTCACACTCTTACTCAGTCCATTGAAGCTGCCGTTAAGCTTCTTATCATCATCATCATCATTTGTGTTGGCATTGGAGCTGATATGTGAAGAATCTGATATCTCTTTCTTCCTTTTCTTCTCTAATCCCTTGTTCAAACCCATCATCGTTCTTCTTTTCTTCCTGTATCTGATCCCACATGCATTGCAAAGTGACTGAAATTAACCCAAAGAAGAAGCCCATCAGTGATCAATCATAAACCCAAGCTTCAAAGATTTGTTGATTTCTGGTGAAGAAAATGCAAAGTGAAAACAAATACCTTGGGACCGGCAGGGCCACCTCTCCAAAGAGGAGTCTTTGTGGTTTTGCAATCAGTGCATAGCTTCTTGTTCTCACTCGGTGAATTCTGAATCATAAACAGAAATCAAATTATTACGTACCACAAATAGAAATTGGTCGAAAAAAGAAGAAAATATGGAAGCTTTTAAGCATTGAAAATGAATTGTTTTGATATCCACCTTTTCTGTCGGATCCATTATATCCATGAAGCAACTCTGTGAAGTACTTCGATCAAAACAGAACGATAAAAGCAAAAGGAAAAAAAGGGTTCTCAAATGTCGACGGAGAGAGCAATACCGACTTATTAGTAAACGATTAAAAACCCCCTTCATTTACTGAGAAGAAAATTCGATAACAGAGGGAGAAAATGAAACAGGGGAAACAGAGGAAAGGAGACAGCTTTTTGCGATAAGAGCTAAACTTCGCTTTTTGAGTAAAAATTGAAGAACCGGCATGGAGGGATAATTAATAACAGAGGCAATGAACCCTAGACAGTGGGGTGTGCTTGAAAAGACGGAAATACCGCTACTGGTGACAGCTCTGCGCCGCTCTTCTGCTTGATGGATGAGAAGGTCACTGACCAGTGTCCACGCGGTAACATGCGGGCGCTTCTATTCTCCACCCTCAACCTTTTTCTTTTTTTTTTAGATTATATTACCGTGAATGTCATTACCTTTATTTTTTTAGGTATTGTTAAATTACCGACGTTTTAGACTAAAATACCCTTATTTTTTTCTTTTAAAATATTCTTCTGTCATTGAATAATAAAATTCTACGAAGGTTAAATTACAAATTTATCCTTAAACTATTTTAGATTTATAAAAAAAATCTATAATTAAAATTTTATATGAAGTTCAGGAGTTAAAATAAAATTTTACCCTTTCATTAAATTTTTTTATATTTTCAATTTTGTAAAAAAAATATATAAATTTTATGAATTTAAATTTTTTAAGAAAATATATAAATATTTTCCAACTTGTTAAAAAATATATAATAAAGATAATTTGGTCAAATATACATTCCAATAATCCTTTATTCATTTAACCAAACACGGTAATCTTACATCCCCGCTAAGCCAACCAAACACAAAATACAACATTCACAGTAATCCTATTCCCTTGTAATCTTACATTCCCACTAGTAATCTTACATTCCGTGAACCAAACGCACCCTTAACGTATAACGCCTAGCGTGATTTACCTAAATGATTTTTTTATATAATTTCTTATTTTATGTTAATTTTTGTTTACGCTAATTTTTGGGTGTTTTTTTCGAAAAATTACCGGTGATCGGTATATTTATCGATCTAACACTAGTCAGATTATATTTTCTGATCTAACACCCTTAGCAGTAAAGCGCGCCCCCTGCATCACGCTATATGCTGATTTGGCGCCATGTGGGGTAAGGCGCTCCCCCTAAAGCGCCTTGACATTGATACACGTGGATAAAACATTATCCCTGAGTTGTGCCTTATGCCACGTAGGGCCATGGGGGCAGGGGCAGCGCTTTACATTTATTTCTGATTTTTTATTATATTTATTGTTTATTATAATTATTTGAAAAAATATTATACTAATTGTTGTTAATTAATTTATGTGTTTGTAAAATTAGAAAGCGAAAATATACGTCGAAATAGTTTTGCGGTACATGTAATATAAAATTATATTATTTAAATTATTGACGTTTGCGTTATATGTTATAATAAAAGAGATAATAAGTGACAAACTTAAGAAACTTATCGAACACAATCATTAAATTTTATCAAACTGATAACAATTTGGTATTTCAAAATAACTTTAAATACAACAAACTTACATAAGTATTAATGGTAAATGATAACCAAATTACATAACTAATTAAATGATAATAAACAAAATTAACAGAAATACATTAAAAAAATCTAACAAATTTAACAAAATAAAGTAAGTATTAAATGAGAAATAATAAAAATTACAATTAAAAAGTCCAAAACTAAATACAATATAATAAAAAACAAAATCTATCGATGCCTACGACGTGAATGTGTTCTGCAGGGCGATGATTGTAACACCCTAGACCCGACCTATGCGTTTCGACTAAGTCTAGTGGATCACAAAGACATTTTCCAAAACCGTTATCCAATCAATGTAAAATCACATTATTCATGACATGAAATATAATAAATTATACTATTAAAACTCAACTCTTAAATATAAAACCAATCAGTAATAAATTAATTTAAAACATATCTTAAAAAATCAAAACCACGATAAACTGAATAGTAATAGCAAAAGTATCATCATTATAAAATCCAATACTTTAAAATAGGTCCATGTCCATATAGCTTACTTTATGCACATAGCAAAAGAAAGTCGACTTAAGGATAGGCTATGAAGCTTGTATCCTTAAGCCCAAGTAAATAAGTCCATATAGCTTACCCTAAGCACACAGCAAAGGAAAGCCGACCTAATGAAACATCTTGGGGCCCTCAAGAGTCACATTAGGCCCGTTTATTAGCTTGATCAGAGCTATACAATTGTAGTTCAATCCATCCCAAAATCATATCCATATACCAGTCATCAAAGTCCATAATCATCAACAATAAATCGGTATACCAACAATAATAATCCATAGATTTCAATGTACCATATTTCAAAACATATAAACCATTATGTAGTAAACAGGAACCACCTCGATAATGGGTTCAGATAGTAGATCTACTGATTACTGGTTTCACCACGCTCTGCTACAGTTTTCGAACGGGTGAATACTGGTATACGTGGTTTAACTGATCTAGAAGAGCTGGGTCAAGCTGTCAAACGATCCGGAGAGTCTCTTGTACCTTCAAACAATAATAATTAATCAGCCTCAAATCTTACTTAATTGTTCAAAGCTAAAATTCTTAAGTATATAAGCATTTTTCAGGTTTGACTATCATTTTGGGATATTTCGAGTCTGAATTTGGCCAAACGGATTGCGGAATCGGAATCAGACGTCGAAAAACATAAAGTATGACTTTTCGAAAATTCAGATTCTTGGTCAAGTCAAGTCAACCACTTTGACCGTCAATTTGGAGGCCTTCAGGTTCGAATTTGACGAAACGGATTCGGGACGTCGAAAACTATCAGAATATGTATACTCGGAAAAGATTTACGGTCGTTTAGGTCGGTCAAAGACAATTTAAGTTTGGTCAAAGGAAGTCAACGGTCAACGGTCGGTCGGGTAAGTTGGGTCGGGTCGGGTTAGACCGGTCAAACCGGTCGAAACCGTCAAACCGGTTTCCAGCCCTCCACTCTCCCTGCGGCGGCGCGTGTGGCGCGTGAGGCCTCCTCCGGGGTCTAAAAATTCCGGAAAAAATTCTAAAAATTATTTTGAGCGATTTCGAGATACTTACAAAGATCGGTTCAAATTTTTGAACGGCGGAGAGCTCAATTTCAACTCGGTCGAATCTTTGACTGCTCCACCTCCTCACGCGCCACCCTCGACGGCGAACAAGGTTGACACCGGCGGACTCGAAACGACACAAGGAACACGATGGTGTAGGAGGTGGCGTAAACAGAGCAACGATCGGCGATGAATTTAAGATTTTCCCGGTAATAGAGCTAATAAAAACGTCAAGACTTTGACTGTAATTTCCCGACGTTTGGCAGCGTTTCGCTTCAATTAAATTGAAGGGTTTGTTCCTCGCTCGATGATGAACACAATGGTGGTTTCAAAACGACGATCGGAATTCGGACGGCGTCTGGATCTAGGTCGGAAACGGACGTAGGGGAAAGGGAATTTGGGGTGGTGGTTTTCTGTTTGAAACAGAAAACCACCCACGCATATAACATATAACCAAAATTTACCTAATTTTATTGGGTAAATTCAGGGCTTAGTCCCTAAATTTTCTTTAACTCTAAAATAAGCTCCAAATTTTAAAATCTTCCAATTTAGTCCCCAATTTTCACCAATTTTTACAATTAACCTCCAATTTCAATTAAATATTATTTTTGTAAAAATTCGGGTTATTACAATTCTCCCCCTCTACAAGAAATTTCGTCATCGAAATTTACCTTATGAGAATAGTTGAGGAAACTGAGCCTCCATTGACTCCAATGTCTCCCAAGTAGCTTCTGAGGGGCCTCGATTACTCCATTGAACTTTGACCATTGGAATGTGCCTATTCCAAAGAACTCTCTCATCTCTTTCTAAGATATGAATGAGCTCTTCCTCATATGACAAATCAGGTCTCAGCTTCACCTCATCAACTTGAATGATGTGATCTGGATCTGGACGATATCGCCTCAACATTGATACATGAAAGACATCATGAATACGACTGAGCTCAGAAGGCAACTCAAGCTGATATGCAACAGGTCCTACCCTCTTCAAGATACGAAATGGTCCAATAAATCTTGGACTCAATTTACCCTTACGCCCGAATCTCAATACTTTCTTCCACGGTGAAACTTTTAAGAAGACCTGATCACCAATCTCAAATTGTATATCTTTCCTTCTCTGATCTGCATAAGACTTCTGCCTATCAAATGCCTCTTTCAAACGGTCACGTATCAATCTGACTGTGTCCTCCGTCTCTCGCACTAACTCAGGTCCCAAAGTTTTTCTATTACGCAACTCAGTCCAACATATCGGAGTTCGACATTTACGCCCATAGAGTGCTTCGTAAGGTACCATACGAATGCTGGTATGATAACTATTATTGTAAGCAAATTCAGCCAACGGCAAAAAGTTCTCCCAACTACCATGAAAATCAATTACGCAACCCCACAACATATCCTCCAGAATCTGAATCACTCTCTCAGATTGACCATCAGTTTGTGGATGAAAGGATGTACTAAAATCCAATCGTGTTCCCAAAGCCATATGTAGCGCCTTCCAGAATCTCGAAGTAAATCTCGGATCTCGATCAGAAATAATAGACAACGGAACACCATGCAACCTGATAATCTCTGAAATATACACTCGCGCTAACTTGTCCAAAGTATAATTTACCCGCACAGGAATGAAGTGAGCTGACTTTGTAAGTCTGTCTACAATCACCCAAACTGAATCTTTTTTTTTCGAATGAGTCATAGGTAAGCCAGTAACAAAATCCATAGTCATACGCTCCCATTTCCACTCAGGAATCTTGATAGGCTGTAACAAACCTGATGGATGTTGATGTTCTGCCTTAACTTGCTAACAAGTCAAACACCTAGCCACAAAATCAGATATGTCTTTCTTCATCCCAATCCAATGATACCTCTCTCTCAAATTCCGGTACATCTTATCTCCTCCGGGGTGCATAGCATATGGACTACTATGAGCCTCAGTAAGGATAGTCTGCCTCAACTCAGCATCATCAGGCACACAATATCGACCTTTAAAGCATAAAACTTCATCCTGATCAATTATGTAATCTGAGTTTGTCCCCTGCTCTACTTGCTCAAAGATGGAAAGCAAGGAGCTATCAAGGGGCTGCTTAGCCTTGATCTCATCAACCAAGGTCGACTTAACTTGCAAATCTGCTAACAAAGTGCCATCGTCATATAAATTCATCTTGGCCATTAAAGACCTCAACTCCGATACCGTCTTTCGACTCAAAGCATCCGCTACAATGTTAGCTTTACCAGGGTGATAATCAATCACGCAATCATAATCCTTTAGAAGCTCTAACCAACGACGCTGTCTCAAATTAAGCTCCTTCTAGATCAGAAGATACTTTAAGCTCTTATGATCTGTGAAAATGTAGCACTTCTCTCCATAAAGATAGTGTCTCCAAATATTCAAGGCAAAAATTACTGCTGCCAACTCCAAATCGTGAGTAGGATAGTTACACTCATGCAGTCGCAGCTGACGGAATGCATAAGACACCACCTTACTTTCATGCATTAAAACACAACCAAGTCCTGAATGTGACGCATCACTATACACTGTAAAATCCTTCCCGGACTCTGGTTGAATCAACACCGGTGCTTAAGTCAAAACCGCCTTTAATTCCTCAAAGCTCTCATGTTGTGCCTCGCCCCAGTCAAACGGCACATTCTTCCTTAACAACTTTGGCAAAGGAGAAGCAATGATCGAGCAGCCCGTAACAAAACGTCGATAATAACCAGCCAAGCCAAAGAAACTGCAGATCTAAGATACGTTCTTAGGTCGTTTCCAATTCATAATAGCCTCTATCTTGCTGGGATCGACCTGAACACCTCGCGTAGAAATAATATGCCCCAGAAACGACACTTCTTGAAGCCAAAACTCACACTTACTTAGTTTGGCATATAAACGATGCTCTCTCAAAGTCAGCAGAACGATCTTAAAATGCTCTTCATGCTTTGCCTCAGTACGAGAATAGATCAGAATATCGTCAATGAAGACCACCACAAATTGATCCAAATATGGTCGGAACACCCGATTCATCAAATCCATGAAAGCTACAGGAGCGTTCGTCAAACCAAAAGGCATCACTAAGAATTCATAATGACCATATCTAGTGCGAATGGCCGTCTTTGCAACATCAGATCCTTTAACTTTCAATTGATAATACCCCGAACGAATATCAATCTTAGAGAAAACAGTAGCTCCTCGCAATTGATCAAATAAGTCATCAATCCTGGTAGTGGGTATTTATTCTTGACCGTCATCTTGTTCAATTTCCGATAGTCAATACATAATCTCCACGACCCATCCTTCTTTTTCACGAACAGAACTGGAGCTCCCCATGGTGAAGTACTATGTCGAATAAATCCTCGATCGAATAATTCTTGCAATTGGTACTTCAACTTTTTAAGTTCCTTTGGAGCCGTACGATAAGGTGCCATCGAAATAAGTGAAGATCCTGGATAAGCCTCAATCTCGAACTCTACCTCTCTATCAGGAGGTAACCCAGGCAACTCCTCCGGAAAAACGTCCGGAAACTCGCTAACTGTACAAATCTCCTCGATCGTGGACAATACACCTTTGGTGTTCAAAATACAGGCAAAGAAAGTCTCATATCCCTTCCGGATCATACGATCAATTTCCATCGCTGAAACTATATTGAAGAGATAGCCGCGACGTTCACCAATTAACACAACGGTCTGACCATCAGAAGTTTTCAGAGTAGCTCTCTTGTACTCGCAATCCAGATTTACTTTATATTTAGTCAACCAATCCATCCCAAGAATTAGATCGAACTCCTCTAAAGAAAGCTCCATAAGATCAGCGAGAAAAAATTTCTCCCTGAACCTCAAGAGGACAACGCCGAAATACTTTATTCACTAATACCGCTTGTCCTACTGGACTCGTAACTGTAATAGTATTTTCAGTGTTCTCAATCGGAATCTAAAGGTTTCGAGATACCGAGCTCGATACATAGGAGTGAGTGGAGCCATTGTCCAGTAATGCAAAGTATGAGATATAATAAATAGTAAATGTACATTCAATAACCTCAGGTTCATCTCTGTCATCCCGACATCTAGTGGCATAAACCAAAGCTGACTGTCTAGCCTCAGAAGATGTTGGCCCTCAATTTTACTGAGGTCGGGCTCTACTGTCTGTCATGGACGCTGATCCTCGAGCCTTTCCTTGACTACGATCTCTAATTGTGGTCTGTACTGTAATCTGAGAACGCACAGGAGTCTAAGTAGCGGTCTACTCAAACGAAGCTAGCTGAGGACAATCCCTCCGATAATGACCACTAGATCCACACTGATAGCAAAGACTCATCTTCTTACGACACTCTCCTGTGTGCTGTTTACCACAATACTCACAAAGGAGTCCATGATAATACGACGAGGAACCGTCTCGACTACCAACTAATGGTGAGGATGCTGCAGGCCTAAAACGTGTATTGCTTCTCTGAGGGGGCCAAAATATGAGTCCTCTTCCCGGACTGTGCTGATGACTCAATATTAGTCGCTCCTATGATCGATGTAGTAATGCCAATACCTGCGGCAGAAGGCAGATTTGTTGGGGTCGTAGGAGCAGGATCACCTAACGAAGGTGGGGGATCTACTCGTATCCCATCGATCGGGTCTGTAAATCTAGCCACTCGACCTCGTCCACGGCTAGTTTGACGACCACGTCTAGCACTAATTTTGATGGATCTCAAGTTTACTCTAGAAGATGAAACTTAGGGTTAGATAAGCACTTAGAGTCTCGAACACAGTTAAAAATCTTAATAATTTTGTGACATGGCTTTAGTAACTTGTTTTGTAAAATATTTCAAAACCGTATTTTCAATGTGGACTCATACACAGTCCGAGGGTTAAAAACCAAAAGCTCTGATACCAATAAAATGTAACACCCTAGACCCGGCCTATGCGTTTCGACTAAGTCTAGTGGATCACAAAGACATTTTCCAAAACCGTTATCCAATCAATGTAAAATCACATTATTCATGACATGAAATTATAATAAATTATACTATTAAAACTCAACTCTTAAATATAAAACCAATCAGTAATAAATTAATTTAAAACATATCTTACAAATCAAAAACCACGATAAACTGAATAGTAATAGCAAAAGTATCATCATTATAAAATCAAATACTTTAAAATAGGTCCATGTCACCAGAATAAAGTCAACTTGCAAGATTAAAATATTACAATCAGATATACTTCAAGAGATATGTTGATCCTCCAAGTGCTCAAACCGAGGTATCTAACCAACAGTATCTGAAAGGGGAAAAACATTTTCGAAAGGTGAGCTAGGCTCAGTGTGTCCCAACATTACCATAAAATCACAATAGGTACATTAAACAAATCATAGTCCAGTAAATCTCACAATTTCGTAAAAGAGTTTAACTTTTGAAAATCATAGTTTAAACCCTTTTCTGGTACACCATCAGTAGTTCCCAAAATTATTTTCCATATAGCTTACTTTATGCACATAGCAAAAAGAAAATCGACTTAAGGATAGACTATGAAGCTTGTATCCTTAAGCCCAAGTCAATAAGTCCATATAGCTTACCCTAAGCACACAACAAAGGAAAGCCGACCTAATGAAACATCTTGGGGCCCTCAAGAGTCACATTAGGCCCGTTTATTAACTTGATCAGAGCTATACAATTGTAGTTCAATCCATCCCAAAATCAATATCCATATACCAGTCATCAAAGTCCATAAATCATCAACAATAAATCGGTGTACCAACAATAATAATCCATAGATTTCAATGTACCATATTTCAAAACATATAAAACCATTATGTAGTAAACAGGAACACACCTCGATAATGGGTTCAGATAGTAGATCTACTGATTACTGGTTTCACCACGCTCTACTACAGTTTTCGAACGGGTGAATACTGGTATACGTGGTTTAACTGATCTAGAAGAGCTGGGTCGAGCTGTCAAACGATCCGGAGAGTCTCTTGTACCTTCAAACAATAATAATTAATCAGTCCCAAATCTTACTTAATTGTTCAAAGCTAAAATTCTTAAGTATATAAGCATTTTTTGGGTTTGACTATCATTTTGGGATATTTCGAGTCTGAATTTGGCCAAACAAATTGCGGAATCGGAATCAGGACGTCGAAAAACATAAAGTATGACTTTTCGAAAATTCAGATTCTTAGTCAAAGTCAAAGTCAACTACTTTGACCGTCAATTTGGAGGCCTTCGGGTTCGAATTTGACGAAACAGACTTCGGAAGTCAACGGTGAATAGATTTACGGCCATTTAAGGGTCGGTCAAAGCCAATTTAAGTTTTGGTCAAAGGAAGTCAACGGTCAACGGTCGGGTCGGGTCGGTCGGGTCGGGTCAGACCGATCAAACCGATTCATACCGGTCAAACCGGTTCGAACCGGTCGAAACCGGTCAAACCGGTTTCCAGCCCTCCACTCTCCCTGCGGCGGCGGGTGAGGCCTCCTCCGGGGGTGTAAAAATTCTGGAAAAATTTCTAAAAATTATTTTGAGCAATTTCGAGATACTTACAAAGATCGGTTCAAATTTTTGAACGGCGGAGAGCTCGATTTCAACTCGGTCGAATCTTTGACTACTTCACCTCCTCGCGCGCCGCCGTCGATGGTGAACAAGGTTGACATCGGCGGACTCGAAATGACACAAGGAACACGATGGTGCAGGAGGTGTCGTAAACGGAGCAACGATCGGTGGTGAATTTAAGATTTTCCTGGTAATAGAGCTAATAAAAACGTCAAGACTTTGACTATAAATTCCCGACGTTTGGCAGCGTTTCGCTTCAATTAAATTGAAGGGTTTGTTCCTCGCTCGATGATGAACACAACGGTGGTTTCAAAACGACGATCAGAATTCGGACGGCGTCTGGATCTTGGTCGGAAACGGACGTAGGGGAAAGGGAATTTGGGGTGGTGGTTTTCTGTTTTGAAACAAAAAACCACCCACGCATATAACATATATAACCAAAATTTACCTAATTTTATTGGGTAAATTTAGGGCTTAGTCCCTGAATTTTCTTTAACTCTAAAACAAGCTCCAAATTTTAAAATCTTTCAATTTAATCCCTAATTTACGCCAATTTTTACAATTAACCTCCAATTTCAATTAAATATTATTTTTGTAAAAATTCGGGTTGTTACAATGACTGTCGGTCTTGTGGAGGATTTCTTCATATCATTGTTTGTGACTCCTCGTTGTCATCATCATCACCATCATCATCGCCGCCGCCGTCGTCGTCCCGAGTAGGTACATGAGGAGCTGATAACGATGAAGCACCTCTATAGAATAAGGACCCTGGAGGTGTATGACTGACTATCCCACCGGCCTGCGAAAACTCATAAAACCCAAACATCGCTGAGTGTGAAAACTGTACAGGAGGTGTATGTTCTGTGGCCATGAGTGATGAGGCTGAACCCGCTAAATATCCAGTATATGAACCCCAAGTTGGATCTACAAACATAGACCCATAATAGCCTCCAAGAAGGGTCATCTGTGACGGCGGCGGGGTCATAAAACCAGGTGATGGTGGCGGTGGCGGCGGCGACGGCGGCATCGGGTAAGGGAATGGTGACAGCGACGTCTGGTAATAGAAAGGCGGTGGCGGCATCATATATGTTTGTGGTAGCTGTTGTGAAGGTCCTGCTGGTGCAGCTGAGGATGAACTGGAAGCACATGCTCTCAGTCCACGAGTCAGGGGACGATGGTGCTGTGTCGATGAACGTCTCTGTCGACGTCGCGGAAAGGTCTGCCCTCGTGCATCCTCGAGAAGCAGAAACGGTTTGCCGTTACTGTTGAACCATTCGTAATAACCCTCAGCAACCATCAAAAGGTCATAAAAAATGGGCTCTCTATGGGGAAGGTGCCGATGTCGATCCTCCCACAACACGACCCACGCATAATGCCTCACCAGCCAATCTGTATCTGTCTTGCCGCGTCTATCTATGCTATGCAACTCGTCCATATTGCGAGGTGCTTCCGGAATTGGTTGAAAACAACCAAATTGTCGGAGCACGCGATCAGTGGAGTGCCACTCGACGGTCGCATAACATATCAAGGGGACTGTCGCCATCCAAACATCTGATGGGCCCCTCAACTCAGGTGGGATCACCGCCCTCACATCATCAGTAGAATATGGCACCCATTCAAACTAAAACAAATATATATAATTTTTATCAAAATAATAATCTAATTATATAACTATAATCTAAAATCAATTTTTAAACATTAAAATTCATACATGTGTATCAGCCTTCTGATCGATTAACACCCTAATTTTTTCTAAATCATCAGGTAGCTCCTGATGATTTTTCCTATCAGTAGACCACCTATTCAAGAAAAATAATTTATTATTCACTGTATAAAATTATTAATATACAAAATCAGTTTTACAATTACCTCAGTAGTAGCGGAAATACGAATGGGTTCTTCACAACGGGACATAAAAAGGACAATCGATACCATGCCCAATACTGCAATAGTAGGAGACATCCGCCGATAGCATTACGCAAGTAGTCAATGGCTTGACACATCTCTCTGTACAGGAAAGCCAAAACTGCCGAGCCCCAACTGAGTGATCCGGCCAGATGAAAGTCGCTAAGGTGTCGCAACCAAATGTAGTGAACTTGGTTGCGTGATTTGTCTGACATCAACAACCCTCCTATCAGCTGCAGTATGTATGCCCTTGCATACATTTTAACTTCATCCTCAGACGCATCCTCGCTCAAATCACGAAAATTGGCATCTAACCAATTTAACTGTATCCGACCACCGCTAAAATTTTCCGGGACACGTCCTAGATTATCCCGACACAAAGTAGTCAAGGAACCATGCGCGATCCCCGATATCACATCTCCATCCACCGAAATCCCCATGTCTATAGAAACATCCTGAAGTGTAATCGTGCACTCTCCGCACGGAAGATGGAATGTGTGGGTCTCCGGCCTCCACCGCTCTACTAAGACAGAAATCAGGTCTGGCTCTATCTTACAGTGACCCTTATATCTACCTATGTAATCGAATCCATCCTCTACTAAATACGGCAAGACACAGCTAGGTATCACTAACTTAAGATTCCTAATAAAAAGATCTAATACACGGTCCTTCTCCTAAAATTAAATAATTACAAAAATTAATTCTTAATCTAATAATCATGCATTAAATAAATCAATAAATTATTACTAATAATTTAAATTAAATTAAAACGTTAAAATGTTACCGTATCAGCAAAGTGTCGAGATATATGATTTGCATCCAAGCGAAGTAGATCGTCTGCCATTTTATATCTGCAAAAAAATTAAATAAGTAAAATATTAAATAAATTAAATACAAAATATTAAAAATATAATAAATTATACCTTAGAAGAGATTATAAGAGTATTTGAGAGAAGTTGAGAGAATTTGGTGTGATGAAAGTGATTGAGGATGGAAGTATTTATAGGGAGGTTTGGGGGTATTGAAGTCGGGATAGTTGTGTAATTACACCTAAGGCGCGCCGCAGGAGGCGCGCCTTCCTGACGCGTGTCAGATTCACAGGGAAGGCGCGGCTCCTACCCTGCGCCTTAGGTGTAATTACACACCTACCCCGTGCTTTATCCATGTGTATCTATGTCAGCATAAGGCGCGCTTCAGGAGCGTGCCTTACCCCACGTGACGCCAAATCAGCATATAGCGCGGTGCAAGGGGCGCGCTTTATTACTAAGGGTGTTAGATCATGAAATATAGTCTGACCGGTGTTAGATCGGTAAATATACCGGTCACTGGTGATTTTTCGAGAAAAACGCCTAATTTATGGATCATACTTATATTTAGATTATTAGAATTTTACAATTATTTATACATTTAAATTTTGTTATATCACCATGAAACCAAACGATTCTAATAATTAAAAGATTTATTGTCAACTTTTGAGGTTTAAAATTTAAGTATTATATATATATAAATATAAATGTTCAATTATAAATGATTGAAAGTCTTTGCACGAATCAAGTGACCTTAGTAATAAAGAAATTATTGATATTCCTTGAGGTCTTGGATTTGAGCATTGTGAATATTAAGGGTGTGAGTGTTCAATGTCAAATAGTTGAATATTATCTTAATATATACTACATTATATTTACTTCATATTAATAAAAATTGATCAAAAGTATTTAAACAAATATTATCTAATATACACTTAAATTTATAAAAAAATATGTTATATTATTATATAAATATTATTTTTATAATTTTTAATTATATATTTTTATATAAATCAATGTTATTATTCATTTCTTTATCTATTTTATACTTCCAACGCTTTATGATTATAAAAATTTTAAATTTTATAATACAATTTTAATATAGAATTTTAGGTTTCTCCTTATAAAATGGCATGATAATAACACCACTAAAAATTTTAATACACTCACTAAAAATTTAATGTTAAATTTTGATTTTTTTTTTTGAAAATTTAAATACTAAAACAAACTATGATTGATAATTTAGATACTAAATGTAAGGTTTTAAAATAAATTAAAAATTAAGTATAATTTTTTTAAAAAAAATAAAAGTTTAGATATTAAAATGAATTAAAACTGACACTTTTTTTAAATAAAAAAATACTAAACCCTATTTCCCATTCCATATAGAGGAATTGTATACTTAAACCCAACAGGACTACCTAAACGCACAAATTGATCACACGACCAAACGAATGTTCCCATGTTTTACTCGCAACAACAAGGTAGCTGTTTTGTGAATATGCTAAAATACCTGTTTGAGAAGCATCACCTGGTGGCATCATCTCACCCTCCTCTTCCAACCAATGCGTCTCAAGAATTTTCACAGCCTTTTCATGGATCTCATTATTATCATGAGACTGTAAATTCTCGATAGCATCATCAATCATTTGTGCATAGAGGTTAACGCCTCCGGTACTCCCCAGGTTCTTATCAGCTTCTCCTACCTTCAAAATGTTTTCAAGCCCTTGTAGACAAACCGTAACAATCCTTGGATCGGGACAGTTAAGAAGATCACACAATGGCTTGATACAACCTTGACTTACAAGGAACCTGAAATACATAACAATCCCGGATGAGAACTAGTTTATACATCATAACCAGCCATGGTATGATTCCACACAACTAAGATAGGACACAATTTTCATACTTGATCTGCTCAGGACAGGAGTCCCACCAGATGTACCATTTGAAATGGCCCATGCAGCTTCTTTCTTAATATCAAATTCAGCGTTTTGAAGCAAATGAACCAGCGAGGCAATAATATTAGCTTCAATCACAGCCTGCAAAACATATACAATTATACATCCTTCAATAGTATAGATGACATAACAGCTTGAATTTTGTCATTTGTACCATCAGAAAGATATGAGAGAACCCAACATGCATCAGTTAATACTTCTTCATCATTTGAATGAATAAGATGTGACAATGCAGGAAGTGCAGGCTTAACCTAAACAGAACATAAAGGATAATTAGCAAGATGATAATTAATTCAACCCCAGCAGTGAGTTGCCACGTGATATCCAGCTAGACAATAATACCCTGTATTGATAAGCCGTCTAACTCTCTGGTCTAATTTTAGCAATGTGCGATATCTCGCTCTCAGGTTTATGTTAGCAGTGTACTGCGATGTACAATTTCGTGATCCAATAAACAGTCCACCATCTCAGATTTCAAAGACAGACAAAGAAAATTTGGAATTGTAAATCAATAACACTGAACACAACCAAGCTTGCCAATTCAGGTTAAACAATCAACAGTTTCCAGCAAAACAAGGGAGACAGGGTCAAAGGGCGGTTGGGGTTTCCCCCTGCAAAAATTTGAGAGGGTCCGTGTCGCATTTCTCGGCATAGAGAGCTTAGCATGCTCATTCAACAGGGCCAACAAAGGAAGCAGAGCACCATGGCTAAGGACAAGATCACGACATCTAGGAGAATCACCAGCCACATCTCCCAATGCCCAGACAGCCTGAATGTTCAAAATGAAAAGAGAAAATAAGATTTTAAAACATTTCTGTCCTAGCTTTTGTGAAGTAAAATTTCTCACTTCCTAAGTCGGTCAATAACCAAGATAATCACATATTAAGTAGAAAGTCTAATCAAAATCACGTGCTTGTTATAAAATTTAAATTTAAAGAGGGTGAATAAAAATTCACGTTAGAAGGGAATTTATAATATTTTATAAAATATCAATATATTATTGATAAACAATATTTAAATTATACGATAACTAAAATATTTAAAAAATGACTACCTCCCTAACTTCAATCAGGATATCCTTAAACTAATACATCGTTCCTACTTGCCTAGAGCACAGGAGTAAGTTTTTTTCCACATAATTCACTAATTTTTTTGAAAAAAAATATTTTGAACTATAATGAAAGTTTATAATTATAATCTTAAATTAAGTTTATAATTAAGATATTTTCTTAAATTTTTTGACACAAAATTAACAAATTAAGATCACATAAGGATCATACAAGGAAATATTAAAAAATCTAACCAAAACTCGAACAATGATAAATACAAACATATTTGGTTGCATCGGCAAACGAACTGTAAATGGATCAAGCTATTGAAAAACCATTAATAAAACTGCAAATAAAAGTCGAGCGACGTGAAAAAAACTATCCACAAATCAAATCAACTATTCAAATCTACGAACATTCAAACGACCGAAAACATGTCAAATGATAGAGAAAATATGTAATAAAGGCGGATGAAAACGTTTCATAAAAGTAGACTTATTAAAAATTTAAAAAAAGATGTGATATAAAAAATGATAATAAAAAATATGGTCAACAACCAGTTTTAAAATTTGTGTCGTCGCTAATCAACAAAGATAAAAATAAGAAGTATGGATGGCACACCAAAGATGAGAGACACTCATTTTAGAATAAGATTTTTCTAATCGTCTTTTATAAGAATCCAAAACATGAAAGCACTTAATATTGATTGTTCTAAACATGAAGGCTATAATCTCAATTATCGTTTATCTGTAATAAATATAAAACGAAAGAACAATATGATTTTGAAAGTTAATTGTAGAGATAATGTTAGTATAATTTAAAACTTTATTTGGATGTCGGGATGGGCGGAGATTTTGATCCGATTCATGAATCAAATTAATATTTTATTTAAAATTTAAACGCTAATTTAATATTTTATTTAAAATTTATGAATTAAATTAAAAATAACTCTTCTCATTAACATTATATGTCGTCAAATTAATAACTTTTAACGTCTTAATAACTCAAATATTATAAATTAATAACGTATATAATTAAAATATTAATTTCCAAATTTAATAATTAGAAGGGAATAGATATGAAATAAGAATGACCATTTCTGTGACAAAATGGTTGAGATAATATAAATGAGATTTTTTAATTTTCAATATAGTCCACCTCGGGGATTATTTCCCCATCTAGGGTAAATTGAACAGTACCAACCTAAAGACGTCAGGTGCTCCACACGTCTTCAAGCTAAATATGAAGATTCCACGACTGCATGGTGTCTTCAGACAAATGAAGAAGACCCTACGACTACACGATGTTTTCAAGCAAATGGAGAAAACTCTAGGAGTGCACGACGTCTCCAAACCAATAAGAAGCCCTAGTTTAGGTGGATGCCTTAAATGGGAAAATATTTTTCCCATAACCCTATGTGGGCGAGGAAGCCCCATTTCTGTAGGTTACCCTACTTTAAAATAGGCCAATATCATAAATGACGGGAGAGGATATACGGTTTTTCTGGCCCAATACTCTAGGTGGGTCAACTATTTATGGTATTGGGCCAATATGAAGATTATTTTGGGAACTACGACATTCTATATAGTTCACATCGAACTCGTCATCTCAATGTGATGAGTTCCATTAAATATAATTTTTTAATAGACCCATATGAGTAGGTCCCACGTAGACCATTAAATTATAGGTTTTATTGAGACTCGTCACCTCGATGTGACGAGTCCATTAAAAAAATATTTGTTCGTTAAAAAATTTAATTTAGAAAATTAAAAGAAGGGACGAGTCCCTTTGAATTAAAAAAAATAGTCGTTTGTCAACGGTCATGTGGAAATTATCGCCTCGAGGTGACGAGTTCCACTGGCTAAAAATTAAAAAAAAATAATTAAGAAAAAATTGTTTACAAAGTAAAAAAATATTTACAATCTAATAAAATTTATTTATATTTCCTTAGTTCTTGTTGACGTCAATGAGTTGTCGAATGATAATGTCGCGGGGCTCGTCGCGTATGATGGGGTCGTCTGACTTGATCGTCATCGTTGTCGTCTTCATCGACTGCATGGGTTGGTTGCTGAAAAAATTTAGAAGTACTCAACACACTCTTAGAAGCACCTTCGAAATACGGTGATGGGTTTATGGTGTTTGACGCCATCATAGTCGTTACTGATTCGACTTGGTGACTTCGTTGACTATATACGAAATGATCTCATTCACCCTGACTTCGTCTTCTTATACTATAGATGTGTGTTGGATTGCATCCTATAAATGTCCAACCCAAGTCGGTTGAGTCACGTCTGAAGTATGATGTGAGGTATGAAAACCGAAACTAGCATGAGATGCATGGTAGTAATCTTCAGCGATAGATGCTAAAGAAGATGAAGACGCCGATGATTTCTTCTTGGACATGGACTTGAGAAATCTGGTCTGATGTTGTTCTCATTCTTCCCTCTGTCCTGTTGTCGTGAGATATGGTTTTCTATTTGCTTCATATTTTATGAGATAGAGAGAATGGTGGAAAACAAGGTCCAACGGTGTAATCTCGTAACGCATGGGAGCGATAGGTGACGCTAATTCCAATGCTCGATGTAGGCAACGTACCTCATCGACCAATCTTCCGAATGTTTCCCACTCGTATTGATTTTATGGTGTTCATCCATTTCAACAATATTTGTAGGTATTGACTGATGCGACGCAAACTGTCGCAGTCGCATCACTCTATCAACAAAACGTAGTAACGGCGTGTCACTCCACAATCGCAAAATGTAGTAACGGCGTCATGATACACCATAACTCAGACTCCTTAAAAAAATCATGCGGCAATAACCGGTGGATCTCGTTATCAATATACGGAAGGAAAGAAAACTGTAAATATTAAATATCAAATTTAATATGTATAAAGTTTAAAAATTTTAAAAAATAATAAAAGAAAATTTGTATACCACATATTGACTGGCGATGTCGATCCTCATCCATACATCTTTTGTTGTGGTACCCGCCAACTTCGTCTCAGTTATTTTATGGTGTCATCTAAAATATTTAAAATTAAAAATTAGAGTAAAAAAATTAATTAAGTTTATCAAATTTAAAATATAATGTTAGAAATTTACCTTCCGGCAAGAGGAAACTCGAGGGAGCTGTTGTAATCGACGTAAAAAAAGGAACTGATACCATGCCTAGGACTATAGCAGTATCAGACAACCTGCTAAGTCGGTTTTCGACCTGCTCAACAATAAATGCCTTGCAAAGGTCCCGGTATAGAAATGTTAAAATCGTCGAGCCCCAATTGGTTCTATGACACTTGCCGAAATCATCTAATATTTGTAAATATTTTGTATGTTCCAAATTACCAGATTTATCCGGTAATAATATCCCTCCGATAAGTTGGAGAATATATTCCCGGGATGCAAAAATAACCTCATTCTCAGTAGAGTCCCTCATTACTTCGAATTCATACTCCAACCACATCATTCTTACCCGATAGCTCTCCATGACATTTGATGGGACCCACTTTCTCAAAACTTGATACACCAATGCCGAGGGGTCGTACATGTTTTGCTTCACTACCGGGTCTCCATTGATAGGAACACTGAGTTGTAAGCGGCATCTTCCAAGGTAATCGTCGTTTCACCACTCGAGAAATGGAAAGTGTGCGTCTTGGGCCTCCAACGTTCGATTAAAGCCTCGATCAACGCCGGGTACACCTTGAAGCCATGTAGAAATATGGTTGGATAAAGACCGAATTGTTGAAAATATACCAACATCCGTTTGTTTGGATCTTTCGAAGTCATCCCGTGCTTACGAATACTCCCTTCTCATTCCGGTGGGACTTCGATTGTTGAAACATGGACGTTGATGAGGCGTAATATCTCTGCTCTGGAAGTCATTTTTTGGGATTTCGCACAGAAAGTCAAATTTTTTCTCAGTTGTTTTCGGATTCAGAGTTTGATGAGAAATCAAAACCCCAAACCCTTATTTATACCCAAATTTCAACTGCTAGAATTTTTTTAGCCGGTGGAACTCGTCACCTTGACAAACGACTAGAAACGACTATTTTTTTAATTCAAATTAGTCCCTTTTTATTTTTTAAATTAAAATTTTTTAATAAAAATATTTCTTTAATGGACTCGTCACGTCGAGATGACAAATCCCAATAAAATCAATAATTTAACGACCCACGTAAGACCCGCCTATCTGGGCCCATTAAAAATTATATTTAATGAAATGCGTTACCTCAAAGTGACGAGTTCGATATGAACTATAGAGAATGTCGTAATTCCTAAAATAATTTTCATAGTGATCCAATATCCTAAATAATTGACGCATTTGGGGTTTTGGGACAAAAACCCAAGATGTACCAACGACTCAATAGATTTGGGTCAGCAACAACTATGAGTCAGGCCTTGTGAGTGGACTCAATCTGGTCGGTTTCTTCTTGCAGCTACAGAGTTTAGATTTTCATGAAAAATTCTCGAAAGTCGTCAAATCCCAATACAGGTTGAAGTGGACATACTCAATCGCCGGATCACTTCATCTCTTTTGTCTTTATCTTTGGATTCAGTTTTTCTTAAAAATTTTAGGGTAAATTATACCAGTAATCACATGACTATTATTACTTTTCATTTTGACCATTATTGTTTTATCAACCAAGTCACTTACGGTTAACATTTAAACGTGTTTGATAGTAAAATTGGTATAATTTTACATTTAATCCTAGTTACTTATATATTCTATTAATTTAATCTTAATTTTTAGTTTAATTCAAAAACCAATCCCAAGTCAAGAGATACCACATGTCACCACTCAGAACATTACCTTTTCTTTACTTAAACTTAAAAAATCTTAAATTTTAGTTTTTAAAATATGTAAATTATTTTTAGTTAGAACAAATATTTAAATTATCATTTATTAATCACTTTAAATTTTATATTGATATATAAAAAATAAATATTTAAAACAATCATAAATAATAATTTAAATGATTGTTTTAATAAAACTAATAATTTAAAATAAATCATTATTTAGGTTTTTTTTCTTTGATTAAAGTATATAAATGTTCCTTCGACTATAAAACGTTATTTTATTGAGTTTTTATTATTATTAAAAGTAATAAAATTATCTCTCAATTATAGGATATTATTTTATTAAGATCATTAACTATTAAAAGTTATAAAATAATTGTTTTAATATTCATATTCGAGTTGTTTTTTGTGCATACTCTTCATTCATATTTTGTTATCGAAACACTAAGCTTGAAAGCAACGAGGGTGAAATAGACAATTTTAAAATATGATTTTATCATATCTCAATCGATAGGCTAACATTCAACTAGGGTTGGGCATGAGACTCAAATTCAACGAGTTCTGATCCGACCTAACCATATTAGGTCAGATTTAAAAAAATAGATTCATGTCGGGTCAAATTTTTTAAAGGATTTGTTTGGATCAGGTTCGATTTTACGGTGAAAATATTTAACTCGAACCAAAAAAATAATAATATAATTATACCTAAATTAAATATTTTATTCACCAATCAGGACCACATGATTAAATGAAAAGCAAAGTTTAAAATTGCCAACAAAAGAATTTGAACCAAGGGGAATGGACAAATTAAATTGCAACTAAACCAACGGAGTAAACCCCATCTTAAGTAATTCGATTGCAAAAGGTTTTATATATTATCTTTTATATTAGGACGGGAAGAAGAAAATAAAAGACATTAAAAGAATTTACACTTGGGAATTTTAACTTAAAATGGGTGATCTTAATAATCGGGACAAATAAAACTTTTAAAAAACAATTACATTATTAATTTATATATAGTTAAATATCTATTATTAGTAGGAAAAAATAAAATAACTAAATCATATCTTGAATCTAAGTCAATATAAACATTTAAATCATCAAAAAAATCTAATAAATAAATTATATTTCACACACACAGGTGCGCGCGCGCGCGCACACACACACACACACACATATATATATATATATATATATATATATATATATATATATATATATATATATATATATATATATATATATATATATAATGCAAGGTTTAAAAATAAATATGAGTTTAAAATTTTTATATTTTTAAAATTAAATTATTTTATTTAAAAAAAACTATATTGAAATTTTGAACCCAAACTTACGAGCGCAACTTAAATCAAAAGATAAATTTATAATTCAAATCTTAAACTTTTGTCTTCAAAATATTTTTAAAATTATTTCTTATTTTATTTAAATTTATAAGCATTTAAAAATAATTATGAAAATATAAAAAATAATTAAATTTATAAATATATAAATCTTAAATACATTTACTTTAAATATATACCAATAACATATATATATATATATATATATATATATATATATATATATATGATGTTATTAGTTCTTTTAAACATGTAATTTGAATTTGCATCAAATCTTTTTAATTTTCAGTTTTTTTAGTGATCTAAACCTCAATATATAAAATAATTTAAAATCATCTATCAAATATAGACTTTAGACAAATGTCAAAAGTGAAATATGTCATATAATCAATTAACATGTTAGGTGGTTATTGGTATAATTTACCCAAAATTTTAGGGTAAAGTATACGAATGGTCACTTAATTATAGAATAATGTTTTATTAAGTTCTTCAACGATGAAAAGTTATAAAATGATCTTTTAATTATAAAATGTTACTTTGTTAAGTCTTTCGATTATTAAAAGTTACAAAATGATCACTTGACTATTTATTATGTTACAAACTCATCATTTTTCGTTAAAAAATTAGTGATTGTCTAAGTTGGACGTTAACATAATGGTTGAGATTATAGTCGTTTGATATTATGAAATCATATTTTATTATATATCACAATCAACATGTTAACATTAAGCTCAGAATATCATAAATTTTAACGAAAAAAGATAAGTTTAAAACATAATAAATAATTGTATAATCATTTTATAACTTTTAATAATTGAATAATTAAATAAAATAACACTCCATAATCGAAGATTATTTTATAATTTTAATGATCAAATTACTTAATAAAATAATATCCATTATTATTTCTTTATCATCTTCTTCATACTCTTATCGTTGGGCCCACTAAGGTAAGCTAAATGAAAAACAACTTTTGCAAATTTTAGTGGAGAATTTTTAAATTGCCGTCTTTTGATGTCGACTTTTCACCGTACATTTTTTTAAAATTAATTTAGGGTAAATATGAGTAGAAACAATTTCATCCGTATCTAACAGGTTGTAACTCGATCGAATCAGATTTTTGTTAAAAAATATTCAGGTCAGGTTGGATTGGATTTTTTAAAGGATGAAATTGAGTCGGGTCAGATTTGGGTGGAGGGTGAAAACTCCGACTTGACCCGACATGAGAATAATACTGTAATTTTTTAAAATTTTAATTATTTTCTTAATTAAATACTTAATTTATATCGGATTGAATCGAATTTTTACTCTAAAAATCCGGTTGGGTCGGGTTGGATGTAGAATATAAAATTTTCAGGTCGAGTCGGATTGATCAAAAATCAGACCCTAATCCGACCCATTATCATTCCTAATATCTATTATACTCAAATATAAATTATCAATAAATAATAACAATTTCTTTACTATATATAGTACACTTAATTATATAAATTATCTCTTGAGTGTTATTTTATTTAGTTTTTCTATTGTTAAAATTTATAAATTTATTATTTTATTATTTATATATTCTAAATTGATTTTTTTTAAATAGTAATTATTTCAGTTAGAAGTTAATCTACTAATTAAAATATAATAAAATTAAATTTGAATGATATTTATTGATACCGAAATATAGGCTGGCTGATATAATGTTTTTAACATTAATTCAATAATATAATGTGAATGAAGAATAAATTCATAAAATACAACTTAAATAAATATAAAATTATATTAATAAAAAATAAATTTTCAACAAATAATAGGCGGCCAACAATAGGACTATAGAAGATAAGCGAAATTTATATATTTCAATTTAAAATAAAATTAAAGTCATGCTTGCCAAAGACGTCTACATAGAGTTACCTCGGCTTTCACAGCTGAAGCGTTGGTGACTGTTTATGTCCTTCAACTAATTGTTAATATGGGGTTTTCTCGTGCTATTATTGAGGGGAATTCAATATCAGTGATCCTTTTGTTAACTTCCACGGGATGAATTTATCAGAGATTGGGACTTATATATGGAAGGGTCATCGACTGTCAACTTCTTTGCATGCTTGCTCATTTTTCTACATTGCGCGTCATGGAAATCAAGGTGTCCATTTACTTGCATCTGCTGTAATGACGATTGAGGAAGGCCGATTTTAGGTCGAGGAAGCTCCTCGGCGAGTGATGATTCAGATTGAGGAAGATAGGCGTTGGCTCGATCCTCGCTAATTTGACTGGGGTTGATGTGTTTGTGAAAGCTCTAATTTTCTTGGTTTTCTACTCTATTGCTAGGCGTTCGATGTGTCATCTTCTGCAAGTGAGGGTGTTGGTTGGCTTGCCATGATGGTGGCTCTGTTTTTGTTTCTTGTTTGACTTCCTGTTTCCTTCATGTTTTTGTTGATTCTTTTTATTCGACTTGTGGAGTAAAACTAGATTGCTTGGGCATTACGTTTTTTTTTCTTAATAAAGCAACCGACACTTTTAGTAAAAAAAAATTAAAGTTATAAATTTAATATATTTAATAAAAAAAATACACGATTTAAGTTAATTTTTATTAGAATTATAATTACATTTTTGTAAGAGATTAATCGAGCGATGGATCCTTAAAATTTTTAATCTTTCTTTACTAAAAATAATTTTTAAAGATTCATAAGGGTATGTTACATTTATGGTGCATATTGGTATACGATATTCAGTATAAACTTATCCCTTTAATTATATTTCAATATCAAAGAATAATTGCACTAATTAGACTTTATTATTATTATTAATTTTTAAGTTTGATTTCATTCGAGTCAAATATTTTTTTGTTAATTTAAGGTAAGTATGAGATAATATTTATTTATAGATAAAATTTTTATCATTTAATATTAAATACTTAAATTATGTTACTCGAATTTAAAATTTCAAAAAATAACATTAATTTTTTTACTATTAAAATTGTTTGATTGATGTTTGTTTTAGCCTAATCATAAATATGAAAAATTCAAACATCTCTGTCATCATATTGAAAAAGGAACTTTTGTAATCCACCCACATGCGTACGTAACAAGAAGTTAATAGATAAAGCAAAAAGAGACGAAAACACGCCACCAAAAATATCTCCTTTTATCTTTTAACATCCTAAGAACCTAGAACCTTCTGTCAACCGACCAATTCTCCTCCTCCTATGAATGTGAGGCCCCCGTTCATTCAATTACATTCATTATTGAAGGGTAAATATATGTTTTGATTTTAAGATCAGATACTTAAATTCTAGTTTGTCAAGTCAAGTAAATGAATTCGAACTTAAATTTTAAAGTTGATGTCTGAACTTTTTTTATTCAACTGGATATTAGGATTTGACATTTTAATTTAAATTAGGATATAAATTTATTTTATGATCCAACTAAATAATTTATCACGAGTTAGGTTTAGCTGCATAATTAAATAAAAAATTAATTAAATTTTAAAATTAAATTCAAATATTTATAAATAAAAAAAATTCATCAAAAAAGTTAAATACTAAATTATATTAAATCTTAAAATTAAGTTAGATATAAAAATTAAAAATCATCCTCACTTCAATATTCAACAATTATGTACAACTAATAAAAATTAATTATATCGACAATAAATTGATTTAGTAAAAATAATGCATTAATTTTTTTTAAATAACATTTGAGGTTCGAATATTAACAATTATGAATTAAACAAATTAATTTCATAGAGACGCATTAAGTCTTTATAAAATTTGATTTAAACTAGTTAATTAATAATTGAATATCAAAATTTAATTAAAATATAAAAACCAATTATAAAAAAGAAAACGAATATAAAGCTGAATAATTGAGCTTAAATATTACAAGAGGGACTTTTTTGTTGACATTAAGCATCAAATTTTGAAAATTAAAAATGAGAGATTTTATTACAATCCATAAAATAAGTGGTTACATTTTTGCAAGATACAAAAAGGTCCTTTAACTTTGCCACTAAAACTAAACAATCCCCCAATTCGTAATGAAAGAAAATAGCGATGTAATTTAAATTATCAAGACAAGTGGGGGTTGTAGGACAAGTCAACGGCGGGAACTGCTCCGTTTCGCTGCATTGCCTTTAGATGAAGTGACACGTGCCCTCTTCGTCTCCATCGGATCGTTGTTAACGTCAAAGTTCATGCCATCTCCGCCGACTATATCGGCGAACATCCTTTGCAAATCCTCAAAACTGTCCTCCTAAGGTAAAAAGAGTACAAAAAAATCCATAATATAATATCAATGCACTCTCGTTTAAACTATAATTACGTATTTAGCCTTTTGATAATTGGAATTTAAAGGGTTAACCTCATCTTTCACATTGTTCATCATCGAGATCATCTCTTGCATAAAATCACAGAAGTCCTGCTCGCAAATCTTACAAAATTTAGGGGCTAAAATTGGAAATAACACAAACGTTTTCCATAAGAAATTTAATTAATAAATAAAGATTCGAAGAAATGATATTGCCGATGCAATAACATTTTTCACTGAGCACGATGAAAAATCCGACACCGTTTTATTTGCATTGATAAAAAAGCTTCTAAAAGAATAAAAGGAGACAAATGAGATATTTTTACGCACTTCATCTTCTTCTTCCAAGGGATCGTAAAGACCGGCATCATACATTGATCTCTTAGATTCGTCGGAGAGAACTGAGAAAAAATTATAGAAAGCTATGGAATAAATAATTACACCACCAGGATTCAACAGCAATAAGGTAAAATGGATTTAATAATGTTACCCGAATAAGCTTCTTGGATCTGCTGAAACCGGCTTTTGGCTTCGCCGGCGACTACCGGATTTCCGGCGTATCTGTCCGGATGCCATTTCTTCAGAAATTTGAGCATTAAGCATGTTAGTTTTGATTTTGCAAAATGAACATCTTATCTTAAACTAGAAAGATTGAAAAAGCAAAAAAGAAAATCAAATGAAAGCGAGAAGTTATAATTACCAGAGCGAGTTTACGATAAGCAGTGCGTATATCAGAGAATGAGGCGTTCTTACGAATCCCAAGAACGGAGTAATAACAAGATCCGCCGTGGGATCCTCCCTCCCGATCCATCTCTTCCGTCCAAAATCCTCTATCTCTACTCTCTCTCTCTCTCTCTCTCTCTCTCTCTTGAAGCAAACAAAACTACAAAATACTCATGATGCTTTCTAAGATCTTAAAAGATAAAGGAGTAAAACAAAAAAATCAAATGTGCTTAACAGGAAAAAAGCAGAAGCACTAGTTTTTTGTTGTTGTCACCGTTGATTTTTATTTTTCCAAAGGGAAGGGGATGTTCGAGGAGAGAAAATATCTCGAGGAACTGTGGGGAGATATGAAGAATGAAACTTCGGGAGATTCCTGCCTTATTAGTGACTAATAGTTCTCCGAGCCAGATATTTTATTGGCGGGGTTTTTAAATGCCGCTCTGTTCGTTTCAAATTACGTGGTTGCCACCGAAAAATCCAAAATGCAAAAGCGTAAAATATACAAATGGTCTCTCAATTATATGATACTGTTTTTTTAGTAACTGATTATTAAAAGTTATAAAATGATCATCAATTATTAAGACATTATTTTGTTAAGTCTCATGACTATTAATCACTCGACTATTCATATGTTTCAAACATGTCACTTTTTTTTTAAAATTTAACGATCGTCTAATTTGGATATAGAGATTGACATGAGTCGAATCGGGTTAATTTTTCAGCCAACTTGACCTGACTCGAAAAATGTAGATCATCCACCTGAAACTCAATTTGACCCGAATTTAGGATGACTTTATATGACTCGAAGCCCAAACCCGGTCCAAAATAATATCAATTTTATTAGATAAAATAAAGATCTAACTGAAAAAATAATATGAAGATGAGTGTTATTGGAATTATTCCTAAATAAATATTATTAAAGGTCTCTTTCAAAAACTCGTTATTTTGGGCTCTTTTGATGAAGTAGAAGTTTTCTTTTGTTATTTTGGGCTGTTTTGACATTTGAATTATCCCTTATGCCTCAAAGCACATACCTTCTTTATTGGGCCATCACTTCAATCAATTTATTCTTTCAAAAACTTATAAATTAATTTTTTTATAGTTTAGGGTGATTAAAAAAGATAGTATATTTATTCATAATTTCTTTAATTATTGAGAATATATATATTTATAGTCGTAATTACTCAAACCCAATACTTTAAAATAAAATAACATTTTCTTCAACTACTAAATTCACTTGAATAAATATTGACATTATATAACTTATTGATAACAATTAAATAATTAGATGACTTGATAAATAAAATGAAAAAGAATAACGATTAAGTGGCCATAGATATAATTTATCCTTTTAAAATATAAAGATTTTGGGTAAAATACACTTTTAGTACTTAAACTATCAATTTTGGTACGTTTTAGTACTAAACTTTTAATTTTTTTAAAATCATATCTAATATTTAGTTTTATGGGTAAATTACATCATTCATCCCCAACTATCTCCTTACTCCTATTATGGTACTAAAATTTAAAAAAAATTAGTTTAACTATTCAACTTTCAAATTGCTCATATTTTAATCACTCTAATTTATTTTATTAATAATTTTGTGACATGAAACTTATTATTATTTCATTAATATATAATTAAAAAAATAAATTTTAAAGTTAGAGTGAATAAATTGGGAGTAATTTGAAAATTAAGTAATTAAATTAAAAGAAATATAAACTTTAGTAACTAAAATAGGAGTGAGAAGATAGTTGAGTGATAAATTATGCAATTTACCCATAGAAAATATGCTACGTGTAAATCAACCGTTAAGTTTTTAACAATGAGATACTAAAATGAGAAAAAAAAACTAAACGATAGACATGTGTTTGAAAAATTAAAAATTTAGATATTAAAAGGATATAAAACTGATAATTTATGTACTACACATATAATTTACCCTAAAAGTTTCGGTGAAGAAATAGAAAAGGTATAGCACAGTAGGTATATAGTTTTCTCAGAGAAGCGAGAGCAAAATATACAAAGATTTCAGAAAATCCAAAAGAAACTAGTTGGTGCGTTTCTCGTTATATATTCTCCCTCTCTTGTCTGTTGGATTATATTGAAAGATTGTTTTTTAATATAGAGAACGTTTGGCTCGCGGGAAACGAAAGAGAACAGAAGAAATTATTTCTTGATCTTATTGATGCAATTATTAGTCCAATCTGAATCATTTGAGATTTTTTCTGTATAGTTTCTCTTAGGAATCTTCCAAAGCTAATGACTTTGAATAATTTGGTTCAAGCTCTTAATGGTTTGACTTTTGAAGTTCTCAAATTAATTATCATTTGCTTTGTTTTTTGGTATGATTAAACCAAACCAATATTTGTTCAATTTTTTTTTGTAGAATATATAGTTCTATACTTTTCTCTTTGCATGTTGAGAAAATGGATGGAAAATTAGAAAGAGAAAAAGTTGAAAAGGAATAAGCATGGCATTAAACGCTTGCTTGAGTTGTTCTCTGTTTTCCTGGATTTCGAACTGGATTTTGTATTTGAAAAAAGCTTGAAAAATATTTTTTCATATGAATTTAGCATTTGAAAAAGATAAAATTACAGAATGGTACATGACATATGTGATTATATGCAGTGTTCAAGCTAATGCTTCGTTTTTCTTTTTTCATTTTAATTTTTTTTTTTGGATCTCACTTCAGTAGCATTGGCTGTGCCTTTTTGAAATGGGATTTGGGGAAAAAGCTATAAAGCTGCAAGATGAAGCTTGTGAAACGAAAACAATTTGCCTGCATGCTTTTGCGGTTCTAACCTATGTTGCTCCAGTAGTATTCTTATACCTTCTTAAAGAATGTTATGTTCATGGTGTCGTAACCGTCTTTCGGTTGGGCCCCGGAATTGGGCTTCGACTTGAAATGAATGGGTTAGAGTCGCCACCGATCATTTATTTTAAGAATAAAACGGGTTGATCGGATACCTCAATTTTTTACCTGATCTGCATTTTATCAGAAATGTGTCGGGTTCGGGAGTCGGTTACAGTCAAGGAAGGATTAGCACCCTTAAACTGCCCTTTCGGTACCAATTAATTTTTCGGTTGTCTTTAAATGCGAAAATTAAGAATTTAAATTAAAATTTAAAAGAATTTGATTCAAATACTTACCTTTGATCGGAAAAAAAAATTCCCCCATAATAAATGAAGGATCATATATTGAAATTACCCAAGGTTCAAAAGCATTAACCTCACGCAATAAGCCAAAATATATGGCTTTTCTATTCACTTGCCACACTTATCAAACAAACGTGGGCCCTAATGCAAAGGTTCTTTTCTCACATTTTCCCCTTCTTTCTTAACTGGTTCTCACCATTTTCAGTTCTGGGTTTAAAGCTTCACCTAGAGAGCAAACGGGCAGGTTTTAGAAATGGAACGATGAAGCTCCGTTGGCTACTTCGATCCAAGAGGGCCTCATTTTCGAAACAATATGCCATTTCCATTCCCTATAGGCTACATCTTCGATCATTTTACTCCACTTTCGCTTCATGTGTCTCTCCCAAAAAATGGTCGCTCGTACAACGATCCTTGAACGAGGAGCAAACGCCAGCCATGGCGCATAGACCGGCAGGTGAAAGGCGGTCTAAAATGCATTCGAGGGTCAGCTCAGGCAAGGCCAGTAACGACGACAAAAACGTCGTATTATGGTCTTCGTTTTGATCCTCCAATGACCCAAGCTTCATCTTCTTCAACGGGTTGATTCGAAAGAAACTGAAGATTCCAAGCTTGCCCTTTTGAAACAGTGGCGGAAACAATCTCCATTTGCAGTTAATCATTTGATGAGTCTTTGAAGACAAAGACTTTGAAAGAGGAATGATTCCATTGTAATGGTGGACCCCCACTTTATAAAGCATTGTGTAGTGTTCAATCTCAGATTCCCTCAGTAGGGGACCATTGTTTGAAATGATAATCCCCCCCCAAAATGATGAGAAGAATACGTTTTAAATACTAAAAGCATCCAGATTCTCACGTTCATTTTTTAGAGAAAAAGGAGCAAACATGTGAGAGATGTGCGAGGTGGTGGGTAGTGGTGTGGAATGGTGGAGATACATGGGTGATTGTTTGTTTGTTTTTAACTGACAGAACGTGGGTTGCTTTTGGATTGATTTTAAAGTCCCAAATTATAATAGGTATAATCATAAGTTTGGTCCTTGCACTTTTTCTCTCTTTAATTCTCGGACAAAATTAGGGTATTACAGCTGCCCCTCTTTGCTCGTCTGTTGTGTAAATAACGACGAAGCAAAGACAAAATAATGGCCTAATTTTGTCTGGCTAATGTTTTTGTGTGGAGCTCCAATTCTTTGTCTGAAAATAGAGGATTGAAGATGACATTGTTCCTTCATGTTGAGGACGACAGACCATCTAAGGTTGACACAACTCCTACGTAATGAGGAGATCCGATCGGAATGGAATCAAACTCGACAGTTGTTATTGACAAATAGCTCTTCTTGCCTTGAGCTAAGCTGTAAATTCAATATGCCCCTGAGTTGAATGTAATCGAACTCGAAGGTCTTTGATTGGAAAATAGCCCTTCTTGCCTTAAGTTATGCTACAAATGACGTGCCCTCGAAGCTGAGCGTAGTCGAACTCGAAGGTTTTTGGTTGGCAGATAACCCTCTCGACTTAAGTTATATTGCAAATGATATGCCCTCGGAGCTGAGTGTAATCGAACTCGGGGGTCTTTGGCAGATAGCCTTCTCGAGTTGGATATCCTTCGTCGTGAAGTTGAAATCCAAGTAAGTAGCATTGTTCCGAGTCCAATATCCTCCGTCGTGAAGTTGAAAGTTGTTTATTGACAACCAGCGGTCCCTTCGTCGTGAAGTTGAACTTGCGTTGTCTTGAGTCCAATATCCTTCGCTATGAAGTTGAAATTGACTCTGAAATTGGGAAATTGTTTATTGACAACCAGCGGTCCCTTCGTCGTGAAGTTGAACTTACGTTGTCTACAGTCCAATATCATTCGTTGTGAAGTTGAAATTGGCTCTGAAATTGAGAAGTTGTTTGTTGACAACCAGCGGTCCCTTCTTCGTGAAGTTGAACTTGTGTTGTCTGGAGTCCAATATCCTTCATTGTGAAGTTGAAATTGACTCTGAAATTGAGAAGTTGTTTGTTGACAACCAGCGGTCCCTTCGTCGTGAAGTTGAACATGCGTTGTATGGAGTCCAATATCCTTTGCTGTGAAGTTGAAATTGGCTCTGAAATTGGGAAGTTGTTTATTGACAACCAGCGGTCCCTTCGTCGTGAAGTTGAACTTGCGTTGTCTTGAGTCCAATATCCTTCGCTGTGAAGTTGAAATTGGCTCTGCAATTAGGAAGTTATTTATTGACAACCAGCGGTCCCTTCGTCGTGAAGTTGAACTTGCGTTGTCTGGAGTGGCACGATATCCTCCGTCGTGGAGTTGAAATCGCGGATGGCCCCTTCGTCGTGAAGTTAAGCCTTGACTTGAATATCCTTCGTCGTGAAGTTGAAATCCAAGTATTGTATGTTGCGGGTAGACACAATTCCCTTCGCTGTGAAGTTGAAACCGTGAAGACCCCTTTATTGTAAAGTTTGGCTTCGAGCTAGATATCATTCGTCGTGAAGTTGAAATCTACTCTCGAGCAAATTGTGTTGCTTCGAGTCCAATTTCCTTCGCTGCGAAGTTGAAATTGACTCTAGCTAAAACCTGAAAAAGTTATGCATATATGTGATGAGATGGATGCAATGCTCTTAGGTATGCCTTAAATGCATATGCAACATATGATATTTTTGGGCACAGGAGAGAAATCTCAATCTCCGGTTGCTTTTCTGAAATCTTAGTTCTGGAATCTTCAAGTTCTGATCCCTGATCTCAAATTCTTCAAATGTTCAAATATGATGTGTACATTCTATTTTTGATTTGAGAAATGCTTCTCGACCATCCCAAGTATGTGCCTGAGCTGAGTGTAACGATTCAGATGATGCTTCAAGAGAAGTTGTCTTGAAAGAGATAGGATTCGTTTCAAGGGAAACTGTCTCAAGAGAGACAATGGTGAGCATGATTCCCTTCGTTGTGAAGTTGAAACCGTGGGTGGCCCCTTCGCCGTGAAATTAAGCCAGGAATTGGATATCCTTCGTCGTGAAGTTGACATCCAACTTGAAAATGTGAACTGGATTGGTTCTGAATTAGCTCTCGAACTCACCTGAAGTTGATTTTAAGATCTGTCGATCTTTCAATATGTCAAATTGGTTGAAGTGTAGCTTCTTGCTGCTGAGTTAAGCAACTAACATCAATCTTTAAAGGTGCTTTTGAATCGAGTATCATTCGTCTTGAAGTCGAAACTTGACTGTAAAAGCTGCAAAAATTATGTATGTGAAAAAAAATGATAAATATGATGTTCTAAAATGTATGCATAATATGCATGTAACATGAATCGGTTATATTTTATCTCATAAAAAAGGTCTGATAATTTGCATTAGGATGTTGAATCCCCAAATGATGCCCCAATATCAAAAATGCCCCAATATTTGATGTTGAATCTTCAAAGATGCCCCAAATGTTCCTCATTTCTTACTTCAGCATTGATTCTGAGCATGAGTTTTGTGTCTAAGAGTCACATGTCATTTACCAAGATCCACTCTAGAGAGACTGTCTTGTTTGAAGATGTTTTTTTCTTTTTCTTTTATTTTCAAAGTTATGAAAATATCAAAAAAGGGTTTTGAAAGATGTTTGGTCCAAAATTTCGAAAATATTATCACTTTCACGGTTTTACAATTGAGATGAATCATAAAACTAGAGTTCATCGGATATCAAAGAATTAATTACAATGTTAATCCTTCAATGAATTATAGCTATTTGACAAGTGCCAAGATCAAAGCTATCTTTGGGAAATGGTCAATAAAAGAAAGGATAAAAAGTCTCAGGTTATTGTGTTTGGTCAAAGATTTGGCATTTTTGTCCATTTGATGCTCAATGGTTTGACATTTGATGTTCAAAGGTTTGATGGGGTAGCTTGCATGCTTCTCTGCTGGAAGTGTTCTCTGACTCCCAACCTTTGTTGTCACCCTCGGATTGTACGATACCTTATCAAGGAATTAGCGTGAACGCCTCAGTTTGCACAATTTTATATTCGAGCCGCCTTTTTAGGTTTTCAACTCGAACCCTCCTTTGGTTTCAAGACGTTATTCAGGATTTACGTCTTGAACCCCCTTTTGTTATTTTTCTATACCATGCATTAATTACATTATTTTTTTTTGCAAACAAAGATTAATCCTGATGGGCGGGATGAAATCTGAAGATATTCTCTTAGAAATCCATGTATGATTAGAAGGGACTTTTAAGGCACGTAATGTAGGCCAGGGTTCATGGTTATGAAAGAAAAGGATAAATAGGCCCAAACAAGTGTTCAGGGTGTTAAACCAATGATCAATTCATTCTGATGCCTTCAATTATGTCTTGCTCAAAATGTCTCTCTCTCTTGATGCTCTATGATCTTCGAGTGAAGTGATTCAGTGATTCGGGAATGTTTGTGCTTGATCAATCTCATAGTTTAAAGCTTGATGTGCCATTTGTCTTTAAGGAATCTTTGCATGTTCTTTTTGTCCCTTTTACTTTTGATTTTTGCTTATTTTCTTTTTTGTTCTTGATTCTCTTTTTATTTGTTTTTTGCTTTTTTGCTTTTTTGTTCTTGATTGGATCTTCGCACTTTCCATTTGGTCCACCTTTGGTATCTCCTTTGGATTAATGCCTTCACTCATGTGAGCAGATTTCTCCCACCTTGCCCCCCAGTATGGAGGGTGATCCTTGGTTAGGGTTGAATCAGAAGAAAAATACTATAGGCTCAAAAGGGGACACAAGGGATATATTTTCTTCTGTTGTGAAGGGATTAAGAAAGAAAGCCGTTCATCATTTCATACATGTAAGTCTTCACATAAGAGGTATCCCCAGGGGGATAGATTTTCAGGATTAATTCTATTCGCATGTAAATAATGTAGTTAATGCATGATAGAATTATTTCGAATGATTTTTTTGCTCCCCAGATGTCTCAATGTTCAGGCTATCTGCGAAATGCCCCAAGTTAGAAGAATGCTCCTGTTCAAATGAACAACTCAATGCCTTGGGTTTTAATGGTATTAAAATGTCAATTTTGAGTCTAAAAAGACAATGGTGTGACTTTATTTGACTCAAAGAGATGTATGGGTGTATCCAAAAGATAAAGGCAATGTTCAAGAATTTCAAAGGGAGGTAATGTCAAAATTTGGTTTTTGGTAATGACCATGAGTTATTTTGGGTAAAGAATCGAGGTATTTTATCTTGGGGTTTGAGACAGGATAAGAAAGGTCTAATCTTGCCATATTACAAAAATCTATAATTCTTGAAGAATTAAAACGATCCTTAATTCATTTAATATTCGAAGAACTAAAGATTAAGATTTGTTCAATTGCTCCACATTAGAAAGTAGCATAAATTCAATCCTTTAAAAGACTAAGAAAACATGAAAGATCGAAGACGTGTTCAAACAAAACGATCCTCTAAGTGCAAATGGTATATGCCATGCCCCCTTCTTCGGAAAGCGCCTTATAGTTTTCAGAGGATTGTTTGGGGTTTTTTATGTGGTAATAGCTAACAGCTTCAACATCGTAGCCCTTAGGATATGGGAATTCTTTTCTTAGATCATCCTGGCAGGCTTTGTCCTACAATCAGCTGATCAGGCTCCCACTGTATTGTCTTCAGTTTTTTCTTTAAGGTTACAATCTTGTTTCCATGTGGTTAAATCCACTTCATCGAATCCTCCATGACTTAATTTCATGAAAATGCTTAAAATGAAACGTAGATGCAAGATGCAAAATGCATGAAATGTTCGAGGCATTGATCCAAAAACATGTCTGTTATTATGAATAATCCTTATTGGGGACAAAAGTGTTTTATCTTTTAAGAGACAAAAATATCCTGACAGCTTCTGACATGTTGACTAGTCTTCTGCATTCGTTTGTCATCGGTTGAATACCCTGTTGAACCGTTCAGACTCCTTTGGCCAAAATGTGCAAGTGACAAGTTGTTTGCCCCAAAAAAAAGGTCTCGAATGACTGCATCTCCGACTTTCACTCTCTGTCGAGCTTGTTTCTAACGAAAGTGTCATTGAAGTACTCAATCCGATGCTTATCGACTTGTTTCTGGAATTCATCTTGTTCTCGTAGTTTTCGAAAGGAATCTCCGGGTCAGTAACTTTTTCCTCGTCTTGCCCTTGCAACCTTTGCCTCTAAAAAATTTGACTTTAGTGTGCTCGATGTAAATTCTGGTCAATTCGGAGTCCTTTACAATGTAGCAAAGTGACATATTCTTCGATTGCGGGTACCACGTCTTCTGGATTGAATGTAACACATAGTCGCCCTGTAGACTGTCCTCTGTATTTTCATCTCTTGTATTACAACCCCTTTGTCCATGGATTCAGATTATTCAAGTTTTAACAAACACGTTTTAGTGGATCAATGACCTCTTTTGAATGATGCAAGTGATGAAAATAAAATAAAATAAAAGAGAGCAAAAATGAAAAAGGTTAGTGAGGTGAAAATAATAAAAAACAATCATGAAAATAAAAGTCCTACCCCACATGATATCTACCCACATGCTTTAATTCCTACCCTGACATGATATCTATCTCGAATACTAATTTCAAACAAATCCTAACCGCATATTTGTCTAGTTCGCATGCTTTGAACAGAAAAATAAAGCAGGAAATAATCAAAATAACCTAGGGTTTGAATTGAGATTTCGGGGTAGGCTCTAATTCTTTGTACTCTCTCGGTTTAGGTTCTAAAAAGGTACTCGAGTTCTCCTTGCTGGTGCCCCCTTGGGCTTGCCAGACCCTTAGTCCTAAGCCCATCACAAGCTTATGTGGACTAAGTTAAACTCGAGAGGATACATTCCCTTATGCCCATACGGAGAATAAATTCACACGAAGACATAAGGTATATGAATCCCGAAGGTTACTTGCTAGGCCCATACGGAGAATAAATTCCCACGAAGGCGTCGCTTTCGCCCTCACTTAAAAGGGTTCGGAGCTCGGGTATAGAGCTAGAGATGAAAATTTTGAAAAATATCTGAAATCATTAAAAAAACGTTAGTACAACTATTTATTTGAAAAAAAATAATCAAAGATAAATAATAAGAATCGAATAAATAAATTAAAATTTAAACTTGTAATTTTCGCTTAAAAAGACAACCAGAAATTAATTTCGGCCTGACTCACTTACCTGTCCCCCAGCAGAGTCGCCAAGCTGTCGTAACCGTCTTTCGGTTGGGCCCCGGAATTGGGCTTCGACTTGAAATGAATGGGTTAGAGTCGCCACCGATCATTTATTTTAAGAATAAAACGGGTTGATCGGATACCTCAATTTTTTACCTGATCTGCATTTTATCAGAAATGTGTCGGGTTCGGGAGTCGGTTACAGTCAAGGAAGGATTAGCACCCTTAAACTGCCCTTTCGGTACCAATTAATTTTTCGGTTGTCTTTAAATGCGAAAATTAAGAATTTAAATTAAAATTTAAAAGAATTTGATTCAAATACTTACCTTTGATCGGAAAAAAAAATTCCCCCATAATAAATGAAGGACCATATATTGAAATTACCCAAGGTTCAAAAGCATTAACCTCACGCAATAAGCCAAAATATATGGCTTTTCTATTCACTTGCCACACTTATCAAACAAACGTGGGCCCTAATGCAAAGGTTCTTTTTCTCACATTTTCCCCTTCTTTCTTAACTGGTTCTCACCATTTTCAGTTCTGGGTTTAAAGCTTCACCTAGAGAGCAAACGGGCAGGTTTTAGAAATGGAACGATGAAGCTCCGTTGGCTACTTCGATCCAAGAGGGCCTCATTTTCGAAACAATATGCCATTTCCATTCCCTATAGGCTACATCTTCGATCATTTTACTCCACTTTCGCTTCATGTGTCTCTCCCAAAAAATGGTCGCTCGTACAACGATCCTTGAACGAGGAGCAAACGCCAGCCATGGCGCATAGACCGGCAGGTGAAAGGTGGTCTAAAATGCATTCGAGGGTCAGCTCAGGCAAGGCCAGTAACGACGACAAAAACGTCGTATTATGGTCTTCGTTTTGATCCTCCAATGACCCAAGCTTCATCTTCTTCAACGGGTTGATTCGAAAGAAACTGAAGATTCCAAGCTTGCCCTTTTGAAACAGTGGCGGAAACAATCTCCATTTGCAGTTAATCATTTGATGAGTCTTTGAAGACAAAGACTTTGAAAGAGGAATGATTCCATTGTAATGGTGGACCCCCACTTTATAAAGCATTGTGTAGTGTTCAATCTCAGATTCCCTCAGTAGGGGACCATTGTTTGAAATGATAATCCCCCCCCCAAAATGATGAGAAGAATACGTTTTAAATACTAAAAGCATCCAGATTCTCACGTTCATTTTTTAGAGAAAAAGGAGCAAACATGTGAGAGATGTGCGAGGTGGTGGGTAGTGGTGTGGAATGGTGGAGATACATGGGTGATTGTTTGTTTGTTTTTAACTGACAGAACGTGGGTTGCTTTTGGATTGATTTTAAAGTCCCAAATTATAATAGGTATAATCATAAGTTTGGTCCTTGCACTTTTTCTCTCTTTAATTCTCGGACAAAATTAGGGTATTACACATGGTAAAGTTTTTCTTCTTTTCACTGCTAATCTTATCAATCATTGGGAAAAGGTTTCTGTTGAAAGCGTAGATGAGCACTCGATAATATATAACTCGAACTATTATTAATACGAAACAAAATACGTTACAACGACACTACCTCAATATTACAATACTAGTTGCGGCTAATTTACAATCACCTTATAGCTTTGCTAAACTATCTCTCAATTCTCTCTAATATTTTTCTTTCACTCGTTACTCACACACATAAACTAAAAACTAACCGCGCACACATATCTATATATAGAGAGAGAGGTTATATAACCGACTTGTTGAGGACTAGATTCTTCCTTAATTTTCTTTTAATGTCACGTTTTTTTCTTAATTATTAAGCATGAGCATGCTGCCAAAACTCTTTAATAATCCAAGTGTTTTGCTGCTCACCTAGCTTTCAAAAGTTGTTTATATTTTTGCCACGTTTCAAATAATTCCAAAATAATGTTTGCCTTTATACACTTGTGGTTTATATTGCTCCACATGTGATTGTTTCTACATTCTTCTTGCCGACATTGAGTTTGATTTCTAACACTCCCCCTAAAACTTGACTTTTCATTCCAAGCTTTTCTTTGAGTCGGTTAAATATATATTCTCTCAATGGCTTTGTGAAAATGTCTGCTAGTTGATCTTCAGTTCTGCAGTAAATTAGCTCCACATTTTTTTCTTCACCTGCTCTCGTATAAAGTGATATTTTGTATCAAATGATTGTGTTGAAAATATTTTTGTGTTTCGATTTAACAAATAAAGTGTTAATGAATTTTAAGATTTTATATTGAATTTTAATTTATATATTCAATTAAATTATTCGAATATAAAAAATATTACTCCAAGTTTTCAAATGTCAATTTCAATCCTTATTTAAGTGTAAAATTGTGTTTCATACTTCAAATGTTTTTGAAACAATTTTTACAAAATATTTCGAACCTTAATCGAGCCAAAAATAAGTTTTAAATAAGGAGGTACCGATACCTAAGTCATAGGTACCGATACTCTTGTGTTAATTTTGGCTCTGAGAAAAACAGAATGCCCAATGGGTACCGATACCCCCTAGAGGTATCGATACCCTTAGTCATTTAATGGTCAAAATATTTGAATTTTATACTGTAGGTACTGATACCCATTGAGGGTGTATCGATACCCCACACTCCCAGCAGCATTTTTCAAGAGGGTTTTCATACTACAACGGCTCTAACATCACCCAAATGATTCCCAATGGCTAGAATCAATCCAAGGTGTATTTAAACAAGTTATGAAGCCATTGATCAACAAGAATTGAGAGAGAATCAAAGAGAAAGCCTTAAATATCAAGTTTGAGCAATTCAAGCCTATTTTTCATTCAATATTCATTTTGCTTTCAAGAACACCATTTGTACTAATTGTATTCATTCTTGAGTTTTCTTTCTTTGTTCTATAATTGTGCAAACATCTTGCCTTGTGAGGTTTTTGTAAGTTTGCGAAATTTGTAATATTCTCTTAGGGAGAGAGTGTTATCAAGAATTTGGGGTATAATTCTTGAGGGAGTTGTAAGGTTACTCTTTGTCCTCAAAAGAAAAAACAAATTAGTGAATTTGTTGGAAAATCCTTAGTGTGGATAGCAAAGGTAATGAACATAGACTTTGGTTGAGAAAGTGGAACCACTCTAAATCGCTGTGCAAATATTTTCTATTTTCTGCAAAAACTTCCACCGAAATTTTTATTGCCAATTCACCCCCATCTTGGCCGATTCGTCGATCGATTAACTCAACAATGGGTATCAGAGTCTCACTCATTTGAAGGTTTAATCGTCTCTTGAGTCGATTCGGGAAGAGTTATATCAATATTCAAGTCATCAATGACCTCCACTTCAAACTTCGACTTTGGTCTTGACTCAATACCCGTAAACAAGCCTCATTTCTTCAATGGTGCTAATTATGCTTATTGGAAGAATATAATGAGGTACTTCATTCAATCAAGTGACATGGAAGCATGTAATATCATAAAAGACGAATACATCATACCTTTCACTCATTCAAGATTGTGGAGTGAAGGAGAGACAAGAATGTTCCAGCTCAACTCAAAGGCTATCCATATTATATTTTGTGCTCTTGGACCAGATGAATACGGAAGAGTTTCATCTTATACAACTGCCAAGGAAATATGGGATAAACTACAAGTCACTCATGAAGGCACAAACGAGGTAAAAGAATTAAAATTAGTCTTCTAACTCATAGCTATGAAAATTTTAGGATGAAACCAAATGAAGACATCAAAGCTATGATGGATATATTTTTCGTGATTGTCAATGGTCTCAAATCATATGGAGAGATTATTCCAAACGAGAAGCTTGTGAGGAAGTGAGTTTACTATCTTGCAAAAGCTTGGCAATCAAAGAAGACGACAATTATCGAGGTTAAAAATTTAAAATCTTTAACCCTCGATGAGCTAATCGGTTATCTCCTCACGCATGAAATGATGCTTCAAGATAAGGAAGACCTCGAGAAAAGGGACGAGACAAAGAAGAAAACAGAGAAGAAGAAGAATATTAGAGTTGCTCTCAAATCCACAAAAGATGAGAGTGATTCTGATAAAGATGACGAGGAAATGACATTATTTGCCAAAAGGTTTAGAAAATTAATGAAGCCCAATAAAGGAAGAAAATTCAAATGTAATAAAGGCTTCAAGAATGAACCAAAGGAGAAAGACCCTATTATTTGCTACGAAAGCAAAAAGTCGGGGCATGTCAAGTACGATTGCCCATAATTGAAGAAGAAGTGTCAAACGAATAAAAAGCACAAGGCACACGTGGCTACATGGAGAGATGAAGAAGCTTCCGATGAAGAGGAACAAGAAGTAGCAAACTTGTGCTTGATGGCCATCAGGGAAAGCTCTCAGGTAACCTCTAGCTCATTTAATTTCGAAGATTACTCCTTTGATGAGCTGTTAGAGGAATATACTGGTTGACTTCAGATTATGAGAAATTATTTTTAAAATACAAAAATGATATTTTAAAATTGAAAAACGAAAATAATCTCATATCCAAGACTAACTTTGAGCTTGAAAGTAAGATTAAAAAATTACAAATCAAACTAGACGAGTTTGAAAAGAAAAATACTGATTTGCATAATTTACTTTCAAGAGTAAATGATGATCATCAATAGGAAATTGATGATCTTAAAGCTTCTTTTAATAAAGTTGGAACAAAACATTTTGAAAAAGGAGAAAATTCAAAATCCAACTTTGTTAGATTTTTTTTTTAAAAACTACAATCATAGAGGTCCCCAAAGAACCTCTAATGGTAAAATTGTTAGAAGTATATGGGTTCCTAAAGAACTCATTACTACTAAAGATAAGGATATCCTACACAAATGGATACCCAAGGGGACTAAGATTTTAGAGACTAATGAATATAGACCCACAAGAATTTGGGTACCAAAAATCAAAAATTAATCTATGTTTATAGGAAAAGGAGCATTGATACAAGGCACGGGAAACAAATTCAAACTCATGGTACATTGATAGTGGATTCTCAAGACACATGACCGGAGACAAGAGTCGATTCATAGAGCTAAACGACCAAAATGGAGGAGATGTGACTTTTGGTGATAATTCAAAAGGTCACATTGAAGGTATATGTACTATAGGTAATACCTCTTCCATACAAATTAAAAATGTGTTATATGTGAATGGATTGAAGCATAATCTATTTAGTATTAGTCAATTATGTGATAAGGGATACAATGTCTTGTTTGAAACTAATGGTTGTAAACTAATTTATTCCTAGTTGCTAAGGATGAACATGATAGTTGGTTATGGCATAGGAGACTAGGACATATAAGCATGAGTGTTTTACAAAGACTAATTCAAGGAGATTTAGTAAGAGGGTTGTCAAAGCTAAAATTTGACAAAGATAAAATCTGTGATGCATGTGCTAAAGAAAAACATCAAAGAGTTTCCTTTAAGTCCATTAATGATGTATCAACTAGTAGAGTATTACAATTGATCCATATAGATCTTTTTAGGCCAATTAGGACTATTAGCTTGGCTGGAAAATAATATTGTTTTGTATTGGTAGATGACTATTCTAGATATACTTGGGTTCTATTCTTAAGTACTAAAGATGAAGTATTAGAAAAATTAATCATGTTTTCAAAAGTAATCCAAAACGAAAAAAGTTACCCTATTTCTAGTGTTAGGAGTGATCATGGTATTGAATTTGAAAATCTTGGATTTACTGAGTTTTGTAATTCTAATGGAATTAGCCATAATTTTTCAGCACCTAGAACCCCTCAACAAAATGGAGTTGTTGAGAGGAAAAATTGAACTTTAGAAGAAATGGCTAGAACCATGCTTTGTGAAAATAATTTGCTAAAATATTTTTTGGGTGCAAGCCACAAATACCGCTTGTTATGTTGTAAATCGTGTAATGATTAGGCCTATTTTAAAGAAAACTCCATATGAACTTTTCGAAAATAAAAAGCCTAACATTAGTTATTTTCATCCTTTTGTATGTAAATGTTTTTGTTTTAAACAAAGGTAAAGACAATCTTGGCAAATTTGATGCTAAAAGTGATGAAGGAATTTTTTTGTGTTATTCATTAAATTCTAAAGCTTATCGAGTATTTAATAAAAGAACTTTAGTTGTAGAAGAGTCTATACATGTTGTTTTCGATGATAATCCCCTTCCGAGGAAGGATTCTTGTGTTGATGATGACGTAGGTATTGTAAAGGCAAATGATGTTGGACATGACGTTGGAGAACCATCATCAAATAAAGAAACGAAATATGAGAAAACTCATGATGCTCTCGAGAATCCACCTATTGAAGAAAGGGAAGTCTCTTACCCAAGATAATACAACTATGTCAAGGATGGTGAGATAATAGGTGATCCATCCAAAGGGGTAACAACTCGATCTTCTCTTAGAAATATATGTAATTATGTTACATTTTTCTCATGCATATAGCCTAAGAATATTAAAGAAGCATTAAATGATGAACATTGGATTATGGTTGTGCAAGAAGAGTTAAATCAATTTGAGAGAAGTAAGGTTTGGGCATTAGTTGAAAGGCCTAGTAATAAATCTACTGTAGGTACTAGATGGGTATTTAGGAATAAGCTTGAAGAAAGTGGTAATATAGTGTTGAACAAGGCTAGACTTGTTGCTCAAGGCTATACTCAATAAGAGGGCATAGATTATAATGAAATATACGCTCCTGTAGCTAGGATGAAAGCAATGTTATTAGCATTTGCATGTTTCAATGAATTTAAATTATATCAAATGGATGTTAAAATTGCATTTTTAAATGGTTTTATAAAAGAAAAAGTGTATGTGGAACAACTTCCTGGTTTTGAAGATTCAAAATTTCCAAATCATGTCTTTAAATTGACAAAAGCACTTTATGGCTTAAAACAAGCTACTAGAGCTTTATATGAAAGATTGTCAAACTTTTTAATTGAAAAAGGTTTTTCAAAAGGGAAAGTTGACACTACATTGTTTTTAAAGCAAAAAGGTAAATATATATTAGTAGTTCAAATTTATGTTGATGATATAATATTTGGTTCTACTAATGATGTTCTTTGGCAAGAATTTTCAAAGCTAATGCAAGGTGAATTTGATATGAGCATGATGAGGGGGGCTCTCATATTTCTTGGGACTCCAAATCAAGCAAAGAAAAGATGACATCTTCATCAATCAAGCAAAATACGTCAAGGATATGCTCAAGAAGTTTGGATTGGAAAATGAGAAACCTCATGCCACTCCAATGAGCTTTTCTACAAAGCTTGACAAAGATGAAAGAGGTAAATGTGTGGATGTTAAATTATATAGGTCAATGATTGATTCTTTACTTTATCTAACCACAAGTAGACCAGACATTATGTTTAGTGTTTGCTTATGTGCTAGATTTTAATCATGCCCTAAGGAATCACATTTACTAGCCGCTAAGAGAATCTTTAGATACCTTAAGGACACTCCTAGTTTAGGACTTTGGTATCCTAGAGACTCTAGCTTTAGCTTGCATGCTTTCTCTGTTGTGGATTATGGAGGATTCAAAATAGATAGGAAAAGCACCTTCGGTACTTGTCAATTCCTAGGAAATATGTTGATTTCTTGGTTTTCAAAGAAATAAAATTGTGTTGCATTATCTACCACTGAAGCAGAATACATTTCAGCCGGTAGTTGTTGTGCACAAGTTTTATGAATGAAATAAAAACTTTTAGATTATGAAATTGAAGTAGGTACAATACCTATAAAGTGTGACAATACTAGTGTTATTTGTCTCACAAAAAATCTCATCCAACACTCTAGAACTAAGTACATTGAAATTAGACATCATTTCATTAGAGATCATGTCACAAAAAAGAGATATAGTTCTAGAATATGTTGATATTTTGCATCAATTATCGGATATTTTTACAAAACCTTTAGATGAAGAAAGATTTTGGACACTTAGGAGAGAATTAGGTTTAACTGACCTATCTTCACTTAGTGTTTAAAATAATTTTAGCACTTTTAATTAGAATTGAAAAATGCTTATAAAATAACTCTTTTGATTGCATTCTTTCCTAATAGTTAGGAGCAGTTTATGATCTTTTAGAGAAAATTAATAATATGTTCAAATAAAATTTAAATTGATTAAACATAGTTAATTTTCGTAATATGAGTTGCCAATACCACTAGAGCAAATTAATTTAGCATTCTAAGTGTTTAAATGCAGATTTTTGATATTTTTGTGCACTAGGTATCGATACCCCCTTTATAGGTATCGATACCCCCTTGCTAGGTATTGATACTCCTTCAACGTGTATCGATACCTTCTTTGAATGTGTATCGATACCCAATAAGGGTACCGATACCCCCGTCGGGTTTTAAATCCCTAAAAACTTCATTTAACCGAAAATCTCGAATATAAACTCTTGCTCTCCGTTTCTCCTCTCCTCCCTACCAAAACACTACATTGTTCAAATCCTTTGATTTCAAGTCAGAATCCAACTATTTTTCAACTCCTAATCCTGCTTGCATCAACAAAAAAGTGCAAACATCATCTAATCTCACTCAAATCTGAGAATCTTCAAGGTATTTTTCTAAAATTACTATTTTATTGATTTTGAACTTAGGACTAGTTTTGATTAGTTCTAGGTTGAATCATATATCGAACATTTATTAGACTGTAGTTTAGAACTATAATATACAATTAATTTCATAAAAAACACACAATTTTTCAAATTTTTGAAATTAAATAATAATAATAAAATTGTGTTTTTGATTTTAAAAGTATTGTTTTTGATTTAATTATGTTTCTTTGAAAACTACATATTGATCTTCAAATATTGTTTTTCAAAAAAGTTTTCAAAATTTTGCCCATTAGGATATTGGTTAGAGAACCTTGAATATTGTGGACTCATATTTAGTTTTGGGAATTGATTATATTGCATATATGTGTTTTAAAATTGCAGGTAACATTACCCATTCAGATATTTAACCATGTCTAATCCAAAACGCCCTAGGTCGTCATCTAGTCGTTCAAACCAAAATCGACCTCCAAATCCACCTCATATTCAACCATAAAATCCTAACCCTAATAACCCCAAAATGACTATCCGAAATTCTTGTTTTAACGAACCTGGCCGTCGAGAAAATCTCCACCATAGGTTTGTTGATCTCTTCGAGTCTTATAAAATTTGCGGGAAGAACGTATCCCTTCTCTTCAAGCAATGATAGATATGAACTTTAAATATCTTCCTACCCTAAAAACTTGGAATTTTGATAAACTTTTTCAACTCGAACCAGTAGTTTACCAATAACTTGTTCGAATTTTCTATTACAATGCGGTTTGTGTCCAAAATGAAGCTCGAATTGAAACCATAGGAATTCAATACTATCTTCTAGGTCAATTAGTTTATATTGACTCAGATTTCATAGCTAATTCATTTGCTTTAGATAATAACAGCTTAGATAATGAAAAAGAACTAGTAGGTACTCCTTACAAAGCCAAGTTGAGTGCGAGTGTGTTAGATCACCACGATCATTTTCTTCATCTGATCATCTCTTGGTGGTTTAGACCATATGGAGGTAAATACTCCACTCTTAGAGATTTAGACCTATGGTGGATATATTGTATCCAGAAAAATAGGAAAATAAACCTACCACAAATTATCTTTGTTGAACTCGTTGAAACCGTAAACAGTGTCCCTAATAAAAAACTTGTTGAAACTCTAGTTTACAGTTGTCTTCTGAGTAACTTGTTTATCAAAGCCAAGCTTAAGGTATGGCTTGATGTAGTCGTCCCTCTTAAAAACGAAATTAACTTGACATCTTTAAAGAAATCAGGATGGAAAAGGGAAAATGACCAATGGGTTTGATTTACCGATAAAACTCCTGGAGCTAGCTCTTCACAAGCTCAATCGACACCGGCTGCAGACGATGATCCAGAATTTGAAGCACTTATACGGGATATTGATGATCACATACCTGATGATGAGCCACCACAACAAGAATATCAAATGCCTCCATACTTTCGATCGTTTTTGGAGTCATTTGATTTGAGGTTTGCATCTATAGAGTCCCATTTAACCACTATAGGGGCTCAACAATTGGAAATTCTGCGGGAGATACGCGCGAACAACAAAATAATGAACAAACGAATCAATGCGCTCACACTTGAGATGGTCGTTATGCAAGCACATTTTCCTCCTCCCAATCCACCTATGGATGATTAAACATTGCCTTGCTTAGTTTTCTTGGATTGAACTTAGAACTTAATTGTTAAAACATTTTGGATATGTTTGGATTGATATATTTTGAATGATATGGATGTTTGAACTTGAATGTTTTTATATATATTTGGTTTAGATTGTTTTAATTTTGATTTATATTGGTTTTATTAGTTTTTGCACCATTTACATTTTAGACATATTATGACCAATTTCCATTGCACATTATTTATGAATATTGATTTATGGAACTAATGGTTAATCTTTCTCTTGATTGTGATCTTAGCAGTTTAAGCTTTATCTAAATATCGATGAATTTTCAAAAACTTGTTTAAAACGTTTTCTAGAGTCTTTTTGATTTAACAAAAATGGGAGAATAAAGTAAGGGGGAGTACAAGTAATTTTCATTCTTCAAAATTGATTTCAAAAATGATTTTCAAAGAAAATCTTAAAATTACTTAAATGTTTTGTTATATCAAAAAGGGAGAGATTGTTGAAAACATTTTGATGTTTTGATATGACAAATAAAGTGTTAATGATTTTTAAGATTTTATATTGAATTTTAATTTATATATTCAATTAAATTATTCGAATATAAAAAATATTACTCTAAGTTTTCAAATGTCAATCCTTACTTAAGTGTAAAATTGTGTTTCATACTTCAAATATTTTTGAAATAATTTTTACAAAGTCTTTCGAACCTTAATCGAGCCAAAAATAAGTTTTAAATAAGGAGGTACCAATACCTAAGTCATAGGTACCGATACTCTTGTGTTAATTTTGGCTCCGAGAAAAACAGAATGCCCAATGGGTACCGATACCCCCTAGAGGTACCGATACCCTTAGTCATTTAACGGTAGAAATATTTGAATTTTACACTGTAGGTACCGATACCCATTAAGGGTGTACTGATACCCCACGCTCCTAGTAGTCTTTTTCAAGAGGGTTTTCACACTACAACGGCTCTAACATCACTCAAATGATTCCCAACAGCTAGAATCAATCCAATGTGTATTTAAACAAGTTATGAAGCCATTGATCAACAAGAATTGAGAGAGAAACAAAGAGAAAGCCTTAAACATCAAGTTTGAGCAATTCAAGCCTATTTTCATTCAATATTCATTTTGCTTTCAAGAACACCATTTGTACTCAATTATATTCATTCTTGAGTGTTGTTTCTTTTTTCTAGAATTATGTAAACATCTTGCCTTGTGAGGTTTTCTGTAAGTTCGCGAAATTTATAATCTTCTCTTTGGGAGAGAGTGTTCTCAAGAATTTGGGGTATAATTCTTGAGGAAGTTGTAAGGTTACTCTTTGTCTTCAAAAGAAAGAACAAATTAGTGAATTTGTTGGAAAATCCTTAGTGTGAATAGCTAAGGTAGTGGACGTAAACTTTGGTTGAGAAAGTCGAACCACTCTAAATCACTGTGCAAATATTTTCTATTTTTTGCAAAAGCTTCCACCGAAATTTTTATTGCCAATTTACCTCATTCTTGGCCAATTCGTCGATCGATTAACTCAACAGCTTGCTTCGGCTATAGGAGATTGGATTCTTGGTAAGGGAAATTGTAAATATTTTGTCGACATAAATTGTAGTTGGTTCTTCTTGTGCCAAATTTAGCTCTTTCAAAATATTCTTTAACTATATTGCTTGGCAAGTGCACGCTACTGCAACTATGTATTTTGCTTCATATGTTAAAAGAGCTACCGTTTGTTGCTTCTTTGATGACCATGAAAATACTGCAGAGCTGATATAAAATAGATATTCAGATGTGTTTTTTCGATCGTCTAAGTCTCCCCTATAGTCACTATTAGAATAACCAACCAGCTTTGAATTTTCTGAATGCGTGTAGAACAAACCATTATATGTTGTTCATTTGACATATCTGAGGATTCATTTTGCTGCAATCCAATTATCTAATTTCGGATTCTCCATGAATCTGCTTACCAATCCCACAGCGTATGTTATGTCTGGTTGTATGGTAGTCATATACCTTAGACTTCCAACGATGCTTTTAAACAACGTCAGATTTACTTGTTCTCTTGTTGAATTCACACTTAATTTGATGTCTGGTTCTGCTGGAGTGGCTACCGGCTTGCAATATTCCATTATGAATTTTCTTAAAATTTCTTCTGCATACTTCTTTTGTGATATAAATATTCCGTCTTGCATTTGTTTCACTTCAACTCCAAGGAAGTATGACATTTCTCCAATATATGTCATTTCAAATTCTTTAGTCATAGCTTTATTAAAATCATTGAACATACATGGATTATTTCCTATGAAAATCATGTCGTCTACATATAAGCACACGATCATGATATCACCATCTTCATTTTTCTTTGTGTATAAGGCATGCTTGTGTGGACTCTTCATGTACCCATTTTTTCTGGAAATATTCATCAGTTCTCCTATTCCATGCTCTCAGGGCTTGCTTCAAACTATATAGAGCTTTTTCAATCGGTAAACTTTGTCTTAGTGCCCCTTTTTAATATATCTAGGTGGTTGTTCAATTTAAACTTCTTCTTCTAGGTAGTCATTTATAAATGTCAACTTTACATCCATTTGATAAATTTTGCATCCTTTTTGTGCTGCAATTGCTGTGAGAAGTCTGATGGTCTCGATCCTTGCTACTGGGCCAAATACTTCATCATAGTTTATTCCTTGTCTTTGCTTATAGCCTTTGACAACTAGCATGTTTCTCGACCTTTCCTTCTTTATTGGTCTTAGTCTTGTAAAGCCATTTTACTCCAATTGGGTTATGACCTTCTGGTTATCTTGTTAGCTCCCATGTATCATTTCTTTCTATTGATGCAATTTCTTTATCCATTGCATTCTTCCATTTTTCATCTTCAACCGCTTCTTCGTATGTTATTGGATCACTATTAACAAGTAAGCAAAAAAGTGAGACATTATTTAATTCATAATCGTTGTACCTTTATGGTATTATTCTCTCTCTTGTGGATCTTCGAACTTCTGTGGGAGGTGCTTCAGAATCTTCTATTATGTTTTATTTTCTTCTCATGGGCTTGAAGTGAATCCACAAGCTCATCAATCGATATTTGAGATAAATCTTTCGATTCTTCGATTGCCACAACCTCGTAATCAAATTTTCTTGTCAATGACCGCAAAATTTTTTCCATCACTCTAACATCGTCGAGTGATTCACAATTTCTATTCATTTCATTCACGACCGCTTTCACATGACTAATATAATCATTGATGGTTTCTGTATTTTTCATTTTTAACATCTCAAACTCAGCTCTGAGAGTTTGTAAGTGTACATTTTTTTATTTTTTCGGCACCTTGTAGAGATTTTTACAAAATCTCCCACACTTGTTTTGCAGTCTTCGCATCAGAAATTTTTTAAAAGGTAGATTCGTCTACTCCTTGAAAAATAAAGAACAACACTCTTTTATTTTTTTCCCCGGGATTCCTTCAATACCTTCTTTTTTTCATTGGTCAAGGTTGCTTCTGATGCTGCATTTTCAGGCTCGGTGTAACCATCCTCGATGATATTTCAACAATCTTGGGAGCCTAGTAACGCCTTCATTTGAATGCTCCAATTGTCATAATTCGTCTTTATCAATCTCGGGATTTAAGGTTCAATCATGTTGGCTATCTTTTTCACCACGTTAAACTCGAACCAAGCTTTGAGGCCACTTGTTGAAATCGTAGATGGGCACTCAATAATATATAACTCGAACTATTATTAATACGAAACAAAATACGTTACAACGACATTATCTCAATATTACAATACTAGCTGCAACTAGTTTACAATCACCTTATAACTTTGCTAAGCTCTCTCTCAATTCTCTCTAATATTTTTCTTTCACTAGTTACTCACACACATAAACTAAAAACTAAGCGCGCGCGCGCACATATATATATAGGTTATATAACCGACTTGTAGAAGACTAGATTCTTCCTTAATTTTCTTTTAATGCCATGTTTTTTCCTTAATTATTAAGCAGCATGCTGCCAAAAATCTTTAATAATCCAAGTGTTTTGCTGCTCACCTAGCTTTCAAAAGTTCTCTTTTTGCCACGTTTCAAATAATTCTAAAATTATGTTTGCCTCCATACACTTGTGATTTATATTGCTCCACTTGTGATTGTTTCTACATTCTTCGTGCTGGCATTGAGTTTGATTTCTAACAGTTTTCCCGCCTTATTTATTGAGTTGCAAGAAATTAGTTATAATGCAGTGGTTTTCCCTGCCTTTTTTCTTGTTTGTTCTCATTGCCTGGAATCATTTGACAGGAAGCTTCAAGGCAACTAAAAAGTTCCGAGCTCTTCAACAAGAAGTTCAACATGTTCTAAGTAATGCTTCCCAACCAGGACCAGCAACTTTTGTCGCTCATTGTCTCTATATCCTGCCTATTTTTGGATCATACTGTGAAGGCTTCAGTCATTTGCTCGTATCTTCTTTTCATCGTTCTCTAAAGACAGAAGTCACCACCGGAGACTTTTCGGAAGCAAAATCTTTAGCTGCACAGTTATTTCTTGATATTGTTGAGGGTTTTATTGACCATGACGAGAGGATTGCTGTGAAGATACTCGAAGTGTTTGATGTAAGATTGACAGATATTGAGAAAGTTGCGTCCCAATCAAAGGCCAAGAATGACCACAGGTTTCACAGTGTAAAGACATTTGTTGAGCAGTATATATTTGGATTGATAGAATCACAGTCATATACGGAAGCAGTGAATCTGTTGGATCATTTATCTATCCGTCAATCCGGGCAATCTTTTCTTCTCAAAATGATAGAAAACAAGGAATTCCGAGCAGCAGAGAAGTGGGCAACGTTTATGGGGCAACCAATGTTATCTATACTCGTCCAGGAGCATGTTCACAGGAACAAGCTAAAGTTTGCTTATTTGATTGTAAAGAAGAACAATCTCCAGCAAGAATTCCCAGATGTGCATCACAAATACAAAGAAAGGTACCTGCAAATGTCTTACTCCCTACACTGGCAATATGCTCCGCCCGTCTCTGATCCCAGAAACGGCTTGGAGTAGAGGTGTTGAAAACAGTAAATATGGATTATGATACTATTATTTTACCATTTTGTAGCGCACTAAAAAAGTTGGCAGAAAAAGCATGCTGGGATGTGGCAGAGGCCAAGGCAAATGGTGATAGACAATTAGTTGAGTATCTGGTAAGTATGGATGATATATCATTTTCAAAAATCTGTTTAACATGAAATGGAGCTTTGGAGTTTTTGCCAGCTCATTTGTTTTCTCAAATTTCTCATATACTTGTATGTTTCTATACGTTGTTGATTTTGAACACTTGCTATGGATGTTAAAGAATTTACTTTCTGGGTGTTAGGTTTATCTGGCCTTTGAAGTTGGTTACTTTGAGAAGGTTGATGAACTGTGTGATCGTTACTCCCTTGAAGCTTTTCCAAAAGCACAAGGTAAAGTCACTAAGAGGCCTTGTTTCTGGAAATAAAGGAACATGATACCTAGGGTATGAATGTGTACCAAAACTTATAACTTAATACCAACTATAGTGCTTTGTGTTTATTCAGACTCGGTGCACAACTTTTAGATGTAAATAGATTTTGTAGGCTTCTTTGATGATTATGTGAAAGGCAGAGTCTCATGCTTCTAGTTATTGGTTTGTTCAGAACATGAAGCAAGTTTTCTGCCTCATCGCTTTTTAAATCTCAATGAATTGCTAGTAGAAGCCGTAATATGGGTGGACGAACTAATGGTCTTGGTGAGGCTACATGCCACATTGAGGGATCCAAAGTTGTGGGCCTTGACTGTGAATGGAAACCCAATTATGTAAAAGACAGCAAACCAAACAAGGTAAGCATGGTATCATCTTCCATTTCCCATGGTTTGCGATCTCTCTAGATTGATATAGGTCTGGCCCTCGGAACATTTTTGCTTAGAACCAAAGTTGAAATGAGTGTAACCATAATTGACTTGTTTTGCATTTTTTGTTTATCAATTATGAATTATGATGACTGATCGAATTGTCCTTAAACAATTAATCTGGGTTTCCATATTTCAGGTTTCTATCATGCAAATAGCTTCAGATAAGAAGGTTTTCATCTTTGACTTGATAAAATTATATAAGGATGTGCCTGCTGTTCTAGACAACTGCCTAACCCGCATCTTGCAGTCCTCAAGAATTCTAAAACTTGGTATGAGAGAATCTGTCTTTTTCTCAAGAGGGAGATCTTCTTCTTTTCAAGTCATCTTGTCTGATATATTGAAACCATCTTGATACACACACGAAAGTTTGTGTTCTTGATTGTACATCTGCCTTCTTTTAACATGGTGCACATGTTATAGGTTATAGTTTTCACTGTGATTTAAAGAAACTAGCTCAATCCTATGGAGATTTAAAGTGTTTCAAGTGCTATAATATGCTATTGGACATCCAAAATATGTTCAAAGATCCCCGAGGTGGCCTCTCCGGTCTTGCAGAGGTAAGCTAAACATGAAATTTGAGTTTATGCTTCCTGTCCAACTTCCTATTCAAATAATTTAATGGTTCACAATTCCTCCCACTCAGAAAATATTGGGAGCCGGCTTAAACAAAACAAGACGGAATAGCGACTGGGAACAAAGACCATTGACTCAGAATCAGGTATATACCCACGAGTGTTCCTTAAACTTTCCTATTTGCAGCTTAAATAAAGCAAGATATCGCTACTGTGTTTACATTTTCGGAAATTTCTTGATTTTTTGTTCAGCTCGAGTATGCTGCTCTAGATGCTGTTGTTCTTATTGAAATATTCTATTGTGTACGGGACCATTCCCATATCGCTAATGCATTAGACAACCATGGCAAAATCGAGTGGAAATCTCATATTGTAAGTGCATGGTAATGCTCCTATGTTTAACGGCCGGTTAATACCATCCGAGTCTTATTTTAGATTATTTTGCAGGTTTCTCACGTAGATAATCCAATAAAGTCTAAAAACGAATCTAGACCTAGAAATGAACCGGGAGTCGAGGACCACGAGCCATGAGAGTTTTGGTTTCCACACCAATCACATTGCAGCATGGTTATAAATTGTTTTCAATTGCGACAGAGGAAGGGCGATCTTAACTCATTCTCAACAGGTTGATATGCTAGGGTCAAGGGTTTATGCTTGACAGGAAAGCCTGTAAATATGGTACAAATCTCAGGACTTATTTTGTAGTTGAAGGCATGAATGTTCGTGTACATTGCAGCTAGGCTTTGTACTGTATCAAGATTTCTTGTGATAAATGGAGATTGCTGATATTGACATTTGAATCCCATACTTGTCGTATAATTTGAGAAATAGCACATGCAATTGATGTGATGATACTTTTTCCCTCCAATTAGGAGAAAGATTGTGATATGATTTGACATTGATTGACAACCTAACAACCCACTAATGTAATCATGGGAACCTATAAGGCCTTTGCTTAAGGTAGTAAAAACTAAAATTCATCTTATATTTTGCTGACTCCCTTTTTGTTATGTAATCACGGATTATAGACCAGACAAAGGAATAGGGTTTTTTTTTTAAAAGGAATTACTGCTTTAAATTTGCAAGGTGGTATCTGGAAATGAATTTTAAGACATAACACTGTGGTTGGGGGAGATAAATAAGTGGAATGGTGAACCACGTGGAACCCATGCAGTAGATTGAATTTTCAAAATGTGAGGAAAACAAATAACAGTGTTTGTTGGTCATCTTCCAAGCAGTGAGGAAAACTGGACGCTCATGGTAAAGCTGCTCCATGTGGCATGGCCATTGGTGAAAGAGTTACAGAAGAAATTAACGAGACAAGGGTAATTAATTGATTTGTTTCACTAGGGGCTTCTTAAATTTCCAGTAGCAGAGTTGGGTTTTGTATTGTAATAACGTTTCTGCAATATTTACTGCTCGAACTCAGACCAAACAGACATTTCTTACTCTTTTTTTTTACAGTTTCTTTTATAATCGGATTTCTGTATCTTATCTGGTATCAACTGAATCTGTCTCTAAGTATCTCTACTATTGTCACTAAAATATCTTTTTCTCCAGACTTGGACCTTTCTTTTCTGTCCATTTCCTACTTAAAAACCAAATCCATTATTTTATTACTATTATTTTAGTTGTCGCAATAAAAGGAAAAAGAAATCCTTACCATACATGGAAGAAACCAAAAATGGTGCTTGGATTTGAGTTGTAATAAGATTGAGCTTCTTTGTTCAATTTGAAGAACACCCGGATTGATTTACCTGTTTTCATGATCTCCATTGTGTCAAAAGAAGGATCTTGGTGCTCGGATCATGAATTTAGGCAGCTTTTGAAGAATTCAAGGTGATGGTTTTTTCTTACATGTTGGATCATTGAGATCTGATTGTCTTGTTCATGTAGTTTTTGTCAGAAAAAACTCCACTTTCTTCAATTTCTTGCTTGAGAGATGATGCATTGAGCAAATGAGAGTGAAAATTATTGTTCTACATGGACTTTGTTTGATGATTCGATTTCCCTTTTCGTTTTGGGGTTTAAATATTCAAGTTTTGTTGGTTTATAGATGCGATAATGGAGGTAGAAAAGAAACATTCGAGGGGAGGGCTTCTTCATTTGTTTGATTGGAATGGTAAATCTCGAAAGAAATTGTTCTCAAACAATGATGAAATCTCGGGTATATACATCTATCTGTTCTTCATCTGTATGTATATTCCAGACTTTGTCTCGAATATATTTGTAGTTCATGCACAAACTTTTTTATATTTCGGACTGCAGGAGAATCAAAGAGAGGAAAACCAGTGGGAAATCGACTGAGATCGTCGCCTTATAGGGTGCAATTTCCGCCACTTCTTCCTTTTGCTGTACTGTAGTTTGGGTAAGATTTTGAGTATCAGACTATATTGTTCACTTTTGTATTCTTTTACCAGATGGATGAGGATGACTACAATGGCACTTCAAGTAATACATGCTGTGCTGATTTTAGTTCTGCTTCCTCGGTGACTAGTGATGAAGGATGTGGATCTAGAGCACCTGGACTTGTTGCTAGGCTCATGGGGTTACACTCGTTGCCTACACCGAACGTCTCGGAGCTATCGACCTATGGACCACACCGGCATCTCTAACAAGCTTGATTGGTCGTCCTCAAGTCCGATTGAACTGAGGTTTTGTAAGGTGCAGAACGGTATGATTGAGAGATTTCAGACTGAAATATTGCCCCAGAAATCGGTAAAACCAGTCGCAATAACTCACCATAAGCTCTTGTCTCGTGTCAAGAGTCCGGGGTTCATACCAACCAAGAATGCAGCTTATATAATGGAGGCAGCTGCAAAGATTATCGAGGTTGGTCCTAGGACAACTTCCGAACATAAAGTGCCGTCGTTTCAGTCTTCTTCAGTTCCTTTGAAAATCCGGGATTTGAAAGAGAAAATTGAAGTCACACATAAGGTATCCGGACCTCAAAGACCTGATGAGCCTAGTCGGAATGTAGCGAAGTCTTTGAAAGAACAACGTAAGGGCAAGAGTCACAGTACATCGGATTCGGGAAAAGGTAGTTCTAACAGTTTGAGGAGTAAGGGGAAACCAGTCTTACTTGCAGAACAAGCAAGGGTTAATGTTCGGAGGAAAGAGGGGTCGTTTTCAAGTGGTAATGGGGGTCCTGTAAATCCAAAGGAAGGGAATGATGCTAAAGGAAAACATTATTCTAGGAGACAGGCAGATGTGCGAAAGAATGCGGAGAACGGAACTTCTGCGTATAGGATTAACAATGTCCTGAGGCAGAATAATCAGAAGCAGAACCGCATATCTAATCGAGACAATTCGACATCAAAGACTTCGACTCTGGACCAGCAAGGTAGAAAGGCTAGGTCCGTGAATGGTATGGTCGGGTTGAGAAGGAGTATAAGCAAGGTGACAGTCAACTCCGAATCTCAATCCAGGAACGTGAGCTCCTCCGCAACTGGTCCTTCAAAGGAGCTTTTCATGTCTAGACGAAAGAATTCGTCTATAAAGAAACAGCCTGTAAATGAGGATCTTCTATCCGGAAGAACAGTTTCGAAAAATTCATCGATGAATGGCGGTGAAAGGTCCATCAAATGTAATGTTACTACAACTGATGGGAACTCTAATCTAGATGCAGTTAGAACGAATACAAGCATGGATGTTGTTTCATTTACATTTACATCCCCCATCAAAATATCCATGCCCAATGTACCTTCCACAAGTCATGTTGTGGAAACGAGCTGCAACTTTGATGGTGATCCTTCTGGTGACAATGATCCACTGGTCTTTAAAAGCTTAGGATATTCTTCACTCGATCTTAATATAATCGGCAGGGATGCTATGAGTGTTATTGTAGGGGGAAAGCTCGAGGAATTGACATATAGAGTTGAGTCATCCAATTGCAATATCATTTTAGAGGAGGCCTCATGTAGTCCTGCATCCAGTCAGAAAATTTCAGAGCTCCCATTGGGTACATTGACAACTACATCAACGGGACATCACGAATTACTTCAGGTGGATCTAGAGAAGGACATATCACATAGCTCCGCTGAATTAAACCGCTCTTCGATCGACAAACCGGAGCTTGAATGGAGAACGAAGTGGGAGGTTTGGTTTACTCACTCACTGCTACCATTTACTTATATAATGACATGTGTTGCTTAAGTTTATCGAATGATTCCAGCTTTCAGAAGTAATTGAAGATCGAAATGCTAGCAACAGCAGCAGCGAGACTGGCGTAGAAGTAGATCTTCAACATCCTAGTGCACTTTCAACACTTGAACTTTCTGCCACGAGTGAGGGTTTCGCTGATAGCGGAGATAGTACCAGTGGTAAGCTGTACTCTTATTTCCTTGGGACTCAAGTTTCTTACACTCGACCAATTTCATTATATTTTATATTCAGCTAGAAACAATATGAGGTTTGCATCAATGTAACTTGTTTAGGTTTGCAAGATGATTAATACGTAAACTCGGTAATTAAGTTGCTGCATTGACCACATACAATCTATATTTGCAGGCATGATGCATTTGGCTCCCGAAGAAGACGTGTTAAGCTCGTCCCCTGGAGCCAAGTCTTCCCAGATCGTGGGAGAAGCGGACGGGAAGCTTCTAACGACGACATCAAAATCAACATATTATAAAGAGTCGACCAATTCCAAACTCGATTATGTGAAAATGGTGCTAAAAGACTCTAAGCTAAAGTTCATACAATATGCATTGGGTCAGACCAATAATATCGTGACCCTGAATGCTGTCAATCAGCTCGAGCATCGAAACAGAACTGAAGGACACAGAGAAGATCACAACAAGCTGGAACTAAAACTTTTACTCGATTGCATGAGTGAATCCCTGGAGTCACAGTACGACCAGGTTTTTGTCGGAAGCTGCAAAGGATGGGATAAGTGGGGAGAATTGATCCAAAACAAAGGATGGTTAGCGGAAGAGTTATACAAAGAGATATTGGATTGGAGAAAGATGGGGAGCATTTTGGTGGTGGACGACCTTGTAGGCAAGAATATGAACACAAAGCAAGAGAGATGGCTTGATTTTGATATGGAAGCGTTTGAAGAGGGTTTAGAGGTTGAGAAAACTATATTAACTTGCTTAGTTGATGAATTAGTTTTTGATTTACTGCTTTAAGGCCCTCTTAATCTCAGGGCATCCCTTTTCTCCTTGTTATAATTCATTGTATAGCTAGCATATATGTCTATATATATACACACATATATATATGGCAATGGAAGGTGGAATGTAGAAAAAACGATGTTCTGGAGTCCAAAGGGTTTTCACTTTATTCCACGATTACATTTATTATGAATACTTATTGTTAACAAAAATAATATTCAGATTAAATTGTGGCTAAAATTGATTACATTTATAATATTAGTGACCATAACACAACTTTTTAAACTTTAATGATGAAAAGGAAATTTATCCAAACAAGTGATCGTTGCTTTAGTTTAACCTGCTTTAATTGATCAAAAACTACTTTGTGGAGGCAGTCATGGACCACATTGAGTCTTGTGTAAAGAATGATAAACACCATGGAGGTTTTTCCCCCTTTCCTCTCTTAACTTCCCCAAATTTATCTTCCTACTTGTGCAGGTAGCTAATCTGGTTTTTGATGTTGCAGGTGGTTGAATTCAAGGTACGTTTACACTGCAAAGTTTGCGAGAAAGCTGTCAGGAAATCCTTGCTCAACGTCAATGGTATCCATGTACTCCTTTTCTATATATAGATAGATGGCCGAACAAAAATACAAGTAGAGTTGAGAGAAATATCAGAAAAAAGAAAGACTTCAAAGGGTTTGCTTTTGATGGTTTTATATATGTAGGAGCAAAATGCGTGGAAATAAACAGGGTATCAACTAATATCACAGCGTTGGGATATGTGGATCGCAAAGCGGTGGTGAAGGCCATTCACAAGACCGGGAGAAGAACTGAGGCATGGCGGCCATCATCATCATCATCAGCAGCAGCACACGGAAGGGATGAAAACTTTAGTCCCAGACTTCCTAAAGGCCTTTAGTCCCAGATTATTCCTCGATGGGGTTACCGTAAAGTTTGAAAAATAATAGTGGAGATGCGGGGTATCGATCCCCGTACCTCTCGCATAGAAAAATGATCCTCCAAAGATTCATTAAATGCATAGAAAAATGTAGAAAGAAATCAATATACTTGCATTAGACACGCTTACGTCCTAATCTGAATAACATGGCTGCTGGGTAAGAGGGAGATTTGGTGGAAAGAAAAAATAATAACCCCACCCATTCCAAGTTCAAAATTTTATACATTCCTGTTAGCTTACTCTTCCTCTGGTTTGGGGTTGTAGCCATTTGAGCAAGTTGTATATTTAATTTGCTGACGTTTATGGTTGTTTTGCCAGCATGGTTACTGTTGCTACATACTGAAGAAGTTTGATCAGGACCATGCAAAGGTTGGATTTTGACTGACCCTCTCTCCTCCATCGTGTCATGTTAAATTCTTTGTCAAGTTTTGCCATCTTCGAAACATTGGCATGAATCAGACGCCAAACCACTCATGTCATGCAGTTGAATATTTTTGACAAATCATCTTTGTCACAGCGATATCTGATGAAGAGAAAATCCAAAGATTTGCCAAGAAAAGCAGAAACAACTGTACAAAATGGAAATATAGGTAGAAGAAATTATTAGTGAAGTTCAGGGAGAAGAAATAAAAGAGACAGACAAAAAGAATATTTTTGGGTTAATCACAGAGTGAGAATAAAAAGTCCGCACAAAACTAGTAGTGGAGATGCGGGGTATCGATCCCCGTACCTCTCGCATGCTAAGCGAGCGCTCTACCATCTGAGCTACATCCCCTTTGCATTTCAATTACGAAATGTTATTAAATATTCAATATAAATAAACTTTGGATAGAAAAATTGAATGAAAATGTAATTTTATTTTTATTCATTGTCTAATAGAATTAAAAAATAAAAGGAAAAAGTAAGTTTTAAAAATTACATGTATTAAATTAATTCTTTTATATATATATATATATATATAAATATTTAAGTAGTTTACAAGTCTCTTTAAAAAAAATCTAACAAGATAAACTAAGATTTTTGTTTATAGGATAAATTACATATTTGATAACTCACTTATTCTCGAGATTATGTTTTGGTCATCTAATAATCTTTTTAAATTATATTTAACATTATATTTTGATCATTGATCGATATTTAACATTATATTTTGATCATTGATCGATATTTAATATTATATTTTGATAAAGAAAGCAAGCTAAACTTCATGTACTTCTACATACTTAATGTATCGAGAAAGCCACCTGAAATCATCTTTGTAGTTCATTTTTTTTTTGGGAAAATACTACACATGACCACCTCGAGGATCATTCAAATCTCTCAAATTGACCTTATCTTTTCATGTCGTGAAATTAGTGAGCCCGAAGAGAAATCATAACTCGTCTTCCGAGACAAAATATAAGATGCCAATCATGTTGAAAGTCAAAATGACTTTCGGTGCAAGTTGAAGAAAATTGAATGAATTTTGTCAAATATAGGGGCACCGAAAGTGGGCTGTTTTTTGTTGATTTTTTAGGAATGGGTAAACCTCAATTTTAGTCATTATAATTTAGGGTATTTACAAATTAATACTTAAAGCTTCAACTATAAATACCCTAGCTCATTTAGCTTCAAAATCATCCCAAAGCATTCTAGCTTTCTTCCAATACTAGAAAGAATTTAGAGAGCTTCTTGAGAGTTGTTTTCTCCTTTTTATCAAGAGAGAATTATCATTGTTTTCTCATTGGTAGATCGAGAGAGGTTGTAATTCCTATTTTCTCATAGTAAAATTCTTCTACCGTTGCCCGTGGTTTTTACCCTATAAAATTTAGGGGTTTTCCACGTAAATTTTGTGTCTCTTTTATCTTTAATTTTTATTTTCTCAAATTATCAGTTGTATTTTTACTCTATCCGATAGCCGTCTTCCGCAACAAATCATGTTACTAAAGATGAGAAATGAAACGTTAGTCAAGGCTTCATAAGAGAGGAGAGCATCCAACTCCTCTTCTACTCGGGAAACATCTCCTTGTCATATGAGTCTATCATGTACGCAATTGCATCCACCTACGAACAAGTTATGTACTCATGCTTTGCGGAATAAGAAAAAATAAAACAATTAGATAATCGTTCTCTCCTTCAAAACATGACACAAAGAGAGTATAAATGAAATAAAATATATTGCACTTCTAATCTCATTGTACGAAAATAGTAATTAAGATCCTTATCAAAAAAGTTCTCTTCACAATTAGAGGTCTATAAAGGATTTTTTCATCAGGGACGAACGTAAAATTTTATGTTTTGGAAGACGGACTTCTAAAATTTAATTTTTAAAATTCCAGAGAGACAAAAATATATTTTCAATAAAAAATATAAAAAATTAAAATATATAATAATTTTAATTTTTGAGAGACGACCGTCTTCTGCTCGCTCTTCCCTTAGTCATCCCTTAGAGAAAAAATTAAAGTTATTTTTTAAGACGAAACATCCTTAATGGATGATACATCTAGTCATTTATACACAATTTAATTCTCTAAGAATATTTTACCATAAAATAACTTCAATTATTCTTCAAAATAAATTATTTCACCACTGTTATTTTCAGAGACGAAGCCAAGATCAAATGTTAAGGGAGTAAAGTAAATTTATATCAAAAGAATAATAAATTAAGTATTTAAATTTACAAATTGAAGTAGGACAGAGACTTTATTTAACTAATATTTTAATCAAGAAAAAAAATGTTACTTTATTCTCTTAGTAAATGTAATCATCGATTTTATAATGATCCCTCCATTCCGGACAATCTGGGGTGTCAGTAGAGTTCTTGATATATCTGCTCTGGAGGGTAGGCATTTTCTCTTCAAATTCAACTTGACTGATGCTATGAAGTTTGTCCTCGATCGCTCGCCTTGGTATTTCAATGGTGATCATCTTGCATTGGTTGCTTATGATCCGCTACGCAGTCTTAATGATTACAACTTCTTGCAGGTGGATTTATGGGTTCGTGTATATGATTTACCTCTTGGTTGGATGTCCTAAGCAGGGTTTCAAATCACGGTCCGAAAACGTGATAGCGCCTGCGAAATAGCGGTTTTACCGCCGTCCGAGTTACCCGCTACACTCGCAATAGAGTCCAATAGCGCCCGCAATGGCCACAATCACGGTTAACCTGAAATGACCGAAAACGCGACCGCGATTTGAAACCATGGTCCTAAAATTATGATAGAATGGGCACATATCTTACACTTTGGGTTGGCTTGGATATTTCTTTGCCTCTACGTCGTTGTCTTCCGATTGACCGACGGACAGATGGTAAACCAAGACTCTGTTTATTGAAATATGAACGGTTGCCTGCCTTCTGTTTCTGGTGTCGGATTGTTGGTCATGTTATTGCTGTTTGTCCTCAGGTTTCCTCTGATTCGGTTTCGGATGATCAGTTTGGTGAATGGTTAAGAGTGCCACCTCCCACTACTCCTGGATCGTCAAGTCGTTCTAAGCCTTCCATTGTGCATTTCTCTCCTAGTAGTGCACCATCAGGGTCATCGGAGAATGTTAACTCAACCACATCCCAAGCTCTTGTTCACTCTGACATTGCTTTTGCTTCCTCGGCACCAAGTTCATCGACAATGTCTGCACCGATCTTAGGCCTTCCTCCTACTGGTCCCACTATGGCAATGAACCCCTCCAAAAACAAAGAGGAGACACCATCTCGGGTAATTCGGTCCTATAAGCGTATGGCACAAACTATTCATACCGAGACTCAGATACAGATTCCGAAGAAGAGTCGGCTGTGTGTTAATCTGGCAGGAGCCTTAGGTGATACCATTGACAAATCCATTAACTCTATCTCTGATTCGGCGAAGGTTGGGGACCAGCCTCGGCTAGCCTTTTAAAAAATTTATGTTGGAACTGTCGGGGGCTTGGGAACCCCCGGACAGTCCAGGCCGTTGAGCATTTAGTTGCTCAGCAAGATCCTGATCTCATCTTCCCCGTGTTGAGTCTCTAAAACTTCGTCTAGGAATGATGGGATGCTTATATGTGGCCAGTGATCCATCCTGTATTGGCCTTATTTTGTTCTGGAAATCTACTCTCATGGTGAACATGTAGTCCTATTCTGTTTTGCATATTGATGGGGAAGTTCAGTTTGACAGCAATAATTTCCGGTTTACGGGTTTGCACGGCCGTAGTGATCGCTGACAACATGATGAGACGTGGAATCTTCTCGATCGTCTCAGTACTCATTCTGCTCTACCCTGGTTAGTTGGGGGTGACTTTGATGAGATTCTGTTGGACTCAGAAAAATCCGGAGGCCAACAGCGGAATCGTGGAGATATGGATGCTCTTCAACGAAATAATCTTTCTGATATACGCCCCTCACGAGGGTGGTATACCTGGCATAAAGGTACTGCTTCTACTGTTAGAATATGTGTGTATCGACTGGTTTGTTTCAACAATGTCGTGGTGAGCTTTATTTCCTCATGTGGTGGTTCGGAGTGAATACATTCGGCTTCCGATCATTGTACTCTTCTCTTAGATACGATGCCTGCCATTCCCATGTTCGTACGTCACGACAAGATTACTTTAAATTTGATGAATGCTGGGCTGCCGACGTTGATTGTGTGAGGAAAATTAGGCAGGTTTGGGAAGGGTCAACACGACCCATACTTGCTAAAATCCAGGCCATTGGTTCAACATTAAAAGATTGGCAACATGAGCAATTTCTTAATAACAAAAGCTCAATACTGGATTTGTGCACTAAAGCCAATAACATGCTGCAGTGGCCAATGTTTGACAATGAATTGATTTTGTTTTCTAAAACTAAGGAGCAAGTGAGCAACTTCAACTTCAACTTCGTTTGTCCAGAGAAGAATTTTATCGGCGTCAGAGGTCTCGTGTACAATGGATAGCCCATGGAGATAAGAACACCGCTTATTTTCACTCTCGATCATTTGCGAGGCGTAAAAAGAATTTCATTCTGGGGTTATTCACGGAAGTCGGTTCATGGGTGGATGATATTGATGATATTCATCGAGAAGCTATTGACTATTTTTCTGGGCTTTACACTTCGGCTTCTTCTGTTCCGGCTAATGAAACTTTAACTGCCGCCACTCCGATACTTACGGATAATATGAACTCCACTCTTACTGCTCCTTACTCTTGGGATGAGATCGTCGTTGCTTTTTATCAAATTCATCCCAACAAAGCCCCAGGAATAGATGGTTTACCGGGTTCCTTTTACCGTCGTTTCTGGCCAATTGTCGGTGATGACCTTGTCCATTTGTGCCTCGATTTGTTGAATGGTCGTGTACCAATTGCCGAGGTTAATCATACAATTTTGGTTCTTATTCCAAAGGTCGCTGAACCGTAGCGAATGACATAATTACGCCCTATTGCGTTATGCACAATGATATACAAAGTTGTTGCGAAGGTTATCCTGAATCGCCTTCACCCATTTATGGAAACTTGTGTCGATGAACAGAAAAATACATTTGTACCTGGCTGTATGATTACAGATAATGTGATTATTTCTCATGAGATATTCCACTATATCCAATAGGGAACATTATGTGGTGCAGTTTTAAAAAATGACATAGAGAAATCTTAGAATAGAGTTGAGTGATTTTTTGTTTGGACTATGTTGCTTCGGATGGAGTTTGTTCAATCTTGGGTGAGTCACTTCTGTTACTTATCAAGTTCGAACCAACGAAAGTCTAAGTGACGCTTTTCATCCGCACAGAGGTCTACGCCAAGGAGATCTGCTCTCTCTCTGTTTTTATTTGTTCTATGTACTCAAGGGTTGTGTCACGGACCAAAGCCCACCACCGAGGTTAGCCCATGAGAAGTAGTCCAAATAGGGGTTTGGACCTTCTAGAAGTCACAAAGACTTTGGTGGCATTTAAATTTGTATAGATAATGCCCACTTGTTTTTTGTAGGTAGGATTCAATCTAGACCGTCAATGTAATTCGATCTTAGCCGTTCATTGAGGGGAGCTTTAGCTATAAGAGCATTCTTCTCTCAAAGCTTTCTTATCTTCCTCTTTGTGTTAGTTCTCTTGTCTACCTTCCGTCGAGATTTTAAGCATCCTTGCTTGGGATATTTTCAGGCTTACTTAGCCGCAATCACTGAGAAGGCGACTAAGGCGCACGTTCCGAGACGTCGAAGTTCTAAGGGCGTGACAAGTGGTATCAGAGCTAGTTTCGTGAGAAATGACACAACAAAACCTAGACGAGGCCCCAACAAGCGAAGTGACTCGTGTTGCCATACCGAGGAAACGAGCAAACTCAAAGGATATGGTGGCCTCATTCGAGCAAAAGGTCGGCAGGTTAGAAGATCGATATAATGAAGTCCAAGAGACTCAAGACTCGGTTGAATCTTGCTTGGAGAAAGTGGAGTCCGTGGAGGATGTACTCTGCGAAGAAACCCAAGCACTCATCAGCGAGTTGACGGAGAACGTAGACGAGCGTACCAGAGGCCTCGCGAGCATGTACTTGGCCATGAGGGCCGAAATAATGCAGGAGGTAAAGGAGCTCAAGAGCGAGCTGCTCGTCTTCAAAGCTGCCTTGTTGAATGGAGTGACTGGGGAGGCGCAAACACCAATACCCATGATCGACGTCCCTAAGCCGAAGGAGTTCAAGGGGAGTCAGACTGCCCAAGATGTGGAGAATTTCATCTGGGGCATGGAGAAATTCTTCCGTGGCATGGGTATCGGGGATGATACCATCAAGGTAAATGTTGCTTCCAATTATCTTACCGATGTTGCTATGTTATGGTGACGTCGTAGGTGTTCCGAGAGCGTGAAACCAATCGGGATGTGGGAGGAGTTCGTGGGAGAACTCAAGGAGCATTTCTATCCGATGAATGTTGTGCTCGAGGCTCGAGCAAAATTGAAGCAATTAAATATGATCGTTCCATCTTGGAGTATGTCAAAAACTTCACGGAGATCAAGATGCAAATCCCGGACTTGATCGAGTCAGAAGGGTACTTTGCATTCATGGATGGACTACAACGTTGGGCCAACATGGAGATCCAAAGGAGGGGAGTGACCGAACTCTCCAAGGCATTAGATGCAGCCGAGGCCATTGCACCGTTTGAAGTAAAGAAGACCGACTCTCTCCAATCCAGGTCGAAACCCAAAGGTAATAGTGGGGGAGAGAAGGCCAAAGGAAACTTTCACAAGCCAACGGGAAATCATGGGAAGGCGAATGATCGACCCAAAAAGCTCTTCAATCCTTGGGAGAAGAAATGGGAATTAGTGTGCTTTACTTGTGGAGGAAATCACATGAAACGAGATTGTCCTCAACTTGTGAAAGTTATTGCCATCAAGGAGAATGATGGGGTGGAGAGTGAGACTCTCAAGCTTGGCTCCATCCTTAGCACCATGGAGGTCAAGAATGGGCACAAGAAGAAGGGACTGATGTACGTAGACATCACCGTGGCAGGCCAAAAGATGAGTACACTAGTGGACACCGGTGCCTCAGAGTTGTTCATGTCCGAACAAATTGCCAAGAGACTTGGCCTTCATGTGGAGAAGACAAGTGGTTCCATCAAAACCGTGAATGCCGAAGAAGTTCCGATTGCGGGGGTCGCAAAAGGAATTGAGCTAACCGTTGGAGGTTGGTCCGAAAAGGAAGCCATCAAGGTAATCTCTCTCGATGACTTCGACTTTGTTCTTGGGTTAAGCTTCTTGGACCGAATAAATGTTTTCCCAGTGCCTTTTGCCGATTGCTTGTGCATCCTGGATATAAAGCAACAATGCATTGTTTCAGTAAGCCGAGGGCCCGGAGTAGGGGCCAAAATTTTGTCCGCAATTCAATTCTCGAAGGTGGTACGCAAGGAAGAATCGACCTTCTTAGCTGCCTTGGTATGTGACGAACCAACCACAACAAAGAAAGTCCCGACGTGGTAAGTCATGTCTTGGCAGAATTCAAAGATGTGATGCCTGCCGAATTACCCAAGAAGTTGCCTCCAAAGAGGGAGGTGGATCACAAGATTGAGCTTGTGGAGAATGCAAAGCCACCCGCTCGGGCCCTTTACCGAATGGCTCCGCCCGAGTTAGAGGAGATGCACAGACAATTGAAGGATCTCCTCGATGTCAGATACATCCGACCATCCAAGTCCCCCTATGGTGCACCAGTGCTATTTCAAAAGAAGCACGATGGTTCTCTATGGATGTGCATAGATTATCGAGCTTTAAATAAGCTCACAGTACAGAACAAGTATCCCATTCCCCTCATTGCGGACTTGTTCGATCAGCTTGGTGGTGCAAGGTGGTTTACCAAGCTAGATTTACGATCGGGCTATTACCAAGTCAGGATAGCCAAAGGAGATGAACCGAAGATAGCTTGTGTGACCAGGTACGGTTCTTACGAATACCTTGTGATGCCCTTTGGCCTCACGAATGCTCCGGCCACCTTCTGCACATTGATGAACAAGGTACTACAACCCTTTCTAGATCATTTCGTTGTCGTTTACCTTGACGATATTGTGGTGTACAGTAAGACCTTAGAGGAACACGTCGAGCACTTGAGAAAGGTGTTCCAAGTTTTACGAGAGAACGAGCTCTATGTTAAAGAGGAAAAGTGCTTGTTCACCCAGAAAGAAGTGTCGTTCCTAGGCCATGTCGTTGGAGGAGGCAAGCTCTAGATGAACAAGGACAAGATTCGAGCAATTGACGAGTGGAAGCCACCCACCAAGGTGACCGAACTGCGAGCATTCTTGGGATTAGCCAACTATTACCGATGATTCGTAAAGGGCTATTCCAAGATTGCCACACCTTTGACCGAGTTGCTCAAGAAGGATAAGGTGTGGGAATGGAGCACGAAATGCCAAGACGCATTCGAAAAGATCAAGGAGGCCATGGTGAGAGAGCCCATATTGGTACTGCCAGACTATACCAAGCCTTTCGTAGTTTTCACCAATGCGTCCGATGTTACTATTGGTGGAGTCCTCATACAAGAGGGACATCCGGTTGTATACGAGAGTCGGAAGCTCAATGAGACCGAGATGAGGTACTCGGTTCATGAAAAGGAGATGACCGCGGTTGTGCATTGTTTACGCACATGGCGACATTACTTGCTAGGGTCCAAGTTCGTGGCGTTCACAGACAATGTTGCCAACAGTTACTTCCTCACCCAAAAGAAGCTTTCTCCCAAACAAGCTCGTTGGCAAGAGTTTCTTGTCGAGTTTGACTTTTCCATGTAGTACAAGCCAGGGAAGATGAACTGTGTTGCAGATGGCTTAAGCTGAAGGTACGCTATCGAGACTGTGAAAGGTACCCTACTCGAAAAGATCAAAGAAGGGTTGCCCCATGATCCTGCAGCCGAGCGAATTATTGAGGGAGCCAAGGAAGGACAAACCAGAGAGTTTTGGCTCGAGGGGGAACTACTGTATTATCAAGGAAATCGACTCTTTGTACCTCGATATGGGAAGTTACGCAAGGAGCTCATGAAGGAATGCCATGATTCCAAGTGGGCGGGACATCTGGGAGTTGATCAGACATTGGCATTACTCTCGGAGCAATACTATTGGCCGCACATGGCTGAAGATATGCAGGCCTACGTGAAGACTTGTCTTGTGTGCCAACAATACAAAATCGAGGCAAAGAAACCGGCGGGACTGCTACAACCTTTGCCCATTCTTGAGCGCCCATGAGAGAGTATTTCCATGGATTTTATCATTGGTTTGCCCAAAACTGATGGGCTTTCAAGTATAATGGTTGTGGTTGACAGGTTTTCAAAGTATGCGACGTTCATACCGGCATCTAAAGTCTGTCCAGCCGTGGAGGCAGCTCGACTTTTCCTCAAGCATGTGGTGAAGTATTGGGGAATGCCAAAAACCATCATTAGTGACTGAGACACGCGGTTCACATGCAGGTTCTGGACGAAGTTGTTCAAACTGATGGGATCGAGCTTGAACTTTTCCACCGCAGTTCATCCACAAATCAATGGGCAAACTGAGAGAGTGAATGCTCTATTAGAGATCTATCTGAGGCACTACGTGAGTTCCAACCAACGAGACTGGCCAAAGTTGTTGGATGTGGCCCAATTTTCCTATAACTTGCAACGGAGCGAGGCGACAAACCAAAGTCCATTCGAGATCATGACTGGGAAACAACCATTGACACCCAACACGGTTGTTACCAAGTATGAAGGGCCCAATCCATCAGCACACAATGTTGCCAATGAGTGGCACGAGCAACACGACTTAGCCCGAGCTTGTTTGCACAAGGCGGGAAAACGGACCAAGAAGTGGGCTGACCGAAAGCGGAGGGACGTGAACTTTGAAGTTAGCGACCTTGTCCTTGCAAAGTTGGCCAATGTCTTACGCCATGCGGATGTGCACAAGGGGCTTGTGTGAAGATACGAGGGCCCTTTCCGAGTCGTGAAGCGGGTAGGCACCATGGCCTACAAATTAGAGTTGCCTTCAATCATCCGAGCGTATCCCGTTATCCATGTTAGCTTGATCAAGCCGTACCATCAAGATATCGAGTATCCAGATCGAGGCAAGTCACACCGAGCGCCAGTCGGAGTAGCGGTCTCATATGACAAGGAGATCCAGGACATACAAGCGGAGAGAGTTATTCAACGGCCAGGACACCGCCCAAGGCATGAGTATTTTGTCCTATGGAAGGGACAACCCGAGTGCGAAGGGAGTTGGGAACATGCCGAGGGACTTTGGCAATTCAAAAATAGAATAGACCAATATCATGCCAAACGAGTGACGAGGGCGTCACCGGAACTAGTGGGGGAGAATGTCACGGACCAAAGCCCACCACCGAGGTTAGCCCATGAGAAGTAGCCCAAATAGGGGTTTGGACCTTCTAGAAGCCACAAAGACTTTGGTGGCATTTAAATTTGTATAGATAATGCCCACTTATTTTTGGTAGGTAGGATTCAATCTAGACCGTCAATGTAATTCGATCTTAGCCGTTCATTGAAGGAAGCTTTAACTATAAATAGAGGCCTCCCCTCCTCATTTGTACTCACTCCTTCACTTTGAGAAATCATAAGAGCATTCTTCTCTCAAAGCTTTCTTATATTCCTCTTTGTGCTAGTTCTCTTGTCTACCTTCCATCGAGATTCTAAGCATCCTTGCTTGGGATATTTTCAGGCTTACTTAGCCGCAATCACTGAGAAGGCGACTAAGGCCGCACGTTCCGAGACGTCGAAGTTCTAAGGGCGTGACAGTTGTCTTCTCTACTATATGTTGAACAACAAGCTGGCCGGGGTATCCGAACATGTCGTATTGGTCCTCGAGTAAGCCACTTATTCTTTGTGGGTGATTGCCTTATTTTCCTTCGCTTATGTGCTACAGAATTTGTGAGACTTCGAGAATTGTTAAATTATATGAACTTTCATCAGGACAAAAAAGTGGATTATTCCAAATCTAGCATCTATTTCAGTCCTTCTGCCTCCTTGGAGTTGTGTTCATCGTTGTGTCTTAATGTGGGAATTGATAGTGTATCCGAGCCTCAACTTTATTTGGGTATGGCTCTTGAAATTGGTCGAAACAGAACTGAAGCTTTTAGTTTCCTTAGTGATAAAGTTACATCATGGGTTAAAGGATGGACAAAAAACTTGTTATCATATGAGGGACGTGCTTCCGTTTGTCAAGCCATACCGACGTATGTGATGAGTTGTTTTCTTTTGCCGGATGGTGTCATACAGGATAAAACAGTCGTACCTCGCTCGTATTGGTGGTCCGGGGATCTGGCGGACAAAGGTTGGCCTCTTGTGGCATGTGATAAAATTTGCCAACCTAAACAGGTGGGAGGTCTGGGTTTGCTAAATCTCCATTAGTTTAATCTTGCTATGTTTGGTAAGCAGGTTTAGAGATGTCTTCGCAATCCGATTAGCTTGGTTTCTCGGGTTCTTGAAGCAAAATACAATCCTTCGAGTACCATTTTAACATCATCTCTGGGTTCTTAGCCTTCATTTATTTGGAGGTGCTTATATACAGTAATGCAAACTTTCAAGACTGGTTACTTCTACCAGGTTGGTATCGATAGCTCCATTTTTGTGCATGAAGATCAATTTTTTTTTTTGGGGAGAGGGGGACACCCAGTGCGTTTAAATTCAAATTATGTAGACAGTCCTACATCCCCTCTTAGATTAGGTGAATTTATGATCCCACGGGAGGCTCGGTGGGATATACATCTGGTAAGGCAGGTTTTCAGTATAGTTGATGCAAATGCCATTCTCAGTTGTCCCATTGCTCCAATTAATTCTAATACTATTCTATGGTCTGGGCACTCCGACGACTCTTATTCAGTCCGATCAGGTTATGCATGGTTATCTCGGCAACATCGTCCTCCTACACAAGTGTCCCGATTATGGCTTGCGTTATCCTATCTACCCACACTTCCTCGGGTGAGGCTATTCGGATGGCAGCCCATAAATCACTGCCAGTTGGTCGTCGTCTTTATTTGACAGGGGTCTCCGATGGTCATTATAGTCTCTGTGGTGCTTTACAGGGATTGCCTGGAAGTTCAACCTATTTTTCTGACAGCGGGCCTTCATTTGTGACTTCAGGGTACTATAATTCATGTGGTTCTTGGTTAGAATCTTTGTTGGAGCTTCTCACAACGCAGCATTTTATCTCAGTTATGGTGCTGCTATCACAAATTTGGTATCGAAGGAACATCTACATTCATGAAAATAAATTGCTGCCAGGATGGCACCTTGTTACTTCCAGTAGAGCTTTGCAGACTGGTTATTCAAAGGCAAATCAAAGTTTCACGACAAGGGCTTGCTCTCCCTGTTGGTTAAAACCTCCTGTAGGGACTGTTAAAATGAATGTGGATGGTGATTGTCCTCTTCATCCGGGCTCTCCGGCTATGGGTGTCATTCTTGGGGATTCCGATGGTTTTGTCTTAGCTGGCTAGGCCATTTGCATCGCTGGTTCTCGTAATGTCGCTGGTTTAAAACCTATATGTTGCATGAGCTTCAACAAGGATTACACCATATTTTATTAGTTCTAACATATAGATTATACTAATAAAAATTTAATACATAGATTATAAATTTATTCATATTGATGGTGTGTTATTTTTAGGGATGAACATTTTTTTTTGGATCTAATAAATTTTAATTCGATGTAATTTAATTATGTCATTTTTTATTTTAAAAATTTAAATTTGAGTTAAGTTATTTAGAGTGTCTCAAGTCCAGTTATTAAGGATGACTCGAGTCAAATCAGATTCGAGTTTAGAATTAAAAAAACTCGGCCTAATGTAATATAATATTATCAGTGTCCTTAATATATTTATAAATAATTATAATGATACATTTTTAATATTAGATTTTTTAAAATCAAATGAAACCCGAAAAACGTAATTATTTTGTACAAGTACATTGATAGGGGTACTAAAATAAAATAAAAGCTAAATTTTATATATGATTTTGAAAAAAATTAAAATTTTAGGTACTAAAATGAAATAAGACTGATAATTTAGGTACTAAATGCATAATTTACCCTAAAACATTTTTAGTGAATTATAATGCTTCTTATTTGGACTTCTTTATTCTCCTTATAAATTATGGCGCTTTCTCTACTGCGAAATTGAGAGCAAGATACTGCACTGATATTCGTCTTAAAGCTCATCCTGCATGCAAAGGCACAAAATAGTTTGATCAATTATGCACATATAAATTATGAAAATTGATTACTAAAGAGTAGACAGAAAGGAAAACAACTACTTACATGCGCATCCTTCTCTCTCTCACTACTGTCTTTGCTTGTGTCTGATTTGCTTTCTGAATCGGACTCACTTCCAACACCATCACTATCATCGTCGTTGTCTTCGGCCTGGACAATCCGATAACACAAACGAAAAAATGAAGAGCAAACAAAGCAATTACTAAGACGGCATGTTATATAAGCTTACATCCGAAACTACTGGGTCGTCCTTTTTCTCTGTCTCCTCAAAGGCAGCCTTCTCGGCCTGCAAAAGCCAACCAAATCAAGCAAAAAAGGAATCTAAAAGTCAAAATGAACCCTTCGAAATGCATAGATGAACATACATCCTTGTGCTTGCCCCATATTTCTTCAGCTAGCCTTTTAGCATACTCTACATCGTCAGCAAGTAAGATATTGTCAAACAATGTTCCAGATTTCACCTGACAAAACTAACATTTATCTTGTCATGGTCTAAAATGGGCATGGGATGATGATAGGGTAGTAGTAGAGAAAAAAAGTGGCAAAAGAGTACCTGCCACAATTCGATACCAACGTACTTCAAGTTGGGATAAACATAGAGATCAGGATCGTCCTTGAAATCTGTGGACCATATAAAAACACAGTAATAAATCACTTCAAAATTATGTTCATAAGAAAAAGAAGTAACACACTACGAAATAAATAAAAATGAACCTTTGGCTTCCATGGACCCTTGTACTCTGGGTTGGGAATCGTTGGGGCTGTCCATTCACCATCTTCATCGTCCCAATCTTCAGGCTGGTGTAAATAATTTTAACCATGAACTCTCATTACAATCAAGGCATAACATTTTATAATAAAGACATTCAAGAAGAATTATATGACTACCTTCTTCGCATCTGGATCAGTGATCTCTTTCGGAATGTCATCATAGCCCTATGGTAAATCAAACACTAGAGATTAGCTTGCTTATACATGTAATATAAGAGAATCAAAGGAAGTGTTACATGAGAAGGTTTTTACCTCTGGCTTCTTCTCTTCAGGATCAGCGATGTATTGCCTGTCATCCCAATCTTCAGGCTGCCATCATGCAAGGTACTTTAGTTGTATCCAATATTCATACAACAAAACAAAACAAAAAAGATACTATTTGTGACTAATTACCTTTTTGGCGTCGGGATCCTTGATTCTCTTCGGTGGGAGAAGTTCCCACTCAGTGTACAAGCTAACTTTTCGTTTCTCAACATTATCAACAAGAATGCTAAAGGTAGCGTCTTGATGCAGGGGGATCCGAGACAGATGATGCTGAGCTGTCAGATTACACGTTGATGGCGCTGAGATACCATGAGTTGGCAGATCAGCGCAAAGGCGGGAATTGATTGTGACATGTTCCTCATTGGGGTCGTTTTGAGTATGTTTCAGTCTTTTGGCCATAACTTTGGCTACAGGTGTCAGAATCGCGCATAAGACCCCAATCCGGAAAGCTCTTTTCGACGCGCACGCTTTCCACATTGAGCTACGCTCCATGTGGCCTTTTTTTCAATATCAAATTCTGCCGTTTTCCCCTCCGAATCACTAGATTTAGTTATTTTTTACTATTTATGGTAATATTTCGATTGTTAATTAGGAAGTCAATTTAAATCCGATTTAGGCCGGATTTTTGGGAGATTGCTTATTTTATTTCGAATTTCAATTTAGAGTGATTTTCGGGATTTTGCTATTTTTGGCAAAATTCGAATAAAGACGATTTTTTTTTGCTATTACAGTCCGGCTTGTGGACTGCTTTTTGACAGTTTTGATTTTATAATATTTTATTAAACCCTAGAGACTTTTTCTCTGGTTTTTGGGCGAATTTTCTCTTGTGAATCGTCTGTCGGAGCTAGCCTACAGGATAATCACTATTCTGTCTGGCGTCAGTTGGTGTCAGAGCTTCAACATCTTCTTGGGAAATTTCACCAGTTTCAATGGCTGGAGGTCGTGGTCGTGGTCGTCGTGAGCAGGTTCCGAATGAGGAAGCCCAACGCCGTGATCGCAGCGTTCAGGATGTGATGATTGCGGATTTGCAGAGGCAAGTCGCAGAATTAACCCAGCGCCTGGCGGCGCAGGATTTCGAGGATCGTGAGGCCTCTGATCACGATACCAATTCCACTTTCGAAAACCCATATCACAATCGCGCAGGATTCCGGGGCGCAGGATTCCGGGAGCACCGTGGTCGGGAGGAGCATCATGGAGACCTCGGTTTTCGGGTCGATCTCCTTGAGTTTTCTGGTACATTACAGGCCGAGGGATTCGTGGATTGGATTAATGAAGTGGAGCGTATTTTTTAATATAAGGAAGTCCCCGATCGTGTGAAAGTGAAACTGATCGCCATCAAACTCAAGGGCAGAGCATCTGCGTGGTGGGAACAGTTACGACGTTCACGAGAAAGACAGGGCAAAGCCAAGATCACTGATTGGGAGAAGATGAAAAAGAAGATGAAGGGCCACTTCCTTCCCTTCGGCTACACGCAAACCTTATTTCAGCGACTTCATACGTTGAGGCAGGGCGCGCGATCAGTCGATGATTACACGGAGGAGTTTTACCAATTGGTCGCCCGGAACGATTTATCTGAGACGGAGGAGCAGATGGTGGCGCGATATTTGGGGGGTTTACGTCAGTCCTTGCAAGATGTCCTCAGCCTTCATTCATTGTGGAGTGTTTCGGAAGCATACCAGCGTGCACTTGCTGTTGAAAAACAGCAAAACAGGAGACCAGTGATCAGGAGCGATCACAACAGTCGACCAGTTCGCCCTCAAGAGTCCCGTCCTGCTCAGCAGCCACCGCAGGGTAATTCTAACCCTACTATTAGATGTTTTCGTTGTGGTGAACAAGGGCATAGGGCGACTGATTGCAGGAAGCCTGCTAGTCAAAAGGGCAAAAATTTGTTGATTGAGGAAAACGTGGAAGACGAGACTGAGGAGATTGGTGAACCCGTGTATGACGATGATGAGACTGATGATGTGCTGTATGGAGATGGTCATGAGACTCTGGTCGTTCGCAAGAGTCTACTTACCCCCAAGGGCGATTCAGGGGACGATTGGTTGAGAACCAATATTTTCCACACGACTTGCACAGTTGCAGATAAAGTCTGTAAAATGATCATTGACAGCGACAGTTGTCCAGAAATTGCAATTGAAGACGGACCGTCATCCTAAGCCATACAAGTTGTCATGGCTAAATAAAGACAATGAGGTAACAGTTGATAGGCGATGCCTCGTGTCTTTTTCAATTGGTAGAAAATATTTTGATAATGCCTGGTGTGATGTTGTGTCTATGGATGCGTGTCATATATTGTTGGGTCGACCTTGGCAGTATGATCGCAGTGTCATTCATGATGGACGGAAGAATACATATTCCCTTAGCATCAAGGGAAAAAAGATTGTGTTGGCACCCCGGCGGGAAGGACTTACTCCTACCCCAGTAACCCATAATACTAATCTGCTTTCTATGTCCAAGTTTTTAGATGAGATTGAGCATGGCGGCGTGGTCTATGCCTTGCTACCTTGCGAGAACAATGCAGTAGATGTGGATACAGATTTACTAGTAGAGGTGCAGCGGCTGCTAGCAGAATTCTCTAACTTGATGCCAGAGGATCTTCCTCCTGGACTACCACCTATGAGGGATATTCAGCATCAAATTGACCTTGTTCCTGGGTCAAGTTTGCCAAATCGACCAGCATATCGCCTCAGTCCCAAGGAGGCCGAAGAGTTGCAGCGACAGGTGGAAGAGTTGTTGGAGAGGGGCTATATCCGAGAGAGTATGAGCCCATGTGCAGTCCCTGCTCTGTTAGTGCCAAAGAAAGATGGTTCTTGGCGTATGTGTGTTGACAGCCGAGCGATCAACAGAATTACAGTGAAGTACCGGTTTCCAATTCCCCGTCTAGATGATATGTTGGATCAGCTATCTGGTTCTAAGGTCTTCTCAAAAATTGACCTTAAGAGCGGTTACCACCAAATCAGAATAAGGCCTGGAGATGAGTGGAAGACGGCGTTTAAAACGCCACAAGGGTTGTATGAGTGGATGGTCATGCCTTTTGGGTTATCTAATGCGCCCAGTACATTCATGAGATTTATGCATCAGGTCTTGCGGCCTTTTATGGGGAAATTTGTTGTAGTTTACTTCGATGATATCCTCGTTTATAGTCCGACATGGACTTCACACTTCGATCACCTCCGTGCTGTTTTTGAGATGCTGAAAACGGAGTACTTGTTTGTCAATCAAAAGAAGTGTTCTTTCTTCACTACTTCTGTGACTTTTCTTGGTTTTGTTGTGTCTACTGATGGTGTTCATGTAGATCAGTCAAAGATAGATGCAGTCTTGGAGTGGCCCAGACCAAGAACCTTACATGACATCCGAAGTTTCCATGGCTTGGCGTCTTTTTACCGTCGATTCATTAGAAATTTCAGTACTCTGATCGCCCCTATCACAGAGTGCCTCAAGGGGCGTGATTTCCAGTGGTCTGAGGAGGCAGAGGCCAGTTTTCAACTGGTCAAGCAGAAGATGACCGAGGCTCCAGTTTTGGCACTTCCAGATTTTGACAAAGTGTTCGAGGTAAATTGTGATGCATCTGGCGTTGGCATTGGTGGTGTTCTGAGTCAGGCAGGTCGTCCGGTTGCTTTTTTCAGTGAAAAGCTATCGGGATCAAAGAAAAATTATTCCACTTATGATCTGGAGTTTTATGCCATAGTTCAGTCCCTGAAGCATTGGCGTCACTACCTAGTACAGAAGGAGTTTATTCTGTTTACCGATCATGAGGCCTTGAAGTACATCAATGGCCAACACAAGCTGAGTAGACGTCATGCCAAGTGGGTAGCATACTTGCAAGAATTCACTTTTACGCTGAGGCACCAAGCAGGGAGTTTGAACCGCGTCGCAGATGCCCTGAGCCGTCGTACCTTACTTCTCACCACCATGAGTACTAAAGTTGCAGGATTTGAGACGTTCACAGATATGTATGCAGCTGATCCTTCCTTTGGAAGGATATTTCAGGAGGTAACTGAGGGTCACCGTCATGATTTTGTTTTGCATAATGGGTATCTGTTTCGTGGATTACAATTGTGCATTCCAGATTGTTCATTGAGGCAGCAAATTATAAGTGAACTCCATAATGAGGGACACTTTGGCCGAGATAAGACATTGGCCCTTATCTCTTCTGAATTTTATTGGCCCAAGTTGACTAGTGATGTGGCCCATTATGTGAACCGTTGTTATGTGTGCCAGCGGTCTAAGGGAGTTCTCACCAATGCGGGATTGTACACTCCCTTACCTGTTCCTGAAGCTCCTTGGTTCGATGTCAGCATGGATTTTGTACTAGGCTTACCCCGCACCCAAAGGGCCTCTGATTCTATCTTTGTTGTGGTTGACAGGTTTTCCAAGATGGCTCATTTTGTAGCTTGCAGAAAGACTATGGATGTTGACCGGATTGCCCATCTCTATTTCAAGGAGATTGTGCGTTTACATGGTGTTCCTCGATCCATCACTTCAGATCGTGATACTAAGTTCATCAGTCATTTCTGGAAGAGCCTGTGGGGGAAACTGGGAACGCAGTTGAATTTCAGTAGCGCCTACCACCCCCAGACGGATGGCCAGACTGAGGTGGTGAACCGAAGTTTGGGAAACCTTTTAAGGTGTTTGGCAGGAACGAAGCCGAAGCAGTGGGATTTGGCATTGCCTCAGGCAGAATTTGCCTACAACAGATCAAAAAACAGAACCACAGGTTTAAGCCCATTTGAGATTGTCTATGGTCAGAACCCATCCGGGGTGTTGGACTTAGCCCCTATTCCACGTATAGGACGTTTCAGTCCTAAAGCAGATGAGATGGCAAAGTATCTTCGGGGTATCCATGAGCAGGTGAAACAGACCATTCATGAGAGCAATACCAAGTACAAGACTCGGGTCGACAATCATCGTCGTCAGGTACTTTTTGATGTTGGTGATTTTGTTTGGGCTGTATTAACTCGTGATCGTTTTCCTGTTGGTGAGTATAATAAGCTTAAGGATCGGAAGATTGGACCTTGTGAGGTCGTGCAGAAGATCAATGATAATGCTTACAGGTTGCGACTTCCCAGTCACTTGAAGACTTCTGATGTCTTTAATGTGAAGCACCTGAGTCATTGTTTTGTGGATCCTGATGATACTACTCTGAACTCGAGGACGAGTTCTTTCCAACCCGGGGTGACTGATGCAGGGGGATCCGAGACAGATGATGCTGAGCTGTCAGATTGCACGTTGATGGCGCTGAGATACCATGAGTTGGCATATCAGCGCAAAGGCGGGAATTGATTGTGACATGTTCCTCATTGGGGTCGTTTTGAGTATGTTTCAGTCTTTTGGCCATAACTTTGGCTACAGGTGTCAGAATCGCGCGTAAGACCCCAATCCGGAAAGCTCTTTTCGACGCGCACGCTCTCCACATTGAGCTACGCTCCATGTGGCCTTTTTTTCAATCTCAAATTCTGCCGTTTTCCCCTCCGAATCACTAGATTTAGTTATTTTTTACTATTTATGGTAATATTTCGATTGTTAATTAGGAAGTCAATTTAAATCCGATTTAGGCCGGATTTTTGGGAGATTGCTTATTTTATTTCGAATTTCAATTTAGAGTGATTTTCGGGATTTTACTATTTTTGGCAAAATTCGAATAAAGACGATTTTTTTTTTGCTATAACAGTCCGGCTTGTGGACTGCTTTTTGACAGTTTTGATTTTATAATATTTTATTAAACCCTAGAGACTTTTTCTCTGGTTTTTGGGCGAATTTTCTTTTGTGAATCGTCTGTCGGAGCTAGCCTACAGGATAATCACTATTCTGTCTGGCGTCACGTCTGGACGGAGAATAAATGTGTAAACATGAGTGAGTTGGTCAGTCTCACAGGGAACTTCCTTTTTGATCAGGTGGTTTGTCCCGTTGTAGTGAAGAATAGCATGAGTTCTCTTGATGCTTCCACAGACATCAGGCCCAAACATAATGCTACACCCAACCAACATAACAAAAAATCAGTACGTCTATAATAAACATATTTTAGAGATCACAGGGTAAGAAAATAAAACCTGTATGGGGTTTCACCACCGAATTGCTTCTGGTCAATGTCACCACTAATCAGTTTCATATAGCCACCACCACAATCAATCTTCTGCTCGTGCCTGACAGAAAATTGGAATACTAGAGTCTTGCCCTTGTTGTTAACTGCAAGGAACTTAGCCGAAATAGCGTAGAACCTGTGGTCTGGACTTGTTTGTATACCTGTACAAAATATGAAGCCATTAGTAAAGCTTGAAACTGAGGAGTTAAACGATACCTTCATCAATTCCGAGCTACAAGTATTGTAGAAGGTTACCTTTGTCATTAGGATCGCCATTCCATTTTTCAGCAGTGTAATTCCATTCCCCGGCCAACATCTCATCTTTCTTCCAGTCAGATTTTTCCCACCGACTTTCCCATCCATCTTCAGTTCCACAACAATATACAAAATCAGCCCCCAAAAAAGAGGGGGAAAAAAGTAAAAATTCTGCTGTTTGAAAACAGTGGACCGTACGATTAAAGCTGAAGCAGCTTCTATTTCCCTTGTTAATGATCTGTCATCTAATTTTTCTGCTGCTCATCCCACGTACAAACACACAATCACTCATTCTTTAGTGAATAAATTACATTCTAAATCACTAAATTTAATTCTACTTTAGTTTTTACTACTTTCCTTCCAAATCAACTCTTATATATGACATGATTTGATTGTTTTATTCTGGTAGATAAATTAAAATAATTATTTTTGGAGGTTTTATTAATTTTAAATAACTTCATGTACATCTGAATTTAATGCATTTTGTCGAAGAAAAATGAAAACAAAATAAATAAATGCACCAAATAATGAAATTGCAGGCTAGAAGAGTAAGGAAGAGATTTGTGTGTGAGCACTGAGTAGGCGATGTGGATCAAACCTGTCCACAACGTGAGCAATAAGTCCCTGTTTTAATTAAATTATCTTTAAAAATAATTTTTTCTATAAAAATAATATATATATAAGTGCAAAAAATCAAAAGAAAAAAAGTGGCATGAAAACAACCACATGCATTCTCTTTTTGTTTATCCATTTAATAATAATAACACTAATAATTTATTTGTGCTTCACCTACTAATCATGGTTAGGGGTGGCAACTGAACGGGTAGGGACGGTTTTGCATTATTTGGGGAATCTTAATTATATGTTTTGGGGATTTTTTTTGTCTTCATGCTGATCTCTTACGGATCTTTACGGGTTTCGGTTAATTCTCATTTCAAAAAATAAACAAACATCTTTGAAATCAATACAATACCTAAAACTTGTAAGATATATCATATTATCTCAAATTAATCTCTATCTATAATATGAAAGTTTCAAACGTTAATATTCATATAACACACAATGTATATGTACAATCTTAACCATTTTCAATCTCAACAAATCAATGTATATTAAATAAGAAAATATCTAAACTTCAATTTTAGTTCCTTTAAGATGTAACAGTGGCAATACATAATCTCACAAATATTTTTCGAAGATTCTCATGATTATTTTTGTAAAATTTTGAGGATTCCTATGATTATTTTTTAGGGATCCATACAGTTATTCATGTGATATTTTTTATGTTTAATTAATATTAGGACACATATTTTGTTATTATTAATTTAATTGATGTAACACATATTATATATAATTTTTAGTGACAGATTATGTTATGTGTCACATTATCATTTTAGTGGTACAATAATTATAATATTATCATTTTTTTGTGACACATCATTATTTTTGGTGTTTGGAGATGTAATGTGACATCAATAATTATATATATATATATATATATATATATATATATATATATATATATATTAAATCACTAATATGGGTTGAATATTACCCAACAAACGATAATATAAGTTATTCTAATAGAAAATTAAAATATTAAGAATTAAAATACACTAAAAATATATATAACAATATAATTATTTAAATAAACATTAAAATTAATTTTGTTATTATATCATTATATTAAAAATATCTAAAACATAACTGGGGAGTTTTATTTTTAATGGTTATAAATAAGATTACATAATGACGCCTGAAATATAATAATAAAAAATTATTTTAATAAATAGTAAATTTTTTGACGTTTTTCCTAATAAATCACCGGTGATCGGTATATTTATCGATATAACACCGGTCAGATTATATTTCCCGATCTAACACCCGTAGCAGTAAAGCGCTCCCCCTGAACCGTGTTACACACTGATTTGGTGTCACGTGGGTATAGCGCGCCCCCTACCCCACGATATACGGTGATTTGACATCACGTGGGTATAGCGAGCCCCCTGATCTGCGCTATACCTGGGTATCTGACACGTGGGGTATAGCGCGGTGCAGGGGGCGCGCTATACCCCTAAACACCCGCCCCTCCACATCTCAATCCTCTCTATAAATACCCTCATCCTCAATCACTTTTATCACACCAAATTCTCTAAATTTCTCTCAAATACTCTCTTTTTTTAAGGTATGTTTTATAATATTTTTACTATTATGTATTTAATTTATTTAAGTATTTTATTTTATTTAATATTTTACTAATATAATTCTTTTGCAGATATATAATGGAATACTTCGCTCGGATGTAAATCATATATCTTTACACTTTGCTGATACGGTAACATTTTAACGTTTTAATTTAATTTAAATTATTAGTAATAATTAGTTGATTTATTTAATGTATGATTATTAGATTAAGAATTAAATATCTCGACACTTTGCTGATACGGTAACATTTTACCAAAGTCGCTACAGGTAAGTGACGTGCACCCTTTAAGGTTGAATTGATTGCCTCAGCCAAGTTGGTCGTCATGTGTCCATATCGATATCCACCATCATATGCGTTCGTCCACATTTCTTTATCGATGAGGCTGATATAATCGTATCCTTCCTCATTCTTCGCCCACAAATCTTGAAGCATTGATTCAAACGTTCGAGGAAGTAGTTCGTAACCTGATCAAAAAATGTATAACTTACTAACTTGCTTTCTTTGCAAAATTAAAATGATCAAAATATGTATAACTTACTGACTTGCTTTCACTTACCTATGCGCACAATTAATTGACGCTCATCATTCTTCTTGTACCTTCCATGATAGTTCGCAGCAATGTGTCGGAGACAATACCTATGTTGGACAAAGGGTGGTTGCCACATTGAACCCAAATACTTCATTGCTACTTTGATCCCCGTTCCGCGATCTGAAATGACACAATTTTTTCCCTCGTGATAACATGTGCACGTAAATTTCGAAGGAAAAAAGCCCAAGAATATGTATCTTCTCATTCGACAAGAGCAAAAGCAACTGGAAGAATGTTGCGATTGTCATCTTGGACAACTGCCAATAATAAAACTTGCTTGTATTTTTCATACAAGAAAGTCTCGTCGATCTGAACCATATGCTTGCAGTATTTGACAACATTAACGCACTGTGGGTAACTCCAAAAAAACCCGGTAGAATTGGCTTCGATCGCGAAGAACTCGATCATTATGGTATGCATAAGAGGTTTCGAAGTCCACAATTGTCCCAGGATTCAACGTCTGCACCAGCCTAAACCAACCTGGAAGTTCGTTGTAAGATGCATCTCATTCGCCATGAAGTTTGACAATGGCATTTTGTTTTGCCAACCAAGCTTTTTTATAGGAGACAGTGTACCCATACTGCGATTGTATAGTTGAAATCAACACTGCAACAGCTATATGAGAGCTTGTTTTTACCATGGGCATGATGGCTTGACATATCACTTCAGAGTCCAAGTTGGGATGATCTTGGTTGACCTCTCCAGCACAACATGTGTGAGGACCGTTGTATACTGTTAGTTCTCATATGTTGTTTTTCCTATTCCTTTTCGATACGCGAACCATCTAATTGCATCATTTTTCGTGTCGGGCACAGTAGCATATATATTTTTCAGTCGTGGATCGGTTAACTCTGGACTGAACAGAATTATGGATATTGTAATTTTTTATAGCCATCACCGCTTCTTCTTTGCTTGAGAACTCCATGCCTAAAGATAACTCACCATTATTTATTGATGAGTAATATCCATAGTCACCGAGATGAGGCATATCCGCAAATTCTGGTCCGTACATTGCACCATAATTAGCTTCATACATGTGTGCAAGAGGGTCAGTTTGTGCCACATTTCCTGGAACTTCATCATCATCGGAGTTTAATTGCGGTGATTCTGGGTGAATGAATAGTCCAGTCTCAGCACCATCCGCACCAGGCTCACGAAGCGGTTCTTCTGGTGGAGATGATGGTTCCTCCATGCTCTCCACATTTAGGTCGAAGAACCTACTACTTGCACGCCTTCCCCTTGAACTGGAAGGCATATCGACATTGAGATCGAAAAAGCTCGCAGTCGAATGCCTCCCCCTGGAGCTTGAAGCCATCGTGTCAAATGAAAACTGCACAGATGGTTGCATTGATGGCATCTCCATATGGTCAAAGAAATTTGCAGATGAATGCCTTCCCCTTGAACTGGACGCGGTGTTGCCATACGGATTGTTCGTTGACCCACCTCGGTACATATCGTAAGGAGTTGCGGATGAATCTCTCCCCATTATGGCATTAAAATCATTACACATTACTGTAGTTGGGCTGTCAACTTGATCAACTTGTTCAGCCAGCCCATAGTGTGAGCTTAAAGATTGATCCCGAACAGAACGCACTTAAACAAAATGTGCATACATCTCAATAGCGGCGTCTGAATAATTACTTTGAGCTTCAACCATCATTTGAACATCATCATTGTTCGAAAGTTTGAACGCTGTATAAGTTAATGGCAACAATGATGTTGGAAATTTGTACTGCAACGACGACATTCTTCTACTACTTCCAACATGAATTTTCCTCGAAATCTTCGTTATCAGCTCCTCAAGAGTTATGTTTCCCTTGAATGATATTTTAACACGCTCATTTTGATACGAAAACAACGTCGGTTTCATCTTCTCGAATTTCACCATCTTAATAAACAATAGCTGAAAGTCGTGCCATTCTTTGAGTTTAAAAGTGCGACAATATTATATCTGCAAAAAAAATAACTGAAACAAACCTGATTAAATAAATTATATATGAACGAAAATATAACACAAATTTTTTTTTACACATCAACGTAAATAATTAAAATAATATAATTTTATATTATTACTTGCACCGCAAAACTATTTCGACGTATGCTCCCGCTTTTCAATTTTACAAACATAAAAATTAATTGAAAATAATTAGTATAATATTTTTTTCAAATAATGATAATAAACAATAAATATAATTAAAAAATTATAACAAAATTACTTTATAACAAAAAATCGCACGAACTTCTAAATCAAATATGAGAAGATTGTCATAATTATTACTCGTTGACGGAATTTTTGTATTAATTTATAAGTTGAGATGAGAGATCTGAGGAGTTGTGAGAACCGGAGGAGTATATTTATAAATATATAAGGCGCGGTACCTGCACCACGTTATATGTAATTATTATATAGCGTGGACTAGGGACCGCATTAAATATAATTTTGGTACGGCGTATAGCGCGGCCCCTGATTCGCGCTATACCCCTACGTGGCGTATATCGTAGAGCGGGGGGCACGCTATACTCCACGTGACGTCAAATCAGCATATAACGCGATTCAGAGGCGCGCTTTACTGCTACGGGTGTTAGATCGAAAAATATAATCTGACCTGTATTAAATCGATAAATATACCGATCATCGATAATTTTTTTTTAAAGAAAAACATCAAATTTTATGCCCTCATTTTTGTTAAAATAAATAAATTATATATTTAATAAAATAAACAAGAAAGAGAGACAACACAGAACCTGGAACCCGCGTGTATTTTTTTTGGGAGGGGGTGAATCGATTTTATAAAGTCATTCCAAGCCCCTAATTCGGTAACGCCGTGTTTCTTTTTCCTCTCTAATTTCCACTCATTTCATTTCCTCTCCACTCCTTTCTGCAATTATTCCCGACTTTCCATGGCTTCCTGCATACCTAGCCTCGAACCCGCCCCCGACACGTGTCCCGAGTTCAAACGGCGGAAACGAAGGATACCAGACCAGAGGCTTGCCTCTTCTCATTCTCATCAACGTAACCAAAGAATTAAGCGATGGCGAACACAACGCGAGCAACACATCTACTCCTCCAAGCTCATCCAGGCCCTCCGCCGTTCTCGTCTGACCTCAACTTCCTCCTCCACCGTACAGGAAGTTCACGATACGGCTGACAGAGTCCTCGCCGTTTTGGCCAAAGGAACCACGCGTTGGAGCAGAGCGATCCTCACCGCTCGCAAGATGTCCAGACAAAAGAAGGCCAAGGCCGCCGCCAATACGAGGTTGAGGAAGCCGGCGTTTAACATGGAGAAGAGAAAAACGCCTGTCATTCAGAGGAAGTTGAAGGTTTTGGGACGTCTGGTTCCCGGCTGCCGGAAATTATCGTTCTCGAACCTCATAGAGGAAACCAGCGATTACATAGCGGCCCTGGAGATGCAAGTTCGAGCCATGACGGCTATCACCGAGTTTCTCGCCGGCTATGGACCGCAGCGGGCGGCGGACCGGCTTGCGTCGAATGCCAACTCTTGAAAAGATGTTCATTTGTGATTATTATTATTTTCGGAAACTGTTTTTGGTGAGATTCTCAAATTCCTGTATTTTATTGTGTGTACATGACCTTTTTCTCCCTTTCTATTTTATTGTGTATACATGACATTTTCCCCCCTTTCTTTTGAGCTCCTCCACTAGATGTTTATTTCATTATATTTATTATTATTCTTTGGTTTTTTAATGCTGAGCAAAGCACCAGTCAATTAATGGATTAATAATAAAATAGAACATACCATACCCACGCCACCTACTTCTTTGTTTTAGTGGAATAATTGAAGCCTAACCAATCACTTCTTTGGCACACATGTTGGTTTAATTCTTTGGAGTGGAACCAAAGGAACTTCAAAATTGTGTCGGCAAATGATCTAGTTTGCGACAACGATTTGTCAGATGGATGTAAAGTTTAAATGCGATAGATATTTGTAAGATATGAACCCTAATTAATAACAGATTCAATTTGAATTCATTTAGTTCCTTTCATTTTTCATGTGGCAATGTATTTGCATAAATATGAACATAGGATAGGCGTAATGCGAGGTGTTTTTATGAGCGAAACATCCTCACAACATGTGCCCTTGATTAAGTAGCCCTTGCCTTGACAGTCGCAGCGCATGTGCCTCCGTGGCCCTACATTTTGAAGTGCATCCACTCCCCCTAGCCCCACCCCTCAATTGGCTTGCATGTGCCGGGGCCCCATCCCCCTCCTCCCTCCTTTAACCCCTTGAAAATGTAAAAAAAAAAAAAAAAAAAAAAAAAAATTGTTCCTCTTTTTCTTTTTTGGTTTAATATATGTGAATGGGCCTCTTAAAAACCCGTTTTATCACCTCTAGCTCTAGTTATCTCCTCAGCTTCCTTAGGGTAAATGTGCATAAAAATAGAATTTTCTCGTTGGTTCCTCATTTGCTTGGCGATGATGTCTGTGACTCGGTTGGCCTCCCTCGGTATGTTATGAATCTTTACTTCCCAATTCCTTTTGAGCAGATTGTCTATGTGTTGAAGTATTGTTAGTTGTCTGTGTTCGGTCGATCTATTGTTTATCAGTTTTACTGCTTCCTTGTTATCCGATTCCAGTATAACTTTTCTTTCTCCTTTTATCCATGTCATTTTTAAACCTTCATGAATTCCCCAGAGTTCTGCTTCCAATAAGAAACAAATACCTATTTTCCTGCCAAATCCCCAGAGCCAATTACCTTCGTAGTCTCTAGCTATTATTCCACATACTGCATCTCCATCATTCTGGTTTCTTTTTCCATCAGTGTTTATTTTACAGTAGCTAATCTCTGGTTTTTTCCATCCATATTGGACATTCTTCTTGGTTTGATTAATCTCAGTCTTTAGGGTTTTCGAATTTTCAACCTCTTGAGTAAGTCTCAAGGCTTATTGGATGATTGAATCTCTCTCAACCATTTCAAAGTCGAAAACTACCTGATTTCTTCTTTTCCAGATTAACCAAATAACAGAGCTGAACAAAATCGGCCAATTCTCAGTTCTAGTATTTGGGGTTTAGGGTTTAGAGTTTAGGGTTTAAAGTTTAGGGATAAAAATTTTGGACTAAAAAACACAGAACCTACGATCGAATATTTTTGAAGTCATATGAAAAATATCAATAATTAGAACTTTGCTACAACTGTAAAGCTTATCTCATTTTTTTTGTTTAACTCTACTTTACGAGAAAATACCTCTTTTTAAAAATTTGCACAGAACCTCAACCTGACCATGACAATTACCTCAAGTAATCGGCGCCCCTGTGTCTTTGATCATTAGCACCCCTTTTATCCTCCTCCATAATTAAAACCCTAAACAAGATGCTGTCTTGTCAGTCCCTTCATTCTCCTTGCACACTAAGGAATTGATGGATCGGGATTTCTCCAACGTTACCTTTATTCAGGTGATTACATTTTGGTACATATATGTATACACTCAATGGAGCCCTAAACTTCCTACTTTTCTCCTTTTGCTGCCAATTGTTTCCAGTTCCAAAAGGAGATCACGTTAGCTCAATATGTCTAGGGTTTGTTCTATTTATTTTGGGGTTTGCTTGAAGGTGGTAGATTTTGTGGTGGGTGTACATGACGCTGACCCAACTTGCATTGCATGAGACAGGTGAGAGAGCCTGAGCGAGGCCCCCACTCTTTTGGAACCATATTTATTATATATATGAATTTATTATTTGAATTCTTGTTTGTTATGCTTCTTGAAAACAATGATGTTATTAGGATATGATCGATATTATGGATCTACGAAATATTTTATGTTAGGAGTAATTTTAGGTATATAAAAATATAAATATAAATATAAATATAAAATTAGATTATCAATAAAAATAAAAATATATTTAAATTAAAGAAGAATTTATAATTTTTATAAAATGTGATCATCTACTGTTCGATATTCTCTCAATCCATCCTACTTGATATATAATATATGAATATGAGTGCGTGCGTGCGTGTAGATATGGGTGGAGCTACAAAAGAAAACAAAGGAAGAAACAAAGGGCAGGAGGAGGTCAGGTGAGCAGATGGCGGGGCAAAGAAATTTCATTATCTCGACCTCTTGTTTTCTTTCCCTTGTTAAAAGTTTGTGACACCTATGTCCTTCCAGCGTGGCATGCCACATTTCACTTTCTTTGGTGGTGCCCTGATGGTGACGTTGTACATGTATAGTTATGCCACGTGTCTCCTACTGTCATGTCAGCAAACCAGATTTATATGCTACTAGCTCTTTTCGTTGGATCAACCACCGTACGTTCTCTTTCTCCCACTGCATTATTATGCATGTGAACGGCTATGGCTGTGCATACGACAACCGCCAAACCCAATCCCACCCTTCATTTTATTTCTCACAATTATTTCTTATCATTAGCCTCAAAGCTCTATCATCATTATATGTGAACTTAGCTATAAAAGATAATATATTTTTTAAAAGATATAAATTCGATTAGTTATGTTTATAAAATATATCTAAATTATCAATACTAACTAAAAACAATTTTCACAGATACTGTCTATATAAATATAAAATTTTATTTACATATATAATTGTACATACACAAATTGATATGTTATTTAACACCTAATCTAATGTCTTGGTTGTTGAAAAAATAAGAATAATACAATAATTATATCTTGAGATTACAAATAAACTGTTTCGAAGTTTGAGATTAGTTTACGATTTATGTTAGTTCAAAGGCTTTTGATGCAATTAACGCAAATTGCTTCATTGGCTTGGATCAACAGGCTTTGAAGTTGAAACATGGAATTCCTTGCTTTGTATCTCGACTTCATCATGTTAAAAAGGGTTTTAACAAACAAAGACGGTGGGAGCAATAAATGACGAAACAAGAGATCGCTTTTGAGTTGTCAAGGGGCCCAACCGCCATAAGTATTAGGGGAGGGGGCCCAACAAAGAGGGTTTGGGGGCCCTAAAAACCAAGGGTGGGAAGGAAGAGGACAAAATGTATATCAAACAAACAGGAGAGGGACGGGTGGGTTCCTTGGCAGTTTGGCCACATGTTGGGAGTTAAAAAGGGGCGGTGGCGTGTTATTAGCTGCACAATAAATGAAAGTCGCACACAACCATTGTCCTAATTAATTATGACTCTTTTATCTTGTGACAAAAGATAGTTTGGACTCTCTCACGTTTCAACCGTTTCAACATCTGATAAGCATGTACTGGGGACATCTTCCCACACGTGGATGGATCCTTAGTGGCTTCGATTGTGACCCTTCATCCTTTGCGAAGGCCATAAGAGCTGCCTATGAAAAAACAGGCACATATCCCGTATCAAAAACAAAAGTGATCGGAACGTAACTTTTTAAAAATCGGTGACCAAAAATAAGACAAACTGGAAACAAATGGGATCACTAATGAATTTACCCTTATTTTTATTGTTGAGGCATCTTTACTGCAACTGGCAGCAAATTAGAGTAACTACATATAACTAGTTATGGAAGAATGGACTTTCTTTGGCAATGACATACACAAGGTCGTGGATACTGATGAAGTACTCAAATGAGCGTCGGACTGTATATTAGTTTCTCCGGGGCAGCCGTACTATAATCGACGGTAGACATCTCTTAAGAAACTAGAGTTGCAAACTGCAATTAAATACTCAGAAATTTGATTAAAACACCGATTTTCGGTACTCATTCTCGAGGCAGAAAGGAAAAAAAAGAAAGGGCTCTAGCAGCAACATCTTTGTATAGCTCCCAATTAGGCCTTGGATGGTTCAGCCCTCGGCCTCCACAAACCCAACCTATATTTGTGTGTATATTTCAGTATCAGCTTTCTCTGCAAGACCGAAATAAAAATCCATGAGTTGTTAACTCAATCTCAGTAGAAACGAAATGACAATTCTACAAATATATGTACATAAATAGCAAAGTTTTTTACACCCTAAAAAACAAAACACTTTCATAGGACAACGAGCGCGCATAGGCATCGCGGATAAAACTACCACAATACAGCAAAATTGCGTGTAACGCTAATTCAACTCGGCAGATATCAAGACTATATGCCGACATTCTACTCTGTATAACAATCAGATAATTAGTAATCATAGCTGATGGATCTAACCCATTAGGTTGAGTATAAACCAGTGCATTGTGTAGACACTAATTTCTCACCGAAGACTCCCACAGCCGCACGCCGTATGATTCTCAACCAAACGCAGTCAACGCCGTTTTTCTCGGCACCAAGTAACACCGTGGAGTTAGAGGACACAACAAACAACAAAAATCAAGAGTTTTAGTTCGGTTGGGACTCAAAAATTCGAACTAAAAATAACAAAATCATGTGCTATAAATGGGTGGAAGAACACGATAAGAGGGGACTACTTTGGGAAGCCAGAGAGATACCAAAATTCAAACCCTTTCGGAAAATATAAATTAAGAGAGAAGAAAGAAGAGAAGTTACCTCGTTCTCCATTGGAATCGGGGCCACCGACGCTATTTCATCGGACTAGAAATCGTTCGTTTTTTTCGAAGAGGCAGAGGAAGAGAGATAGTCGAGATCGGAGTTCGATCGGCTTGTATTCATCGCCGATTTACGACAACGATGGCTTCCTTCTCTATTTGCGCCGCAATGAGGAAAGCAAAAGGAGAGAGCACAGTTGAAAGAAATGAATTCACGCGTTTTTGGTTTAATTAGGACACTAGCCATTAAGGAGTTCCTCCTTTGTAGCGGTGGAATAATGTTTTTATTTATTTTAATTTGGTCACTAATTGTATTTGTTTTTATTTTGGAATCTCTATCTTACTTTTATTTTAATTTAGTCATTTCTGTTTTATTATTTATTTATTTTTTCTTTTACGGTTTTAGTTTAATTTTTTTTATTTTATTTTTTAACTAACCCTTTTTACTTTTTTATTTTATTCATTTTATTTTCTTTCTTTATTTTAATTTTTTTTTAATTTTTTTAATTTTTTTTGTTTATTTCATTTTTTTACTAACTTATAATTATCTCTGTTACCTATTTTATTTTAGATTTTTTTCTCGTATTTATTTTTGTTTCATTATATAACATTTTGTGGTATTTTCAGTGGTAATTTTAATCGATCAAAGGTAATTATTCGAATCGATATTTTAAATTTTAATTTTAATTTTTCATTTTCGCCGTAAAGACAACCGATAAATTAATTGGTACCAAAAGGGTGATTCAAGGGTGCTAATCCTTCCTTGACCATAATCAACTCCCGAACCCGACACATTTATAGTGAAACGCAAATCAGATAAGATGATGTTCGATCATCCTAAATCTTATTTTAAAATGATTGATGGTGACTTCAAATCATTTTTACTAAGTCGAAACCCAATTCCGGGTCCACTCGAAAGACGGTCGCGACAGCTTGGCGACTCCGCTTAGGACAGGTAAGTGAGTCAGGCCAGAATTAATTTTCGGTTGTCTTTTTATGCGAAAATAGTAAATTTTAATTTTAATTTACTTATTCGATTCCAATTATTTACCTTTGATTATTTTTTAAAATACATAGTTGTACTGATGTTTTCTTTCAATGATTTCAGATTTTTGAAAAATTCATCTCTGGCTCTATACCTGAGCTCCAAACCCTTTTAAGTGGGGGTGAAAGCAACGCCTTCGTGGGAATTTATTCTCCGTATAGGCCTAGCAAGTAACTTTCGGGATTCATATACCTTATGTCTTCGTGTGAATTTATTCTCCGTATAGGTATAAGGGAATGTATCCTCTCGAGTTTAACTTAGTCAACATAAGCTTGTAATGGGCTTAGGACTAAGGGTCTAGCAAGCCCAAGGGGGCACCAGCAAGGAGAACTCGAATACTTTTTTTTAGAACCTAAATCGGGAGATTACAGGGAATTAGAGCCTACCCCAAAATCTCATTCCAAACCCTAGGATGCTTTGATATTATTTCTTGCTTTATTTCATGTTCAAAGTATGTGAACTAGAAATTTATGCGATTAGGACTTGCTCAAAATCAACTTGTGGGATAGAGATCATGTCCAGGTAGTAAAAATAAGCATGTGGGGTAGATATCATGTGGGGTAGGAATTTTCATTTTCATCAATTTTTTATTATCCTTATCTCACTAACTTTTTCCTTTCATTTTTGTTCTTTTTTATTTTTCATCATTTACATCATTCAAAAGAGGTGTTGATCCACCAAAAATGTGTTTGTTAAACATGAGTAATCTGCATTAATAGACAAAAGGGTTATAATACAAAGAGATGAAAAACTCAAAAGTTCAGCTGTGGTCAAAGAATACTCAGAGGCAAAGGTTGTAGGGGCAAGACGAGGAAAATGTTACTGACCCAGACGGTCCTTTCAAGAACTACGAGAACAAGATAAAGAATTCAAGAAACAAGCCGATAAACTTCAGATGGGGGGCTCTAATGGCACTTTCATTATAAACAAGCTCGGCAGAGAGTGAAAGTCGAAGATGTAGTCATTCGAGACCTTTTTTTTGGTAAGCAGTTCGTCACTTGCACAAGTTTAGCCAAAGGAGCCGAAACGGTTCAACTGGATATTCAATCGGTAACAAAAAGGACGAAAGACGAATCAACTTGTCAGAAGCTGTTCGGGATCTATACCATCAAAATGTTTTTTGTCTCTCCAAACGTAACACTTTTGTCCCCAATAAGGATTGTTCATAATATCAAACACATTTTTGGATCAATGCCTTTGACATTTCATACATCATGTATTTAGACATATTTTGCATTTTGTTATTTTCATTCCTTTGCATTTGCATTAACTAACGAAAATATGTCTCATCAAAAGGGAACACATACTAGATACACCGCCTCAAGCCTTTGACACGCCCCATCTGCATAACCCCTGCTCAAAAAAGAAGAAGATGAACATGATGTACAAGAATGTGCCGAATTTAGAGCTTTGATCCAGCTAATGATGGACAGAAAAGAGCTAAAATTTTACGATGAAGGCAATGACACTCCCAAAGCAGAACGAGTCATGGCAAGCGGGGCATCCTGATGAGGCCTTATTCAATTTTGAGGCATCTTGTTTGAATTTGTTTTTTGAACTTTCTCATATTTGAAACTTGTTTTTGAATTTTCTTTGGATATTTCAATGAATTTATGTTGAGTATTTAATCAAATCTACAACTTGAATTCTTTGAATATCAACTGAGTCAAAAAACTTTGTAAATGATCGAAGTTATATATCTTTGACAAAGTGACATGATTAAAATTGGTAAAATAATGACCTTTTTTTCCAGAAGGAATGCTCGAACACCATACCCTTCTCTTTTAAGAACCGACATAGCATTCTCCCTTCATAAGACTTAGTATTTAGATGTGCATAGGTGCAGAAAACATAGGGCATCTTTTGCATATGACATTTCTATACTTTTTATTTAAGACGTTCAGTGATGATAATGATCTTCAAAGATGGAATAGTCGAGTATGTAAATCTAGTTTAGGTCAGTTGCTTGAAAATTGAACTTTAAAGATGAGATTTCTTGACTTTAAAAAAACACCTAGACTATAACAGATTCTTCTTGACAAACTTAATAAATTGGATCCGTATAATCAGATTATAATATTATATATAATAAAACTTGAGTTGTCCATCTAAAGCAATTGGTTAAACGCCCCGGCTTTATGGATAATATTCAGCTAGTCTGATAAAAGTTATTATATTATACAATAAAGCTTGAGCTGTCCATCTAAGACAATTGGTTAAACGACTCGGCTTTATGGATAAGATTCAGCTAACATGGTAAAGGTGTTTACATATTGAGATGTCCCTCTAGAGCAATTGGTTAAACTGCCCGACTTTATGGATTCAGCTAGCCAGACAATGGCGAATTAAATTTATTTAAATAAGGAGTTTCGGTAAAAGTGGACTAAGGGAGGTAAGGAACACCTGTTATAGTCAATTTCACACGAGCACTCAAGAATTTCATTTTGAGACCGATATTTCTGCATTACCTTTGTTAGAAGAGCTTACAAAACTTGAACAAATGGAACATTTCAGAGAACCGAATTAGAAGGTCTAGTAATTGATAATGCTAGTTGCGTCATTTTGTCCGCATCCAATTAAAATGCCAAGCCCAAGAAAAGCATGTTGCAATAACCGAAAAAATGACATTTTCATTGATGAAACCTTAGGTCAACCTAAAGTCAACTCATCCATTTGAACATTTGTCAAAGAGCTATAACTCTGAAAGCATTAAAAGAGCTATTGATTCCTTTGATATACTTTGAACTCGTGTTTACAATTTGATTCAATTAAGGAGCAATATTTTACATCATTTTTATCCTTTTCCCTCCTAAAACAAGAAAAAGGAGAAAAATATTTTCAAACAGGACAATCTCATATATGAAAGGTTTGTAAAGCCAAAGCTCGAAAAGAGAATGGGGCACGATCGATTCTAGGGACCATATTGGCAGACAAAGCACGGGACTCCAATCCAAGAGATAAAACATAAATAATTCATGTTGCATGCATCTTAGGCATACCTAAGAACATCATATTTATTCTTTTTTGCAAACATGATTTTTTACAGCTTTTAGAGTCAAGTTTCGACTTCAAGACGAATGATACTCGATTCAAAAGCACCTTTAAAGATCGATGGTGGTTGCTTAACTCAACAGCAAGAAGCTACACCTCAACCAACTCGACAGATTGCAAGATTGACAATCAACTTCAGATTTCCAGCCATATTTCAATTCCACAACGGAAGATATTCAGCTGACAGAATTTATCAGTGGGCATTCACATGTAGGGGAATCATCCAAAATCATATCACTTTGTGTAGACCTGCTCAGGGGAACCACCTGAAGAATTACGACCGGCTTAGAAGGGAAGTCATTTCTTTATTTATTCGCAACATAACTCAAGGCTAGAAGGCTTATCTGCAAAAAAAGACCTTCGAAGTTTGACCACGCTCAACTCAAAAGCACATCATTTGCAGAATAGATTAAGTCGAGAAAGGCTATCTGCCATCCAAAGACTTTCAAGTTCGACTACGCTTACCTCCAAGACATATCATTTGCAGTATAACTTAAGTCGAGAAGGGTTATCTGTCAACCAAAGACATTCGAGTTCGACTACGCTCAGCTCCAAGGCACATCGATTACACTCAGCTTCGAGGGCACAACATTTACAACATAACTCAAGGCTATAAGGGTTATCTGTCACCAAAAGACCTTCGAGTTCGACTACGCTCAGCTCCAAGGAATATCATTTGCAGCATAACTTAAGTCGAGAAGGGTTATCTGCCAACCAAAGACCTTCGAGTTCGACTACGCTCAGCTCCAAGGCACATCATTTGCAACATAGCTTAAGTCGAGAAGGGCTATCTGCCAAAGACCCTCGAGTTCGATTACACTCAGCTTCGAGGATACATCATTTACAACATAACTCAAGGCTAGAAATGTTATCTGTGACCAAAAGACTTTCGAGTTTAACTACGCTCAGCACCAAGGCACATCATTTGAAGCATAGCTCAAGGCTAGAAGGGCTATCTGCCACCAAAAGACCTTCGAGTTCGACTACGCTCAGCTCCAAGGCATATCATTTACATCATAACTCAAGGCTAGAAGGGTTATCTGTCACCAAAAGACCTTCGAGTTCGACTACTTTCAGCTCCAAGACATATCATTTGCAGTATAACTTAAGTCGAGAAGGGTTATCTGCCAACCAAAGACCTTCGAGTTCGACTACGCTCAGCTCCAAGGCACATCATTTGCAGCATAGCTTAAGTCGAGAAGGGCTATCTGCCAACCGAAGACCTTCGAGTTCGATTACATTCAACTCAGAGGCAAATAAAACTTACAGCATAGCTTGAGGCAAGAGGGGCTATCTGTCAACATAGTTGTCGAGTTCGATTCCATTCAATGACATATTAATCACACTACTGTCCGGTTGCAGTCGAGGTTTTCAAGTCTAGAAGAAGACATGGGTTAGCCGTGCCTTAGTGACAAAAAACTGTTCTTCAGTAGCATAACTTAAGTCAAGAAAAATTATCTGTCGACAAAGACCTTTCGAGCTCGATTTCATTCAGCTCGAAGGCCTATCAACCACATGATGGAGTCAATGAACTACTTTCCAGTCGAATTTCCAACTAAGGTCTTTAAGCCGAGAAGAAGACCAAAGGGCAATGAGAAGTCGCATCCCGATTCAAGTCCCGAACTGCGGCTTCAATTCTATATCATTTCGAGATAAACTCGATTTCACGAGGGAGAGTCATCCACAACTTAATTCGACAGGAAGTTTTTCTTAATTGAAATATCAGTTAATTTTCAACTCCATCGAACGAAAATTAGTGTCTTTTTATCTTTGTCCTAATTTTCGTTCCACGAAAAAGAACAAAGAGGGACAGTTGTAGACACTAATTTCTCATCGAAGACTCCCACACCCGCACGTCGTATGCTTCTCAACCAAACACAGTCAACGCCGGTTTTCTCGGCACCAAGTAACACCGTGGAATTAGAGGACACAACAAACAACAAAAATCAAGAGTTTTAGTTCAGTTGGGATCAAAAATTCGAACTAAAAATAACAAAATCATTTGCTATAAATGGGTGGAAGAACACGATAAGAGGGGACTACTTTGGGAAGCCACAGAGATACCAAAATTCAAACCCTTTCGGAAAATATAAATCAAGAAAGAAGAAAGAAGAGAAGTTACCTCGTTCTCCATTGGAACCGGGGCCACCGATGTTACTTCATCGGACTAGAAACCGTTCATTTTTTTTTGAAGAGGCAGAGAAAGAGAGATAGTTAAGATCGTGAGTCGGTCGGCTTGTATTCATCATCGATTTACGGCAACGATGGCTTCCTTCTCTCTTTGCGCCGCAGTGAGGAAAACAAAAGAAGGAGAGAGCACAGTTGAAAGAAATGAATTCACGCGTGAAATAAGGGTTTTTTTAGTTTCATAGATTTTTTGGTTTAATTAGGACACTAGCAATTAAGGAGTTCCTCCTTTGTAGCGATGGAATAATGTTTTTATTTCTTTTAATTTGGTCACTAATTGCATTTGTTTTTATTTTGGAATCTCTATCTTACTTTTATTTTAATTTAATCATTTCTGTTTTATTATTTATTTATTTTTTCTTTCATGGTTTTAGTTTAAATATTTTTTTATTTTTTATTTAACTAACCCTTTTACTTTTTTATTTTATTCATTTTATTTTCTTTCTTTCTTTTAATTTCTTTTAATTTTTATTTATTTTCTTTTTTTACTAACTTTTAATTATCTCTATTACCTATTTTAAATTAGAACTTTTTTCCTCGTATATATTTTTATTTCATTATCTAACATTTTGTGGTAATTTTAATCGATCAAAGGTAATTATTTGAATCGATGTTTTAAATTTAAATTTAAATTTAAAATTTTAACTTTTTCCATAAAGACAACCGATAAATTAATTGATACCGAAAGGGCGGTTCAAGGGTGCTAATCATTTATTGACCGTAATCGACTCTCGAACCCAACACATTTCTGGTGAAATGCAGATCATGTAAGATAGTGTTCGATCAACCCAAATCTTATTTTAAAATGATCGATGGCGACTCCAAATCATTTTTCCTAAGTCGAAACCCAATTTCGGGTCCACCCAAAAGACAATCACGACACATTGCATGCTATATAGCTATCGCAAGAAGATTATTCTCTACAAGACATTAAAAAGTGCAGAACTATATGTGCTCATGCCAAAGTCCTTTGAGAAGGATGAGAAGTGCAGAACTATATGTGCTCATGCCAAAGTCCTTTGAGAAGGATGAGAACACACTTTCAGGCTTTGCTTGCTATGAACAACAGAAAACACTGGGAGGGGAAAATTTGTTAATCTAGTGGTTAAGTTACAAAGTTAGAAATTGGTTTTATTAACAAATTTCACATCCTCCTTGCTCATTTCCTTCCTTCATACCAAGCAAAGACTAAACCATGGTCGCTAAACCATTTTATTCTATCCTGCTCTTTCAAACTATTTGTCAGCTCCCATATTTGTAAGTTTAAGCTTTGGAAGATCCTATGTGGCACAAGCTAATGAACTACTCAAGCTAATTTAAACAAATAATAAACACACAGCTTTAGACTAAGGCCATAAAAGAACAGAATCCTGATAGTTCAGTCAGCTGCAATTCCAGTTTGATAAACAACGAGCTAGGAGTTTATATCGTAAACTAGGGGCAACATAGTGGGAGCATTAAAAAAATTAGTATACACAAATGCTATCAACAATGCTGCATAACTAGGTAATAATAACTGCACAAAAGTATGCAGTTGCTCGACCGAAGCATACATACTAAACAAAATTTGTGTTTCAGAGTGTGAGTCGGGAATCATTACATGCGTGCAAGGAATTCCAAGTTTCTTGAGCTTAAGAGTGCGGGCGACTAGCAGTTTCTGAAAGTCACCAATCTCGGATTCCAGCTTTGCTACATGAGTTTCAACCTCATTCCCTACTCCATTCAGAAATTCTGGTATTCCAACCTTCTCTGCAACAATAACAAGGTCACTTCTCGAATTCAATTTTAAAAATTTCAAGATTACAATGATCAAAAAGATTATAGTTGCTTTTGGGAAAATAAATTCTCCTTATGATACTAACTTAGCTTGTAGACATGAAAAAGGACCAACTTCATGCTAGGTCTGTCTATGTAGCTATTCTAAAAGATATTTCTCAAGAATCCACAAAATTTAACAACATGAATGGAAAAGCCCATTTAGGATTTAGCTAATCATTCAAGTTCACTGGACTGATAAAAAAGATCTGATTTTCCCCTAAAATACACATTATTCTGAGCAATACTAGAAGCCCGAAAAAAAAACTAAAACGAATGAGATTCTATTAGTTTCCCAGGAACCAAAAGGAATTATAGGGATATTTCATTTTTAGTGTTCTTGCTGTTGTCTAGGAAGGAAAGAGAAGACGTTGCCAATAAATGAACTTGACTTGGAGAAGAGCCTCGAGAAACCATATGGATTTGACAAAGGAATTGCCTTTGTGCTGTTAAGAACTTGCATCAATGCCATGGTTAGGTTATTTCGAGGGCAAGACGAAGTTTTTACTCAAAACTCCCATTTTAATTAGGCCAGAAGTTCGACCGGTGTTTTTTCCTTGAAGAAAAAGAATAAAGTACAAACCCCGGTCTCTAAAGTTGTAGTGTTTTAATTTAAGTCGTTACATTTTCAAAAGATACATTCGGATCACTAAAATAATCGATAAATAACAAAATAATCATTCGAACACATATTTAAAATGGTTAATATATAATTTGAATCCCAAATTGTGGCTAAAAAATCAATTTGGTCCTTAAGAACATTTCTAACTCTTAAAATATTTTAAAAACTTCATCTTCAATAACAAAAATCCCATGGCGACTTCTATAACATCTTCTATAATTGATTCTCATTTTTAATGGGAATGTCTTCACTGTAATTGTCTTATGTAGCAAGGAAAAAAGCTATCATAAATTCTAAAGAATAGCTCCAAAAAATTATACTAGACAAAGCTATATTCATACTGCAGTACATATTACACTCAGAGATGCTTAAAATCATAGAAAAATTCTATGTTCTACCTTGTTTGAAAGCAAATGATCAATTATCCCCTACTTTGTTCTATTATCCCATTAAGCTATACGATAGAGTATCTCTATATTTAACATGAGTAAACAAAAGATAATCGTAGAATCGTTGTTATTCTCGATTTGAACTGCATCACAATGAAGGTTAACAGAAGCCACCAAAGATCAAATAAAGAGTCAGTGCACCAAAATCAACTTGAACAATAAAATATAAAATTCTTACCCCTTTGATTCAATGATGCACGACTATCCCTAGATCATGATATATTATTGTTGTACCTCTTTTGGATCTCATCCTCAAGCTACAACTCCACCGATTGAAACATCCAGTGTCAATCATGGTGAAAACAAAATTGTCATATATATAATTTGAAAAGTAAAAAATGTCACATATTAGCTTTCTAAAGTCTTCATGTCGAGTGGGAAAAGGGAAGAAGTTGAATTTTCATGTTATTATCAATCATTCTTTATCATCTAGAATCTCGTAAGGTTTTAGATTAGATATTAAACATTGTTTTTATCACCTGAGTGACCATTTTATTATTTATCGATAACTTTAGTTATTAAAATGTAACGTTTGAAACTTTAGTAATTAAAAAATAAGTTTTAAAACCGTATAATGACCATAAGTGTCATTTATCCAAAAATACGGCCTATTGACTATTGGCTAGTCTGTCAAAATCTAATTACTTTTTAGATAATGGAAAAACATTTATCACTTTACAAATCTTTCTCTAGTCTCTACCCTCCACGGCTCCACCACTACCGGCCTTCGACGATCCCAAGCTTTCATTTCTTTTACAGTGTCATTTCTACAAACAGAGATTATACAAGGGAACCATTCAAAAGAAGAGAATGTCGCTTCGACCAGGTACCCGAACTGAGGTGAGGAAGAAGAGTTACAAAACGGGGGTCGATGCGGAGGAGGCCAGGAGGAGGAGAGAGGACAATTTGGTTGAGATCCGGAAGAACAAGCGCGAAGACAATCTCCTTAAAAAGAGGAGAGAAGGCATTTTGCTTCAGTCTCGGCCTCCCTTGCTCGATACCACCCAAAATGCTGCCGCTATTGAAAAAAGGGTACTTTTTTTATTAGTTATGGGTTTTAAATATTTCGTTCTGATTTTTCTTTTTGAGTTTTTGATTGATGGTGAAAGTTGAGATCTTGATTCAACTGAGTCTGTTGCAGTGGCACTTTTGTCAAGATATTATTGCTGTTATTATTCAATTGGAATTTTTTTTGTTTCTATTAAGATCAGAAAGAAATGAATAGATTCATGGAGATTTGGGTTATTGATTTTTATGCATACTTAAAGTGCGGGGAAAGAAGAGGTTTGAGGTTATGGATTTAGGATTTAGGATGGCAGTATTCTCATATTCTATGATCTAGCTTGTAGCTTTTCAATGAAGCATGTGTAGGATTGTTTTCTACCAATAATTGGCTGTTTGGTTTTATTTCTGATAAAATGGATGTAGTTAAGGAAGGGCTTTAGCATTTTTGATCTCACCTCTTTCGTCATGCAGGGGATGGAAAAGGTGAAAAGTCATTCATATACTGTTTTTGAAGTTAGGATACCCAAACTTCAATCCTGATGAAATTTTCAGAAAGTGTTGGGAGGGATTTTGATTTTTGATGTGGTTCTGATCCTTCTGAATTTTAGGTTTTTTTTTTATTTGGATCCTGAACATGGTATTCCTGATGATTTCTAACAGTTGGAAAGTATTCCTTTGATGGTACAAGGGGTTTGGTCCGATGATCCTGCCACCCAGTTGGAAGCCACAACACAGTTTAGGAAGCTGTTGTCAATAGGTCCTACTTCTGTCTTCCTAATTCCTACACCTAAAGCGGTTTCTTTGTCAAGGAATATGCTCATTTACATTATTAACTTTCATCTGCTTACTTGTAGAGCGCAGCCCTCCAATTGATGAAGTAATTAAAGCTGGAGTTGTTCCTCGGTTTGTAGAGTTTCTCGGAAGGCAGGATTTGCCTCAATTACAAGTACACCGTTTTGTTTCTTTTGTTTAAATTGAAACAATTTGTTTAAGAAATGTTATTATCACTGACACTAATTATTACCATTGAGACTAACTTCCATTTGATTTTAGTTTGAGGCTGCCTGGGCTTTGACCAATGTTGCCTCTGGCACATCTGAGCACACACGGGTTGTTATTGAACATGGTGCTGTCCCAATGTTTGTGCAGCTGCTTAGTTCTGCTAGTGATGATGTTAGAGAGCAGGTCAGTTTTTGTTTTAATAATTCATCTGCATCTCCTGTACTTGTAACTGAAGAATGAAAAAAATTCTCTTACTTTCGATGAATCTCTGGTCATTACCGTTTTTAGTTCAACATTTTGTAGATGTACTTTATCTGTCACTTCATATATTTTATATCCTGTCCCATGTTGCTTTGTTTGCTCCAACTTAGAGTAGTTTATGATGGACTTAATTTCCATGTACTATATTTACTTGTCTGCTCTTTTTGTCTTTTCTTTGTCGATCATAATTTTATTTGTGTACATTGCCTCTAATTACTATCCTCACCCTATTTTCTGTTTAGGCTGTATGGGCTTTAGGTAATGTCGCAGGTGATTCACCAAGTTGTAGAGATCTAGTTCTTGGCAATGGTGCACTTATGCCGTTGTTAGCTCAGTTAAATGAAAGATCAAAATTATCAATGCTGAGGAATGCTACATGGACATTGTCTAATTTCTGCCGTGGAAAGCCACCAACGCCATTTGAGCAGGTAGAGACTTTGGGAGGCTCCTCTTGAATTTTGTATAAGAGAAGTGTTCGCAGTCATAGTTAGCTTATTATTGAATTTTTATAATTTGGTTGTGGAGTTCTTGATAACAACCTTGATTTCTTTTCAGGTGAAGCCTGCTTTACCAATTCTACGCGAACTTATCCACTTGAATGATGAAGAAGTTCTGACAGATGCTTGCTGGGCTCTGTCTTATCTTTCAGATGGCCCTAATGACAAAATTCAGTCTGTGATTGAAGCTGGGGTCTGCCCACGACTGGTGGAACTTCTAGGGTGAGCTCATAAACTCTCTACAAAATACTTGAAAGCCAATTACCCTTAGATTTTTTTCTCTCGGGAAATTTTTTGCATAGATATCGTGCACCTTCTCCTTGGCTACAGCGTATTATTTTTTCTTGTCACAAGGTTTTAATGTCTATATACTTTCTGTCATTTATTCATGTTGATTTTTTTGCTATATACTTGTTGCAATATTTTGACTACTGGTGCTGACTAAAATTCATTTATGCTAGTCATCCATCACCCACTGGTCTTATACCTGCTCTTCGGACTGTGGGAAACATTGTCACTGGTGATGATAATCAGACTCAGGTATGAAGTACATTTATGCATGTTCACAGAGGTCTTCACATCAGTAGCGTTTTTCTTGCTGGTTTATCTTCTTTTCTGTTATTTACCGGACTAAATTTATTTGCTTCATTTGGTTTGTTCATGAAGCATAATCTAACTGTAAGGATATAGTAAACAAACTAATTCTTTTAAATGGTAGTATTTCAAAGTTCTATTGTTGTTGATTACAAAAAGATAAACTATTGTTGTGAACTTTTTTCTGTTTCCTTTGAAAGCTGCAAAATAACTCCGGGTGTATTTTTCAGTTTGTGATTGACAACAAGGTGCTCACTCATCTCTATCAACTTCTCGTACAAAATCACAAAAAAAGCATCAAGAAAGAAGCTTGTTGGACAATCTCTAATATAACAGCTGGGAATAGAGCTCAAATACAGGTATAGTTTCTCTCTGCCCCTTCTTCGAAGATTCTGTTGCCTCAATGTATGCAGCAACCAAAAGGTATAAGTATTTAATCTTCTTGGTTGGTTGCCCTAGAAGTGCCAAAGTGGCTTTTATGTTTAGTGATGATTTCAAAGGTGTCGATGCCATGTTGCAAACTTTAGTTCATAGTAATTGAAGCATTGCTTTGCTTACTTAAGCTGTGGCTTCAATTAATACTAGTTCTCATGCAGTGTATATCAAATTAAAGGCACTCACTCTGTTGTTGATTATTTGTTTGATTTCCTGTGGCACAGGCAGTTATAGAGGCAAATATTATTCTTCCTCTCGTACACCTTCTCCAGCATGCCGAGTTTGATATTAAGAAGGAGGCTGCATGGGCCATTTCAAATGCAACCTCTGGAGGATCTCATGAGCAGATTAAGTATCTTCTGTTCCTTTTTTTGTTTACATTTCAGTTTTTTTCCTTTATTGGACCATACATCCATGCATGTTTGCAAAAGACACATGAACACATGCAAACCTTCACCATAGATTCACTGGAGAATATATGCTGATATTTTTTCCAGATGCAAGATTAGAAGTTAGAACCATGACGCATACATGTATACTTGGATACTGATGGGTCCTGAGCTTTTGGCATACTCAACTAAATTAAGCTGGTTAACAATTATAAGTGCAGCCGATGTTTTTATTTTCTATTGCCTCCAATTGCTTTTGTCATAAATATGATGAAAATACAATAGCTAATTTTTTGGGGCATGCATTGCATAATAATTGTTCTTAACCATTTCAGTTAATCATATTCATGTGGTACAATTAGAGTTATATGATTTGTTATTTTGCAGATTCTTGGTGAACCAAGGTTGCATTAAGCCCCTCTGTGATCTCTTAATTTGTCCAGATCCACGGATAGTGACTGTGTGCCTTGAAGGGCTGGAGAACATCCTGAAGGTTGGTGAGGCTGATAAGGAAATGGGAATGAATGATGGAATCAATCTATTTGCACAAATGATTGATGAATGTGACGGGTTGGATAAAATTGAGAACCTTCAAACTCATGACAACCATGAGATTTATGAGAAGGCTGTGAAGATCTTGGAGAGATATTGGGCTGAAGAAGAAGAGGATGAACAGCATCTCCAAGATGGTGGGGGTGAAAACCAGCAAGGCTTTAATTTTGGAGCTAATCAGGCCAGCGTTCCACCTGGGGGCTTCAAATTCGGTTGAAGTGTTTAGTTTTGGAAAATTGGCTATAGTTTTGTACGTCTTACTACTTTCCTCACGGTGAAATTTCTAGACTTGTGTTTGCATTTTCATTGCTGCCAAAGTCGGGTTTTTGTTCTGGTGCATAGACACATGATCTTTTTCTTTTTCGGGAGTGGGGCGAATAACTGAAGCTTGAAAGGGTTTTGAATTTTATTTGTATTTCTATATTTCTTCCTACATTCCATCGGAAATATTGCATGTGATAGTTATAAAGTCTGAAATTAGTATTAATGGATTTCTTGCACTACTATAGCATAGGCATTGATGTGGGGGGCATGTCCTGTTGTAAAACAGAGAGGTGCTGGCCAGGCCAGTGGTAGTAGTACAAAAACTGTTACCATCTTATGGTGCAATGTGATGAAATGTATTGATGCCTATTCAGCTTTTGTTTTCGTATTTTATGTTTGTTTCCTTGTTTGTCTTTGCTTCATGGAAGCTATTCACCTCATGTTTGTTAATTGAGCATCGGAAGACTTGAACTTGTCTCTTTCGATGAAATTGTTTGATTGCTTTTAGGTGATATTTTTGAAACTGTTACCATTTACTAGGATATGCAACTTGTTCTTCCTCTCTAAACATAAGATTGGTTTTGTCTGCCACGGAACTTCTTTCAATTCAAAAAGGAGTTTGCTTTGTCTTCAAGTTTTGAGTTTTGTCTTGCTTATATTGATATGGCATCTTAGGTTGCTCGAAATTGATATTAAAAATGATTGTGAGCATAGGGTGTGAGAAACGTCTGGTGCCCTTGGAAATTTAGGGTGATGGATCTTATTTTGCTTCTGATGAGTGCTACTGGGTTTTGATACAATGTTGTTCATGTTTAGATGGTATGGAAGCTTCAGGTTTTTGGTGACACTGTAATCTTTCCAATCTTGTTATGCTCTTTGCTGTATTTTTAAGGGTGTTGACTATTCATGTGATGGGGGCTCAAACTCTCGCCTTGTTTGGTACCCAGTGGCGTCGAACTTTTGCTTCCAACTGTGTGCGCGGTGAGAAGACTCGAGTGCTGGTTTTGGAAGACGCTTTTGCTAGGGGTTTAATTGCATACCCGAGGCATTGGAGTTTATTCCAAGAGCAAAGCCTAGCAACTATATCCCTCTCTGTACCTCAAGGCGTGGAATTTTTCTCTGCTTGCATCGCTTATTCCGGTACTTTTTACAAGCAGATAAATTTGGACAAAAATTTATAACATAAATCGTAAGTAAGACTTTTTTTTAATTAATCACTGGTATTCAATCTATTAACCGACTAATCCAGATCGGGTATTGTGGAGGCGAGGACAACCCTCCTAACCCAGTTTGCTCTATTCACAAACATCAGGATTCGAACCCCTAACCTTTGTTTCCTCTATTCGTAAACATCAAGATTCGAACCTCTAACCTTGCTTAAGGGACCTAGTGTCTCATCTCACTAGATCAACTGGTTATTGGTTAAGTCGACTTTAAATATATTAAACTCATATATAATTCTAAATCAAAAGATGGCATATTAAAAAATTTGTTTTTAAAAAACTTTATATTGATATATCATCATATTCATTCAATGATAGTGTGTAAACTGATAGACAATACATCAAATATTGATCATATAAAATAACATGCCCAGATTATAATATATCAATGATTCTCTCAAGACTTTTAAACTTTTTATGTTATAATAATTTTAAACCTAATTAATATCGAATACCAAGTTTAATTTCAATCAACTTTTCCCAAGTAAATACTAAATTCTAAACCCTAATAAGTGAATAACTTCTGTTATACTTCAACTTCCCTACAACTTCAGCAATATCAAATCATAAATCCTAATTAATGAGTCAACACCTTTCCTCTCGAGGCTTAAACTTTTATCTCGAGATTAACATGGAGCTGTCAAACATTGAACGCATACCAAAGAAGGTGACATGATATTCAAAAAACATAACTTTTTTCGTGCTTTTTATCACATGATTCGATTGATTTGTCCGTCATCTGTGAAACATAATAAAGTTTATTTCTTTATTTCCCCTTCATCATTGTTGTTGCAGAAAGTTCAATAAACGTGAATTCTCTGAAATGCATACATTGTTTAGTTCGATAGAAGTCATGTTTTATGTTATTTCTCTTTCTCAAAAGTGTCTTCATGCCTTGTATTTTGAAGAATCAGTTTATTTTTTCAGGAACGTGATGAGAATGAGAATTCGATGGATCAGATACGTGAATTGCCTGAAGAACTGCTTGTCCGTATTTTATGTTCTCTATCCCCAAAGGAAGCGGCGAGAACCGGCGTTGTTTCACGAGTATGGCGAGGTTTATGGAAGTTTATCACTTGTAGTCTAAAGTTCGAAGCTTCACGGACGTTTCAGCCGAATCTCAAAGGGTTGCGAAAAGAGAGGGGTGAGTATGTAGAATGGGTTACGTTCTGTACTCACATGAAGCCCCAACTATAGATGAGTTGAGAGTTTCTTTTGATTTCACTCAACCATATAGTCATAACATCGACCGATGGATCAAGATTGCATTAATGAAGAGGGTTAAAAGGCTTGAACTTGATTTCGCACCATGCAGATTGATTCACTGGAACGACAATGGACATTACATGTTTGCAGATCGATTCTGCGGTTCATCCGACATTAAGTTCCTTACTAGTCTCTGTTTCAAATATGTCGAAGTGAGTGGTCTTCTGGAGACTTTCCTTTCTGGTTGTCCCTTCTCGAACCGTTGCACGTCTCGCACTCCCCGTCGGAACGGCTAACGAATCTGAATATTTGCGGCTTGTCGCTGAGGCTGAAACACTTGCATATATCTTTCTGCAATGCGATCAAGAGCATTGAAGTTCATGCATCAAATTTGGTTTCTTTTGAATATAGTGGAGATGAATCTATTGGATTGCGTATAGTTCTGAAATATGTTCCCAAGTTTCGTGATGTATCTTATGATATACCTTGCGGGGCACCATGGGACTCCATTAAAGGTGACTTCAACTTTTGTCAAGCCTTCCCCAGCTGCCTATCGGTCTGTGTTTCTCAACTGGTGAATCTGTCGTTGCAGTTCAAGGCCAACATAAGTGTTAAGTTACTTTATTTAGCTCATTGATATCTTCTGTTTCGATTTGATTTTATGGTTTGAGTAACGTTGGACGTTTTTTAATTCGATTTGAAGAGCTGGGGGTGTCCAAAATTACCGAACCTTCGATGCTTGACTTGTAAAGTTAGGGATTTATTTCTTCTATCAAGAGGAGCGCTTATAAATTTGTTGTCCCTGGTTGATTCTTCGACTCTGTTGCATAAATTCAGAGTTGAGGTAAATGTCTTAATTCTAGCTAGCATGGATATATATATGCATGCATTGCATGATCTAAATGAACATCATATGTTATTAGCTGAAACAAGGTTATGCAATTAGACTGAAGAAAGGAAGCGAAGCCGTCGGAGGATCACAGGAAGATACTTTTGGAACAAGGTTATGCAATTAGACTGAAGAAAGGAAGGTCAAGAGTAAGTACCCGCTCGTGGTGGCTCTTTTGCCCGACGTGCCGGAGGATCACAGGGAGATACTTGTGGAAAAAGGCTGCATACTCAAGGAGATCGAGCCTGTGTACCCACCCCAGAACCAGACCCAGTTTGTCATGGCCTACTATGTCATCAACTATTCCAAGCTTCGTATCTGGGAGTTATATATTATTACTAATATCTTTGAATATTCTGTTTAGGAATTTCAGTTTCCAAAATGAATCATTTTCTTTCTTTTTTATGCAGTTTGTGGAGTATTCCAAGATGATATACTTAGACGGGGATATCCAAGTGTTCGACATGAAGACGGTTACTTTTATGCAGTGATGGATTGCTTCTGTGAGAAAACCTGGAGCCACACCCCACAGTACAAGATTGGCTACTGCAAACAGTGCCCTAACAAGGTCCAGTGGCCTTTGTTGTGAAATTCGGGTTAATTTCCACCAATAACAGATTCACTTTGAAAACTATTATCTAGGTGACTAGTGTGAAAACGATTGTACTAAAAATCACCCCAAGGTAGATTCCCAGGAAAGAGGAGGGGTCACAATGGTCCCTCTTAAAACCCACTTTCCTTAGACAGAACTACCAAGACAAGTAATTTTAATAGGACAATAATTGACAACAACTATACCCGACAATAGCTATTAAATAGACATAAAAGAGAACACCAAAATATTTCACTAATAGAGGAAATATTACAAAGAGAGAAAGAATACAAATAGCCTTTAAAATAGAAGAAGGCTTATATTTGTGGGATGATTAACTAAGGAGGAGGAGGGCTTTATTTATAACAAAAGAATTTCACCTCCTCCTTATACACAACCAATGTGGGACTTTTGCCAAAAACCAACAAATCTCCACCTTGGCAAATTCCACACACATCTCTAAAAAACAATCTTTTAATTTGTAACAATATTGACCAAATCTAAACAATGTTTAAACTTGACCGTAGTTACCACTTTTGTCAACATATCAGCAGGATTCTCAGTGGTCCGAATCTTCTGGATTATGACTCCACCTTCTTCTAGAATCTCTCGTACAAAGTGATATCGAACATCGATGTGCTTCGTCCTTGCATGGTAAACCTGGTTCTTTGCTAAATGAATAGCACTCTGACTGTCACAGTGCACTTTGATGTGCTTTTGTTCCATTCCCAATTCACCAAGCAACCCTTGAAGCCAAATTGCCTCCTTCACAGCCTCTGTAACTGCCATATACTCTGCTCTGTAGTAGACAAAGCCACTGTTGACTGTAAGGTGGACTTCCAACTGACTGGTGCCTTTGCAAATGTAAACACATAACCAGTAGTTGATCGACGCTTGTCCAAATCACCTGCATAGTCTGAATCACAATACCCAACTACACACTGACCATCTTGTTTGTCCTGCTGAAAGACCAAACCAACATCTACGATGTTCAGAATATACCGCAGAAATCCATTTCACAGCTTGCCAATGCTCCTTTCCAGGATCATGCATACCTGCTCACAACCCCAATTGCCTGTGAAATATCGGGTCGTACACACCATTGCATACATCAAGCTACCAACAGCACTTGCATACGGAACCTTTGACATGTATTCCCGTTCTGCATCATCCTTGGTGACATGGATGCACCGAGCTTGAAATGAGGAGCAAGAGGTGTACTAACTGGTTTTGACATCTCATTTATGCCAAAACGTTTTAGTACCTTCCTCAGATATTCTTTCTAAGACAAACAAAGCCTCCCCAATTTCTTATCCCTTGATATCTCCATGCCTAGAATCTTCTTCGCTTCACCAAGATCCTTCATCTCAAACTCCCTGTTCAATTGAGTCTTTAGTTTCGCAATTTCTGTCTGACTCCTGGAAGCTATCAGCATATCATCAACATAAAGAAGAAGATATATAGGATCCGTCTTCTAGCTCGCGTAAATACACACAATGATCATATTTGCTTCTTGTGTACTTCTGCCCTATCATAAACTTGTCAAATCGCTTGTACCACTGCCTTGGAGATTGCTTCAATCCGTACAACGATTTTTCTAATTTGCACACCATCTCTTCTTTTCAGCAACTTTGAATCCATCTGGCTGAGTCATGTAGATTTCCTCATCCAAGTCTCCATGTAAAAATGCAGTTTTTACATCCATCTGAACTAGTTCCAAATCCAACTGCGCTACCAAAGCCAACAAAATTCTGATGGAGGAATGTTTTACAACTGGAGAAAATACTTCATTATAATCAACTCCCTCCGTTTGAGCGTAGCCTTTAGCCATCAATATTGCTTTGTAGCGGATGTTATTCTTGTCAGGAAATCCATCTTTCTTTGCATATACCCACTTGCACCCAATTGCCCTCTTTCCCTTCGGAAGACTAGCTAGTTTCCACGTCTGATTCTTTTGAAGGGATTGCATTTCTTCATTCATGGCAATCCTCCACTTTTATGTTCTGAACTTTGAACTGCTTCATTAAAAGTGGCAGGAACGTCATCAATTGCAATTGGTGATGCAAAAGAGACCATATCAGCATAACGAGCAGGTTGTCTAATGGTCCTCTTTCCCTTTCTGAGTGCAATTGATTCATGTTGCTGTGGAGGTTCTTGGGTCTGAACCTCTTCTTCATCTGACTCTTCTTCTACCATAGGAGAGTCCCAATAGCAGTCGATGGTAAGCGGTTGACAAGGTGACAAGCATAGACCAAAGCCTCAGCCCAAAATTCTTTGCCTAACCCAGCATTAGACAACATACACCGAACCTTCTCCACTAATGTCCGGTTCATACGCTCTGCCACTCCATTCTGTTGTGGTGTACCTCTGACAGTGAAGTGCCTAACAATACCTTCCTCTTCACAGACTTTCAGAAATGGATCATTTTTGTACTCTCCACCATTGTTTGTACGGAGACGTTTGATTTTTCTGCCTGTTTGAGTCTCCATCATCTTTTTCCATTTAAGGAAAAATCCTAGCACCTCATCCTTTGTCTTCATTGGATACACCCAAACTCTCCGGGAAAAATCATCAACAAATGTGACATAATAGTGTGTTCCTCCCAATGAAGTTGTCTTGGAAGGCCCCCATACATCTGAATGAACATAATCCAAAATACCTTTAGTATCATGGATTGCTGTTCCAAATTTCACCCTCGTCTTCTTCCCTTTGATGCAATGCTCACAAAAAGTTAATTTGCAAGCCCGAGCACCCTTCAATAATCCTTGATCTATCAGTAATTTCAAGGATTTTTCACCAACATGCCCCAAGCGCATATGCCATAACCTGGTTGCTTCTGACTCCTGTTCATTAGTAGAAGCTGCCACTGCTGCTGTCCCAACAATTGTACTACCCAGAAAGTAATTAATAAAAAAAACATTTGTGATTATTCCAATAATAATTTACTTTTATAAATAGTATTATCATATTATCGTACACCTTTAGTTAGTATTTATATAAATAGTTAATGATGTATGATAATAAATTAACATTGTTTATAAAATTAAATATAAAAAACAATCCATTAATAAACTTTTATTTTTCTTAATCTTAAAAATTTTAGTCATTTACTCCCGTTTCTTAATTGGTTGTAGGCGGCAACACTAAGCTTAGTGTTAGTATTTTTTTCATCTATTTTCTTATATTATATTTTTATTTTTTTGTTTCGTTTATTTTTTATGACTATATCTTTATGATACGTTTTACTTTCCTCTTATAGCATATTTTCTCTGACTTTCAGTAAGTTTTATGTCGTTTGGTTGACGTTTTTATTTATCTTTTTTAAAAGGTTTAATTTTACATCACCAGGACTGATCGAGATGACGTTATTTGTTATCATATTGATATTCCTTGCTTTGGACCATCATATTGATTTGGATAAGTGATTTGCATTAGTGGATAATTTTCTCACGTCGCTCAACTCTGATTTATGTTTTATTGGTGGTCTTTTAATAGCTTCATCTCCTTTTGTGATTCGTTTTTCGATACAATCGGATTTGTTTATATATATTTTTTTCGAGCGTTTGTTGTTAGGTTTTTTTTATCATTTTCCTTCTTTGGTCCTTGTGTGATCTATATGATTAGATTTTGTATCGATGGTTATAGGAAAATGTCCTAATTATATTTTAGTTTATATTTACGGTTATACTCGTAAACATTCATTATAATTCTAGATATTTCTTATTTTTAATAAATTTAATTGATTTTTATAAAAATAAAATAAAATAAATATAGAATAATAATCATAAAAATACAAGTCAAAAGTCAAAATTTGAATGGAAAACATGAGTTGACAACAAAAACGAATTATCTTTAAAAGGATAATCCTAGAAATTTGGTCGGTTAGTCCATTAAATAAAGAACAATATCTCATTCATCTAAAAGCTTTGTTTATCTTAATGTACCTGGGTGCTTTGAAAAAGAGAAGCAAATGAAAGGGTTCTGTTGGACCGATGATTCAAACAACTGTCAAGTACCTTGCAGACACGTGGTCTCTGTCGGTCAACTGGGGGTTCAACACGGGTAGATTCAGTGGACCCCACGATGACGGTTTGCCACTCAAATTAAACTATGAATGACCGACGGTCTACAAAAGAAACTACCCGACTCCCAATGGATTACGTGGCGACATCACAACGAACCAGCTATGTTTGGTGATGTCGGTTAGTTGGAGTTAAGTAAGCTGCGTAAATAAGGAATTTTAATGCACCCTCTTTTTGATACACGATGGAGAGAGTGATTTGATTTTGTTCAACAACAATAAATTAGTATAAGAATGCATCAAAAAATACTTATCTAAGTTGTTAAAAGAATCGTAGTTGTTTCTAGAGATCACGAGTTCAAGTACCAGCGATTACAAAAGTGATTGGACGTTTACTGTCAAATGATTAAAATATTGAAACAACAACGATTTCTTAACCATTCAAATACGTAAATTTATAATCGTCTTAGTTTAATAAAAAAGATATCATATATTTTATATAAATATTAGAATTTAATTTTTGGAGGCAACCAAGCTGCACCAACAGGTGGTCTTATAAGAGGCAAGTCCAGATACTGTATATTTGAATTCACCAAAGATTTAGATGGTTACTTGGTTTTTCTAACTGAGTTATGATTTATCTATAATTGTTTTCGACATTGTCAGAGATTAAACTAAAAAAATTGAAATTACTGTGGATAATGTTGAGACAGTAAAAATAATTCAAAAATTATCTAATTTTCTATAAAACAATTTAATCGGGAACAAATTTTCATGTCACTTAAAGAAGATTGGGAGGTATATTTTTGGCTAGTCAAGCGATATAAGAATGGTATGACATGTATTTTGGTCAAGATGAGTTGAGAAAAATATAAAGGATGGACATAAAATTTTATATTATGAGTGACTAATTTATAATATTTTAAAGGATATAAATTTATATATTTTTAGAGGTCAAAAATTTTTAATAAAAATATAAAAAAAATGTTTAAAATATATAAAAATTTTAAATTTTTAAAAAGACAACCGTCTCTATTAAACTAGATTCAACTTATGCTATTATAAATAAAATAAATTAAATAAAAAGAATCATTACGTAGAATATTTTGTATTAATTAATGATGAATAAATTAAATATTATGTTAAAAATTTTAAAATTCAGTATAAAAAATTTGGCTTTGTTGCTAATATAAAAGATTAATTGTTTTACTAGCAATTAGTAGATGAAACACTAGATTTCTTAAACAAGTTTAGAAGTTCAAAACCTAATCATTGTAAATAAAGTAAACTAGATTGATAGGGTCGTCCTGACCTCTATAATACTCGATCTGGATTAACAAAAAAAAATTGTTTTCAAAAGAAAATAATTGATTAACCATGATATCATTAAATATTATTTATAATTTCCTTTATCTTCCTCGTGGGCCAACGCGTTGTTAATAGCCTATATAAACACCACCTCCCACATCCCTCCCCAACACCAGCAATTGAGCTTTCTCTTGCAACACAAATCTCTATTGTATAACGCAACCTCATTTTCCTTCAAACCAAACAGTAAGCTTAAAACACCCATACCTTACCTTTCCCTTTTACCATTTAACCAAAACAATTTTCCAACATGGCCTCTAACATCACCAGTACCAAAGCTGCCACTCTCACCGCCAAAGCTCCAATCCCTCCCAAAAGGGCTTACGTTACGTTCTTGGCGGGGAACGGTGACTACATCAAGGGCGTGGTGGGGTTAGCCAAGGGACTCAGGAAGTTCAAGAGCAAGTACCCGCTTGTGGTGGCTCTTTTGCCTGACGTACCGGAGGATCACAGGAAGACACTTGTGGAACAGGGCTGCATACTCAAGGAGATCGAGCCTGTGTGCCCACCCGATAACCACACCCAGTTTGCCATGGCCTACTATGTCATCAACTATTCCAAGCTTCGTATCTGGGAGGTATTTATTATTACTAGTATCTTTGAATATTCTGTTTAGGAATTTCATTTTCCAAAATGAATCATTTTCTTTCTTTTTTTATACAGTTTGTGGAGTATTCCAAGATGATATACTTGGACGGGGACATCCAAGTGTTCGACAACATAGACCACTTGTTCGACATGGAAGATGGTTACTTTTATGCAGTAATGGATTGCTTCTGTGAGAAAACATGGAGCCACACCCCACAGTACAAGATTGGCTACTGCCAACAGTGCCCTGATAAGGTCCAGTGGCCTTCTCAGCTGGGACCTAAGCCTTCTCTTTACTTCAACGCAGGCATGTTTGTGTATGAACCCAGCCTTACCGTGTATGAGGACCTGTTGACCACTCTCAAAGTTACAACTCCTACCCCATTTGCGGAACAGGATTATCTGAACATGTTCTTCAGGGACATTTACAGGCCCATTCCTCCAATATACAACCTGGTGATGGCCATGCTATGGCGCCATCCTGAGAACATAGAGCTCGAAAAGGCCAAGGTGGTTCACTACTGTGCTGCTGGCTCCAAACCCTGGCGGTATACGGGCAAAGAAGAGAACATGGACAGGAAAGACATTAAGATGCTGGTGGGAAAATGGTGGGATATTTACAATGATGAGTCGCTTGACTTCAAAAATGCTGTGGCCACTGGCGAAGCAGAAGCTGATGAGGATGACGAAGCAGGCCTGCAACTGCAACAATTCTTCGCAGGATTGCCGGTTCAGCATTTAAAAGCCCCATCCGCTGCTTAGTGATTGTGGCCTTAATTTGGTGAATGATATAGATTATTAATACTATATACAATACATCTAAGCTGTGTAGGGAGTGTAAACGTGTTATTTTCTTCTTTCTAGCTGTATTTGATCCGTCCTTATATTTATTAAAAGGGACAGATTTTTCTCAGGAAAACATAAGGAACTACCATGCATAAGCGCTGTCCTTACGGATTCTTTGTATCGTTCGACTATTTGTAGGTTCATTTGTAAACTTTTGAATTTAATATTCATATAAAAACGAATATTTTCTGTGTTTTTTTTAATTATTGTTAAAAGGATTTGGGAACTAAAATCAGAAGTTGAAGTTCCAAATCGTAATAAACAGATTTATGAACGTTGAATATCTTGCAAGTATATGAAACCTAATATGAAAGAGAAAGTTGGATTGGATCCAAACTTTTACTTTGCCGAGGTTGGAAATCATTTAACTTTCGATAAATTACAATATGTATCTGGGGTTTGTTTACCATCAAACAAACACTTTGTTCAAAAAGAGAAGAAAGGCTAATTAGGACAAGTAACTACATTTTTTTATGGCATTTACTTTACCAGTTGTGTTCTATCTTTTTGTATGGGTATAGTACATGGATAAAGAACAAACCCATCAAGGGCTAAAAGCCATAGAACAGAAGAGAAGATGATCCGACGACATAAAGAAGCCTAAAAGCACAGATGACTTGCCGGTTAATATTAATTTGTACTGATAAGCATTTCAAAACTGCACTCTTCCCACCCTCTCAAGCCAGAACAGCCAGCTCAATTGGAGCTTTCTGAGCAAAATAATAAACAGTATTAAACATATTTGCGATCAGACTCAGAAAATTCAAAACATATTACTATGAAATGTCAACAACGAATTCGTTAAACTCAGAACAATAAATTCCTTCTACAAAGCAGACAGGCAATCAAACTGCCCATATCTAACACAACCTCGTACATTTCTTGTAAAAGTTAACAAGCCAAAGGAAAACCCAACACCAGAACATATCACTATAAAAATAAAATATACATATCCAAATTCGACTTCCGCAAAGATTGCTGCCCCAGTTGTAAATGTCACTGATCATCGACCGACCCTCTCAAGCCTAGTAAAAACACAATGAGTGAAAGCAATAATTAGAAAAGAATAATATCTACAACGGGCTCACACATCAGTCTGAACCTACCTTGCTAGCTATGTTGTTGGATAGCCAGTCAAGCCCTTCATACAACCCTTCGCCAGAGGTAGCACATGTACTCTGGATATACCTGCGACTCCCATTAAAGAAATGATCATATTCTATAAAAAAAAAGTTCTTTAGAACAAAATAGACTGATATGGAAATAAAAGAGCAGAGAATAAGTTTATTATAAAATACCAGTGGCGTTGACGGAGGGAATGAAGACCAAGTTTATCAGTAATCTCAGCAGCATTCATAGCATTTGGTAGATCTTGCTTGTTTGCAAATACAAGCAGCACAGCATCCCTCAGTTCATCCTACGCATATTTGGTAGTACAAATTGTAACTACACAGTTATGTAAGTTTAAATTTTAAAATAATATTAATTATAAAAGTGAAACAGGACCCTCAAATTACGATAGTTGCCAACTATATAATTACAACAAAATCTAATTATTGGGTTGACTTTCCAAACACACGCTTAATGAAAATTTCAACTCAATAGAGAAAATAAAACCAATAAAGAGCAAATAAGTAAAATGGCACCTCATTTAGCATACGGTGAAGCTCATCCCTGGCTTCGACCACACGATCACGATCATTGCTATCAACAACAAAGATTAGCCCCTGGGTATTTTGGAAGTAGTGCCTCCACAAAGGTCGGATCTGAAAGTAGCCACAAAAGCAACCAGAAATTAGCATGCCATCAAACTTCAGACATTTCACTCTTAATTTGAAGAACGGGTAAACATATCTACCACAGAAAAGCAAGCAACAATTCTCAGAAAAAAAAAGAACACTCAAACTAAATTGCTGCATTGAAGAGACACTGTTGGTTGCATTATATATTGAATATAAAATTGAAGCCAAAGACAAATTAACTTGGCATTCATCACAACTCGCACAGTTTAGAAAATCAGCAGCAGGGTCAATACCAGGTAATTAAAAAGAAAGCACTTTCATTAACATTTTTGTTAGTGCAAAAAAAGTTTGAATGAATAAAGATAATAATATATAAAAACAAATATATAAACATTGTTTTATATATGCCATGATGCAGATAGTCTTCCTCTTATAGCCAGAGGAAAAACTTGAAAGACAAGATAGCACAGGTACATATAGCTTATGATAATGTTATGTGCTAATGGGAAACATCTAGCTAGCACAAGACCGTCAATAAGAACTCAAATTCATCATCTGCAATTATAAAGCACCAATTAAAGTAAACAGAATATTTATGAAGGAAAAAAATCAAAGCTTTGTATGAATATGCTCAATAAATCAAGATATCAAAATAAAGGCAAGAAGCCAAATAATGTGCCAACCATATCTCATACCACCAAAGAAAAAACTAGAAAGAAAATTTGACATTAGTAGATGTAGCCATCAGTTGAGACATCAACATGGTTGTACAATTGAATAACATGGCAAAGTATCATGTTCCATCAAGCAGTAAGACACAGGAAAACAATAAATGGTGAAATGCTAATTAATTGTGGCTGAATCTGCAATATTTTTTGAGTTCCTGTTGTATTACCTTGTCCTGACCACCAACATCCCAAACAGTGAAGCTAATGTTCTTATATTCAACAGTCTCCACATTAAACCCTAGGTGAAATAGCAATAAGTATCAATATCTAAAAACAGAAGAAAACAAAATACTGTCAGAAATTTTAACAATGAGAGCATACCAATTGTGGGAATGGTGGTGACGATCTCTCCGAGCTTCAGTTTGTACAATATGGTGGTCTTACCAGCAGCATCAAGACCCACCATAAGAATTCGCATCTCTTTCTTGGCAAACAGGCGACTGAACAACTTAGCAAAAGAAAGCCCCATCCTTCTATTCTGGCTGAAGGGGAAAAAAGGAACATAAGAGAAGGTCCGCCGCAGCTTATAATATAAACCAATTAATAAAATGGAAAAAGGAACAAAAAAATCATTAGACATATAATTGGTAAAATATAATATAAGTCACCCCACATTTATAGTTATATAAGAAAGATGTATGTCATTGCCCTATATCGAATCGATCGATAACATTAGGAACAATTTGTTTAAAGAGGCAAGAACATTTTAAAAACAGGATCCGAATCAGCTAGAACACTAGAACATGCTAAACGAAAATGAAAAAAAATAACACTAGTCAAACACAACAAGTAGATTCAATATTAAATCTAATGCTAGTAGCATACTACGTTTCACAGAAATTAAGATCAGACACGAAATATAAGCAGATCTAATAAAACCCAGATCCAGATCTGGATCTGGGATAAAATAGCGAAAGACCCACCAGCAGAAATCAACGCGAAAAGGACTATTATTAATAAATACACATGAATCTAAACAAAAAAGCAAATAAAACGATAACATATAAACAAGAGAGTGGAGATAAATTGGAAATAAGATGCAGAAGGAAAAGGAGAGAGATTTGTACAGTACATGGCGAGATATTAAAAGAGACGTGAGGGTGCCCAAAAAGAGAATTGAAACACGAAAAAATGTAGAAACCTGCAATCAAATGAAGGGAGATGATTACATTGAACAACGGGGTTTGCTTTATTAGGAAGATTTCAGATCAGGGCCAGGGGAGGCTTGGGCTTCAAATTACTAGACCCATCATTTCATTTGCCTAAAACCAAACAAGGACTAATTATTGGATGTAATATGGGACATAAGCAAGATAGTCGTAAACAAGGACGGACATGGATCAGGCATTGTGGATTGATATAATAATATTTTTAGTATTTAATTATATTTTTAAATTATAAATAATATATATAAACTTATTTAATATAATTATTTGAATCTAAATTTTTTAAAGAGAATAACATCTCATTTTTATTAAGATTACTCAATAAATTTATTTTACTCGTAATATTAAAATAGATACATATTATAAAACAAAAATAAATGATATTTTTTAATCAGAGTAAAATGAACGGTAAACATTGAAGGACACAGGTTATTTGGTGTCTTTCATAAGATGTCAAGAAGATACGACTTCTTTTAGATTGGTGTACACTTAAGGTTGACGTTAACGCTAACTACATGATATATGTAACTTAAGGAACACGCCAAGTGATCCGAGCGTTTTTTTCCTCATGCATCATTCATTATACCTTAATTAAGAAAATAATTTTTCATATACCACATGCGAGTCCTCTTTTTTCACCACATTATCTAAGAAATTTTGCCAATATTAGAAAAAAAATTGTTTTATAGCTTTCAATTATTTTAAAATTTAATATATGCCCATTAAATTACTTATGTGGTTAAAGGAAGTAGATAAAGGAATTACTGTTATTCACGGAGATTATAAGTTTGAATACAGGAGTCTGCATAAAGTATTTTGAGCGTTCATTATTAAAAAAAGATTGAGATTCTTTAGAATAATACTAACGTTGTAAGCACTATAGATTAATAAAAAAAATCAATATATGTATGGATTCTTTAAAATATTTTAATGTAAATTATACATGTGATTATTTAATTATGAAAAGATTCTAATATGATTGTTGATTTTTTAGTTTTGTCAATCATATCATTTAACTATTTAAATTATATTAATCGAGTCACCTATAACGGAGAAACTAATACAATAATTAATAAAATTGATATAATTATACATTTAATTCTTGTCATTTATCCATTCCATCAATTTTGTTTTGTTTTTAGTTTAATTCAATAAATATTAAAATCTTTTCAAAAAAGTATTTAATAAAATTAAATTAAGACTATATTGATGAATTTTATAAATAATTAAGATTAAATATATAATCACATTAATTTTATTAATAATTATATAAATTTATTTTTTAAAAATTAGCATACAATTTAATTGACAAAATTTAATATTAACAATCAAATTAAAATCTATAATTTCATAGTTTCTCTAAAAATTTAATAACGAAGTCCATCACTGTCCCAACCCCACCCACTTACGTCCCAGTTTCTTCAACGAAACTGACAGATACGAATATGATATACATATTACACTACAATATGTTTTCTTCTTCCTTGTGGGAATCTTTATCAGGTTAGCTTTCGTATTTGTTTTAATCAACTTTAGATTAGATAAGACTGGTTGGCTGTGAACTGACTTCTCATTGAGTCATTTCTCTTTCATCTCCTGCCTTCTTTCCGTCAAACACTACTGGTGCCCAAAGCATCTAATCTCATTCTTGTTCTTATTCTCGCCTTTGCTTTCCAGATATTTTTCTGGGTTTTCTTTTCATGTCTTTGTCAATTTGGGTATTCGGTCAATTTTCTAACTTGGCTTCGACTTTTTTGGCATGGATTGTGATTATTTCTTGGATTCTTAATTTGATTGGTCTCTAGATCCGATTAACTGATTCTAGATTGTTCATTTTATGGTTCTGGAAACTGGATCATTATGTTCTTTACCTCTCCTAATTTTGACCTTACAACTTTGCCTCTCAGCTGCTTCCTTTCTGCAGATTTATGAATAGTCTCTCTTCTTCATTATCTAATTGCTGTAAGTCTTTGTAAATATATATTCCGAAGCTTTTATGAAGTATTTTTATCTTCTGGAAAACAAAAAGGAATGTATTAATCATCAGAAGCTCATTGTCTCAGTGTATTCACTGTTTATAAGGCTAGTTGATAGGTTCAACATCTTGAAGGTAAAACTCTGGCTCTCATTTCCCTGTTACCAATACCATCTTTTGATTATTTCTAATTAGAGCCTACTCCTTATTGAGAATTATACAGGGTCTGCACAAAGGAGTAACGAAGTGTAAAATTCTTAACCATGAATGTTCACGATTTTGAAACCGGGACGAGGTCATATAGTCTGCCTTCATCTGGTTTTGTAAGTTCCTTGTAGAGTTCGTTGGTTTACTTCTCTTGTGCTTCATGCAGGTACTTAGATAACAATATCGGTTTTCTTGGGATAAGACTTTGTCAATATCATATGAATTGTTGATTTATGGGTTCCGAAGGGCCAGCAGCTGTAACCATCCATGTGACTGGTTTTAAGAAATTTCATGGAGTTTCCGAGAACCCAACCGAAACCATTGTTAGTAATCTAAAAGAGTATGCAAGAAAGAAAGGTTTACCGAAAGGCGTTATTCTTGGCAGTTGTAGTGTTCTTGAGACTGCTGGACAAGGAGCTCTCACTCCACTGTATCAGACATTTCAATCTGCCTTAGCAGGAAAGGATTCTCAATCTTCAAGTTCTGAGAAAATTATTTGGGTTAGTTACTTGGATTTCGCTTTCTACTGTGTTATAATCGCTTAGATACACACATGCATATCGACTTCATGGTTGCATTAGTAAAAACCGGAAAAAAGAAAGTGCGTCCCGGTCACGGTGTTGGAATTCTCTTATTCTGATTTCTGAGCACATATGCAGAAATGAATCAGCAAATAATTCTTCTTGGCTTTTTTAGTTAACTAGGCAGGAGGCATTTTTAACTAACTGCTTTATGCAATAATTCTAACATGCTACCTCTCCTTTATTCTTGGCAGATGTAGCGAATAACAGTAAAATCTCATTTAAAGTGCCCTCTTGAATCCACATTGAAATTGCATGTTTGGGAGCATGTGATTAGTCGATCTGATGATAAAGCTGAGATCAGCCAGTTTTTGCTGCCATCTTCTTTTCCATCTTAAATACATGAAGAAAGCTCATACGTAATAACCGGTCCCAATTTTGATGCATTGTTCATGAGGGGAGTTTGCCAACAGACAGTATCTTAATAACTTGTATTTGATGCAATCAACTTATTGCCTTACAAATTCAGGCCTAATGTTTCTTGTCCATTCTGACGATATTTCTTCAGGTGCATTTCGGAGTCAATAGTGGTGCATGAAGATTTGCTCTTGGGCATCAAGCTGTAAATGAAGCTACTTTCTGTTGCCCTGAAGAGATGGGATGGAAACCTCGGGTTAGATATATCCCATTGTCCCTTTCATGGTGCATATGCAATTTGTCATGCCTCTACCTCTTTCCCTCAAACTTCCATATTTTTGTTGAACTTTTATATTGTTTGCTGAGAGTACCCGTTGTGCCTGCAGATGGTTGAATTTCACGTGTTCGAAAGGTAGTACGGTTGTCCCTAAAGTATACCTTTTTTTTCTTGCAAAGCATGTTATATCTCATATGATACTATAGTCTTCTGTATTTTCCACCATGGATAAAGAGTTCCCTCTGTTACGCTTCTGCAGACTTCTCATCCTGTTGAGGAGATCACAAAGGCATTAGCAAAGAAGGGATACGAGGTAATGACATTGTATGATGCCGGACGGTTTGTGTAATTATGTGTACTGCCACTCCCTTCACTTTGCGGAGCAGAATAGGATCAAATCCCTCTTTGTCCATGTCCCTCTCTTCTTGACCATAGATTAGGAGATCCAAGTGAAATTCGCTGCCTCCTTGTTGGAGGTACTTGGTTCTCTTTGTTAGTAACATACTGTACCCATCTTCATTTCTGGAACCGACACTGTTGTACTGTTGTGGATCATGTTGTGAGGTATAGATGCATGCTTATTGATTAAACAGACAATGAGTTTATGCGAATGGAAAGAAATTGTATTTCAGCAGATACATCTTATGCATTTCATTTGCTTTTCCAAATACGAATTACTCTTATACTTGAAAATTCGAATGTAGAATGTCGAGCTCGAGTCTTTTATTCGTTTAATGGCGTGTAACTGTGTTTAAATTAAGCTCTTTGTTGTCTTTCTAATTGATGACTAAATGAGATGTGACGAGATGTGTAACTCCCTTGACCCGGCCTATGCGTTTCGACTAAGTCTAGTGGATCACATACATGATTCTTAAAGACATTTTCTGAAACCGTTATTCAATCAATGTAAAATCACATTATAAATATCATGAAATAAATTATACTATCAAAACCTAACTTGTAAATATAATACCAATAAGAAATAAATTAATTTAAAACAGGTCTTCAAAATCAAAATCATGATAAACCAAACAGTAATAGCAAAAGTGTCATCATCATAAAATACAATACTTTAAAATAAGGTCCATGTCACCAAAATAAAGTCAACTTGCAAGATAAAACATTATAATCAGATATACTTCAAGAGATATGTTGATCCTCCAAGTGCTCGAACCGAGATATCTAACCAACAGTATCTGAAAGGGAAAAAAAACATTTTCGAAAGGTGAGCTAGGCTCAGTGTGTCCCAATATTACCTTAAAATCACAATATGTACATTAAACAAATCATAGTCCAATAAATCTCATAAATTCATAAAAGAGTTTAACTTTTGAAAATCATAGTTTAAACCCTTTTCTTGTACACCATCAGTGGTTCCCAAAACTATTTTCCATATAGCTTACTTTAAGCACATAACAAAAAGAAAGCCACCTTAAGGATAAGCTTTAGAGCTTGTATCCTTACGCCCGTAAATCCAAGTCCATATAGCTTATCCTAAGCACACAGCAAGGGAAGCCAACCTAATGTATCTTGGGACCCCAAGAGTCACATTAGGCCCATTCTGTTTATTAGCTTGATCAGAGCTATACTATTGTAATTCAATCCAAAAGTTCAATTGCACCATGACACAAATTCCATAAATCATCACATTAAATTGGTGCATCAATAAAACAGTAACCAAAGAACTTAGTGTACCTCATATTAAAACCAATAAAACAGTTCAGTAATAATTAGGGAACACACCTCGATAATAAGTTCAAATAGTAGATCTACTGATTGCTGGTTTCACCACGCTCTGTTACAGTTTTCGAACCTATTTTATAATAACACTATATTACTTATGGGTAACATAAATAAATCTCTAAAATCATAAAATTTACGGGTCTTACGGGTGAATACTGGCACACGTGGTTTAACTGATCTAGAAGAGCTGGGTCGAGCTGTCGAACGATCCGGAGAATCTCTTGTACCTTCAAACAATAATAATTTATCAGCCCCAAATCTTACTTAATTGTTCAAAGCTAAAATTCTTAAGTATATAAGCATTTTCAGGGTTTGACTATCAATTTGGAGGATTTTCGGGTTTGAATTTGGTCAAACGGATTGCGGAATCGGAATCATGACGTCGAAAAACATAAAGTATGACTTTTCGAAAATTTAAATTCTTGGTCAAAGTCAAAGTCAACCACTTTGACTGTTGATTTGGAGGTTTTAGGGTTCGAATTTGACGAAACGGACAGCGGAAACGGATTCGGCACGTCGAAAACTATCAGAATAAGTATACCTGGAAAAGATTTACGGTCGTTTAAGGGTCGGTCAAAGCCATTTAAGGTTCTGGTCAAATAAAATCAACGGTCAACGGTCGGGTCGGGTCAACGGTCGGGTCGGGTCAGACCGGTTCAGACCGGTCAAACCGGTTTTCCAGCTGCTCACTCTCCCTGTGGCGGCGCGTATGGCGCGTGAGGCCTCATCCGGGGGTCTAAAAATTACGGAAAAATTTTCAAAAATTATTTTGAGCGATTTCGAGATACTTACAATGATCGGTTCAAATTTTTGAACGGCGGAGAGCTCGAATTTCAACTCGGCCGAATCTTTGACTGCTCCACCTCCTCACGCGCCACCGTCGACGGCGAACAAGGTTGACACCGGCAGACTCGCAACGACACAAGGAACACGATGGTGCAGGAGGTGTCGTAAACGGAGCAACGATCGGCGGTGAATTTAAGATTTTCCCGGCGATAGAGCTAACAAAAACGTCGAGACTTTGACTGTAAATTCCTGACATTTGGCAGCGTTTCGCTTCAATTAAATTGAAGGATTTGTTCCTGACTCGATAACGAACACGATGGTGATTTCAAAACGACGATCAGAATTCGGACGGCGTCGGGATCTAAGTCGGAAACCGGCGTAGGGGCAAGGGAATTTGGGAGTGTGGTTTTCTGTTTTTGAAATAGAAACCACACGTATATATCATATAACCCCAAACTTACCTAACTTTTTTGGGTAAATTCAGGGCTTAGTCCTTGAATTTTCTTTAACTCTAAAACAAGCTCTAAGTTTTAAAATCTTTCAATTTAGTCCCTAAATTTTTGCCAATTTTCACAATTAACCTCCAATTTCAATTAAATACTATTTTTGCCTCGGTTACTCCATTGAACTTTGACCATTGGAATACGCCTATTGCGAAGAACTCGCTCATCTCTTTCTAAGATCTGGATGGGCTCCTCCTCATATGACAAATCAGGTCTCAGCTCTACCTCATCAACTTGAATGATGTGATCTGGATCTGGATGGTATCGCCTTAACATAGACACATGAAAAACATCATGAATACGACTAAGATGGGAATGCAACTCAAGCTGATAAGCAATAGGTCAAACTTTCTTCAGAATATGATACGGCCCAATAAATCGCGGACTCAGTTTACCCTTACGTCCGAATCTCAATACTTTCTTCCATGGAGATACCTTGAGAAAAACCTGATCTTCAACGTAAAACTGTATATCCTTCCTCCTTTGATCTGCATAAGAATTTTGCCTATCAAATGCCTCTTTCAGACGGTCACGGATCAATCTGACTGTGTCTTCTGTCTCCCGCACTAACTTAGGTCCCAAAGTCTTCCTATCACGCAACTCAGTCCAACAAATCGGGGTGCGACACCTACGCCCATAGAGTGCTTCATAGGGTGCCATACGAATGCTGGTCTGGTAACTGTTATTATAAGCGAATTCAGCCAAAGGCAAAAAGTTCTCCCAGCTATCACGAAAATCAATTACACAACCCCGTAACATATCCTCCAGAATCTGAATTACTCTCTCAGATTGACCATCAGTTTGTGGGTGGAAGGAGGTACTATAATCCAATCTCGTACCCAAAGCCGTATGTAGCGCCTTCCAAAATCTCGAAGTAAATCTCGGATCTCGATCTGAAATGATAGATAACGGAACACCATGCAATCTGACAATCTCTGAAATATACAACCTCACCAACTTGTCCAACATATAATTTATCCGTACAGGAATGAAGTGAGCTGACTTTGTAAGTCTGTCAACAATCACCCAAATTGAGTTCTTTTCTGAAAGAGTCATAGGTAAACCAGTAACAAAATCCATAGTAATACGTTCTCATTTCCATTCAGGAATCTTGATAGGTTGTAACAAACCTGATGGATGTTGATGTTCTGCCTTAACTTGCTGACAAGTCAAACACCTCGCCACAAAATTCGAGATGTCCTTCTTCATGCCGACCCAATGATACCTCTCTCTCAAATTCCGATACATCTTATCTCCACCGGGGTGCATATCATATGGACTACTATGAGCCTCAATAAGGATAGTCTGCCTCAACTTAGCATCATCAGGCACACAATACCGACCTTTGAAGCATAAAACTTCATCCTGATCAAGGGCGTAATCTGAGCTTGTCTCTTGCTCAAAGATGGAAATCAATGAGCTATCAAGGGGCTGCTTAGCTTTGATCTCATCAACCAAGGTCAGCTTAACTTGCAATTCTGCTAACAGAGTGACATCGTCATATAAATTCATCCTGGCCATTAAAGATCTCAACTCTGTTACCGCCTTTTGACTCAAAGCATCTGCTACAATGTTAGATTTACCAAAGTGATAATCAATCACGCAATCATAATCCTTTAAAAGCTCTAACCAGCGTCGCTGTCTCAAATTGAGCTCCTTCTGGGTCAGAAGATACTTTAAGCTCTTATGATCCAAAAAAATGTAACACTTCTCTCCATAAAGATAGTGTCTCCAAATCTTCAAGGCAAAAATTACTACTGCAACTCCAAATCGTGAGTAGGATAATTACACTCATCCGGTCGCAGCTGACGGGATGCATAAGCCACCACCTTACTTTCCTGCATTAGAACACAACCGAGTCCTGAGTGTGACGCATCACTATACACTGTAAAATCCTTCCCGAACTCTGGTTGAATCAATACTGGTGCTTGAGTCAATACCGCAATCCAGATTTACCTTGTGTTTAGTCAACCAATCCATCCCAAGAATTAGATCAAACTCCTCTAAAGGAAGCTCCATAAGATCAGCGATAAACATTTCTCCCTTAACCTCCAGAGGACAACGTCGAAATACTTTATTCACTAATATCGCCTGTCCTACTGGACTCGTAACCGTAACATTATTTTCAGTATTCTCGATCGGAATCTAAAGGTTTCGAGATACCTAGCTCGATACATAGGAGTGAGTGGAGCCATTGTCTAGTAATGCAAAGTATGGAATGGAATATATAGTAAATGTACCTGCAATAACCTCAGGCTCATCTCTGTCATCCCGACGTCTAGTGGCATAAACCAAAGCTGGTTGTCTAGCCTCAGGAACTATTGGCCCTCTATTTTGCTGAGGACGGGATCTACTGTCTGTACTGGATGCTGATCCTCGAGTCTTTCCTTGACTACGATCTCTAATTATGGTATGTACTGTAGTCTGAGAATGCACAGGAGTCTGGGTAGTGGCCTGCTCAAACGAAGCTAGCTGAGGACAATCCCTCCGAAAATGACTACTAGATCCACACTAATAGCAAAGACCCATCTTCTTACGACACTCTCCTGTGTGTTGTTTACCACAAAAATCACAGAGAAACCCATGATAATACGATGAGGAACCGCCTCGACTGCCAACTAACGGTGAGGAAGCTGCATGCCTGAAATGTGTATTGCTTCTCTGAGGGACTGAAGTACGAGTCCTTTTCCCGGACTGTGCTGATGACTCCATTGGGCCTGAAAATTTCTTAGATCGTTCCTGTTCAACACGCTCTCTACCAGAAGCTAAAACCTCCACCTATTCAGCATCTTTGGCTCTGCCCACCAGCACATCAAATATCTAATCCTGATGGGTTACAACTTGCCTACGCAGCTCGTATCTGAGTCCAAGGGCAAACTTACGACATCGATCTCTCTCAGTAGGTACCATACTGAATTCATACTTCAGCAACTTCAAGAACTCGATCTCATACTCAGAAACAGTCATGTCTCCCTGTACCAGGTCTTGAAACTGCTGACGTCTCTGAGCTAAGTAGCGCTCTCCCAGAAAACGGCTCCGAAAGCGATCCTTAAAGAAATTCCAGGTCAAACGATCAGTAGGAACACTACTGGTCACTGACTCCCACCAAGTGTAGGCATTGCCATCTAACATCGCCACAGCACCCTGATATCTCTTAGTTGAGTCCAAACCCAACTGATCCATGCGTCTCTCTGTATCCTGGAGCCAATCCTCAGCTTCAGTAGGAGCTCCACCAATCTGTCCCCCAAAAGTTCTAACTCCATTGGCAATCAAAGTCTGCGAAATAGGAACCTCTGATACAATACCAGTAGCTCTGACTGCTCCCTGTATCAACTGCAGAAATTATCTACCAAAATTATCATCCAAAGCAACTCCGGTAGACTCTGACTCAATATCGGTCGCTCCTATGATAGGTGTAGTCATGCCAATACCAGTGACAGGAGGCAGTTTCGTTGGGGTCGTAGGAGCAGGATCACCTATCGGAGGTGGGGGATCTACCCGTATCTCATCGATCTGATCTACAAATCTAGCCACTCGACCTCGTTCACGGCTAGTTCGACGACCACGTCTAGCACTCATTTTGATGGATCTCAAGTTTACTACAGAAGATAAAACTTAAGGTTAGATAAGCACTTGGAGTCTCGAACACAATTTAAAAATCTTAATAATTTTGTGACATGGCCTTTATAACTTGTTTTGTAAAATATTTCAAAACCGTATTTTCAATATGGACTCATACACAGTCCGAGGGTTAAAAACCAAAAGCTCTGATACCAATAAATGTAACCCCCTTAACCCGACCTATGCGTTTCGACTAAGTCTAGTGGATTACATACATGATTCTTAAAGACATTTTCTGAAACCGTTATTCAATCAATGTAAAATCACATTATAAATATCATGAAATAAATTATACTATCAAAATCAAACTTGTAAATATAATATCAATAAGAAATAAATTAATTTAAAACATGTCTTCAAAATCAAAATCATGATAAACCAAACAGTAATAGCAAAAGTGTCATCATCATAAAATACAATACTTTAAAATAAGGTCCATGTCACCAAAATAAAGTCAACTTGCAAGATAAAACATTACAATCATATATACTTCAAGAGATATGTTGATCCTCCAAGTGCTCGAACCGAGATATCTAACCAACAGTATCTGAAAGGGGAAAAAACATTTTCGAAAGGTGAGCTAGGCTCAGTGTGTCCCAATATTACCTTAAAATCACAATAGGTACATTAAACAAATCATAGTCCAGTAAATCTCATAAATTCATAAAAGAGTTTAACTTTTGAAAATTATAGTTTAAACCCTTTTCTTGTACACCATCAGTGGTTCCCAAAACTATTTTCCATATAGCTTACTTTAAGCACACAGCAAAAAGAAAGCCAACCTAAGGATAAGCTTTAGAGCTTGTATCCTTAGGCCCGTAAATCCAAGTCCATATAGCTTACCCTAAGCACACAGCAAGGGAAGCCAACCTAATATATCTTGGGGCTCCAAGAGTCACATTAGGCCCATTCTGTTTATTAGCTTGATCAGAGCTATACTATTGTAATTCAATCTAAAAGTTCAATTGCACCGTGACACAAATTCCATAAATCATCACATTAAATTGGTGCATCAATAAAACAGTAACCAAAGAACTCAGTGTACCTCATATTAAAACTAATAAAACAGTTCAGTAATAATTAGGGAAAACACCTCGATAATAGGTTCAAATTGTAGATCTACTGATTGCTGGTTTCACCACGCTCTGCTATAGTTTTCGAACCTATTTTATAATAACACTATATTACTTATGGGTAACATAAATAAATCTCTAAAATCATAAAATTTACGGGTCTTACGGGTGAATACTGACACACGTGGTTTAACTGATCTAGAAGAGCTGGGTCGAGCTGTCGAACGATCCGGAGAATCTCTTGTACCTTCAAACAATAATAATTTATCAGCCCCAAATCTTACTTAATTGTTCAAAGCTAAAATTCTTAAGTATATAAGCATTTTTAGGGTTTGATTATCAATTTGGAGGATTTTCGGGTTTGAATTTGGCCAAACGGATTGCGGAATCGGAATCAAGACGTCGAAAAACATAAAGTATGACTTTTCAAAAATTTAAATTCTTGGTCAAAGTCAAAGTCAACCACTTTGACCGTCGATTTGGAGGTCTTCGGGTTCGAATTTGGCAAAATAGATAGCGGAAACAGATTCGGCACATCGAAAACTATAAGAATATGTATACCAAAAAAGATTTACGGTCGTTTAAGGGTCGGTCAAAGCCATTTAAGGTTCTGGTCAAATAAAGTCAATGGTCAACGGTCAACGGTCAACGGTCGGGTCGGGTCAACGGTCGGGTTGGGTCGGGTCAAACCGGTTTTTCAGCTGCTCACTCTCCCTGCGGCGGTGCGTGAGGCCTCCTCCAGGGGTCTAAAAATTACGGAAAAATTTTCAAAAATTATTTTGAGCGATTTCGAGATACTTACAATGATCAGTTCAAATTTTTGAACGGCGGAGAGCTCAAATTTCAACTCGGCCGAATCTTTGACTGCTCCACCTCCTCACGCGTCGCCGTCGACGGCGAACAAGGTTGACACCGGCGGACTCGCAACGACACAAGGAACACGATGGTGCAGGAGGTGTCGTAAACGGAGCAACGATCGGCGGTGAATTTAAGATTTTCCCGACGATAGAGCTAACAAAAACGTCGAGACTTTGACTGTAAATTCCCGACGTTTGGCAGCGTTTCGCTTCAATTAAATTGAAGGATTTGTTCCTGACTCGATAACGAACACGATGGTGATTTCAAAACGACGATCGGAATTCGGACGGCGTCAGGATCTAAGTCAGAAACTGGCGTAGGGGAAAGGGAATTTGGGAGTGTGGTTTTTTATTTTTGAAATAGAAACCACACGTATATATCATATAACCCCAAACTTATCTAATTTTTTTGGGTAAATTCAGGGCTTAGTCATTGAATTTTCTTTAACTCTAAAACAAGCTCCAAGTTTTAAAATCTTTCAATTTAGTCCCCAAATTTTCGCCAATTTTCACAATTAACCTCCAATTTCAATTAAATACTATTTTGTAAATATTCGGGTTGTTACAAGATGAATCTAATGATATCACAAGAAAGAAGGGCAATGAGATTCAAAAGAAGAGAGAAAATGAAACAGAAACTGAGTGATTGTTTTATTTAACATGTATTAACATTAGCATAAAATAAAGACATAACAGCAAATGAGAAAATTGGAGTCTAAAAAACACAGGACCGTTCACAGGAAAATTGGAGTTTAAAAAACACAGGAACGTTCACAGGGATGGACAGAGGGAGTTGAACACATGAACAATCAAAGGGATGGATCAAGGGAGGTTAATAGAGCGGTCGTACCTACAAATTTTAAATTCTTATTTAATTTTTTTATTGATAATCTATTTTCATTCTACTAAAATTTTATCTTTTCTAACATAAAATCTTTAATCCATACCCGACAACTGTAGTTTTAACCCCAATCCACAAAGGGAAGCGATGCATAACCAGGCTCCGGAGGAGGCTGCAAGGACGGCGGCAGATTGCCCCACGACATTGTCATACCATTACCAGTTCCCTCTACACCACCTATAAAATTGCAACCACATTACAACATATCCTTAATTGCATAGCATAAATAAATATGGATTGATAATGAAAAGACCTGGTGCAGGTTGAGGAATAGGGCTCCAGGAATCGTTGTTGGGATGGAAATATTTGCAGTTATCTCCGTACTGGCAAAATCCCTAGAAACAAGTGCAGTTAGATATTACTATACGATTTAAGTAACAAAAAAAATCGAATTCCGAGATAAGAGAGGGATGGTTAATTACCGTATTGAGGAAGCGATTGCAGACGCCTTTCGAAAAGGGTTGCGATGAACTTTGATAGAGATCTGAAATCACAAAGTGAATGCTTGAATGAATAGAAAGCAAGGAAAGAAAAAAGAAAGAGAGTCTGTGTTAGATTAGTCTAGAAATTAATTTGACAAGTTGAAAATTTCATCTTGGTTGGTGATTAATTTATTGTAAATTTCATCTTGGTTGGTGACCAAACTTTGAACATGTGAATTTTATATTTGGTGGTTAACTTGTACACATTGGAAAATTCTTTGGTAGGTGGTCAAACTTTGAACATATTGTTCTTAAAACTCAACTATAAATAGGCTTAAGTATTTCCATTAGAAATCATCCAAAAAATAAGTTCTTTCTTCCTCTTGTATTATTCATTCTCCTACTTTGGGAATTCTAAAGAATTCCATTTGTTGTAATATTGGCGATATAGTGAAGTTATCATCCGGTGTGGTGCCCGAGGAGTAGACGATATTCTCGTCGAACCTCGTAAATTTGGTATGTTCTCTCCTTTATTGTTTTTATTCGGTTCTTTTCATTGTGTTTCAATATTCAATAGTTTGACAGGTTTATTCGCTGTGCAACATTTGGTGGTTTTAATCTTGACATTTTAGGTCAATTTTAAAACTACGTTCGTGTGGGAAATAACCCGTTTTCCCCAACAATTGGCGTCAGAGCTTCGGTTGAGGTTATCCTGGTGGTTCCGTTGCTGAAAAGATACAGTTCGTGATATTGAATATTGTTCGTTAGAATTAAAATGTCAAAATACAGATCAGTTGAGACATCAAGCTCTTCATCTGGACCGGTGAGGAGGGTGATGTCAAATGCAAATTTCTCGGTGGTAACAGTAATCAAATTCAATCATTGTTTGAACTTGATTAACATACTGAAAGTATGAACACCTTCGGGTGTGTGGCGCTTGTGAGCGCAATTAGAGGCACTACAAATTTGGGAAGTTGAAGAAGTTGAGCAGGCTTGGTAATTTCAAGCCAAGTTTGAGATTTGTTAGATTTGTCTAGAAATTAAGTTGACAAGTTGAAAATTTTATCTTGGTTGGTGGCCAACTTATTGGAAATTTCATATTGGTTGGTGGTCAAACTTTGAACATGTGAATTTTATATTTGGTGGCTAACTTGTACACATTGAAAAATTCTTTGGTAGGTGGCCAAACTTTGAACATATTGTTCTTAAAACTCAACTATAAATAAGCTTAAGTATTTCCATTAGAAATCATCCAAAAAACAAGTTTTTTCTTCCTCTTGTATTCTTCATTCTCCCACTTTGGGAATTCTAAAGAATTTCATTTGTTGTAATATTGACGATATGGTGAAGTTATCATCCAGTGTGGTGTCCGAGGAGTAGACGATATTCTCGTCGAATCTCGTAAATTTGGTGTGTTCTCTCCTTTATTGTTTTTATTCGGTTCTTTTCATTGTGTTTCAATATTCAATAGTTTGACATGTTTATCCGTTGTGAAACTTTTGGTGGTTTTAATCTTGACATTTTAGGTCAATTTTAAAACTACGTTCGTGTGGGAAATAACTCGTTTTCCCCAACAGTCTGAATGAAAGGAGTAGGTACCGGGGGCGTTGAGGGAGTGGAACCATTGGGCTTTGGCACGGAGGTGTTGGACGCCCTGCAGATGCCGTTTTCGAGCACCTGGGGTGTCTTAGGATTGCTTATCGCAGTAGTCGCAGTAGTACTTCCCTATCGGCATTAATCTCTCTCCTATCACTCGTTCAATTTACTGCTATTATTTAATCTATTATAATAGGATGTTCCTCAGTCATCCAATGGTTGCTGACGCTGCTACAAAGAAGCCTTTGTAGAAGAAGAAAGAAGCCTTTGCCTTCCCCTTGTTCTTCTTACTTTGTTATTTCAATCTAGCATCTTCATATATGTTTCATAAGGATAAATTGCAAATTTCAACTTTTTTACTTTGTATTGTTTCAATTTAACCATTAAACTTTTAAATTATTTATGTTTTAATCATTCCATCGTTAAATCACAAAACAAGTAATATCATTCGGGCTACTAGGGATGAGCGTTCGAATGAGTTGAGTAGTGTCCAATCAAAAAATTTCAAGTTAACGAGTCGTATTTTATAACTCGAACTTATCTTGAATTTTTTTTGAATCAATTATTCTAATTTATATATATTTTATATTCTTTTCACGTAATAAGGTTATTTAATATATCAAATACAATCTAAATTTATAAAATATGTTCATAATATTATAATTTTAAGAAAATATTTTGAGAGAGAGTAAAATATTGATGATAACATAAAAAAGTCAATGAATTGATGAGAATAAAGAATTTGTAAACAATTGTAATCAAAAGACAATTGAGTAAAATGTAAAAGTAAGAGACCAAGTAAAATATATATTTGGTAGAAAAACAGACTTAAAATAAAACATGAATCGAATAAATAATAAAATTATGAAAAATTAAGAGACTAAATTAAAAAATAAAAAAATTGTTATCAAAAAGAAGAATTGCAAGTACATATGCATTCTATGATGATTTAAGAACATGTGGTTTAAATTTAATAAAAAAATATAATTAAAATGAAGGAAAAATTGAATGAATAATGAAATTAAAGATTAAATCATAAAACTGTCAGCTTTTACATAATTAGTATTCTCTAAATGCAAACAAAAAGTAATCTAAGTTATACAAAAAATATGAGAAAAAAACTTATAAAAATTTAAATCTCTAAATCTTAATCCCCAAACCATCAGCTTTTACATTATTAGTATTCTGTAAATATCTGCTTTTACATATAACACACATATATAAAAAGTAAATTGCGTACATAAGATGACAATACACTTTCTCAACTGCTCTGTTACATTTTGCATTAAATTACAAACCAAGACTTGGACATTGCTTTCTTGCATGCTCCGGAATCAATTTCACCAGAGTCTCTACTGGAACACCCTTCAGTTCTGGCGGACAACACAAGCAATCAGCATTCCTACATCTCAACAACATTCAATAACCCTTGCTATAAACAAAAATGTTCTTACCATGAGGTTTAAAGTTGAATAATGGCGGAAGGACACGGCCATTAGGCAAGCGAACATTTGGATCACGCAGCTCGTCAGAGAAAGGATGGATCAACGCATCTAACTGCAACACGATACCATTTTACGACATGAGATGCTTTAAAACAAATCAATGACTTTTACATATGTCACAGACCACAATGTTTTAGCTCTTCTATTCTATCATCTCCCCACCCCGAAACAAAACAACAGAGAAACACATTAACCTTTCTCTTTTATGTTTCCATGACTAATACCAAACCATATAATTACTGAAATTTAAAAAAAGATAATCTAGCCCATAAGCTTCATTTTCTACTGCGATTTTTCAATTCCCACTTTTAATCGGGAAGGATTCGAGCTTACTCCAAAGTAATGCACAGGGCAGCCTGAAGGAAAATATTTTAATATAAAGATTTTATAAACTCACAGCATTGCAACGGAGATTAGGAGAGTATTGCAAAAATCTTGACACCAAATCAACAGCTTCAGGAGGCATACGCCTATGGAATATCTAGAACCAACAACAAAAAGAAAACATAAGGTCACGTAAACAAAGATTATTGGCACAACCTTTTTTTTCTGATTGTTAATACCTTGTGCCATGGGTGAGCCTTAATCTGAGGGAATTTGAACTCTGTATAGTTAGGGTTCATGCACTTAATCTCCTCTCGTGTTGGAGTTCCCAGTACCTATAGAAAACAGTGATTATCCATAACTGTTAAAGAGAAATAGTCAATTTGACATTCGGTGAGATGAGAGCATGCTATTATAATACCATAATGATATATGACAGAGAACTACAACCAAAATTCTTAGAGCACAAGTACACCTACAAACGACACATTCACAAGGAGCACATGGACTTAATGATGTTATTGTTAAGAAAGAACTAGTAGGAACAATGATACATATGTAAATTTTCATGCAGAAAAAAAAATTTCATCCCATCAACGTAATCAACAAGGAAAAGACACTTGAAATGGTATAGATATATGCTTATGTGCATACATTTCTATGTATACATATGTGTGCATCACTAACTAATAATTTAGTCAGAATCAAAATACCTTAATAATCTCCACAAGCTGGTCTACTCCACTCTCACCGGGAAACAGAGGCTGACAAGTGAAAAGGTCTTTAGTACAACACACCAAGGACAATTCAATGCAACAACTACAATAATGAACCTCATTTGATCAAGCTTCCTACCTGCCCAAGTAAAAGCTCGGCAAGGACACAGCCAGCAGACCAGATGTCAATAGCTGTAGTGTACTCAGTTGCCCCAAAAATTAGCTCAGGTGCTCTATAATACCTTGAGCAAATGTAGGATATGTTCGGCTCCCCTTTCACCTGCCAAGAAAAGTAAGTATAAAAGTGTAAGACCTAAACAAAAATCAATGATTGATACTTAAACAAAGAAGAAAAAGTTAATAGAAATTCCAACCTACCAAGACTTTTGCACTTCCAAAATCACATAGTTTAACCAGATGAGTGTGTGGATTTACCTGCAGGAAGAAAGGACACAAAAGCACAACCATAGGATCACTGAATTGGCAGTCATGAGACATAACAAAGAGACTTGACATGTTTCATTCATGGTGCAGATAAAGAAACAGTACTACTATACTCGACCAACAACGAGATGTCATATCCCAGAAGAAACAAATATGTGAACATACCAAAATGTTTTGAGGTTTAATGTCCCGGTGACACACACCAATGCAGCGATGGATGTAAGACAGTCCCCTAAATATCTGCAAGCATCAACCTTATTAGCATCTCAGCATCTCAACCAAGCTTCAATTTAGAAAACAGAAGAGGAACCAAATTTTGGAAAACCAAACACTTTACCTGGTATGTGTAAAGTTTCACGTATATCAATGGCATCCTTTGGTTCAACTTGTTATAGTGCTTGATCACACGATGAACAGTTTCAGGTACATACTCGAGTACCAAATTTAGATAAAGTTCACCCTTTTCAGTCGTTGAAACAAAACAATGCTTCAAAGCTACAACATTTGGGTGGTCAAGAAGATGCATTGTTTGCAACTCACGATTCTTGTATCTCTTATCTTGAAGAACCTTCTTTATAGCAACACTTTCACCAGTCTCTAAGCACTTTGCCTAAATTTAAAAGAACATATGTTGATAATATACAAATGAAAATTAGAATTCTTTTCCACCATACAGAAACAAATGAACAAGAGGGCTTTTACCTGGAAAACAATTCCGAATGATCCATGTCCAACCACACGCTCAGCCATGTAACTTATAGTCTGGAATTTTGAACAGATAGTGTTTTACTAGAAGAAAATGGGGTAAAAGACTAAAAACTTGTACTGGCTCACTCATAACAATGACATCTCACACAAGGGAGAAAAAATTGTACCTGTTTCGGCTGACCATTTCTACCTCCTATAGTTGTCACAATTATATGTCCCGTCTCTGTTCCATTACCATCCACAAGTGTTGCTTCAATTTCCTACAATTTTAAGAGGATCAATGAGTTACAGCTGCTTTTGTTTAATGAAATAATTTGCAAATGTGTTGGTGTTAAAGTAATCAAAGAGGGAAAGAAATGCAAAATGCAGGGAACCGTAATGGTTAAAAACAGTCGAACAAATGAATGCTCACTTTGTCTTCTCTAATTTTCATGTCGTGCATCTCCTCGGGTAACTTGTCAACACCAGCAGCACTAGATTGTCTTAAACCAGATGCAGGCGCCATGCCCACGGACGCCATCTGCAGCACAAAGATTGTCCTAATCCTATTTCTTCCTCCTCAAAAGCCAGCCAATCATCTACAACACAAGAAGGGAAAAAAATGTTAATAAACTCGCTGAGAGATTATTGGTAACAATTTCCATAGTTTTCTACAACCTATATTAACTGCAAACAACCTTACATTATCAACAATCAAGGGAAATTAAACCCTTTAAACAAATATAGCAGTTCAAGCTTGGCAGAACAATTCTCAGCCAGTCAAAACCAAAATATAAAAATATCAACAGACACTCTTTATTTTGAAAAACAAAAGCAAAAGAACCTTACAAAAGATTTCAGTCAATCAAAGCAAAAACATTTCATTAAGTAAAAAGAAGCTAACCCAGCTTAACAAACTAAAAGACCCCAGAAAAAAAAACATAAAATGATTTCTAGGTATGAATACATTTCATCATCAAGGACTTACCAAGCAAATTTATACCAGCAACAAAGAAAACTATTTCCACTTAACTACTTACTTAAGCCCTAAAAATGCAGGAAAAAAAGATAGATTATTTAAGACCCATCTTTCAATCATCTCCTCAACAATAATCAAAAGTAAAATTTGTTCTAAAAAAGTTACCAAAAAAATATTTAGACTGTAAAATCCAGACAGAGAAGTATCTAATGCTTCATATACATAATTAAAAAAAAAAGGGGAACTATAGATCGAAGACAGATGATGATAACCAAAAAGATGGTATCCGACACAAACGAGTTTAAGGGGGGGAATGCAGAAAGTGCATTAGAAAAAGAGAAAGAAAAATTGAAATGGAAAGGGAAAATAAGAGGATGATGTACCGATACTTAGAAACAGAGTAATTGAGAAGAAAAAGTGGGCGGCGGGAGCCGACGCGAGGGCGAATGCGTTTAATGAGGGAGAGAAAAAGGAAAGTCAAGTACGGGAAATTATTAGTGTTTATTTTTACATGATGTGGTGACGACGACGATGATTGTCTTCGAGTATTTGACCTTTTGGTCTGGTTTTTTTAGTTGTTTTAATTTTATAGGTGAAATTATTTTTATTTTTAATAATTTTTAGTTGATTTTGACGGTTAATAAGGAGGCTTTTGTGCGGTGTCTCCTGCGGTTGATATTTATCTAATCTAATGAAACAATTTTTTTTAAAAAAAAAATCTAAACAAACAAACAAATCAATATCAAAACAGATATAAAACATCTAAAACTTAACAAATATTTTTACTCGAATCAAATAATCTTAATTGTTAAAAATTATTATTATATTTTGAAGTTTTATATTTTAACATAATATTTATAGAAATATATAAATATTTATTATCAAATGATTACTTTTTTTAAATAATTATTTCATATAATTATGATATAAAAACTAATCATATCAAATTTACAATAAAATATCTAAAATACTCATTTATCATATCTTAACTGTTGGTGAAGTCAGGCAGGCTTTAATGAGGGGCATCAAATGACACTCCAAAAATTTTGGAAAACTTATTTATATATAAATTTAATATAAAAATATTTAAAAGTAAATAGAATAAATATACTTTTTAAAAAATATTCTCTTAAATATAAATTGATATCTATTATTTATTTCCATTCACTTATAAAGAAATTATTCGTAAAATTTTTAAATTTGACACCTCAAAATAAATTTTCTAGCTCTACTCTTGATCTTAACAATAATATTAAACACTCGTACTTTATGTTAACTTTTTTAAATCATTTTTTACTATAATTCTTTTAAAATAATATTAAACTAAATAAGCAGAGGAACAGCCTCGTAATGTTGTAATAATGGCAAATAAAAACCTATAGGATCATTTCCGGGAAAAATATATGACATAATAAAAAAATTATTCTCTAATATTTAAAAAAATAATTATTTTATCTATCATGTTTAGATTAATTTTAGCCTTCAATTTTATATTTTGAACTAAAATGTCCACTATTAAATGAAAATTGTTAATTGATTAATTGACAATGTTTCACACCGACGTGAAAATTTTATGTGTGATGCTACTTTAGCAAAAAAAATATTTTTAAAATAAATTATAATTATAATTAATTACATATAAATTTATAAAAAATATATATATTTAAAAATAATTTAAAAATAGTTGACATTATACATGGACCTGTCGGTCTAGGGATGGGCATGAGTCGGGTTTTAGCCAACCCGACCCGATCTGAAAATTTTATATCTTTCACCCAACCCAACCCGAAAAACATATACCCTCCACCGACCCGAACTTGATCCGAATTTTTGGGATAAAATCTGAACCCGACCTGAAATAATTAAAAAAAGTATTTTTATTCAATAAAAATAGTGATTTAATTGAAAAAATAATATATAGATAGGTATTATTGTAATTATTTATAAATATATAAGGTAAAATTATATTTTTTCTATTCGGATCGGGTCAAGTATTTTTCACCCTAAACTTTAATCCGACCTGACCCAAACACGAATTTTTTTTATAAAAAACCTGACCCGATCGGGTCATAACCTGTTGGGTTCAAGTCTCATGCCCATCTCCACCTATCACATCAATAGGAAGCGTTGTTCGTTAGTCAACTAAAGATTTTCATCCACTCAAGAGATATTTTATTATAAAATGAAACATATGAGGCTAAAATTTTTCCAGAAAAATAAAAATGATAGGGGACAAATTGATCATTTACACAAATGTTGTAAACTATTGAGTAAAATTTTCATCAACTATTATTATATATTTTTATATTAAATTTATTAAATTATTATAATAATTATGAAAAAGTGACAAATTTAATAATGATTCTTTTTATAATTGAATAAAATTTAGGATAAATATCACTTAGATATGTCAAAATAATCTTCTCTCTAAGTGTTGGTTAGTCTCTCTTGAATTAATTGTTTAAATTTAAACATTATTTTGGAACTTTTAAAGTGAAACGATTATTTAAATATGGGCCATTACTTTGTTCTTTTTCAAGTCATCGGGCTGCGCAGGAACTGGTAGTGGAGCAAAGCCCATAGTACAAATGCCACGATCCATTCCCGCCTCCCTGCATATTCAAATCACTCACTGATCACAGTAACTAAGAAGATTTAACGATGGATCGCAATGCAAGAGCAAGAGCGGGAGGAGTCGTTGATGTTTGGGCAGAAATCACAGGGGCACCGGAACAACAACAGCAATCTACAGTCCAACCCATCTATCAGAGAAGACGTCAACCGTCTCTCCCTACCCCCACTGACTCAGACCACCAGCTGAGGCCGCAACACTCTAACCACAGTCGCGTCAGTTTCGCCGCCGCCGCTGACGCCAAGCGCGTCAGTTGGAATCGCTCGCTTTCCACCAGGTTCCTTCTTTCTGTTCCATTTCCTCATTTTTATACAACCAAGGATTAGGATAAGAGATTACGCCTGATTGTGCGGCTGCCCGTACTACAATTTAATGTTTGTCAGTTTATGCTGGTTATTTACTGTTCCGGGTTTCTATTTTTTAGGTTTCGGTGTTTGCTCAACAATCTTCAAAGGATAGGATCCAATTATATAATGTCAAACTTTTTTAGTTTTATATAAATTTATCACAATCTATTTTCTTATCAATAATCTCAACCATCTATTTTCACTGTTAAATCTATTTAAAATTAAAAAAGTTTCATTTGCTTTGCACTGGTGGGTCTTATTGTTACTCATATTTTTGCTTAATTCAGAGGGAGGACAAGCATTGCTGTTGCTCCTTGCGTGGCCAATGAACCACAACAAAAGCAGCCCAGGAGAAGGGGAAAACCACCTGTTCCTAAAGTATGACTCACAGACCTTGTATTGCCTATATCATCACATACAATCTCAAGTCTGAACTTTGTTTCCTTCATTTCACCTGTTGCTGCACAACTACTAATGTCCAAAACCAATATAGTGTCCTCAGAAAGGTGCATTGGGATTACTTTGTCATTGCAATTTCAATTTTTTTTTGTCTTCTTTGTTTACAGGGAAAGATTGCAGAACATCCGAACTTCGAGAAGGAGAGAGAATATTTCCGAGATGTTGATTCCTTTGAGTTATTGGAGGAGAGCCCTTCATCAAAACACTTTGGGACATGGGCAACGGGTAATCAAACTGTCCCTGATCCTATACCACCTATTTCATCCAGATTAGAGAAGTGGCTCTTATCAAAGAAGATAAACTTCAGTTGTGGGCCTTCTTCCACTTTGTCCAAAATATTGGAAACTCCTGCTTCAATGGATCACATATATACCGATGATCTGGATTCTTCAATTGTGAAAACTCTTGAAAAGTGCGGTCCAAAATCACTTGTTCAAGTTTGTGAAGATATAAGTGCAAGTTATGGTGACCAAGGTTGTGAAGATATAAATGCTTCCATTAGGAAGCTTTCCTTGGCATCTACAACAACATCACATTTTGATCGTATTGATCCATTTACCGCTTTGCTGGGAATCTGTGAACAGTCAACACCGTTACAATTTCTTGATATTTTCTCTAAGTATTGGTTAGTCTCTCTTGAATTAATTGTTTTCATTTTCCCCTTGAAGAAAACTGCACATAATTTATTTATGTGATTTTTCGTGCAAGTGGAGGGTGAGCCTCATTGCAATGATAGCTTGTGTACATCTGACTTTACCACAGTGCTGTCTGCCATTGAGTATTGACTGTTGTGTTGTCATAAAATATGCCGTCCCATTTTCAGAAATTAGAAATGCATATTTCTATTCTATGTTCAAGAGTTTCACCGATCTTTGTGATCCTGTTAGTTCCAATGGTGTTTAGCTCATTGCATTATTATTCTATTCCTCTCTGCACTAAATAGTTGATAGTGCGTACTGCTTGGGCTGATTATGGTGAAATCTTCTTGATTCAGTGCCCCAGAAAATATTGCTAAAGTTGGTGAAGGTACTTATGGAGAAGCCTTCAGAGCAGGCAATACTGTTTGCAAAATAGTTCCGTTTGATGGGGATTTCCCAGTAAATGGAGAAGTGCAAAAGGTATTGATTCTAATGAAATTAACTTTTCTGTAAGTAGTTTGCTGGTTAAATTATTCTTTTGCATGAAGACTTTGTTTTTGGATGAATTCATGATTTGCTTGCCTCATCACTAACCATTATTCTTTTCTATGCTTCAGAAATCGGAAGAATTGCTTGAGGAGGCTGTGCTTTCAAAAGCTCTTAATAGTTTACGAGAATTTGAGAAGAATGATTTTAATGCTTGCACGACCTTTATAGAAACAATTGAGTATGTATTCCACATCACTATTTTCTATATCATTCTTTGTAACTTACCTTCTGATAACCATAAGCAAACATTTCAATTAGAAACAGTTTTCATTCTTACTTGGCTTTTTAGGGTCACAGTTCATGAAATATGTGCCTAATAATGTATGATTGGTTGTGCACTTCCAATTTTCTAATCACGTTTTCTGTAGCATGGACAGAAATTTGTGCTTCCTATTTGATGACTTATTATTCAGATTATCTCTTATTGATCTCTTTCTTTGATAGTTTAAAGGTCTGCCAAGGTTTGTATGATGCGGCATTGGTTAGAACTTGGGAAAAATGGGATGAAAAGAATGGCTCAGAAAATGATCACCCCAAAGAATTCCCAGAGAAACAGGTACATCTTCTTCCTGTTGAATATGTGTAAGCAAGAAAGTTATAAATAAATACTTTATGAATACTGCACGTATAGAAAACTCCCGAAGTACAAATACTTTTTGTTTACCAATACTCTTTTGCTGACCCTGATGAACTTGCCTTCAGCGCTATCTCGTATTTGTCCTACAACATGGTGGCAAAGATCTTGAAAGCTTTGTACTTGAGAATTTTGATGAAGCACGAAGTTTATTGGTTCAGGTAAATCAAAGAGACTTATCACATTATTCAAACAAACTTGAAAATTGATTTTCTAATTAAAAAGTTCAAATCTTGTTTGTGGATTATTTTATCCGTTATTACCAGCTCAAAGTGAACTTATCAATTGTCTTGCAGGTTACGGCAGCCATGGCTGTGGCTGAAGCTGCATATGAATTTGAACACCGTGACTTGCATTGGTCCGCTTGCTGTCAATTTCTTTTATGGTAAATTGGTGTCTTGATTCTGATCACTGATCATTTTCTCTCCTTTCTTTACAGGGGAAACATACTTTTGAGCCGAAAAGATTCTGTCACTATGAAATTTATGCTAGAGGGCAAACAAATATCCTTCAGGACATATGGATTATCAGTGTCAATAATTGATTTTACGTTGTCGAGATTAAACACCGGTGAAGTTTTCTCAGCTTCTTTCTTTTATTCCTTTTCAAAATTTGAACTTCATCAGAAATTTTATGTGATAAAAATTTTCTAATGACTTTGGTATACAGGAGAAAACATACTCTTTTTGGATCTGTCACAGGACCCTTATCTTTTCAAAGGTCCAAAAGGAGATAAACAAGTAAGAAACAGAAACAAGCTGTGAATTTCGGTTCATAATTACATACAAAAAGCATTCACATCTAATCTAGCTAAACTAATTATGAAATGCAGTCAGAAACATATAGAAAAATGAAGGAGGTTACAGAAGATCACTGGGAAGGAAGGTACTTTTCCAATCTACTCACATATGAGAACAAACCACTTTTTCGGTTTCATCAATTCAAGCCTTGAAACTGTCTTACCACCCACCCCCACCTTATTATAACTGGATCCAACATTGTTACCGAAATTTTTGCTTAGATGTGTTCTTTTAGTAGAACCTTTGTTCTATTTCTTGGTTTTGCTGCTTTTGCAGTTGCTATTAATAGTTGTTAATCTGTAGTAGTATAATTGTTCCTAACTGGTGCAAGTCAATTTCTACGATCAAGTTTCGGTTGTATAATTGTTCTAGCATACACTATCAAGAACACATTTGAGGCATTTATAGTTTTCTGTTTTGATCGGGTTTTTTGTCGACCCGGGGTATATCCCAGGAGGCCATTTGATTGTCTTAAAGGGTTTGGTCACTTTCATTGAACCACATGTTTCTCATTGTTGATTTTTGTTGTTGTACAGTTTTCCCAGAACAAATGTGTTATGGTTAATATACTTGGTGGACATACTGCTGCTGAAGAAAACATATGTAAGTTATTTTTATCCTATAATAACTCGATGAAAAATGTTGCCGATCATTGCATTTTACTTGGCATAATGGGTTGTGTTTATTTGACAAAAAATGGCGAGGCAGTTACGTTCTTCAAAGAATGAGAGAGACATGCGGTCTCTGAAAAAGCGTCTGGACAAATATGATTCAGCTAAGGAAGCTATTTTCGATCCCTTCTTCGAGGACTTGCTTGTGAATAATTAAAACTTTTGAAGGCTTGAATGAATGATTCGAAATATTGTGTTTGGTACTGCTTTGTAATGGGAAATGGATGCAGCCTGGTTCTGGGGCTTGGGGTATTAGTTAATGAGGCATTGAATCTTTCATTCAACTCACATGACTGCCCTGCCATTATAGGCAGGCAACTTGGCAAAGGGAAATGTATGGTCTATATGTAATATATTAATATTTGGCCTGATATATAACAAGTATTGCTACTAGTATCTCCCATGTGTGCAGCTGGATTCGTCAAAATCAAATAATAGGTGATTTGATTGTCCAACTAAACCAACCTCAACTCTTTTACCTGTTCATTTAAGCTGCTCGTCTAATATTCAAACTTGTGGTCTGTTCTATAAAGACATGTATATGTTAATAAAGAAGATGAAAAGTAGTTGAAACTTTCTTACAATGAATGGTAGGTAACCCTGTTGTGTGACCAAACATAACGGATAAATAATGTATATTAGAGGTCTTTTATCAAGGTAGATCTTGGGGATACATTTTTTTTATTTCTTGTTCTTACTTCATATAAAAGGAAACCACCCTCGTGAATCCCTTCCGTCCGTCCATGTATGTGAAGTCAACAACACAAAATTGGTAAATGTTTTGTCACCATGGCGCTCGGTTCAGCTAATAATCCATAATGGGAGAGGGAAAAAATGTCATGCATGTTCCTATAACACTAATGTCACCTCAAATGTAGTTCACAATGAGGACAGACTCATGTACTACTACATCTACAAGCCTTTTTCTTTCCCAAAGGCAATGGCTCTAGCCTTTCCTAAAATCCTCTTTGGGTATTCATTATACACATTACCTACACTGCTAAACGGAATCACCGCTTCAAAAACACTACCAATATCAGCATCGACATGGAGACTATAATCTTGAAACCAGAGGTTTCCCAGAAATTCTGTTTCTCGTTGCCAACACTTGCAGATTGTTGTTTTGCAGCCAGCTGATCTCTAAGTTCTTTTAGTGCTTTGTCCCTTCGCTCTCCCATCTGCTAAAATGAGTAAGGATGAGCTCACCAAAGTGAAAAACTTGGCTCGGTATAATGACTGGTTTAGCAAAAGAATTTGTGCAAATTCAAAAGTGATCTAAACAAATTAGTAATCTGAGCACATTTTTAGTTTTAATGCAAACAAATAATTTAGAAACAGCACTGCAGCAGCAGACAATCACTAAAATCCTGCTTTAGGAATGAAGCAATATGTTAACATTACCCTTTGGAGTTTTCGTGTCTGAGAACGAGCTTCCTGGAGACAGAATTCCAACTTCAACACCCTCTTCTTCAGTTCCTGATCAGCTCGTCGTTGTTTCTCTAACTGCTTACTAATCTTTTCAAAACTCTTGGGAGAAACCTCATTCAAAAGTTTCCTGAGTTCAGAATCCTTATTTGCTCCAGCCTTAGCAACAGCTTGCATGATATCATGCTCAATTCTCAAAACCTCATCTTTCAGCTGTTTTTGGGAACAATCCCTTGCTTGGAGATCCTTCTGCAAATTATCTAGTTGCTTTCCTAACCAAGTAACACGAGCCTCGTGCTCTTTCAATGAACTATTCTTCTGGTCCAGCTCCTTCAACAACGCTAAACACTGTACTTGGGCTGACTGAGCTAATGCCGCACTAGCATCAGCAGTGGCTTGAGTAAGCTGCGATCTAAGATCATCCAATTCCCTAAGGTACTGAGAGGCACATAACAAAGTCATATCAGAATCTTACAAGTGGATTTGGCTAGACCAAATAGATGATGAACTAGAAACAAGATTATTAACACAGGCTGCAACATGGTACCGTCATTACCCTTCATTCACACAGTTGCATTTTACATAAGATCTTATACTTCTCAATCTGGATAGACATCTTGTGCTTCTTTAAGAATGATATAACTGAAAATTCAATTATGATCTGACAGCACACTAGCAAAAACAGCTCTCTAAAGTTGGAAATCATCAAGACGTCAACATATTTGCTATCTAATTGGTGCCTTTCTATACAGAAACAATAAATATGTCAGCAATTAGTACAGGGAATGAATACCAGCAAAGGCCACAGTTGGTGCAATATGTAACATAACGTTTAATGATTTAACATATTCATTTAAATATATAATAAACAGAATATAACAGTTACGTAAAAATGGTACACATAATGTTTTATGATTAACCATAAACATTTCTGGAGTTAAACTACTAAATTAGAAGTTAAGAAGAGCAACTCCTCAATAATGCATAAAATAAGAACCTTTATAACTTGGCAAAACTTGCATAGAGTTCAATTTTGTGACCGACCTAGCTTTTACAAAAAAATTCCAAACTTATACAAGTTATAATAAAGATCAAAAACACTTGGTCATCTTTCCTTTGATGAGCTCCCCAAGAAATAACTAAAGAGGAAAAGCCTAAAGACATACAACTTTGAAAGGTCAAGATACAAAAAGAAGGATGCATTTAAAGACAAATCAACAACAGATAATACAACCATTAGGGCATGATGGGTTCTTTCTAAATCATGAATTAACAAGTGAAAATGAAACATAATTAGGGTACTATAAAGCTAATTAATCTGCAAAAGAAATGATAATAGTTCAAGAACTGGGATTTAGGCGGGACCTTTTCAGCAGCAGAGGCTGAAGCTTGAAGCTCCCCATTTCTCTCCTCTAAACTCTTCTGTAATTTAAAAATCTCCTCTTCCATGTGCTTTGCCTTTGTCTCTGCATCCTGATTTTTTTTGTTTGTTTTGAAGCGAAACCAAGTCTTTTAGTAAACGAGTTCCATTTGACCCCACAAACAAAAGCCCAAAAACAAGGTTTTGAAAACCAAACCGGACCGATCGGTTCAATTGAGAATCGCTGACTAATCCGGTTCATTCTATCCCGGTTAAATCGTTACTAGTGAATCGTAAAGAACCGATGAATCGACTGTGAACCATTCAAACTGGATCCGGAGTAAACCGTTAAGAACCGACCATCAATAAAAAATTAAAAAAGTTAAAAAAATATTTTTCGTCTTTTCATTTCCGGCCTTTTCGTTTCCAGATTTTTAGTTTTCTTTATTCTTATTTAAAGGATATTTTGACTTTTATTTTGAAGGTTAATCAATTTTTGTTTTGGTTTTAAAGAGTAATGTTTGGAGAGTTTTAATAGAAATAAATCAAATAACGAATGATGGAATTTTGGTGTTGTATTTAAGTATTATAATTGTGGGATGTTTTTAATTTTTTATTAAATGTGTTGAAACGATTTTTTCCTTAAAAGGTGAAAAAAGGTGAGATTTTGAAAACCATATTAATTCTTAATTGTATCTTTTTATTTTAAAAACATATGCGATTTAAAAGACCTCTCGTTTCGAAAAATTTTGAATTTCCTTTATGATCGAAAAATACGGTTCGAAGAGTCGCCACCAATCTTTGATTAGGGTGTGATTGGGCACCCAAAAATGCTTTGTCATTTTAAATAAAAATTAATTTTAATTAAAACAACAAATTGAGGTCTGCGTTACTAAAATCCGAGTTCGGGAGTCAGTTACGTGTGGGGAAGGATTAGCATCCTCACAACGCCCTAAATCGGTACCTAGTCGATTAATTAACGTCTTTGCAATGAACTTTACAAATTCGAATTTATTTTGATTTTTGATCTCATAAAATAAAAATGTAAATTTAAAACATTCAAAAACACTCAAACAAATTAAATTAAAATTATCAAGTCATTTTAGAAAGATAAAGAATGTTCGATTATTTACAAATATCGAGACCAGATCTTAAAGATATAACAACCTTTTCTCGATATATTTAAATAAACGAACATTTCTTTTTCTCTCGTTTCCAAATTTTAGGTGACGAATCAATTTTTTTGTTTCACTTTCGGGATACACTTTTATTTTAAAATCATTAAAAGCGGACCTCAAATCAGTTATAACTGCCCACTTAAAACAATTTTAAATTAAAAATATATTACCTTTAATCCAATTATGAATATGTCGAGTTATGCAAGTGAGGCTATCATGCAAATTATGCAAAAATGATGTCATGTAAAAATTAATTAAACATGCGATTAAAATAAATGAGTAAATAAATCTAAAGCTAAAATTACTATTAAACAAAGACCACAAACAAACTATCAATGCATTACATATACCAAGATCAACATAAAACTGAGACCAACTGTAAAACTAAAATAAAAACCGAGAAAATGTTATGCCAAATATGCAACATCACATAAACTTAAAATAACATACTCACATGACTAAAATGTGACATGCAAAAACCTTAAAGTCTAATATCTAAATAACATAAATTAAACAAATCAATATTTAGGACGAAAATTAAATGAACATAAAATAAATAGACATAATTAGATACATGCAAACTTCTACTTAGGGACTAAAATGTAACATGCGAAAATTAACAGTTTAATGTCTAAAACAGCAAAGATTAAATACAAGAATAATTAGGGCTAAAATTAGATGCGGGTAAAATAAAGAGACAAAACTATAAACATGCAAATGTTGATTTATGGACTAAAACGAACATGCAACAATTCAGAAGTTAAATGTCTAAAATAACAAAAACTAAATAATATAACATTTGGGATTGAAAATTAAAACGCATAAAATAAAGATGCAAAATTGGAAATAGGAAAACATTCGGTTTGGGGACCAAAATGAAAATAAACACAAAAACTCTAGGGATTAAACGACACTTAAGGACTCAGTGGCTAAAAGCTAATTAACCCTAAAGTCTGAGTGGCCAAAAGTTAATTTATCCAAAAAAACCTAAATAAACTAAACCTAAACTAAAAACCCAAATCACGTGTAACATACCCAACAACTTCCTCCCCTTTCTTTCCACTTTCCATCTCTCCCTCAGCCTCACACAGTGCCGCTCAACCCTTGAACCCCCTCCATCTCTCGGTCATGCTTTATACACACCAAACGACCCCCGGCTAAGGCCCCAACCCAATCTGACTCTTTAGTTATTTCTCTAGACCACAAACCCGAGACTAAAAGCTCGCTAAATCGACCTATAGAAGACCACAAAATAGTTCATACCTCTCAAAACCAAACCATCATCGCTCACCTCTAGACACTTTGACTCGCACTTCGCCGGCGACCCACGACAAGGAATCAACGATGAGGTAAAATATCTCACCTACCTACTATTTTTTATATATAAAAGAACCTCTCCTCTAAACTTTCGAATGGCGGTTATGCTCAAAGGAAACCACTACCAACCGACGTTCGACTAAACGCCATGGGATAACTACGATGCAAGTAAAAAAACAAAACAAAACTAAGCAAGGTAACGTAACTAGCTCATCTTCTCTGTATTTTCACTTGCTTAGAAATAAAAACATTCATGGAAATTACTAACAATTAAATTAAAGATAGGAAATACCAAGAAAATTGCTCCTTGATTAATATTGCTTTCCTGAAAAATGAATATGTTACACTGCTTGATCTCTTTCTCCCTATATGCTTTCTGTTGTTGTTTTTAGAATGGTCTCTGGTTCCTCTTTCGTTTTTGCTCTGTGCTCTCCAACTCTCACCGTCCTCTCGGTTAATTCTTCTATGGTTTTTTTCTTTGTCTCTCTAATCTCCCTGTTTCTTGTTTATCTTTTCTCTTTTATGATCCCCCACAATTTCCAGTAGTTAATCCCTTAAAACTGACCCCTTTCCTCCACTTTACTTTGGTTAACTCCCAATAACCGCCTTTTTAATTGTTTAGGATTTCACGTGGACTGGGCTTGATCATTGGATTGGGCCTCCAACTGCTCTGCTTCGGGTCTGCTCCGACTTAGCCCCGGACAAAAATGAGCATCTACAGCTGCCCCTTTTTGCTCATTGTCGTATAACGAGAATAGAGCAAAGATCAAAAGATGATCGAGTTTTTCCGGTCATGAGAACTTCAAAATATTAAACCACTCACTGTTACTTCGGGATAAATGAAACTTGAAAAATCTTCAAATGATAAGTCTGCTCCCTATTTCTTCAGAGAGTATAAGACTTGATCTTCAACAAACGTGTCCGCTCCCTATTGCTTCAGAGAGTATGTAACTCAAACGTCTTCTTCTTACGGGTTCGCTCCCTCTTTCTCTAAGGAGTATGGAACTCTAACATCTTCTTCTTACGGGTTCGCTCCCTCTTTCTCTAGGGAGTATGGAACTCGAACATCTTCTTCTTACGGGTCCGCTCCCTCTTTCTCTAGGGAGTATAGAACTCGAACATCTTCTTCTTACTGGTTCGCTCCCTCTTTCTCTAGGGAGTATGGAACTCAAACATATTCTTCTTACAGGTTCGCTCCCTCTTTCTCTAGGGAGTATGGAACTCAAACATATTCTTCTTACAGGTTCGCTCCCTCTTTCTCTAGGGAGTATGAAACTCGAATATCTTCTTCTTACGGGTTCGCTCCCTCTTTATCTAGGGAGTATGGAACTCGAACATCTTCTTCTGCTTTACTACTTTCTTGTGAAGACTTCTAGATGATTTGCTTCACTACTCTCTCGTGAAGACTTAAGTTTGATTTGCTTCGAAGGTCGAACCTGAAAATCAAACATTATCAATCATTAATGTGTGCTTGAAAAATTGAAAATCATTATACTCAAAAATTTAGAATTTAAGAGAATCTTTTCGAATTCATTTCTCTTGTGAGAACTTGTCTCGCCGCAACTAAATGCGAGAGTCTTCCTTGACTTGACTGTCATTTGAACCCCTCCCTTCCTGGGATATTGAATCGGTTAATAACTCCTCGCGCGTGTTTTCTTTTCTTTGTACTCGAGAAATTTTGCTTTTTCTCCTACATCTGATAGTCTGATGGTTTGCTCCAACACTCTTCCGAGAAGGTTTAAAAAGGATATGCTTCACTACTCTTCGATGAAGGCTTAGCTTTGGTTTGCTTCACTACTCTTTAGTGAAGGCTCAAAATGGATTTGCTTCACTACTCTTTGGTGAAGACTTGGCTTTGCCCCAATCTTATGTGTACAAGTCACTTTAATCGAGTGATTTCTCTTTTCATACGCGAACATCTCTGTTTTTCTTCTATATCTGATGGTTATCACTTTAGAGTAATACTTCTTCTGTGGATTAGACCTCTCAATTCTTCAGGGTATGCCCCTCTAAATGTGATTTCTTGCGTTTGAGGTTTGAAATCTTCCTTTCGACTTGTCGGGCTTCTGACATCATGCATCTTCTCTTTTCACTGGAAGATCTTTCAAAACCATGTGTTTATGCATGAAACACGAACACAAATGCAATTAATTGTATTAGTGTAATGCATATTCTTTTATGCAAATGATGTTCTCATGAATGCATAAATGCCGATTACATCTTCATTTGACTTCAAAGTGGTGAACTTAGTCTTCTTATACTTGATCATTCCTTTTCAGGATCTGCTTTATATACCCGTGTAGCAACTCATAATTTCCAACTTGCATTTTTGACGAGCCCTCTGATCTTCTTCTATCTCCTTGTCGTCTTTGTTATCTATCTTTATTTCGGAGAAAATGTTTTCTCTCTCAACTTCTTGCTATGGTCAGAAGCATGATTGTGTTGCCCCGTTTTTAGAGACTATGTACATGACTGCGCCAAACTCCACAAAGGTCAATGGGATAGTTTTATCTGTTCTGATTTGACTCTTGAAACATGACGCCAAGAGGACCCATCCAAATTTCATTTTCATCATATCATTTCTCATTTTAACCTTGGAGTTGCGTAAGACAACCTTCATCTTGGATAATGGAAACAACACATGATCGCAACATTGATTCAGCATCATATTTACTGGCTCATAAAATATTTAACACATTCATATTTTCCTATGGCTTCTGCCCGTATCTTTCAATTGGAGAAGCTTTTTACAAAGCGCTCAGAGTTTTTTTTTTGCATGGTATTACAAGGATACCAAAACTTAATGGAGATTAAGATGGGATATTTTGGCTCGCCAACATTAATGCATGTGAAATCACTGGAATAATGCAACTGATGATGGACAAAATGATCATATATGGTAAACTCCACTGTTACTGTTTCACCATTTTCAACACTCATACATTTCTATCTCTTTGGAATTATTTGTTTAATTCAATGATCGTTCAACAGGTCTTCATTAGCTTCCAAAGATGCCCCACATTAATACCTCTGGCTGAAACATGCCTTCACTAATGTCGCAACATTATCTTATTCTTATACGGGCCTTCAAAATGCCCCAACACCTCAAATTGTAGGGCTCATTCCTTCTTCGTCTGAATCATGTCATCTCAAAATGATGGGGGTTCAGTCATGCCCCAGTGTGGGTATTCACGACTCCCTTCGTACCAAGATCTCTTGACTTTGAATGCTCAAATTCTAGTGCCGCTACACAACAGTATAGCCGAATATCTTGAGGGCTTCTCTTCATGTTGCCCTAAACACTTAATAAGTGATCAATTATTCTAACAAAATGTCTTGTGCTTTTATACAAGCCGTAAGATGTGCCTCTTCTGAATGATGATATCATCTTCTTCTTGATGGGTTACTGACAACTTCACAAGGAAACGTTACAAGCTCCATTCCTTAGTCCTTCTGATTTCTCAGACTATTTGCTTTCAACACTGTGGAATGCTTCATGTTCTGGCATCGCTTATTCTTTCTTCAATGGGGGCAAAAAGAGCCTCGTCAACCTCAAGGACCTTTCACATTTTAGACTATCCTGTTTGAAAATATTTTTCCCTTTTCTCTTATTTTAGGGATCAAAGAATGAAATAATTTTGTAAAACACTGCCCCTTAATTCAGGCTCACAATTGAATCAAATCATAAACAAGAGTTCACAGAATATCAAAAGAATCAATAGCTCTTTAATATTTTTAGGGTTATAGCTCTTTGACAAATGTCAAAATTGAGGGGTTGGCTTCAGGTTGGCTTTCTATTTTCTAAGGTTTCAACCACCGAAATATTATTTCCTTCTCGGTCATCGTGAATATTGCAACATGCCCTTCTTTCTTGGCTTGGTATTTTAATCGAATGCAGACAAAATGACGCAACTAGCATAATCAATTACTAGACTTTTTAGAACACTTTCATTTCAGTTCTCTGAAATCTTTCATTTGTTCAAGCCTCGTAGACTCCTCTAACCAAGGCATTGCAGAAATATCGATCTAAAAATGAAATTTCTTAGTGCACGTGTGAAATTGACTATAACAGGTATTCCTTATCTCCCTTAGTTCATTTTTGCCGTCACTCCTTATTTATAAAATTGATTTAATTTTCCATTGTCTGGCTAGCTGAAATCAGCTTTATTGTAATTTCACTTTATCGGGCTAGCTGAAGGATTCATCTCATCACAAAGTCTTTGACTTGACAATCACAGTGGAGCATACACCGAATTGCCAAGTACCCGATTAAGGTCATGGTTTGAATATAATCTATTCATAAAGCCAGGGCTTTCGAGTTTCCTCTATAACCAATTGCTTTAGCGGAATAGCTCAGCTTTATTGTATACATATAATATAATCATCTTTATCAGGGTAGCTGAATTCTATCCATAAAGCCGGGGCTTTTAACCAATTGCTCTAGAGGGACAGCTCAATATTTATTATATACATATACTATTATAATCTGGGTATACGGATCCAATTTCTTAAGCTTGTCAAGAAGAACCTGTCATAGTCTAGGTGTTGTTGAAAGTCAGAAAATTTCATCGTTAGAGTTCAATTTCCAAGCAACTGACCTAAACTAGATTCATCTGCTTGACTATTCCATCCGTAAAGATCATAATCATCATTAAACGTCATCAATAAAAGTGTGGTCTATTCAGTTTCGTAACATCATACACAAAAAATGCCCCATGTTGCATGCTTCTGTGCATACCTGAATACCAAGCCTATTGTTCATCCCCTTATGATAGAAGAAGGCTATATCGGTCCCTGCAAGAAAATGGTATAGTGTTCAATTGTATCTTCTGGGGATAAGGTCAAGGTCCTTGTTTTATCAGGTTTCAACCTTGTCATTTTGTCAAAGATTTATAACTCTAATCATTAAAGAGCTTCTAATTCAGTTGATATTCAAAGAATTTCAAGTCGTAAATTCGATTCAATGCTCACCATCCATAAAGTAGCATGAATTCAATTAAAATATCCTTAAAAAAACTGAGAAATGATGAAAAACAAGTTCAAACATGATGTTGCAAATGGGAAATGCAATTGTGGTGGAGCACAACCTTCACTTGTTCAACTAAAAGGCCCTACTTTCCCCAGAATGACGGGTGCCCCGTTAGATTAGGGTTTTCATCAGCATTCTCTCCCCATATCTCGATTATTTCTCGTGTCAGGACTCCTTTATCAACGAGATTTTCTATCTCTTCCATCAACGGTATGCACTTGTCAGTGGGATGACCTAATGCCCCCATATGAAAATCACAAGCACTATTCGGGTCGTAGCCATAAGCGGATGGGCTAGTCTTCATTCTTAATGGCCTTGGAGTGAGGTACTGTTTCTTGATTAAAGGGGATAACAAGTCGAAAATGGGCACTTGAAAAACCTTGAGGGTTGTATTTTCCCAAGACATCTTCTGCGGCCAGTCTCGGACTACCTCTCCTTTAACTTTCTTCTTGTTACTTCCCACTTCTATCTTCTTTTTTAGCATCAAAGAGGTCTCAAGAGTTGAGTCCTTTATCTCTGCTTCACATATCTCACTTTCCTTGATTTTATTTTTCTCCTTTTCAACACTCTCTTTGGCATGTACTTCACTTGTTTCAACCCCATCAACTTTATTCTGGCGATTAATTTTCAACTGTTGAGCATCCACCTCTATAACTCCATGAGCCAAAAGATCTCGAACCTGTCGCTTGAAGTTGCTACAATTCTCGATGGAGTGTCCTCGGGCTCCAGTATGATATTCACAAGTAACATCCTCATTATACCAACTCGGATAAGGGGGCAGCAAAGGCTTGGCCAGACGTGGGACAATCAGTTGGGCTTGGAGCAACTTTGGATATATCTGGCTATATGAAAACTCTTTTGATCCCACTTTCTCCTTGCCGTTATTATGATCATATTGAAGACCTTGTGACTGACCACTGGAACATTCGCTTTGAAGGTTTAACGTTTGACCAACATCTTGGGAGAGACATTGATTTGCAAATCTCCCTTCATCGATAAGTTTTGAACTTCCGGGGAGCTTAGGTTTTCCATTTTCAAAGCATAACAACCCTTCCATGATGAAGTTTTGAACTTTAAATCTCAGGATCGTACAATCTTCTGTAGAGTGGCTAAACTCATGAGAATGATAACCACATGATTTCTTGACACCTTGCCAGTCTGGACGCAAATAAGTATTGTACCTCGGAGGAAAAGGCTTTAAAAGCCCACTTTCAAAGAGAAAGGGTAACAAGTCTGAATATGAGATCGGAATCGGAACCATAGGTGTCCTCTTCTTTTTCTTTCTATTCTTTTTGGCCTTCTTTACTGACACTTGAACCTCATCTATGCCTCTTTTCTTTGAGTCTGGTTCCACTTTCGTATTAGAAGTTTCACCCTTAACTTCTGCTTTTCCCAGTATGATCTCCGTAGCATCTTCTGGAATCTTACTTAATTTTTGGAGTTGACTTGGATTACCACATCCCCTAATAGGTTCTTGATCAGTTGCTATCATCACATTGGCTGCACCACTAACATTCAGATTCTCACCCGATGTCTTCATATTTTCTTGTGTAATAGGGTCATCTGATGATTTATCCCCATATATCACTGTAATCATCATGCTCATCAACTTGGACATCTGTCCCCTGAATTCAACTTGGAACTTCCTTGCTTCATCAATCATTTCTTGTTGGGTCCTTACGAGCTGTTCTTGAATTCTCTCGATCTTACTAACTCGTGCTAAGATCTCATTCATTGTTGTCTATCTTTCCATAAACACGTCTCAGGGTAACTTCAATTTAATTTCAGAACTTCTGCCACATCATCCTTCACGAGTTACTCTCATATTTTCATGATTTATGCATGTAAAAATGCTTAAATTAAAGCGATGTGAATGCAAATATGGATGCAAAAATGCAAATGCAAAAGGTGTTAATCCCAAAAGTGACCACTATAGAACAACCTTCATTTAGACAACAAGATTTCATTACACCATGTAATCAAAATACAATTGTGATTCTTCATTTCCTAGAATCATACTCTTCATGGAATCTGGCATTGCATCTCCAAAATGGTCGGCGTATTTTATCACATCTGATGAAATCGATTGTCCTTGAATTGAATCTTAGGATCTCCATCTCCACTTTCAATGGAAAGTGCTCTTCACGTCTTTATGAAGGGTATTTTCGTCCTTGGCATTACTGCATCTATCTCCTGAGGGAAGATCTTCATGATGTCTTTCTTTATGGATCAGTCTTCAATCAGTTTCAAATTTCTTCATTCATCGGATGGCCTTCTTCATGAATCATCTGAACGCCTCTGGATCTCCCGATTTTGATTACATGATTAAGAATTTCTTGTCTCATTATGACCAGTCTTTTTATTAGTCAATCACTTGCGAATTAACACCTTTGGATGACATGAAGATGCAAATGCAATAAAATCAAAATAAAATATAACAAAATGGGTTAGTACACATAATATAAACAACAAAATTGTTGAAAACATTTTTGATATTTCGATATAACAAATTAAGTTAAATGAATTTTAAGATTTCACAAATGATTTTACAAATTTATATTCGATTCAATTAACCGAATATCAAATTATTACTCCAAGTTTTTTAAAGATCAATTTTAATCCTTACTAAATGTGTAAAATTGTGATTTGTACTTAAACTATTTTTGAAACAATTTTCACAAAGTATTTTGAACCAAAAACAAGCCTTAAATCAATTATTCAAAGGCATGCACCGATGCATCAGTCCATGCATCGATGCATCGATGAATTAATTGAACATCGAATGCATTCCATGCACCGATGCACTCTCCATGCATCGATGCACTCTGAATATTTTCAAAACATCGAATGCATTTGATGCATCGATGCATAAGCCATGCATCGATGCACCAGGCTATTTTTCAAACATCGAATGCATTTCATGCATCGATGCACACTTGGTACACCGATGCATCAAGTGTTCCAACGGTCAAAATATTTGAATTTTACACGAATGCACCGATGCATCCTTGATCATGCATCGATGCATGAGACGCTCCACCTAGAAAAATTAATTGTTTTCACACCTAAACGGCTCTATTGACTTTACTAATTATCACCAACGTTCAGAATTGATTCAAGGGGTATTTAAACAAGTTCTGAAGCCATTGATCAACAATAAGAAACATCAAGCAACTAGAATCAAGAGATAATCAAAGAGAAAACATCAAACCTCAAGTTTGAGCATTTCAAGCCTATTTTTCATCCAATATTCATTTGCTTTCAAGAACACTTTTGTACTCAATTGTATTTATCTTTGAGTGTTCTTTTCTTTGTTCTAGAATTGTGCAAACATCTTACCTTGTGAGGTTTTCTTGTAAGTTTGCAAATTTGTAATCTTCTCTTTGGGAAAAAGAGTGTTCTCAAGAGTTGGGGTATACTCTTGAGGGATTTTGTAAGGTTATCTCTTTGGCCTCAAAAGAAAGAACAAATTAGTGAATTTGTTGGAAAATCCTTAGTGTGGATAGCTAAGGTAGTGGACGTAGACTTTGTTTGAAAAAGTCGAACCACTGTAAATCGCTGTGCAATTACTTTCAATTTTCTGCAAAAGCTTCCACGAAATTTTTAATTGCCAATTCACCCCCTCTTGGCCGATTCCGTCGATCGATTAACTCAACAATTGGTATCAGAGTCTCACTCATTTGAAGGTTTAATCGCCTCTTGAGTCGATTCGGGAAGAGTTACATCGATTACAAAGTCATCAATGGCCTCCACTTCAAATTACGACTCCGGTCTCGATTCGATGCCCGTCAACAAGCCTCCTTTCTTCAATGGGGCTAATTATGCCTATTGGAAGAATAGAATGATGTACTTCATTCAAGAAAGTGACATGGGAGCATGGAATGCCGTAGAAGAAGGATACATCAAGCCTCTCACTCATCCAAGGTTGTGGAGTGAAGGAGACACAAGAATGTTCCAGCTTAACTCCAAAGCCATCCATATTATTTTTTGTGCTCTTGGACCAGATGAATACGGAAGAGTTTCATCGTGTACAACCGCCAAAGAAATATGGGACAAGCTTCAAGTCACACATGAAGGTACAGATGAGGTAAAGAAATCAAAAATTAGTATTCTAACGCATAGCTATGAAAATTTCAGGATGAAACCAAATGAAGACATCAAAGCTATGACGGATAGATTTTCAACGATTGTCAATGGTCTTAAATCGTATGGGAGAGATCATCTCAAATGAAAAGCTTGTGAGGAAGTTAGTCTACTACCTCCCAAAATCATGGCAATCAAAGAAGACGACAATCATCGAGTCTAAGGACCTATCATCCTTAACTCTTGAAGAACTTATCGGTTCACTCCTCACTCATGAGATGATGCTTGAAGATGAGGTGGACCTTGATAAAGTTGAAGAGACACCAAAGGAGAAGGGAGAAGAAGAAAAACATTGGAGTTGCTCTCAAATCCACAAAAGATAAGAGTGATTCTAATAATGATGATGATGACGAGGAAATGACATTATTTACCAAACGGTTCAGAAAAATGATGAGACCTTACCGAGGAAGAAAATTCAAACGAAACGAAGGCCTCAAAAATGAACCAAAAGAAAATGACCCAATCATTTGCTATGAATGCAAAAAGCCGAGGCATGTCAAATATGATTGCCCACAATTGAAGAAAAAGGGTCAATCAAAGAATAAGCACAAGGCTCATGTAGCTACATGGAGCGATGAAGAAAGTTCCGATGAAGAGGAACAAGAAGTAGCAAACTTGTGCTTGATGGCATTCGGGGAAGATTCTAAGGTAACCTCTAACTCATCCGATTTTGATGATTTATCTTATGATGAGTTATTTGAGGAATACAATGGGTTGGCTTCGGATTATGAGAAATTGTTTTTAAAATATAAAAATGATGTTTCAAAATTGAAAAATGAAAACAAACTCATATCCAAAACCAACAATGATCTTGAAAGTAAAATCAAAGATTTGCAGATCAAACTAGAAGAATTTGAAAAGAAAAATTTAGATTTGCAAAATTTACTTTCAAAGGTCAATGATGATCATCAAAAGAAAATTGATGATCTTAAAACTTCTTTTGATAAAGTTGGTACAAAACATTTTGAAAAAGGAGAAAATTCAAAATCCAACTTTGTTAGAAAAAGTTTTAGAAACTACAATCATAGAGGTCCCCAAAAAACCTCAAATAGAAAAATCGTCAGAAGTATGTGGGTTCCTAAAGAACTCATTACTACTAAAGATAAAGATATCCTACACAAATGGATACCTAAGGAGACTAGGATTTTGGAAACTAATGAATATGGACCCAAAAGAATTTGGGTACCAAAAATCAAAAATTAATCTATGTTTGTAGGGAAAGGAGCATTGCTACAAGGCACGGGAAACAAATTCAAATTCATGTTACCTTGATAGTGGATGCTCAAGACATATGACTGGAGACAAAAGTCGGTTTATTGAGCTTAACGCCAAAAATGGAGGAGAAGTAACTTTTGGAGACAATTCAAAAGGTCATATTGAAGGTATTGGTACTATAGGTAATACCTCTTCCATACAAATTAAAAATGTTTTGTATGTGAATGGATTAAAGCATAATCTTTTGAGTATTAGTCAATTGTGTGATAAAGGATTCAATGTCTTATTTGAAATTAATGGTTGTAAAGTCATTGACATTGCATCTAATCGGATTATGCTTGTTTGTCATAGAATAGGAAACATTTACATTGTGCATTTAGATTCTATTGATATGACTAATTTATGCCTAGTTGCTAAGGATGAGCATGATAGTTGGTTATGGCATAGGAGACTAGGTCATGCTAGTATGAGTGTTTTGCAACGGTTAATTCAATGAGACTTAGTAAGAGGGTTGCCCTAAGCTTAAATTTGATAATGATAAAATCTGTGATGCTTGTGCTAAAGGAAAACAAAAACGAGTTTCTTTTAAATCTATTAATGATGTATCAACTAGTAGAGTATTACAATTGATCCATTTAGATCTTTTTGGGCCAACTAGAACTACTAGCTTGGGTGGAAAACAATATGCATTTGTCTTGGTAGATGACTATTCTAGATACACTTGGGTTCTATTCTTAAGTACTAAAGATGAAGCATTAGAACATTTCATCACATTTTCAAAAATAATCCAAAATGAAAAAGGTTACTCTATAACTAGTGTTAGGAGTGATCATGGAACTGAATTTGAAAATCTTGGATTTATTGAGTTTTGTAATTCTAATGGTATTAGCCATAATTTTTCAGCACCTAGAACCCCTCAACAAAATGGAGTTGTTGAGAGGAAAAATCGAACTTTAGAAGAAATGGCTAGAACCATGCTTTGTGAAAATAATTTGCCAAAATATTATTTTTGGGCGGAAGCCACAAATACTGCTTGTTATGTTGTAAATCGAGTAATGATTAGGCCAATTTTAAAGAAAACTCCATATGAAATTTTCAAAAATAAAAAGCCTAACATTAGCTATTTTCATCCTTTTGGATGTAAATGTTTTGTTTTAAACAATGGTAAAGAAAACCTTGGCAAATTTGATGCTAAAAGTGATGAAGGAATTTTTCTGGGTTATTCCTTAAATTCTAAAGCTTATCGTGTATTTAATAAAAGAACTTTAGTTGTAGAAGAGTCTATACATGTTGTTTTCGATGATAATCTCCTTCCGAGGAAGGATTCTTGTGTTAATGATGATGTAGGTATTGTACAAACAAATGACGTTAGACATGATGTTGGAGAATCATCATCAAAGGAAGAAACAAAGGATGAGGAAACTCATGATCCCCTCGAGAATCCAACCATTGAAGAAAGGGAAGTATCTTTTCCAAGAGAGTACAATTATGTCAAAGATGGTGAAATTATAGGTGATCCATCAAAAGGGGTAACTACTCGATCTTCTCTTAGAAATATCTGTAATTATGTTGCATTTATTTCATGCATAGAGCCTAAGAACATCAAAGAAGCATTAAAAGATGAACATTGGATTATGGCTATGCAAGAAGAATTAAATCAATTTGAGAGAAGTAAAGTATGAACATTAGTTGAAAGGCCTAGTAATAAATCTACTGTAGGTACTAGATGGGTTTTTAGAAATAAACTTGATGAAAGTGGTAATATAGTGAGGAACAAGGCTAGACTTGTTGCTCAAGGCTATACTCAAGAAGAAGGCATAGACTATGATGAAACATACGCTCCCGTAGCTAGGATGGAAGCAATTAGAATGTTATTAGCATTTGCATGTTTTCATGAATTTAAATTATATCAAATGGATGTTAAAAGTGTATTTTTAAATGGTTTTATAAAAGAAGAAGTGTATGTGGAACAACCTCCAGGTTTTGAAGATTCAAAATTTCCAGATCATGTTCTTAAATTGACAAAAGCTCTTTATGGTTTAAAACAAGCTCCTAGAGCTTGGTATGAAAGATTGTCAAATTTTTTAATTGAAAAAGGTTTTTTTAAAGGAAAGGTTGACACTACATTGTTTTTAAAGCATAAAGGTAAAGATTTATTAGTAGTTCAAATTTATGTTGATGATATAATATTTGGTTCTACTAATGATGTTCTTTGCCAAGAATTTTCTAAGCTAATGCAAAGTGAGTTTGAGATGAGCATGATGGGGGAGCTCTCATTTTTCTTGGGACTCCAAATCAAGCAAAGAAAAGATGGAATCTTCATTAATCAAGCTAAGTACGTCAAATATATGCTCAAGAAGTTTGGACTGGAAAATGGGAAACCTCATAACACTCCAATGAGCTCTTCAACAAAGCTTGACTTAGATGAAGGAGGTAAATGTGTGGATGTTAAATTATATAGATCCATGATTGGCTCATTGCTTTATCTAACCGCAAGTAGACCGGATATTATGTTTAGTGTTTGCTTGTGTGTTAGGTTTCAATTATGTCCTAAGGAATCACATTTACTAGATGTTAAGAGAATCTTTAGATACCTTAAGGACACTCCTAGTTTAGGACTTTGGTATCCTAGAGACTCTAGCTTTAGCTTGCATGCCTTTTCTGATGCGGATTATGGAGGATGCAAATTAGATAGGAAAAGCACCTCCGGTACTTGCCAATTCCTTGAAAATATGCTGATTTCTTGGTTTTCAAAGAAACAAAATTGTGTTGCATTATCTACCACTGAAGCGGAATACATTTCAGCCGGTAGTTGTTGTGCACAAGTTTTATGGATGAAACAACAACTTTTTGATTATGGAATTGAAGTAGGTACCATTCCTATCAAGTGTGACAATACTAGTGCTATTTGTCTCACTAAAAATCTCATCCAACACTCTAGAACTAAGCACATTGAAATAAGACATCACTTCATTAGAGACCATGTCACTAAGGAAGATGTAGTTCTAGAATATGTTGATACTTTGCATCAATTAGCGGATATCTTTACAAAACCCTTAGACAAGGAAAGATTTTGGGCACTTAGGAGAGAATTAGGTTTAACTGACCTATCTTCACTTAGTGTTTAAAATAATTTTAGCACTTTTAAAAATAAATGAAAAATGCTTATAAATAATAATTTTTGATTGCATTCTTGCTATTAGTTAGGGGGAGTTTGTGATTCTTAGTGAAAAATAATTTTATGTTCAAATAAAGTTTAAAGATTAATTTGTTTGATTGAACATAATTAATTTTTTATATATGAGTTGTCATTACCATTAGAGCCAAATTATTTAGCATTTTAAGTGTTTAAAACGGATTTTTGACATTTTTGTGCTTCATGCACCGATGCATTTAACAATGCATCGATGCATCCTTGAATATGCATCGATGCATAAGACCATGCACCGATGCATCCGTCGGGTTTTAGGTTTAAAATCTTCATCTTCTTCATTTGTCTCAAAACCTAAAACACTAAACACACGGTCGTTCGTCCCCCTCTCCCTCAAATCTCTATTTTTGCTCAAAATCTTCGGGAAAATATCGGATTCTTCAAGTTTTTCATCCTACAAACCTGCTACACTCATTAAATCGCTCAAAACATCTCTTCATTCCCCTCAATCCGAATTTTTCAAGGTATTTTCACAAAAACTCTATTTCATTAAATTTTTGAGCTTAGGACTAGTTTAGATTAGTTCTAGTTTGAAATAATTATCGGGCATTGGCTATATGATGATTCTAAACTAGTTTCTACAACGAATTTCATCAAAAACGCATAATTTTTCAAAATTATTTGGAAATTTCGAATTAAAAAAAATTATTATTATTTCGAAAGTTAATGATACTTTTGATTCAATTATGTTAGTTCATGAAACTATGCGTATTATGATATTAATTTTAAATAGTTTTTCAAAACTTTGCCCATTAGGACTTTGTTAAAGAACCTTGAATTATTGAGGACTCATTTGAGTTTTGGGATTAATTGTTGTGCATACATGTGTTTTAAAATTGCAGGTCATATTCCTTTTCAAATTTCCCTTACCATGTCAAATCCTAAACGCCCTAGGTCATCCTCTAGTCGGTCTCACCAAAACCGTCCTCCCGTTCCTCAACATCCTAATCCCGTTCCTCCTCAACCTAATCCTGATCCTCAAGCTCCTAATGGCTTATTGAGTGTTTGTTTCAATATGTCAGAGCGTCGTAGAAATGAACTTTATAATAGATACATTGAGTCTTTCCAATCCTATCGAATTCGGGAAGAACGTATTCCCTCGCTTCAAGCCATGAACAAAATTGAATTTGAATACCTCCCGACTCTTAGAAGGTGGAAGTTTGATAAACTCTTTTCTCTTCAACCCATCATTTTTCATCAACTTGTCCATATTTTTTATTCAAATGCGGTATGCATTCAAAATGAAACCCAATGTGAAACCATCGGTATTAGATCCTACCTTTTAGGACAATACATTGTGGTTGATTCCGCAACCATTGCTACTCATTTCGGATTAGATGATAATGGTGCTTTTGATGAAAAAGAGAATGTGAATTATCCCTATATCCCTAATGCGAGTGTCAGTTCTCTTCGAACTCATCACGACCGTTTTCTTCACTTCATTATTTCTTGGTAGTTTAGACCATCGGCTGGTCGTTACTCCACTCTTCGTAATAGGGATTTGTGGTGGATGTACTGCATTAAAAATAAAATCAAAATAAATCTTCCATAAATTATATTCAGCCAATTAGTAGACATGGTTAATATTGTCCCTTCCAAACATGTTGAAACCTTAGCCTACGGTTGTCTACTTAGTAACCTGTTTATCAAACTTGGTTTAAACGTTTCTCTCGACACTCCTATCCCTCTCCAAAATCAAATCAACCTCGCATCTTTGAAGAAAGCAGATTGGATTCAGGATGAGCGAACCGGTCTTTGGGTCTTTCGACCCAATAAGCCAACTCCGGGAGCTAGTTCTTCTCGAGCTGCTCCTAGTTCTTCTCGTGCTCCTCCTCCAGCTCCTGACGCTGATAATGATCCAGAGCTTCAAAGGCTTATGAGAGATATTGACGAGGAAGTACCAGCTCGGCAAGATGATCAAACGCCACCTTATTTCCGATCTTTTCTAGAGTCGTTTGATCTATGTTTTGCCTCTATTGAGTCTACGATTTCTGAGTTTCAGAGGGAGATGCGTGATCGTATGGATGCTCTGACTCTTGAAGTTCGAGCTCATTATCCTCCTCCTCCCGATCCTCCGATGGAGTAAACTTGCTTGTCATGTTTTCTTGTTTTTTTAAAAAATGAATTGTTAAACTTTTTGATTTGGATGTTTATATTTGTTTGGATATTTGGATGCTTGGATGCTTGGATGTTTGAACTTAAGTTTATATATATTTGGTTTGAATTTTATTCATTTTGCATCATTAGATATATGACCAATTATGCCATTTCACATTTTATTATGAATATTGTTTGTGAAAACTAATGGCTAATCTCTCTTTTGATTGTGATCTTAGCAGCTTATTATTAATAAATCAATTGGCTAATGTTTTTCAAAATTCTTGTTTAAAACGTTTTTATAGAATCTTTTTGATTTAACAAAAAGGGGGAGAAAATTTAAGATGTGCTATTTAAGATGTGCTATAGTAAGGGGGAGTAAGTTTTTCAAAATCGATTTCGAAAATAATTTCTTAAACAAATCTTAAAATTATTCAAATGTTTTGTTATATCAAAAAGGGGGAGATTGTTGAAAACATTTTTGATATTTCGATATAACAAATTAAGTTAAATGAATTTTAAGATTTCACAAATGATTTTACAAATTTATATTCGATTCAATTAACCGAATATCAAATTATTACTCCAAGTTTTTCAAGATTAATTTTAATCCTTACTAAATGTGTAAAATTGTGATTTGTACTTAAACTATTTTGAAACATTTTCACAAAGTATTTTGAACCAAAAACAAGCCTTAAATCAATTATTCAAAGGCATGCACCGATGCATCAGTCCATGCATCGATGCATCGATGAATTAATTGAACATCGAATGCATTCCATGCACCGATGCACTCTCCATGCATCGATGCACTCTGAATATTTTCAAAACATCGAATGCATTTGATGCATCGATGCATAAGCCATGCATCGATGCACCAGGCTATTTTTCAAACATAGAATGCATTTCATGCATCGATGCACACTTGGTGCACCGATGCATCAAGTGTTCCAACGGTCAAAATATTTGAATTTTACACGAATGCACCGATGCATCCTTGATCATGCATCGATGCATGAGACGCTCCACCTAGAAAAATTAATTGTTTTCACACCTAAACGGCTCTATTGACTCCACTAATTATCACCAACGTTCAGAATTGATTCAAGGGGTATTTAAACAAGTTCTGAAGCCATTGATCAACAACAAGAAACATCAAGCAACTAGAATCAAGAGATAATCAAAGAGAAAGCATCAAACCTCAAGTTTAAGCATTTCAAGCCTATTTTTCATCCAATATTCATTTGCTTTCAAGAACACTTTTGTACTCAATTGTTTATCTTTGAGTGTTCTTTTCTTTGTTCTAGAATTGTGCAAAATATCTTACCTGTGAGGTTTTCTTGTAAGTTTGCAAATTTGTAATCTTCTCTTTGGGAAAAAAAGTGTTCTCAAGAGTTGGGGTATACTCTTGAGGGATTTTGTAAGGTTATCTCTCTGGCCTCAAAAGAAAGAACAAATTAGTGAATTTGTTGGAAAATCCTTAGTGTGGATAGCTAAGGTAGTGGACGTAGACTTTGTTTGAGAAAGTCGAACCACTGTAAATCGCTGTGTAATTACTTTCAATTTTCTGCAAAAGCTTCCACGAAATTTTTAATTGCCAATTCACCCCCCTCTTGGCCGATTCCGTCGATCGATTAACTCAACAAAAATAATAAGTATCAAAGTCATTAAATAAAACCTACCCTCACATGTTGGCTACCCAATCATGCTTTAGCAAATCCTACCCAACATGATATCTACCCCCATGCCTTGTCATTCACAAAAAAAAAATCCTAACTGCATGATATCTAGTTCGCATGCTTGTTAGAGAAAAATAAACCTAGCCGCATGATTTCTAGTTCGCATACATGCTCAAAATAATAAACCTAACCGCATGATTTCTAGTTCGCATACATTTATTCAAAAAACGAAATTATATGACTCCAAAAGCTTTTCCTTGTGTTCCCTCCTCACGGGACTCTTAAGGTTCAGGTTAGGCTCGACCTAAATTTGGGCTCTATGTTCACTAGGTTCTCGTGTCCTTGTCGGTGCCCCCTTGGGCTGCCGAACCCTCAATCCTGGCCCATCACATGCTTTAGAGGATCGAGTTCAATTTCGAGGGAACACACCTCCTTATGTCCATGCGGAGGTGAATACCATCACGAGGACCATAAGGCGTGAGCTCCAGGAGCAATCCACTATCCCATACGGAGGTGAAAACCACACGAGGGCATAGTCTCTCACTCCTACTTAAATAGGACGGAGCGGGGTTTTAGCTCATGTTATGATAATGCAACTGTGCAGTGTGTGAGGAAAAGCGAAAAAACACATAATAAAAGCACTCAAAAATCAATTCTCAATTCACAAATAATCTGAAACCATTAGCAAATAGATCAGTACAACTATTTAATTATTAATCGGAGCAATCCACTATCCCATACGGAGGTGAAAACCACACGAGGGCATAGTCTCTCACTCCTACTTAAATAGGACGGAGCGGGGTTTTAGCTCATGTTGATAATGCAACTGTGCAGTGTGTGAGGAAAAGCGAAAAACACATAATAAAGCACTCAAAAATCATTCTCAATTCACAAATAATCTGAAACCATTAGCAAATAGATCAGTACAACTATTTATTATTATCGAATTAAATCAAAATACAAACAAAACTTATAAACCCAACAAGGATAAAAACCAAATTAAAACAAATTTATAACTTTCAATTGCAAAGACATTTAATTAATCGACTATCGGCCTGACTCTCTAAACAAAAGTTCCCAGTGGAGTCGTCAAGCTGTCGAAACGATTTTTTCCTTAAAAGGTGAAAAAAGGTGAGATTTTGAAAACCACATTAATTCTTAATTGTCTCTTTTTATTTTAAAAACATATATGATTTAAAAGACCTCTCGTTTCGAAAAATTTTGAATTTCCTTTACGATCGAAAATACGGTTCGAAGAGTCGCCACCAATCTTTGATTAGGGTGTGATTGGGCACCCAAAAATGCTTTGTCATTTTAAATAAAAATTAATTTTAATTAAAACAACAAATTGAGGTATGCGTTACCAAAATCCGAGTTCGGGATTCGGTTACGTGTGGGAAGGATTAGCATCCCCACAAACGCCCTAAATCGGTACCAGTCGATTAATTACGTCTTTGCAATGAACTTTACAAATTCGAATTTATTTTGATTTTTGATCTCATAAAATAAAAATAAATTTAAAACATTCAAAACACTCAAACAAATTAAATTAAAATTATCAATCATTTAGAAAGATAGAATGTTCGATTATTTACAAATATCGAGACCAGATCTTAAAGATATAACAACATTTTCTCAATATATTTAAATAAACGAACATTTCTTTCTCTCGTTTCCAAATTTTAGGTGACGAATCAATTTTGTTCACTTTCGGGATACACTTTTATTTTAAAATCATTAAAAGCGGACCTCAAATCAGTTATGACTGCCCACTTAAAACAATTTTAAATTAAAAAGATACCCTTAATCCAATTATGAATATGTCGAGTTATGCAAGTGAGACTATCATGCAAATTATGCAAAAACTCATGTAATTAATTAAACATGCGATTAAAATAAATGAGTAAATAAATCTAAAGCTTACTATTAAACAAAGAGCACAAACAAACTATCAATGCATTACATATACCAAGATCACATAAACTGAGACCACCTGTAAAACTAAAATGAAACTGAGAAAATGTATGCCAAATAGCAACATCACATAACTTAAAATAACATACTCACATGACTAAAATGTGACATGCAAAAACCTTAAAGTCTAATATCTAACACATAAATTAAACAAATCATATAGGACAAATTAAATGAACATAAATAAATAGACAATTAGATATATGCAAACTTCTACCTAGGGACTAAAATGTAACATGCGAAAATTAACAGTTTAATGTCTAAAACAGCAAAGATTAATACAAGAATAATTAGGGCTAAAATTAGATGCGGGTAAAATAAGAGACAAAACTATAAACATGCAAATGTGATTTATGGACTAAAATGAAATGCAACAATTCAGAAGTTAAATGTCTAAAATAACAAAAACTAATATAACATTTGGGACTGAAATTAAAACGCATAAAATAAAGATGAAAAATTGGAAACAGGAAAACATTCGGTTTGGGGACCAAAATGAAATAAACACAAAAACGATAGGGATTAAACGACACTAATGACTCAGTGGCTAAAGCTAATTAACCCTAAAGTCTGAGTGGCCAAAGTTAATTTATCCAAAAAACCTAAATAACTAAACCTAAACTAAAACCCAAATCACTGTAACATACCCAACAACTTCCTCCCCTTTCTTTCCACTTTCCATCTCTCCCTCAGCCTCACACAGTGCTGCTCACCCTTGAACCCCCTCCATCTCTCGGTCATGCTTTATACACACCAAACGACCCCCGACTAAGGCCCCAACCCAATCTGACTCTTTAGTTATTTTCTCTAGACCACAAACCCGAGACTAAAAGCTCGCTAAATCGACCTCTAGAAGACCACAAAAGTTCATACCTCTCAAAACCAAACCATCATCGCTCACCTCTAGACACTTTGACTCGCACTTCGGCGACCCACGACAAGGAATCAACGATGAGGTAAATATCTCACCTACCTACGTTTTTTATATATAAAGAACCTCCTCTAAACTTTCGAATGGCGGTTATGCTCAAAGGAAACCACTGCCAACCGACGGTTCGATAAACCCCATGGGATAACTACGATGCAAGTAAAAAAAACAAAACTAAGCAAGGTAACGTAACTAGCATCTTCTCTGTATTTTCACTTCTTAGAAAAAAACATTCATGGAAATTACTAACAATTAAATTAAAGATAAATACCAAGAAAATTGCTCTTATTAATATTGCTTTCCTGAAAAATGAATATGTTACTGCTTGATCTCTTTCTCCCTATATGCTTCTGTTGTTGTTTTTAGAATGGTCTCTGGTTCCTCTTTCGTTTTTGCTCTGTGCTCTCCAACTCTCACCGTCCTCTCGGTTAATTCTTCTATGGTTTTTTTCTTTGTCTCTTTAATCTCCCTCTTTCTTGTTTATCTTTTATCTTTTATGATCCCCACAATTTCCAGTAGTTAATCCCTTAAAACTGACCCCTTTCCTCCACTTTGCTTTGGTTAACTCCCAAAAACCGCCTTTTTAATTGTTTAGGATTTCACGTGGACTGGGCTTGATTATTGGATTGGGCCTCCAACTGTTCTGCTTCGGGTCTGCTCCGACTTAGCCCCGGACAAAAACGAGCATCTACAAAATGTTTTTGATATTTTTATTTATTTTTTAAATAATTATAACGTCATTCGATTATTTCGACTGATTTAATCAATTCATCTGATTGAATTAATGAATAGATAGTACAACCAGTTCGTTGACCAGTCCGATTCTAAAAACCATGAATTCAATTGAAAACCGAATATTAAACACAAAGAGACACGGAAAAGAAGGCATGCCTGTCTCGTTAGGATTTCTTGAGCAAATGACTGTTCTTGCGATGCCAAACGGCTCCTCACCTCCTTCAATTCCGCCGCAAGCGACTCCACGTTACGCCGGAAACTTTGTTTCTTCTCATTCAAATCCTTCAACAAAGGATCAAAATCCCGAGGCGATGAGGACGACACGGATGGAATCAGGATACCACGCTCTTGACCGAAGGCAAGTACCGCTATCAGGGATATAACTTTCTTGACCCGAGTGAGAATATGCAGAGGTAGCTAAAAGATCAGATCATGAATGCAAGAGCTTTGAAGGAGATAAAAAAATAGTGGCTTAGAGGCAGGTTCTTAGTCTTTGCTTGTAGCAATGGTGCATTTAATTAACGTGGGACAGCAAGAAACAAGTTTGTAATACATAATCTATACTAATAATACTCGCAAGATTTAAGGAAGGCTAAATGACCATAAGAAGTCTTTGTAATTTGTTTATGAAGACATAGAGGGAGAAAGAGACAGCTTCTATTTCAATTTGAAAATTGTGAAAAATTAATAAAATCGAAACAGTTCTAAGAGGAAAGAGAATTTTCTAGGGAAAGTGAAAAGAAGGATGGAATTGAAACGCCATATTCAAAACTCCAGAAGAGCGAAAAAGCCAAAGAGAAAATAATAAAAAGAAAATATTTTGGCTTTTTACAGAAAAACAAATAGACAAGAGAGAGAGAGAGAGAGTTTACCAACCAATAAGCCATGGAAAGGCAGCTATTTCACTTCTGTGTAGCTGTGTCTGAGAGTAACCTGGGAATTTTGACAATTAAGCTAAAGCTTATTGCGATCTGCTTGTGGGATTTAGTTTTCAGTGATTGAAAAGATAGATGGTGGAGAATAAATCGGAAGAGATGAGATTGGATCTTTGAATTTGTTAATGGAATCCCGAGGGGCAGGGATGGAGACTAATGGTAAAACTTTCGAGATAATCGGAATAAATTAAATCACGATATAATGTATTCTCCAGATTAATTATTTAAATATAGTGAAATTTACAACGTTGGTCGTTATGTCTTTTGGACGACTTACTACGTGGCCAATTTTTCGGTGAACTCATAGAGAGAATGAACGTGTTGCATGACACATGTACGTCCCAACACATAGGTCGTCATGCCTCTCCGGGAGACCCGCTCGGCTGCCCTCGGATGCCCAGCATGTTGGGATGTACATAGCACATGCAATCTCTCATAGCTCGTCAGGAAGACATGACGACCTAGTAGGTCATCCGGAAGGCATGGCGACCTACGGCCAATACTGTAAATTTCACCTTATTTGAGCAATTAATCTTACGAGTGCATTATCTCGTGAATTAATTTCTTCCAAAACATTATCTCGAAAGTTTTGCCAGATACTAATTGATTGATTAATTGTTTCCAAATATTATTTATTTATGACGCAATTAATAAATAAATATTCAAATTATATATGTTTTTAAGTTTAGATAAATATTTTATTTCCTACTTTTAGATTGTTTGTTAAAAGTAAATTTTAGATTGTCTGTTAAAAGTAAATTTTAGATTGTCTGTTAAAAGTAAATTTTAGAGTGTCTGGTGCAGCCATTTTTAAATATATATTTTGATTTTGATTTTTTTTTCAATTAAAAAACAAATATAAAATATTTATGAAAAAAACGTTAAGTTCACCTGTGATTTCTAATAAAAAGCTAAGGTCAATCGTTCTGAATAGATGAAAAAATTAATTGTAAAATAAAAATATTAGTATTAAATAACACATATAGGATGGGAGAAACATCAGGCTATCTCAATTGAATAAGATTCAAAGCAAACAAGTGTTTCCCCTTAAATTCATCTACTCTGCAACCTGGACTGCCTTCCACCGTATTTGCTTCTTTGAGTGGAAGTGTTCCCAAATTTGAGAGGCACAACTTGTGCAATATATGATTTTCCAGGAAAATTCCTTTTTTCTCTGGGGAGAGGAAGAAGCTCTGGTAACCAAAATGCTACGTACTCCCCATCTGGATCATATGTCTGCGCCTGAAAATTTGTTCAAACCGATATTGCATGCTACTCGGCCATGTTTTTATTTGAAGTTGAAAGTGACTCAATCTTCGCAAACTAGTGTAAATGCATAGAGAAAAAGTGTATCCAACTGCACTTACTTGCTTTGGGATGCTGAAATACCGATCTTCTCTGGGATCATTTCCAACTCCTTAAAAGAAGAAACATTATATCATGTTAGGTTAAGACTTGTCATAATTCCAGAAGAAAGGTTGAACAAATGAGTTCACAATTCGGTCAAGAAAACTGCATAGTATGCATCTTGCACATAGGGGTGCAATTTGCAAATGAACCAAGCTTGAACGAATGAAACTGTATTCCTGTTCGCTTATTTATTTTTGAAGGTGTTCATGTTCATACTCATTTGTTTAGCTTAATGGACGAATGGTTCACGAACTGTTATTCGAACACTCTATTCATTTACACCCCTACTTGCACAGTTGAATGTCAACTGCTTCTTAACACAAGAAACTCTAGAAGAAGCAAAATGCAATACTATTATCTTGAAAAATATGTTAGGAAAAGGTATATCCATGAATCACCTGCACCATACGTCCAGTTTCCATAGTTCGAACATGGATCGTAATCTAAAAGGCATGTCTCAAACCATTCTGCACCCATGCGCCAGTCAATTCCCATGTCTCGAACAAGAAAGGAACATACAATCTGCATGCCATTTGATCATGTTGAAAACTTGTTTAACAGGTTGCACGATTCTGAAAGCAACAACTACAATTATATTCTACATGAAAGGGGAAAAAAAAGTTTACCTGCCGGCCTCGATTCGACATAAATCCGGAGGCTGATAGTTCCTTCATGTTTGCATCAATTAGAGGGTAGCTACAAGTTTGTGAAATCCACATAAATGCATGATGATGTATATAAATGAATGAAATGAAGCATCTGCAATATACCCAGTGCAGCCATTTCTCCAGGTCTCAAACAATTTTTGGTCTTGACGCCACCTCTGTTCCACTTTTCTTGGGCCACCTAATTACCATAAACATTAGTAATACACTCCTAAAGAAATTCGAATAATTTCGATCTTTACCTAAATAGAAAAGCGAATTCCCATGTTTTATCGAAACAAACCGGAAGTAATCCCTCCATATCAATTCAAACAACACCCTGCAACAATTGTCATAGTTGAAGATCAAGCCTCGTATCAGACTAAACAAATAAGTTTTTCACGGCAAGTTGGAATGACAGAAGGTACCAGTATGTGGAGTCATTTGCTTGCCTTTCCTTTTCATATCTCTTTACCTGATAGTATTAATCAAAATACTGACCCGAGTTAAAATTATCATCTTCGATCTATAACACTGTTATTCAATAACAGCAAATGAAAAAAATGGAAAGTCAAACTTCGGTTACCTCTTCATATACGAATCGAGGAGAGAGACTTCCTGAAGCAAGCCATGGAGAGAACTTGGTTGAGTAATCAGGTCCTAACATCCCATTCCTTGTCTCCTTGTAAATTTTTAACAAGTCCTATATAAGAATACACTTTGTTACTACATTTTCTCTAGAATACAGATGATGCAAGTAAATAGATCATTCTACCATTTACATAAAGTAATAAGCCAATAATTCTTGCCTTCTTCCAGAAGTATTCTGTAACCCTGCCTAATGCAGCAGCCTCACCTCCCATAAATCTCATTCCTTTTGTAGTCTGTCATTCATGGGGATAAAAATCACTAAAAAGTTAAACTTTTTAGTGCTTATTGAATACTGATTTGTATGCATAGTAGTATGACATGTTAACTTGCCTTCTCCAAATGAAGTCCAAGTTGCTCAATTGAAGGAATGATTCCCCAATCATCAATACTAGGAGGTGGTCCAAGTGATTTCGGAAGTTTGATGCAACCTCGGATGGTGCATTTGGCTTCGACAGACTGAAAGCAATCATTATGTTAACAAACATCCAATGTGCAAAACCTCCATACAATGATTCAGAACCCAAAGTGATTACGATTTTCGAATCATGCCTTACGAAACTGAGTATATACATCTGGCAAACTGTTGATATTGAATGGAAGGTCATCTAAGTGATACAAAGTGCCGCCCCATGAAAGTTCTAGCTTAGGGCTGTGGGATAAACTTGACCTGCTAGAATTGCCTTGAGTAGGTGGTAACACCACCTGTCTCAGACTTCGTGCGACCGATCTTTCAACTTGAAGCTCCTCGGAGCAGGTTTCTTTATGAGCATACACCTGAGAAGAGTAGTTTTCGAACTGAGCACTATGGAAATCCAATAATATAGTAATTCTCAATTGTAAATTCACCTCTAGGACTAGACATTATAGTGCAGGGAACTTAACTGTGTGGGCTCCAAAAGCCCTTGCAAGCTTAGGAAGAATGTCCTCTGGTTTCCCATGTTGAATGAGAAGATTGAGACCCTTCTTCATTAAATTTTTCTTCAAATCACCCAAGCATTCCATGATAAATTGTGCTCTCAAAGCTATCACGAATGAAACGGAAAACAAATAATTTCATCTCAAAGCTAAACTTATGTAATCATTCAATCTTTGAAAACGACAATATCCCAAACCATTAATGCTCACAAATAAATGGAAAAAGGTAGAGCAAAACAAGAAGAAGAAAAGTGAAACCTCCAGTCTTAGGGAAACCGAAGTGATAGGTGGTGGTCTGAAAGAGACGAGGATCGATGCAGTAAACAGGCAAAATAGCCTCCGAAGAAACCCAGGCCTTGAACAAAGGCTCATTATCTAGCACCCTCAGATCATTCCTAAACCAAACAAGGGAAACCCCTTTTCCATTATTCTTCACTGTGTTTGATGAGTACCTTTCGAAAGTCTTCTCCGCAATGCTGTCCATTTCAAGGGGGTCCAGTCCCGGAACCTGGTACAGCGTTGAGGAAGAAACACACTGGGTTTGGGACTTTGAAGCAGAGCTCATGATGCGCCTAAAATCAAGACGGAACTTAATTTGCGTTGAAAATGCAAATGTTGAAGACGAAGAAATGATATTTTTGGTTTGCGAAAGTGGAAGCAAGGAGGAAGGAGAGACAATACCCATATGAGAAGTAGTTGGAGTTTCGAGTTTTCTACTTTCTAATTCTGGCTGGCAAAGCAAATCTTTAAGCAGTTGTGCAGTTAACACGTGGATATGAATGACGTGGTGATCACTAAACCAGGAGATAAGTCTTAAAGAATTTGTATCGGCGTTGGCCTGTTTCTGTCCATGAATCTGTATAGTCTTAATTAATTTGGTTTGCGAATTTGTATAGTCGTTGGCCTGTTTCTGTCCAGGAGATAAGTCTGGTGCTCGGAAGAAATAAGAGAAGAAGGACAGCTGCCGAGTACGAGCGACGGAGGACGGGTGGTGGTGGGAGAATTCAGAGACGATTTCGCCCGGAGGATGGGCAGCGACAACGGCGGAGGCAGAAGTTGCGTTCATGGCGATGATATTTGAATTGATAGTGAGAGAAGAGGGCATGGAACGGATAAATGGGTGAAAGGATCAACTATGATTGAAGTGGAAATTAACAAGGGTAAACTATACAAATAGTCAGTAAAGTTAGAAAAATATTTTGTTTTTGTTACTGAAATATAAAAAGTAATATTTTAGTCACTAATATTATCGATTTATAACAAATCAATTCGGCTTTTAACAGTCGGATAATGTGACCCGGAATGTATTACTACATATTTAACTTCCTAAAATGTTTGAATAACGTTCTTCATCTTTCTCCGTTGTCAAGTGATTAACGTTATGTAACACTTACTATGAAGAAGAGTGTTGCACAATTCACCAGTGCAACAATTGATGTTTGACGTTGTAGTATTTTGCTCCACCGCCACTTCCCCTCTATTTGAACGCGAGCTTGGAATTAAAGATTTTATAGTTGTGAGATTTTTTTTTAGATTTTTAAGAAATTTATTTTTTTTAAATAAATATAAAAACGTCACATGTCACCGTTTAAGTAGTTGATGACTTTTTTAACAATTACGATGAATAAATACATAAAATGATAATAACAAAAACATTTAACACCTACCTTAAAAGGCATTATACACGTAAAGTGGTTTGAGGGATTGTGTTGGGAGAATTCAGAGACGATTTCGGCCGGTGTAATGAATAAGGGTTGAGGAGGGGCAGCGGCAGCGGCGGAGGCAGAAGTAGCGTTCATGGCGATGATATTTGAATTGATAAATGCCGAAAGGATCAAGGATGAAGGAAGTGGAAATTAACACATATAGGATGAAGTGATGTTGAATGTGTGGCTACATATTTGCCGGAACATGCAGATATTTTCTATGATCAGTTATTTTGGACGACATAGAAGTCAGGGCCTCAGGGAATGGGCGACGAGTCATGTGTAAGATTGAATGTCATTTAAAATTTAGTTTTATATAAAAATATTTTTTCTAATTAATTTAAATTAATATATATTCGTAATCTTTTTATTATTTACGACACATTCTATATAGATATAATTATTTAATCGAGTGAAAAACGGTAGAAGTTTGCCTTCAATATCATTTGATAGAAACTAAATGAAACAATAAAAACAGACATAGATCTCACTTGAAAACCAAACTAAATAGTAGAAATTTGCATTAATTGTTGTAAGTGTAGAATCCCTTAGCAAAAATAAAATAAAAAACTAAGATAAAAACGGTATTTGCCCCCACTATAACACCATTCAAAGTATGTTGCACTCGTCAGGGAGATGAACTACCGGTGGCCTTTAGGTGGAAAAATAATAGTTACTTACCGGCCGCGGCGGTGGCGGTGGTGATAGTGGTGGAAAAGCGTATCGCTGTCCGTCGTGCCATGAAAAATAGTGGTCCGGCCCTCCCATAGGTGGATATGGATGAACCGATCCATAAGGAATGAACCCATAATAGTTATGGTGGGGATGATAAATTGGCTCCCTAACATCCCCTTCAAATGTAATCCAAGCTATTTCTCCATGTTTACCATTTTTTTCAAAGATCTTCATAATTATAGACGGATTTACATTTCCTGAAACTTTCAGTGTCCCTTTCTCTGCATCAATGGCAACAGAATATACGCCTAAATCCAATAAAAAAAAGGAAGATATTACTCTCCTGGAAAACATTTTCCTGGGGAAAAAAGGGTTTTTTTACTGCAATATTCATTGAAGAATAGGAACTGAATTACCATGGAGATTCTGCAAAACATCCATCATCTTCCTTTTGCATGTCTCACAATTGACGTTCACTTTCAAAACACAAGTCTGCAATAAAGAAAGAAGAAACCCCAAGAAAATAAATTAGTTTCAAGACGAAGTGATGGAAAATATTGTTAAAAAGAAGAAGATGAAACCATTTACCATTTGTGCACGAGATTCCATTGAAGCAACGTTTTGATGGAATTCCTGGGTCAAGAAAAAGAAAATTGCTCATGTGTTTACATTTACATAGTGAGAGAGAGAGAGAGAGAGAGAGAGGAGAAATTGAGTTAGTGAGATAAGGTAAGTAATAAAGTAATGGATTTTGTTTCTTTCATATGTAAACAAAATTTCCTAAAATCCCTCCTTTCTTTATTGCTTAATCCGTGTGCATGAGGTGGTTTTAAATTTTCATATAATTTGGATAACTTTTTGTATTTTCCATCTGTTATGTGCTCATACACTTGCAACTAAGGCCCTAATTTGTATATCAGAGTTGCAGTGTGCCTGCTTTTTGGGATGGTTTGCTACGTGCACTCTCTTGATAAAACGATTCGAAGAGGTTTTCGAGCGAAAGATGAAAGAAGGAAACAACTCTGTACGGGGACTTGATTGAATAAAAAGCATTTCTTGCTATATGAGATAGTACAATTGACATATATGTTGAATTTTCATTCACAAGCTATAAACAACTAAGGACAATTGGGTGCTAGCTAGAGCGGTATAGAGGAAACCCGAGTTCATATCTGTGCCTACTCAATTCTCGGGCTCCGCCTGCATGGTGATGATCTCCGATAAACGAGTTGCATGGAAATTGGCAATGAAAGCGGAAGCTTTCCTGTCAATACCAGGCTCTGCAACCACTCCGGAAGTACTGTCTTCCTCACTGGGATACACCTTTCTTGTGCCCCAACCATCTTCCTCCTGATCGTAACCATTACGACCCTTCTTAGCTTTGAAGAGACCCAAGAGGAAGGATTTCTTGTGTTTGTTTCCTGCCATGGCCAGAGATATATGTATTTTGTGTTTGAGTTTGCAGCGCAGCAGTGTGATGGTATCGGTGGATCTGAGGCCCGTTTTATAGGGGGCGGCCAGCCAACCATGTAAGAGAGAAGGAATCAATAATGATAATTGAGAACAAGCGTGTGCGTTGGGGAGGCTAAACTTCTCGTCCCCATGTGCTGTGGTCCGTCGCTTGCTTGGTTTGATTGACAGGAGAAAAGCAATGGTTGAGAGGGAGTTTACTACCTCATTTCTTGGGTCTTTGCCTGTATTATTTTTTATTCTTTAGCTGAAAATTAAATCATCGACAAGGTTGCATGCACTATACACCTTCCTTCTTCGGGTAAAAGAATTCGAATTATTCTGTGAGGTCTAGTACTTTGTGGGTATCCATATTGTTGGGAAATAAACAGAGTACGAATAATTTCCCTATAACCATATTAGTGAGAATGCGAAATAAAAGCGAAAAATAATACATGAAATTGATAACGGAGTTCAACCAATTTTGCCTACGTCTCCGGACTGCTGCAGATCTTTTACTAAGAGAGAAAATTTACAAGTGTTTACAAAACACTCACTACTCACAAGAAAACTCTCTAGTATTGGGAGAGAAATGATTTGGGATTTTGGGATGATTATGAAGCTAAATGAGCTAGGGTATTTATAGTTAAAATTTAAGGACCAACTTGTAAATACCCTAAAATTCAAGGACTCAATTTTGTAATTATCACTTGACAATTTCAACAATTTGGTGTTGCCCAAATTGTTGAATTCTTCAGCCACCCATGTGGGGAAAAAACCAGCCGCCCCACTTGTTAATATTCAACAATCTCCCACTTGAAGACTGATTTTAATCTGTCTTCACACCTCGATCAATGCAACAACATTTATGCTCTTGTTACTGTAGCATGCCAACTGAATCTGAACACAACTTCAATTTGTCCGTAGTCACTGCCCTATAAACCCACTTGTTATTGGGCAGTTTCTCCGTGGTTGCCTTGTCTCTTAACGTCTTAGCTCCCTTCGACTCTTGTCCACTAGTCTTTGAAGGATTGTTCCTCACTTGAACATCCTCGGCAAGCCCTTGCTTCGACCCTTCTCTTAAGATGGTCTCTGAAGACATGTTCTCTACACGAACATGCTCGACAAATTTGTTGGACATGGACAACTCCTCCTGCACTTGGCTTCTACTCGTCTTGGCAGAAATGAACCTTATTGAGTCAACTCTCAACGCCTCTTCGATCCTGGGTTTGTCATCTTCTCTGGACAACTCGATCTTGGGCTCATCCATCACCTTGGATGACTCGTCTCCCCTCGGGTAATTTTGCAATACTTCTAGCATCTTAAGTCTGTGCCCCCTCTTTTGCTCGACTTTTACCCTAGGTTTAACATCTTTGACACTCAAACTTATGCCAAGACTGCACACATTTTCACCAGATCCACCATCTGGTTCATCTTTGACTGGACTTTCTTTGCCACTCGAGGAACAACCTTCCTCATCCTCTGGCTGTCCTTCATCGCAGAATCTCTTGCCACTACCCTCGGATTTCGGCTTTGCTTTGGAAGTCTTGTTCTTCTTGACTCCAAATTCTTTGATGGTCTCTACGGTTGTCAAGGCTTCAAACAACCCCTTGATTTCCCTTCACTCCAACACTTTTTTTTGCCCATGGCTTCAATCTGAACATGAAGGTGAAGAATTCATCTTCTTCAGTCAAACTTGGGACTTTGATCATGAGTTTTCTGAATCTACTCACATACTCCTTAAGTGTCCCTTTATGCCTGAGACGCCTCAACTTGGACCACGCCTCCATCCTGGCATACTGTGAGCGGACTTGCTCACATTGTGCCCTCGGCTTGATGGCTTTATCTCTTGCTATCGCACCAGGTCCCTTCTTGTGCTCGACTGCTTTGACACCCACAGTCTCGTCACGTTTTTTTCCGGGTTCGACTGTTTCAACATCAACAGCCTTGCCTCGTCTCGATCCTTGCTTGGCCGCATTCATCCCATTAATCGGGCCAAGTCTTTTTCCTAGCTTGGTAGCTTTAACACTTGCGACCGCGCCAATTCCCGCTACTTCTCCTTCTTCCATCCTCTTCATGATGGCTGTAAGGCGACGCTTCTCGGGACATCTTCTAATCAAATGAGGACCATCACAGAAGTAGCATTTCAATTTTTCCTTGCTCTCCTTCTTCTTTACACCTGACTTAGCCTTGTCATTCTTTCCTGATGGCTTTCCTTGGCTACGAACAGTCGATGGCTCACCTTGGTCATTCGAAGAGCTTTCTCTACCATTTCCCTGCTGCACCTTTTCCCTGTCTCCACCACTGTTGCCACTATCTCTGGGCATGGGCTTGGACGACACATCGCTACTTGGCTTGTCACCTGCAAGCTCAGTCAGCTTTTCGGCTACAACCATGGCCTCCAAAAGTCTCTGGGCATTTCCTTGCTCTTCCCCGAGCATTACCCCTGGTCTAAGTCCTTCCAAGAAGGTCTTGAGCGCATCACATTCACTCATTGTTCCCTTGCATATGAGCAACTCCCTCTTGAGCTCATCAACTTCGTTTCTCAAAGTCATCGCTCCCACTCGAATCTGGTTTCTTTGGATCGTTTCTGGTAATTCTTGCAAATCACCGTGTATTAGAACACCTCCGTCGACAAATCCGTATCGCAGACAAAATTTAACTATTCACGAAATTTACTATTCACGTGAATAATAACCTCACAAAAAATTGACAAAATTCACAACCAAAAGCTCTGATTACCAATTGTTGGGAAATAAACAGAGTACGAGTAATTTCCCTATAACCAGATTAGTGAGAATGCAAAATAAATGCGAAAAATAATACCCAAAATTGATAACGGAGTTCAACCATTTTTGCCTACGTCTTCGGACTGCTGGAGATCTTTTACTAAGAGAGAAAATTTACAGGTATTTACAAAACACTCACTACTCACAAGAAAACTCTCTAGTATTGGGAGAGAAATGATTTGGGATTTTGGGATGATTATGAAGCTAAATGAGCTAGGGTATTTATAGTTGAAATTTAAGGACTAACTTGTAAATATCCTAAAATTCAAGGACTCAATTTTGTAATTATCACTTGACAATTTCAACAATTTGGTGATGCCCAAATTGTGAATTCTTCAGCCACTCATGTGGGACAAAAACCAGCCGCCCCACTTGTTAATATTCAACACATATTAATAATAAAAATCTAAGAAAACCATCCGTACTTTCTATTGATAATTGTTCTACCAATCTTTTGAAAGTTAATTTTTTTATATTTCACGATTATTAATTCAGATTGACCCACATCGCATACTTAGCTTTAGTAGGTGTGTCTTCCAGCGAGAATTTTTGCGTATACAATGACTCTAACCCAAAATTTCACTTAAATGATATTAAATTGTTTATCACTTAAACCAACTCGTTAATAAAAATTATGTTTTTAGTTCTACTATTTCTTTTTTAAAAGATAAGAAAAAAATAGTTTTGATTTACGTTGCAATGGTGGGAAGGTTAAAACTCAGATTTCTCATTGAATTTTTATTCGATCTAATTAAGTTAAAAATAATTCAAATTAATTGAATTGACGAATTTTTTTAGGATTGAACTTTATTTAAATTTTTAGTCGAATTTCCCACTTAGCTCGGGTACAAATTCAATCAGCAATTTTAGTTTTAACCTCCCCACCATTGCAATGAAAATCAAAACTAGTTATTCCCTTTTATTTTTAAGAAATAGTAGTATAAAAAAATTATTTCCTAATTAAAAAAGTATCAAGGATTTATTATTAGAGTTTTAATTTTGGTTTAATTCTTTTAAAGTCCCTTACAATTCATAATTAGGTTCGATAATATATTGTCTGATCGCATATCATAATTCTAAAAAAATATCGGGTAATATTCATTTATTAGAGATTAATGGTATAATTTTTGCTTTTGCTCGAGAGCGAATATTGTTAATTGACTAAATACAAAAACAAGTGGCTGGATTTTGCCTCGAAACTCGTTTTATTGTCTAAAGAATTTTTTGTTAAAATTAGGTGTCTAATGTTTTTATCGGAATACTTTTAAGTGTCTAGATTGTAATGACCATTAAATTTTATTGTTAAGTAACACGTGTCAAGTCCTGTAATTTTGGGAATTTTTAAAAAATATTTTTACTAAAAAAAGACTCAAATCTCATCTCATCCAGCACCCTCCCTCTTTCCCCTTTCAATGGTCATTAGCCAGGCGGCCATGATCGTCACCGCCACCATAATTAGCATCGGCGTCGACTCCCGGTCAAACCCCCGTTGACCTTTCACCATAATCTGCCACCATTTGTCGTGGAGAAGCGTTCAAAGGTTCGTTGAAATTTAAGCCACCATCGTTGTTTTTCATCGATTCCGGTCGATCTTAATGTTTATAAGCCACGTCGTCACCACCATTTGAACCACCGTGAAATTCCGCTCAAAACTCATCCTCGCCATCGCTCTAGTGTTGCTCCTCCGGCGTTCAATCGTGGAGATTATGTTTTTAAAGTTTTAAGGATTTGGATATTGGGGATTTTATAGATTTAGGGGATTTGGGTGACGGTAAAGGCAAAAATTGATCGATGGGTGGTCGGCGATGGGTGGATGACCGTTCGATCATGACGATGGCGCTGGAGATGGCCGGCAACGGTTGATAACGGGTTGAAATGAAAAATTTTAGTTTTTTAGAGTTTTTTTGGTAATTTCATTAAAAAAATTGGGGTTCTTTTGTAAATAAATTAACTTTTTTTTTTAATTTTTCTCTTTTTTATTATTAAAAAAATTTAAAAAATTATAAAAAAATAACGGTAGACACCTAAAAGTGTAAGTGAGAAAACGGTAGACACCTAAAAGTGTAAGTGAGAAAACATTAGACACCTAAAAGTGTAACTGAGAAAACATTAGACGCCAATTTTTTGCGAAAAATTCTTTAGAAACCAAATCGTTTTTAGAGAAAAAGTTCAAACACTTATTTTTGTATTAAGCCTTGTTAATTATAGAAATAAATCAATGTCCTTTTTAAATATACATACCATAATTTTAAAAATTAAAGCAATATTCATTTATTAGAGTTTAATGATATAACCTTGGCTTTTAATGCACTCGATGTGATAATTGTTAACTTTGAAAGAAATTGGTACCATTTTCAAAAGTTGCATCATAATAGATCATAAATTAAATAAAAACTCTTTTTTACATATTTTTTAAAATCCGTGAGGCTTAACATTATATTGCATTCAACCTTGTGAATGATATGATTTTCAGCAAAGGAATAAATAATGCAGGCAAAAACCCAAGAAATGAGGTAGTAAACTCCCTCTCCACCATTGCTTTTCCCCTGTCAATCAAACCCAGCAAGCAACGGACCACAGCACATGGGGATGAAAATTTCACCCTCCCCAACGCATACACTTGTCCTCCGATTCCTTCTCCCCTACATGCTTGGCTGCTCGTCCCCTATAAAACGGGCCTCAGATCCACCGATACTATCAGACTGCAGCGCTGCAATCTCAAACACAAAATACATATATCTCTCGCCATGGCAGGAAACAAACAAAGAAATCATTCCTCTTGGGTTTCCTCAAAGCTAAGAAGGGTCGTAATGGTTACGATCAGGAGGAAGATGGTTGGGGCACAAGAAAGGTGTATCCCAGTGAAGAAGACAGTACTTTCAGGGTGGTTGCAGAGCCTGGTATTGACAGGAAAGCTTCCGCTTTCATTGCCAATTTCCATGCAACTCGTTTATCGGAGATCATCACCATGCAGGCGGAGCCGGAGAATTGAGTCCGCCCAGATGTGAACTCGGTTTTCCTCTACACCGCTCTATCTAGCACCCAATTGTCCTAGGTTGTTTCCAGTTGTTTATATGTAGTTTGTGAATGAAAATTGAACATGTATTATGTCGTATAGCAAGAAATGATTTTTATTCAATCAAGTATCCGTACACAGCTGTTTCCTTCTTTCATCTTTCGCTCCAAAACCTCTTCGATTCTTTTTATCAAGAGAGTGCACATAAGATATAAAATCATCTACTAAATATATATTTATTCACATTAAGATGTGACCTACAAAGATATATATATTTACTCCTTACATTAATATGAGAGATTTTTTGTTATGAAAGATATTAATATATTATTTTTTTTGTTCTAAAAGAATGAGTTATAATATCAATGTGAGCGATTTTCATTTTTGTTACTCATATGATGTATTATTACATAAAATGCATGTAAAATGATAGTAACCCAAATTATTACTACCACCACAGCTTTCATATATTTCTTGTTGGAAATGTAAAAGTTGGGTTTATATCAAAAGAAAAATTAGGTGTTTGTAGTGCATTTGTTTTCCTTCTTTGTTGAGCAGTGTAAGCCATGTTATTCGGAGGATGAATGCAATTTTTTTACGTTTGAGAGGTGAATTTTTAGAGATAAAAATATATTATCAATAGAAAATATCTAAAACATATAATAATTTAATTTTTTTTAAGCGGACAACTTCCCTCTCGGTTGATCTTTGGTCCCATGCATGCGTGCTGGTCCATAATAACTACATGTCTTTGACATATACCACGCGCGGATAATCTTTTTAGATAAAATTTGAGTGTTTTACTAAAGTTTTTAAACTCAAAAAAGAGAGAACTTTTCTGTATAATTTATTTTGGTTTGATGTTTCAATAATTTAAAAGATTGTTATTGAAAAAAATTTCTTTAAATTCATTTTTTTCTATTTTTATATTTTATTTTGAAAAGAATAATATTATCGATTTTTACTCCAAATGATCATAAAATTATAAAGAACATCGATTTAAAAAAATTAGAACTAATAAAGATATTTCTAAAACAGTGATATGTCCACGATACAGTTAAAATTTATTTTTCCATATTATACGAACTATTTACTTATCAACATCTTTGGGGTTTAGGTATCTTTCATCTCACCTACACCATCCGCCACTTCTACCACTACCACGACCACGACCACGACCTACTACTACCATCCAAAATCTGCTCCGAGTCCAATCACCATCTCCTTATGACATCTTATTTTGTTAGATTTTAACATTTGCTCACGTAACAAAAGAACCCTCTGGAATTATCTATTGCTTCAACGTGTTTACGTAACCAAGGACGTATCGGATATATTTTACTGAAAATTACTGTGTTAAATAACAAATTAAAACCCTGTTTTATTTAAAATATTTTAGTTTGAGTTTATAAGATATATGTGTATTGTTAATAAACCAAGAAAAGTATTGAATAGACTATAAATATTACTTTGTAATAATGTCGTAATATTAAAAGAATTCAGATGGTTGAATGGAAGACAGAGTTAGTGCTTCGAACCAGCATGACGAGACGAGAGACAAGAACCGGATTTGTCTTCGTCAAAACAAGATATGCTTTTGTTTACATTAACATATGGTTTTGTTTATGAAAAGAAGAGGGCAAAAAACATATGCTTTTCATTACGTGAACCTTGTACAGCTGTGTGGAAGGTCGACCATCGAAATTTGCAAAAGAATTATCAACTTTCCGGAAGAATTAAGATCCCTCTTGTTCAAGTTTCAGATACGTCTTGAGGTTCCCGCAGCCATCACGCACCGTATCGCAAAACAGTGGAGATTCTTTCTTAATTTTCCTTCACTAATTTCACTAGTGTTTCTCTTTCCGTCTGTCTGTGTATGCTAATCCATCTAAAGTGGAGAGTGAATTAGTATCCCGGAAGCTTGCATACCAAGGATGGAATTAACCTCCTCCTCTTATATATAATCGGGGTGGACATAAAATTTTATATCATTGGTATACCTTTAGAAAGCTATATTAAAATTTTAAAAATTCGAAATTAGATTAACATAATATAAAGAAAACATTTAAATTATATAAGAATTTAAAATTTTCGGGAGGGTAAATCACACCAATAATACTTATGACAGCATTGCCATTGATTCAGCCTACATGAAATGAGGTTGAATTCTAAGATTCAAAGTGAGATCATTTGGACTGTAAAAAGATATTCATATCGTATATATTATATGCTGCATGGTGGGATCGGATTTAGACCTATTCATGCTATTTCGTTAGTTAGGCTTAGCTACGCACCAATAGATTTCAATTTGCATGTCTTTTCTGCTAATCAACTCAAAATTATTTATTATTCTTGCCTATTCCCATGCCTAAAAACTTGTCCTAGAAGCCATGTATAACTATTTATGTTTAATATATACATTTCATTCAACAACGGAATTAAAATATCAGTTGATATTTCTAATTTTCTTCAGATTTTATAAACTGAATAAAAAAATAAAATATATTATCGCGGTGAATCAATGTATTAGAACTAATTTGTCTCAATTGATGTAATCATTGATATAATTTTTTCAAAAAATCGAACACCCAAGGTTTGAAACAGACGATAATAATATTTCTCGTGTCCAAAATCAGAACTTGAAAAGAAACAAAATATTTTTTGGAAAATATGGAAAGATTTTGTAAGCAAAATAAATTTATGAGATGATTTGAAAATGTTAGACTGAATTTATGCAGAAGAAAGGATTGTTGTAACAGCTGAAATTAAAGGCTGAATCACTCCAAATCAAAGCATGTGAGTAGAGTAAAATTGGGATTGAACATGAACCAAATCGAGTGATGATAGCGGCGCATACGTAAAAGGACCTTATCATCATTCGACAAGGAAGAAGAAAAAAGACTTGTTATAAACACATCTAAAAGCACTTTTTTTATCGATTGTACCGGCACTGTTTCTTGAGCTGTTCGTGACTTTTCCGATCCTTTGCCGGAGGTAGCTCTCTTGGTTCACCATCTTCCCCGTAAAGTCTACCGAGTTCGCTTATCACTTTTTTCATCTTTTCTTGTAGGTAGCTTTCCTCGCATAATCGTTGGTAACGTCGGGTATAGACAGAGTTAGAAAATTTATTTTGAGTATCAAATTTAAAGAAAATTATTTTAGATTCTGAAATTGTATGAAGATTTTTTTTGAGTGAATAAAAATAAATAATGTGTTTCAATTTATTTTTAATGATATCAATATTCTTTTAAAAATATATTAACTTTATTTATTTTTAAATGTTTTTATATTAAATTTATACATAAATTTTTTTTCCAAAAATTTTAAAGTATTGTATGACACCTCTTGTTATAGTTTGACTGCCAGTGAATGTAGACAAGCTTATCTTTCTTCCTAATAATGGTTTAACAAGTTAATTTGTTCTAAAAAATCATGTGTTTTTATCTACCTGTTTATCTATTTATATATATATATATATGACGGATTTATTGTATTAATTCATAATGATACATACGTATGAACCATAGAATGAGTGAAAATTAATCGTAATGATATTATATGGTAGGTGTGATTTTAATTAATGGAGGATAAATTCTGGGTTTTTCTTGTAAAATCTAAAGATATCAAATTAAGCTGTAATTTACATGATACTTATATAATATATGATAATGAATGGGGTGAGCTGGTTCTTGTATATATACACGCATGAATTTATTGATTGTGTTTAGTAATAAAAGAGAATTTATTCTTCTTAAAAGTTATAAATTTAAATAAATATTATCCTATAATCAGGGACCAAACATAAGCAAGACTAGTGGAGGCCATGCCCCCTCAAAATTTTAAAAATTATAGTTTAGACCTTTTAAATTTTAAAAAAAATTAATTTGATACCTCCATAATTTTTAAAAATTAAGATTAAACGTTAACGTTTTTTAATGTTCTAAATTAAATCCTGTCCCATAATTAAAAAAAAACCTTATTCAGTGTAACACCCTAGACTAGTACGATACACAGTCGTCCGATTTAAGGTGCTACATGGAACCACCAAAATAACTGACCAACTTTTTACTTTCTTTAAATATAAAACAACTGTAAATTAAACTGAAGAATAAATAAAATATTTACACTGAGGAGCTCCAAATTAAAATATTTACACTTTTAAAAAATAATACATACCGCTCTTGTAACACCCCCAACCCGTATCCGACCAGGATACGAGTCCGAAGTGTCACATTGACTTTTCAAAAATTTATTCGTATAAAATAGTGAGTAATTTAAAAACTTTTATAACATTTAAATTATTCAAAACATTTACAAAATTATTCAGAGCTTATACAATATATTCTTTTGATTACATGCCAACTAAAACTTTATATACAAAAATACATATTATTCACCTCTCTTCTGATCTGACATTCGGTAAGGAGAACTGACATGTCTTGTTCCTCTTTACTTTTCTTTTCGCTTTCCAAACCTACTTGTGAAACAATCACACGCTAAGTCGATGACTTAGTGAGGCATATAAAACATATAATATTTCATATAACATAAAGCATACATAAACATATACCATCATTATCATAATCTCTATCATTATCATTAAGAAACACACATAACATCATATGGTTCATGTAACACATTTCAAACCACTTACCTTTGATAACCATTTATAAACCCATCGTATACATATCACATTCAGTATGCTTGTTTAATCACTTTATTAGCCCATGTACACTAGTGAGAACTTAAGGTATGTGAGTACATTGAGGTTGTGCACACATATGTTGTCACCACAGCTCGATCAATGTCCCGAAGGACCAGTCCATAGATTCCGAAGAACCTAGGTAATCAGTCCATATGTCCCGAAGAACATAGGTAAACAGTCCATATGTCTCGAAGAACATAGGTAAACAGTCCATATGTCCCGAAGAACATAGGTAAACCCTCGACCCTTGGCATGCCATCTATACCCTAGCTCTCATATCACATAACATGGGCATTATCATTTAACAGTTCACATTACTTGTCATTTCTCTTCTGTCACATACCACATGTATGTGTAACCATGTATTCCATATCATATCACATGTATCACGTATTGCCTATTCATATGTCATTTCATATAACATATATCATATGTGCATGTAATCACATAGATCGTATCATATAGCTTCATTCATATCACATATTCATATAAGCTCATAGCTTCTTTCACATATACATGTAATCACTTAGTCTATTTTCATGTAATTCTTTTCACTTCTCATATGATTTTATATTCATATCTTACATAGCTCATATCACCTTGCATTGTTTCATATAAACATAGATGTCATATCTTGTTCGCATATATTTTCCATATAACTCATATATCTCATAGTTCTTTCACATATCTCACTATCATATTTTCATATCATATATCTTATAATAGATTCTTATATCATCATTTGTTTCCTTTCTACCTATTCATAATCACATTAACATGTAATGCAAGCAATATGTATTAATACATACATGTAATCACATAACTTATACCACATGATTCATGTAGTCATTTAGATCATTGTCTTTTAACACATATCACATAATCACACAAATCATCACACAGATTACTAATCAAATCACATTTTAGGAGTTACTTCTTACCATAGTAACTTCATCACTAGCTCATCGCAATCCTATGTTTATTCAATAATATAAGTACAAATTAAATTGCACTCACCTTAGCCTTGCTTTGATTCGATTATAATCCTTTGATTATTCCGAAACTTGTTTAGGCTCAATATCTACATAAATATATCATTTCAAAACAACTATCAGAAGCCTAAACTTTAAACTTGATGTTAATAACTTAAACCGGTTTAATGAATCAAATTCTATTTTTTTATTTAGGGGGAATCAATACCCCCAGGGGAATCTGTTCCCAGGGAATCGATACCCCCAGGGGAATCTGTACCCCCTGGACATTCTGGAAATTTTCGTCCAAGAGGGGGAATCGATTCCTTTCATAGGGTATCGGTTCCCTCTACCCAGAAATTGTATTTTAACCCTGAAAATCATCAATTATTCACTCAATTCTTCTATTTTAAACCCCTATCATGTCATTAAACTCAACTACCATTACTTAAACCAACTTATATCCATGAAAATCATCTATAACTTCAAAATCCTATCCTTCATATGTAATTCAAGAATCATACTCAAATTTCAATATGTTCTAAATAAAATTCTAACACTTCTATCTTCTTATTCTCATAGATGACGAGTCAAATTCAACTTAAAATTCAACTTATCAACTCTATTCCATGATTTCATATAAAAACTCGTTTTCTTAAATCTCTTATAACTTCTTCATCTTTTGACTATAAGACAACTTAAGCTTTCCTTAAGCTTAGTTATCATCTAGTGATCATAACCCAACTTTTAAAACAACAAATAATTAACAAAATAGCAAACGCACCTTTGATGTATCTCTCTCTCGTATAGAAGAACAAAGGAGATGAAGTGGAGAAAATATCTCCTCATCCTTATCCCACATGCCTATATATCATTTAATTATAATTTCCAAGTCAAATGACCATTTTGCCCTTTAATTCTTTGGATAATTACTATAAACTTTTAGGAAATATTTCTGAACAAATCATTAAACTATTCAACTATTCTACTTTAATCACCATATTCTGAAATTTTACAATTTTGGTCACTAACCCGTATTTTGGGATGTTACAGCTCTCATGAAACTACAACTCAACTGGACAATAATGTTTACAAATATACATGCCCTTTAAAAATGCTGAGACATACTATGAATCTGTATTGGTATAATCTGGATCTTGGTCTATCTACTGCTCCTCACCTGCTGGATCTACTAATTTGCCCACGAAAACAATCCTTAGCTCAGTGACACACTAATAGCTAAAACATACAAATTGCATATCACTGAAATGCTAGCTATCAAGTCTACTGATATGATCTGCTTAGTGAATATCATTGCGATATTCGCTCTTTACGCTACTGTAGACACCATGGTATGGCTGAGGGATTATTGCATCTCGGAGCTCACGCACCCCTCTAGTCTACTGAGATATGGCCCCAGGAATACTGCATCGGACACCATATCCCTGATTAACTCACCCCTTGTGAGTGTCAGGCCTCAGCCTTAGTTAGTCGGTTTTAAGGGCCTTGCGCCCTACCTAAGAATATATATCCGGGCTGCGTCTATACTTTCGACTCCACTAGCTTTCTAAAGGAACTTAGGTGTCTGAATCGTTTCCCGAGCATCAAACAAGGCTAGTCTTATTTGTCCCTAATGATTTGATTTCTACTTTTGAATTAAACATCAATTATGTTCTCACTTGTAGTCTTATTTGGTGATATAAAGAAGTGTTGGGGTACCTCGAGTCTAAATCCCTCGAAAATAGACTTTTTGATCCAAAACATACTGAAAGTATCGATACTAGCCAAGATTATTGATACTCCTGCAACGGTTTCGATCCTTTATATAAGTACTGATACTTTTAAACATTCTGTTCTGCCTAGTTTTGATACTTTCTAGGAGTTTCTAAACTATGACCCAAAGTTTCGATACTCTTATAAGAGTTTCGATACTCTTGCCCAGAAAACACGATTTTATCCAGAAACGAAGAACAAGTATCGATTCTATCCCTATAGTATCAATACCCTACCTGCAAAAACTACAAAACAAGTACGAAAAACTTTGTTCTTCATAATCCAAAGACCCTAAGAGGTCCCCAATCATTCTTAAAGTCTTATGTGATATTAAGGGAGCATAACTAAGGCGTAGAAACATGTTGAAAACATTAAACATAAAATCTACCATGGAAGGCTAATAAACATGCTCATACTCAACTTTCAAGCTAAACTTCTTTCTAATGATCCTACATCTGGTATGAAAAAGCTAATAGTGTGTTACATGGATTCTTTGGAAGCTATAACCTCTCTCAAACAACTAGAAATCCACCTTTCTTTTACCCTTGGCCTTTGAACTCTCTTCAACCTCTTTCACTAACAATGTATTTGAATGAGTTATTTACTCAACTAGAGGCTGGCTAAAACTTAAATACATTTCTTATAACATAAAATCTACCATGGAAGGCTAATAAACATGCTCATACTCAACTTTCAAGCTAAACTTCTTTCTAATGATCCTACAACTGGTATGAAAAAGCTAATAGTGTGTTACATGGATTCTTTGGAAGCTATAACCTCTCTCAAACAACTAGAAATCCACCTTTCTTTTACCCTTGGCCTTTGAACTCTCTTCAACCTCTTTCACTAACAATGTATTTGAATGAGTTATTTACTCAACTAGAGGCTGACTAAAACTTAAATACATTCCTTATAACTCAAATTATTTCCTAAAATGGCTCGAATCACTTGATTTCTTAAAACTCATAAAAACCCATTTTTGAAAATCTATACCAAATCTTAAGATTAAAGGTTCTAATGGAAGCTTGGGAGATGAAGAATAGGTTTTTTACCTTGGTGGATTTAAGCTAAGCCTGAAATTCCTTAAAGCTTGATCTTGGCTAAGGAGGAGAAATGGGAAGATATTTTTGGGGAATAGTTCACGTGAAAAAAAAAGAGATAATGGGGTTTTAACCTTTAAAACAAGCTACGGGTAAACTACACTTTTAGTCATTTCCCTTTAATTCACTTTTAAAAACACCACTATCCTTTAACTATTGGGCCAACTTAAGCCCAATACCATTTTTGAACTGGTCCAACTATCTTAAGAGGTCTAACTAGCTTGACTTACAGGTTTTGGGTTGACTCGAACTACTGACTCGGGTTTTGGGGCATTACATTTAGCCTCTCAAATTTTCAAAATCTTTAGGTAGAGCCTAATATTTTTGGAAAAATATAAACTAAACCCTTTAATTTTTTGAAAATTTTAATTTAAACTTTTAAATTTTTTAAAGTTTTAAATTAAACCCTTAATATCTATCACCAAGTTCTGTCACTGCTTCTACTTACCCAAACTAATAAAAAAAACCATAACCTCTACACATTCTGTATTATATAGTATATATCTATTTATTGCTAATTTTTTATCATTACAGAGAGCAATATCTATATTTTAAGGACATTTACAAACTCTCCTTATCTCATTCACGTTATTGAAAAAATTTCTTAATTTACCTTTAATATTTGAGAGATTTTTTTTGGATGATTATTGTGTAGATGCTCGTTTTTGTCCGGGGCTAAGTCGGAGCAGACCCGAAGCAGAGCAATTGGAAGCCCAATCCAACGATCAAGCCCAGCCCATGTGAAATCCTAAACAATTAAAAAGGCGGTTATTGGGAGTTAACCAAGGCAAAGTGGAGGAAATGGGTCAGTTTTAAGGGATTAACTACTGGAATTGTGGGGGGTCTGATGGATTTTTATTTTATTTTTTACACAAGAGAAGGAGAAAAGAGAAGCAAAAAAAACAACATTTTCGATAGTCAAAGATCAAGCAGTGTAACAGAGGCTCGATCCTCGTCTTTCGGGAAGGCAATAGCAAGCAAAGAACAATTCATTTGGTATTTTCTATCTTTATTTCAATAGCTGGTGATTTCTATGATTGCTTTTATTTCTAAACAAGTAAAATACAGGAAAGATGAGTTAGTTACTTTACCTTGCTCAGTTTTGTTTTCCATTTGCATCGTAGTCATCATTTGGTAATTAGTTGAGTCATTGATCGCTTGGTTTCCTTGAGTAATCGTCGTTCGAGAGTTAAGAGATTGAGGTTAACATTATTAAACTAAATAATGTCCAATATACGGAATCCTGCACCGTCTTTTGTTTAAGAGCAACTACTCAATCTCCTTGTTTCGAGACCATTTTCGATTATATTTTTCCATTGCCGGTTGCATGAGTGGTGGGGACCTAAGATGATTCGAGGATCAAAGCTGGTGACACATCGTTGATGTTGTGGCTATGATTGTGATCTGCTTCATATGTTACAATCAGCATCGTTGGATCATCTAGAGCTTGCTCTATATGTTTCCTTGCAGGACAACCTCTGACGCTGTTGCACTTGTAATAGCCCCTGAGAATTGTCCAAAAAACGAGTTAAGCCGGCTCGCACAGCCTTTACAAGTGAATTCACTAGGTAGGCATAAAAGTTAATGGCACTTGCGGTTGATAACAAAATGATGTTAAATGCAGATTTGAATTTGTTGTGTTTTTGGGGCATTTGGTCAAGCATGTAACGGGGGAAATAACTATTAAAAGAACCCCACAAGAAAACATAAATGGTAAGAAGTTTTGATCGGTTGATTGAAGACGGCAGGAGCAAAGTACTAATCTTTACGAACCTTGGATGAGGGGAACCCTTGACCGGTTTCTGGCCATATTTTCGCTTCGCAGCAACTCTGATGACCTTCTTCACTCTTGATTTCCTAATGAAAATTGAATCATAAGGTTCAGACTTGGGAATCAAATCAATTAAACGATTAATAAGAGAATAAGTTAGAGGAATGAGTTCTTTCGATCGATACCCATGAGAGCCCCATTAGACTTCGTACATTGGCTTCAAACCCAACTCCGACAATCATCATTGTTGGTCGAACGAATCAACCAAACTGAACTTAAAGCTCCTTCTTTTCCTATTGAAAGTCCCAAATTACAGCCCCTAAAATTAATTACAAGTCCTTAAAACCTTTCGTCATTCTACCCAACGACCACACCTCCGATTACCTACTTCAACTCTTGGCGAAGGACTCGAATGAAGTGATAGAGCGATCAATTGCATGAGATTATTGGAGTGGCTTGAACAGCGACGATGGATGCTTGGGCGAAGCTTTAACCGTGCGTGGAAGAGAGGGAATAGTGAAATGAGGAACGATATAGGTGAGTTTAGTGTAGTTTAGTTTTCATTTAGGTTATATTAAAAATTTAGGGTTAATTAGTTTTTAGCCACTGAGTCCTTAGAGTGTCGTTTAATCCCTATAGTTTTTGTGTTTATTTTCATTTTGGTCCCCAAACCGAATATTTTCATGTTTCCAATTTTGCCTCTTTATTTTATGCGTTTTAATTTTCAGTCCCAAATGTTATGTTATTTAGTTTTTGCTATTTTAGACATTTAACTTCAGAATTGTTGCATGTTCGTTTTAGTCCATAAATCAACATTTGCATGTTTATAGTTTTGTCTCTTTATTTTACCCGCATCTAATTTTAGCCCTAAGTATTCTTGTATTTAATCTTTGCTGTTTTAGACATTAAACTGTTAATTTTCGCATGTTACATTTTAGTCCCTAGGTAGAAGTTTGCATGTATCTAATTATGTCTATTTATTTTATGTTCATTTAATTTTCGTCCTAAATATTGATCTGTTTAATTTATGTTGTTTAGCTATTAGATATTAAGGTTTTTGCATGTCACATTTTAGTCATGTGGGTATGTTATTTTAAGTTTATGTGATGTTGCATATTTGGCATAACATTTTCTCGGTTTTTATTTTAGTTTTACAGGTGGTCTCGGTTTTATGTTGATCTTGGTATATGTAATGCATTGATAGGTTTTTTTTGTGGTCTTTGTTTAAATAGTAATTTTAGCTTTAGATTTATTTACTCATTTATTTTAATCGCATGTTTAATTAATTTTTACATGACATCATTTTTGCATAATTTGCATGATAGCCTCACTTGCATAACTCGACATATTCATAATTGGATTAAGGGTAATATATTTTTAATTTAAAATTGTTTTAAGTGGGCAGTCATAACTGATTTGAGGTCCGCTTTTAATGATTTTAAAATAAAAGTGTATCCCGAAAGTGAAACAAAAAATTGATTCGTCACCTAAAATTTGGGAACGAGAGAAAAAGAAATGTTCGCTTATTTAAATATATCGAGAAAAGGTTGTTATATCTTTAAGATCTGGTCTCGATATTTGTAAATAATCGAACATTCTTTATCTTTCTAAAATGACTTGGTAATTTTAATTTAATTTGTTTGAATGTTTTTGAATGTTTTAAATTTACATTTTTATTTTATGGGATCAAAAATCAAAATAAATTAGAATTTGTAAAGTTCATTGCAAAGACGTTAATTAATCGACTAAGTATCGGTTTAGGGCGTTGTGGGGGTGCTAATCCTTCCCCACACGTAACCGACTCCCGAACTCGGATTTTGGTAACGCATACCTCAATTTGTTGTTTTAATTAAAATTAATTTTTATTTAAAATGACAAAGCATTTTTGGGTGCCCAATCACACCCTAATCAAAGATTGGTGGCGACTCTTCAAACCGTATTTTTCGATCGTAAAGGAAATTCAAATTTTTTTGAAACGAGAGGTCTTTTAAATCACATATGTTTTTAAAATAAAAAGAGACAATTAAGAATTAATGTAGTTTTCAAAATCTCACCTTTTTCACCTTTTTAGAAAAAAATCGTTTCGACATATTGACTTATATACGAGTAACATACATTTTCTAACATTGAAGATGTAATATTTTATGTCATGTATGAATTTTTAAAGAATTTAAATTAGAAATTTAGAAGCGTAAAATTTTGTAATTTCAGGTATATGAAATTAAATCATCAACCTAAAATATAAAAAAAAAATACTTAAATCATATATTTGAAATTTTCAAGGGATGCATGGCCCTTCAACACCCTTTAGTCCGTCCTATTTATTACTATAATGTTAAAAGGATAATAAAAAATAGGAAAAGCAAAAGAAAAAATAAATAAATGATCTATTCAAAAAAATATATACAGATGATATGACTGTCATTCTAAAATTTGTCTGCATTTGGATTGGATTCATACAATCATCAAAGTTTTCTCAGCTTGTTCTGCAGACTACGAACAAAATTGAATTTCAAAAGGATTTGCTTATTGCATTTGCATTTTTCAGCAACCTCCCTCTATTTATTGGTTTAGCATCCCTTTCCATTGACTTGCAGGATGCTTCAAATAACATATATGCCACCCCACGTATATGTAAGTATACGTATACGAACCGACCAACGAATACGTGTCACAAGGGTAGGGGCAATCAATGACCTTCACGCCTGCTCTGTCAAAATACCAATCTCCAACAGCTGTTGCAATTGCCTGCCATTTTATCCATTACCATACTAATAAATGTTAGTAGTAAGTTGGAACCATTCGATTTATGTTACGAAAAATGGGTTTGAAGTACAGAATACGAAGGAAATATGGAAAATCTGGTATGAATTGGACATACCTTGTTCCTAATTCTAGGAGAATTATCAGCAAACCATGTGTCTTGCCTTCAGCTTTGGCAGTGAGCAAAACACGAATTTATAAATAATCCGTTCTGTCTAGACATTGAGAACCGTTTGATAGCATTAAGCATCTGCGTCCGGAAGCCTGATTCGAATAAAAAGAGATTTGCATAAGCTGACAAAATATTTTCTGTCAAGGCTCAAGCAGTTTCATTCATTTTGTATTCACCTTGTAAAAACCTGATCTGAGATGCAGAACATTTTGCATGGTTCATTCTGCAATGATGCCAATGACTGTGTGGATCGGCTGATGGTGGAGCTATACTGGATTGGATCTAATATCGAGGAAGGAACAAATTCGTTCATCGATTTTGTTGATCAAGTTGTGCAGATTTCCAACAAAGCCAATCTCTAGGCAAGGATTGTTACCTGCCAAGAATCATACGCGGCATTGAGAATAAACAGTGGAGCTTGGACGTTGCTGATTACGTTCTGAGGAAAGAAACAATCTGTATTACTGGGGCTTAAAACGAGACCCCGAAGGATAATGATACTTACGCGTCAAGGAATAGACCGGCATCTAAGACACTTAACTTTACTAGTTCTCGGAAACATGTTCCTAAACTCATCACAGTGTAAAATCTATGCCAGGCCCCCAGCAGAACACCCCGAAAGAAGAGCCTGCTCCTCCTCGTGCATTCCTTTTGACATTAGTTCTTCCATTGCAGCTAACCATATACGTTGGCCTCGAAATTGCAGCCGTGCAGGGTACCTTGACAAGAACAACAAAAAATTCTATTTATCCAATGACTATATTGATCTCTATGTCCTTTACTTCTTCGGATGCTAAATCCTACCTCCTTGACATACGTGTTATAAAAATCATAAACATCTTGTTCAGTATTAAATTCCACGTCAACCCTCGAAATAATTTCATTAGAAAAATTTGCATGAGTTGAAATAACAAAATTATTATAAGTATAAATTTCGCTCGAACCTTCATCTTGCTCTAAAATTCGTTTAGCCATTGATTCAATTGATCGAATAACTTCTGTAAACTCTAATCTTCTACACGATTGATAGAAAGCTACTGGGTAAAGCTATTACAAAGCTTTATATGTTACCAATAATCCAGCTTTTATTAAATTTGTTCTTTCATTCTTTATGTCTGACAGTTTTATATGTAAACTCTCTCTCTTCTTTGGCCTTGATAACAATTTATTATGGTTGCTATTTCACTGAAGACTAACCGGAAAAAGGGTCGGAGAATTATTGAAAACCAATCGGCCGGCAGAAGACTAAGGTGGTTTGGTTGGCATGAATCCCTTGGAATTAGGAGAATTAGAATCCAATTTCACCACTTTCCCATGTTTGGTTCATGTTTTTCAAGAGAATTGGAATATCTCATTGCTTCAACTTTCCATCAAATGAGAGAAAGTGAATTATATTCATTCTATGATGGAATTCAATTCCGGTGTTGGAGGGAATTGAAATTTAACCATACTACCCTCATCAATTTTTTAGTAACTTATTCATATATTGAATAAAAATGTTTTTTATTATTTCGGGTCGGTTCGGGTTTCTAATTCATATATTCGGGTCGGGTTGTGTGAAATTTTATTTTGGTCGGGTCGGGTCGGTTTTTTTAAGTGTAATATTCGAGTCGGGTCGAGTTCGGGTTTAGGGTGAAAAATATCCGACCCGAAAATATATATAATTTTACCTTATATATTTAAGAATAACTACAATAATATCTCTCTATATATAATTTTTTTCAATTAAGTCACTGTTTTTATTGAATAATTTTTTTTTTATTATTTTGGGTCGGGTCGGGTCGGATTTCTAATTCATATATTCGGGTTGGGTCGGCTGAAACTTTATTTTGGTCGGGTCGGGTCGGTTTTTTTTTAAGTGTGATATTCGAGTCGGGTCGGGTTCGGGTTTAGGGTGAAAAATACCCGACCCGACCCAAAATATATACAATTTTACCTTATATATTTAGGAATAATTACAATAATACCCCTCTCTATATATTTTTTTCAATTAAGTCTCTGTTTTTATTGAATAAAAATATTTTTTTTATTATTGCGGGTCGGGTCGGGTGAAACTTTATTTTGGTCGGGTCGGGTCTCGAATGGATGTTCCCTTGTTCTCGGGTCGGGTGGACCAAAAACCCGACCCAACCGGACCCATGACCATCCCTAATTGGGATGAATTTAACTTATAATGTTTATTAGCGTGATTTTTATAATTTATTGAAATGAATAATCAATAAAATTAAAATTTAATTTTTTTTAAATTTTTATAATATATTGATACATGTAATTTATAAAACAAACTAAAATTCAGCAAAAAAAAAGGATAATCATGTCATTTTACGTTACTGAAATCAAATTCATCTAACATGTCTGCGAACCAAACAGAATATGAAATTGAATTCTAATTCAATTTTCTGCCAACCAAACAGAATATGAAATTGGATTCCAATTCCTGACAGATTTTAATTTCTTCACAAATTTCAATTCCCTCATAAACATTCAAGCGAACCAAACGCCACCTAAAGGGAAAAGAGAGCCGCTGCTGCTTAGCAAAGGGAGAAGAGAAGATGTTTTTGATGAGGGAATAATAATGAATACCGGCATGCCTTGTGTAGGCTTAAAATATGGGGTATAACTGAAAGAAATCGAGAAAAATAATCGAATTTAATTTCTAAATTTTGGATAAATGGGAGGATAAAAGTTAAATATTTAGAGATTTATTATTTTAATATAAAAATTTTAAATCACTGTCTTCAGAAAAAATAAAGGTGCAGTAAAAGATCAAACATAAACACAAACCGAACAGATAACATTATACATAGGGTGTTCATAATTTGGTTAAAATTGAATTAACTGACTGAATTAAAATTTCTGTCGGTTTTTGGACGGTTAATTTTAAATTCGATCGGTTAACGGTTGATTTTTTTTAAATTTTGGTTTCAGTTAATTCGGTTCGAAACTGGTTAATTGATTGAATTAACCGAAATTATGAAATATTTAATATTAAATATATATTATTTAGCTTTAGGAGTGTTTAAACGAATCAACCGAATTAACCGAAGTTATTAAATATTTAATATATTATATATATTATTTAGCTTTAGAGGTGTTTAAAATTTAGTTTTAACTGAATTAACCGACCGAACTAACCGAATAAACCATAAATTTTAACTATTTAATATATAATATATATTATTTATAAATTTCAATTAATTTAGTTGATTCGTTTAACGGACCAATTAACCGAATTTAGTTCGGTTCGATTAATATTTTTTTAAAAATCGATTCGATTAACGGTTAAAATAAAAAATCGATTAATAAAAATTAAATAATTAATCGATTAACCGTTTGAACGCCTCTACATCCTACATGTACATGCATATAGGTTAAGCCAAATCATTAAATACAGTATTGAAAATAGAAGGTATGTAAAGCACTATAAAACACTTTATCAAAATAAGTACCCAACCAACCTGCATTTGTATTACCCATGCCCTTCAACTATGAGAGAAAATAAGATGTACATGGGTTTGGTTTGGTTTCCATCCTCTTGAATTTGATTCGAGTTGAATTTAAAAGGATCTCACTTGATTTAATATTTTACGTCAAAATCTACATCCAATTTAATTCTACCAAAACATATATATTAAAAAATTATTTTTATTAGATAAAATAAAGATCTAATTAGAAAATAAATAAAATATAAATTAGTATTATTATAAATATATCTAAATATATAAAAGATAATTATAATATTAGATTGGGTCAAACTTTTTCACCATAATCTTAAATCCAACCACACCTTTAAAAATCCGACCCAAATTCAAAATTTTAAAATAAAAAATTTACTAGATTTAGCCAGATCAAATTAAATCGGACCGTCGGATCAAGGTGAAGTATCCATGGCAAGGAGCAAATGACTTTTTTTGCCGGTCTGCCCAAGTCAGGAGTCCCTGAAAACACCGTGGGGTGTGGAAAAATTTCAGGTCTCAACAGCCTTGGCGTGCCATGTCTCGCATTCACTACGCCCCCGGTGGGGTTAAACCCACCCACGAGCAACGGATTAAGTATAAAGAAAGAATCGTTTCAATTTTCACGGGCATTCCGGTTCTGGTAGTTGCCATGCCATGAGAAAAGAAAAGAAATTTTCTGTTGCAAATTAAGCATAAAGAAAACTTGGCGGATAAAGTGCTGATTTGCTTGATCCCCATATTAAAAGCAATTGGGGAATGGGCGTGAAAAGCGATGATGTGAGAATGCCACATGCATCGCCCGCCCATCCAATGGCGTAAAAAAAGTAAGGAGAAAGTAGTGGTTTCAAATGTGCTGGCGCTAGGGATGACAAACGGGCGGATCGGGTGCGGATACCCCTTCCTCCATCTTTATATCCACTTAATATTTTTTAATCTATCACCCGTCCACCACTCATGATGGGTATACATTTTTAAATCCTTATCCGCCCACGCGGGTACATTTTCAAATATATCCCCACACCCACTACCCACTAGCGACATACCCATCTAGACCCGCCTGACAGCAAATTAATGGAATGTTGGAGTTGGTTCCCAGACAGTTCGTGATACGGTAGCAGCGCATGCTTCAATTTGTCAGAAGAATAGCTCTACGAATGTTATGGAGACAGATTGTAGGGAGCATGTAGTCGCAGAGCTGGATTGTTGTGTTGCTTTCGATGTTAATGCTCATAGTACGCCTAATATGGGTTTTGAATGGCTAAAGAACATGAAAATTGCTGCTTTTGATGTTAATGCTTATAGTACGGTTAATTTATGTTTGGATGGGCAGCATGAGCTAAAGAACATGGAAAGTGACGTGGTTAGTGGGATTATGAGTTTAATCAAATAGCCGAATATTTCTCTAATTAAAGACCAGATTAAAGACTAAATATCCTTAATATTTGGATAAATTATATGTTATATATTATACAATATTAAAATTTATAAATTAGTCTCTAAAATTACACCTAAATTCATAATGATCTAAAATTTAATAGATATTTAACTGGGTGGGCGGATGCGGGGAGGGCGGATGCGGGGCATGTAATGTCTCAAATCCATTACCCGCCCACCACCTACGACGAGTACCACTTTATAAATCAACACATGCCCACTACCCGCTAAAATTATACCCATCTCCGCTCCAATTAAAGCAGATGCGGTACGAAATCCACGAAACTGTACCCGTTTGCCATCCCTAACCGGCGCTTCTTCAAAAGTTAAAGTCAAGCACGACACGGATCCCCAGTGAGCTGCAACCTTCTGATTCGCCTTTCGTTTGCTTTCGTTCATACTTGGATCCGGTGGCTTTGACCCTCTTTAATGGCATTCTATGAAACAGAGAGGAGAGGAGCAGTGCAAAGCAAACATAAATTTAGAAAAATATGAAAACTTTATTACAAAATAGAGTTACAAATCAATAATAAAATTTGAAGAAAGAAAGCAAAAAAAAAGCTACAGACTTTGAACAGAGGAAGTGATGTCTGTCCTGGTGGCCTACTACCATAAGTAACATGGGTTAAGATGGTGGCGGTAATGGCTGTTCTTGACACGAACATATCTCCTCCGGCGACACAAGAAGGGGAAACGGATTCTGGACAAGACCATCCTTCTGAGTTTACGAGTAGACCGTAGTTTGAACCAGACAACCCTCTTGAACCCCACCAAGGTTGTCTTGATCCTCTCGGTCAGAGAACTGGTAGCTCCTCAAGAACAGCTGCCGCTTCTCCATCATCACCATCATGTTCTTGTGCTCCATATAACCATACGACGACATAAAATGATCGTTCTCACTACTCCGCAGAGCCATCGGAGGGTACTTAAAATGAGCTGAAATTTGCTCGAGCGCCTCCTCCCTGGCCTTGGAGAGATCCACTGTTGTCTTGAACAAAAAGACTTTGGATTGAAAGTCAAAAGCCTTGAGCTTTTATAACATCTGAGAGGTTTAAATTCAACGCAATCTGCATCTAATTTTGACGATGATCCGTGCACTAGAAGGATCCGCAGTAATATACATTCACGCAAAGTTCGTGGAAAAGGCCCGCCAAGAACCTACATTTACAAGTTATTACGAATTAGGATGTAGTGTAAGGAAAAGGACAAAGACAAGCTATGCCTATGAGCTAAATTCTATGTTAGCACTATGTTTTGCAGTGCAAGTTATTGGTGGATCATTCACTCTGGGAAAAATGAGTCCAAAACAAAAAACCTAAGCTCATTACTAAGTAATATAATATTAGGTCAGTCTACATCTCACCGCGATTGGGCTTAACTTGCGCAGCAAGTTCATCGCTACTAAACATTTTTTTCTTAACCAAAAACATAAGAAAAACAAATTCTAAACTAATCACAGCTAGACTCGTGTTATACCTATCTTCTTTTTCTGGGTCTAAAACATTCACGAGTTATTCGAGTTTAATTCGAATAAAGAATCATAAAATTAGTTTGATTTCTATCCAGCAAATCGAGTTTAAATAATCTGTAAATCTAATTAAACTTTTTAATTATAATATGTATAATGACGAAGAATGTTTCTTTGATTAAATAATTATTTTAATTTTTTTGTTAGTATTTTAGGGTAAAAAGTTAACAAACGTTTAATCAGATAGTCACTTTAGTCTTTATTATTATTTTTAAACATTTTGATAAATAACATTTAATAAAAAAACCATATTTCAAACATGTTGAATTTTGACAAACTAACTACGATTTATATTTACAAGATGTATAATCATCAAATCCACTTCCGAGCAGTTATATTTACAAGATAGCCGAGTAAGATTTATAAGACTAACACCACTGTCCAAAGGTGAACTAAACACCTTTGAATTGCGGGATAACCATAAGTACCAAATAATCGCACCAAACATAAGCTCCCATTTATCGTCGTTACTAGAATATTAGTTTACATCTGTAAGATTGACGGCTACCCAATCGTTCAAGTCAAGAGACATGAACTCCATCAGTTTGTCCTTCTTGATTAAATCATTCCACACAAGAAACACAGGAGGACAAAAGCGAAGGACGTGGTTAATATCCTCCACAGCGGCACCACAAACATAACAGTTACTGCCCGAATCAAAATGACGCCAAACGTGTTTATCATTAGTCATAATTTTGTTCCAACAAACTAATCACATAAAAATTCTTTTACGTAGCGACAGACTCCTATATTTGTGAATAATCTTTCAAACATTATGAGGAAAAGTAGAGGGACCGGAACGAAAAGAGTAAGTAGACTTGATGGTGAAGTTCAAGTCACGATTACCCCACCCGACACTGTCTTGACTTGACGGGCAGGAAGGGCCCTTCGTAGCAGCAGTCCAAAGTAAAACCTTCTGCAGCAATTCCGATACCAGTTTCTACCAGAGTCCGTCATATCAGTAACCGGAATCTTCTCGAGATGCGGAGCATAAGACGAATCCACTTAGTCAACTTAAAAATTAATGGGTCGTAATAATTGTATTGAAAATCGATCCGGTGTGGTTCTTTTATACCCTTAACTTCCCTAAACATATTTAAAATTTTGTTTTTTTATTATATATTTAATAAAAATATATAATAATTAATTTTTTTCAAAAAATTAATATTATTCGTACATAAAATCATAAAAATACGAAACTGAAAACTCCAAAATATGGTGGATAAGTTTTATATATGTGCTAGGACTTGTGCATGACTCTTTAAATTTGTTTGAAATTGCGTATGGGTACTATTTATTCGAATTACTTACACTGTTCATGCTTATAGTCGGATGCAAACTTTGTATTGATGATATGAATACATAATAATGAAAGCATGTTTAGTATATATGTATGCATGTATGAGACATGAATATACGACATGTATAGTGATGGTTTGAGTATGATATTAAAAGTATGTTGGTTTTGCTAATTCGACTATATAAATATATTTAGGTTACCTTTATGTATCATGTATAATACATGATATATTGACAGTATTAACATATGATGTTTAAGTTAAATAATATGTTTCAAACGCACTCGACGTGAAAGTATATTTGTGTGTTTATATATGATATAATTAAACTATGAATTATATATTAATGTGACTACATGTATATATTGAACACTTGTACATCTAAATGAACGAAATAAAATTTATGATAACTAATTGAGAGCTTAATTATTTAGTGTTACATTAGTAGAAAACATTACATGAGGAACTCATAATTTTTTGGTTAAAAAATAAACTGATTATTACTTACCCATATAACTGCATAAGTTCATGATTTAGATTCACATAAAATTAATTAAACTGAAAAATAAATTTAATATAAACTGGATTGAGGTTTTAATATTGATGATTTGAATTTGATATATTATTTATATGTTAATAATTTATGTCACATAAAATTTAAATCTACACTAATATATAATATGTTTAATACCAAGTTATCAATATTTAAAATTTCAATAATATATATGATTAATATATATTAAGTTAAAAATAACATAATCTGCTAAAAAAAGTAATATGAATAGATTCAAAATAAACTTGAATCTTTTTTGCATAACACAAATTATGTATATTCTAAGTTAAAAAATAATATATATTTAAATCCGTTTTTAATTATTACAACAGAAATAAAAAATCAATGAAGAAAATACATTTTGATAAAAAAAAATTGAAGAAAATATCCATTTGCCCACAAAAATATCCGATACAGAAAATCTGACCCGAAACCAATCGAAGTGGAATAAATATCTGAAACGAAATCCCCTTATGGCCTTATCCTACAGCCCATCCAAACAGTAAAACGAGAAGATGGCCTCCTTCCTCAGCTCAATTCACCACACCCCCTCACTGGAGCTCCCCTCCTCCGCCTCTAATAGAAGGATAAAGCCCACGGCACCAACTTCTTCCTTCTCCTTCCCTTATAAGTCTCACTTCAACTCCCTCGTGCGGGCTGGAAGGTCGTTGCTTTTTGTTCCTCGCGCTTTTGCCACTCCCAGTTCGGTGCTCAGCGAGCGGGCCTTCAATGGCCTCTCTCTTATCCAAAACCAGGACGAACAATATGTCCATGAAACTATAGCTGATCAACTTGACATTTCCAAGCTGGGTTTGCCTCAGCGCCTCCTCCAGTCACTACTCAACCGAGGCATCACTCACCTTTTCCCAATTCAGGTCTATTTTTCTTTCTTTCTTTTGTCTTTTTGCTGACTTCATATGTAATTTTGCACTCAATGCAACTTGCTTTGCTTATATTGTTTTAATTCTGTGTTTTCGTTTGTGCTATGCTTCTTACCTTATTTCAAGTTTCAGCCTTTATACTAACAGGGATGAATAGGGATGAGTTTTCGTAAAATATTTCGAATTAGTTGATGTGCTTTATTTTATAACAAAAATTTTATTTATTTTTTCTACTCAAGTTGTTCTGAGTTTATGTTTAAATTTAATTGTAAATATTTATAATGTTATTTATAATAGTATGCAATATACTTATATATTTTTCATATGCAATAAATATATATCATACAAAGTTGAAGTACTCGAAAAATTTCGATGAGTAGAATTACGAGTTGAAGTACTCAAATTTGAAATTTTTTGAGTTGTGTTTATAAAGTTACGAGTTGAGTTAAGATGAGTAGAATTTTTTAGCTTCGAGTTGAGTCGAAAAGTTTGATTTTTTTTAAGTTGAGTTTTGCTCACCCCTATTCATATCATCTTCTAATCTTTATGTTGCGTTTATTGTTTTGTGTAGAACCATGATTGTGCGTTACTTTCTGTTCGTTATACTACTTGGAAATACCATCTTGACATTCTAATATTTATACATTATATCTCCCCTGTCATTAATATAGAGAGCTGTCCTCGTACCGGCACTGCAAGGTCGAGACATTATTGCTCGAGCAAAGACTGGAACCGGAAAGACATTAGCCTTCGGTATACCAATAATAAAACGGCTCACGGAAGATGCTACTCACCGGTAAAAGACCTTATAATTTAAACCGGCAGTTCTTCTATTTTCAATTGTTCTTGTTATTCTTAATCTTTTCTCCATGATGTTTCTCTTGTTTAGGACATCTGGTCGGCTTCCTAGAGTTTTGGTCCTCACGCCTACTCGGGAGTTAGCCAAGCAAGTTGAGAAAGAAATTAAAGAGTCTGCATCTGATTTGAACACTGTTTGTGTTTATGGAGGGGTTTCTTATAGTATACAGAGAAATGCTCTTTCCCGTGGGGTTGATGTAGTTGTTGGGACACCTGGTCGGATCATTGACCTCATAGAAAGTAATTACCTCAAATTGGGAGAAGTTGAATATCTGGTCCTTGACGAAGCTGATCAGATGCTTGCAGTTGGATTTGAGGAGGCCGTCGAACAAATTTTAGAAAATCTTCCATCAAAGAGGCAGAGCATGCTTTTCTCTGCAACCATGCCTTCTTGGGTTAAAAAGTTGGCAAAAAAGTACTTGGACAGTCCTCTGAATATTGACTTGGTAAATTCTTTTCTATGTACTATTTGAAATGCTTATGCATGCTTGGTTTTGACATGTTACATCTGTTTCCTTATTCGTTGATGATGTAGAAGTTCATGTCTAGACTTAAAAGGTTAGTACAAGTCTGAAGTCTATAGTATTGAAGGTAATAATGCGTGCTTGTTTGATGGATGGATGAATAGTTATTCAAACATCAGTGGAACTTCAAAATTCTTTGTTTCTAATTATTAATGTTGAAACTATTCTGTGTCCCCATTCAGTCGATTATCTTAGGTTCGGTGGAGTAATACATTGTTGAGCAAGTGATTTAATTTTTAATGCTAAATCGTGCTCAGAGTGTGCTTATCAACCTTATAAATTTGACCTCTCAATTACGTTATCAGATAAACAAAACAGTGCAATCCTGGAAAATGTTGTGAGATATGTGCATAGATCTACGCAGCATACTACATTCGTGTGATGCAAATATTACTTAGCTGGGACATTTCAAAATTATGTTATTTTTTCCTTGGGGATAAAATGGGTATGTTATGCTGAGAGATTAAAAGTGAATAATATAATTTGGTGAACTTCTATGGTAATGAATTCTCTTGATGAAGAAGTGAAATAATCTTCTGTTTATATTATTAAATTAACGGGGAGAAAGACATTATACACACCTACTCACATACATGTGTAACTTGAGATATGCTGATCTTAGAGTAGCACATTTCTATTATCAGTATCTTATCTTAAAGTCTTTTCATTGAAGAAATAAATAGATTTTTAGTTGCTGCCCTTTCTCCTTTAACAGGTTGGAGATCAAAATGAAAAGCTTGCCGAAGGGATCAAACTTTATGCAGTATCAACCACTGCAACTTCAAAGCAGATCGTTCTTAGTGATCTCATAACGGTAAATAGTTTTTTTTCTCTTACTTTGTCTCAGTTTCCCTTTAATGAGTTTTCTTTGTATGTGTATCTTTTCAGTGGTGAGTAATAAGATTAGTTCCAATAAGAAAGATGCAATAGGTTTATATTTTATTTGGTAAAAATTCTATTTAGCAAGGGATTCTTATTTGATATTATTCTGTGTAAGGAACATCTGCTGAATTATCTCGCTTTTTTTGCCATCAGCTGTTAATGTGTTCTTTGTTCCTTAAAATTTTCAGTAATGAATTTGGTTCAAATGTTGGATTGGTATTCTAAATTCAAGCTTTTTGGTCTCAAAAGCCTCTAAATTTAAGTCCTTGGTAGTTTTATTTTTCCATTTCTTCTGCGAGCATCTTGATCCTACTGAGTTTATTTGTTGTACAGCTCCTTAAAAACACCAACTTAATAAAAGTAAAAGCGCATTCCTAGCTTAATATTTTAATTTATGTGTCATGTGTCAACACACCAAATTTCCATCATTTGCAGATCATAGTACTGATTCATGTATTTATAAAATGTATGAGTTGCCTTCCTTACCCATACTTATATTTTTTCTTAAAGAGTATTTTATTTTTTTATAAGAATTTCAGGCCTCATTAAAAACCCCCTTCTTGATTAATGGATCTTTTAGGAAAGCTCCTTAATCAACGGAAGGTGGAAAAGAGTGCCTTAGGATTTTATTAATCAAAGACAAAGTACATAAAATACAGTCATAAGAAAAACTAACAAAACCTAAAAAATTACAGAACGTAGAAAGCAAAACCCCAATGCGACCAGACCTCCCTTAAACAACACCAAAACTGACTCAGCCCCAACAACCTCAATAGACCACCAACCCTACTGAAAAACCTCTAAGGCAACCTTCATTCATCATCCAATCCCCTATTTAGCTAAAGTATCAGCCTCACAATTGCAGCTCCTCGGGATATGTCTAATAATAATCTCCCTCTCCAAGATTAGGGAAGCAATTTTCTGAACCAACAAACTAAAAAAACGAGGAGATGATGTCGGCAGCAAAATCCAATCCACTACTGATTTACAATCACTCTCTATAATTAGCCTTCCCTTCCTCGCCCAATCCGACGATAGAAAAAAGTCAATGCCTTTCTCAATGGCTTTCAGCTCAGCAAGTGGGGGAGGACCTGGTCCAACAGCGTGCGAGAAGGACCCAAGAATTTTACTTTCTGAATCTCTTAAAATGCCCCCCATTCCCCCTAGCAGCCCGTCCCCACTGACTGCCCCATCAACGTTAACTTTGTAAAAATGAAGTGGAGGAGGAAGCCAGCCCTGAACCTTCATCCTTTTAAGGTTCCTAGTATGGTGCTTGTCTGCAAGTGTAGGGTCCCCAACAAGGGAGTCTATCTGAATAAAGACGTCCAGGTGCTTAGCCAGGAACCATTTAGTCAATCTAAATCTACAAATGAAGAAAAGAGTATGGCTGTCCAGTTTCCAATCATCGAAAACCATCGAGTTTCGAGCCTTCCATAATGACCATAAAACTACACCCGGTATAAAGCTCCATATTAGAGAATTTGGCCTCATGTCCGACCAAGAGCACAGCAAAGAGACTGGGTCTTTAGGTAAGACTGACGAGACTTCCCATAACCTCCAAAAACTGCTCCATAGGTCCCATGCTACCAAACATGATATGAACAAGTGTTGAACTGTTTCTTCCTGTTGAGCACAAAACGGACAAGAGACCTCCTCCAATGAAACACCTCTTCTTGTCAACTCCGTTCTAACTGCCAATCTTTGATGAGAGACCTGCCACAGAAAAGTTTCGACTCTTGGGGGAGCCAAACCTGACCAAAACGAACCTTTTCCACTTGAAACTACCCCCTGAATTTGTAGAAAGAGTCAACCTACATTATTTAGCGGTGAACAGTCCATCTCCTTTCCCCGACCACGCCAGAAAATCATCCACTGATTCAGACAGACCAACATTTTCCAATAATGAAATCAATTGAATCCAGTAATCCAGCTCCCAATCACATAGATTCCTTCTCGTTTGAATATTCCAAATCCATCTATTGCTCAAGAAACTGCCAAACTCAGAAACTTTTCCCCACTTGTTATTGGAAAGAACATAGATCCTTGGAAATTGATTCTTTAAAGAATCCTCATTTAGCCAAACATCGTGCCAGAATACAATAGACTTGCCATTGCCTACTTGAATCTTCGAGTGAGATCGCAAACCATGACCAATTGCATCCTCTGCCAAATAGTTTCTTGTAATACCCTTCCATATCCAAGAATCCGAAGGAGAGACTACCTTTTTGAGGTCCAAAGACAGATTACTCACATTATGTTTACTGCAAATCATGTTCTTCCAAAGAGTTTCTTTTTCATTTGCGAACTTCCATACCCATTTACCTAGCAACACTCTATTAGCGAAATTCAGATCCAAGATTCCCAAACCTCCCTCCTCGAAGGGTTGACAAACCCTTTTCCAATTCACCCAGTGAATTTGACTTTTTGAAGAACCTTCCCCCCACAAAAAGTTGGCCATAAGAGAATTTAACTTCCTATAAACCTTACTCGGGATTCTGAAAACAGAGAGGTAGAAAATCGGCAAGGAGGACAGAACTGATTTTATTAACACCAATCTGCCCGCCATAGATAGTGTGGAAGCTTTCCATTCGGATAACTTTTTGATGAAACTCTGAAAGACTGGCTCCCAAACAGCCTCTGAGTTTCTCTTTGCACCTAATGGTAAACCTAAATATACTGTGGGCAGGACACCTACTGCGAAACCAGCCTCCTTAGCCCATTCATTTAATACATCGTCATCCACATTAATTCCATACAAATTACTCTTCGACAAATTCAAACGGAGTCCAGTCATTAGGCTAAAAATCCTAAAGAATTGGTAAATCAGGTTAAATTAAATAGGAAAGGAACTTCCAAAAGCAAAACCCTGAAAAAGTCCCACATCCGCTGCTTTCACTAACATGCGGTTTAACAGTTCCCCCACTAAATTAAACAAGAGAGGAGACAAACTACATCCTTGTCTCAACCCTTTGCCCATCGAGAACTCCTCTGTAGGAGAGCCATTCACTAACACCGAAATTGACGCCGTGGAGAGGCAACATTTTATCCAGGAAACCCACCTCTCCCCAAAGCCCGTGACTCTCAATAATCTTAAGATAATTGGCCATTCAACCGTGTCATACGCCCTCTAAAAATCAGCTTTGAAAACTACCCCTTTCAGCCCTTGCTTCCTCCAATAGTCTATGCCTTCGTTTGCAAGAAAAGCACAATCTAAAAGCTGTCTCCCGGAATAAATGCAAACTGTGAAGGCCTCACAAATCTTGAATCACTAAAAAACTAGTCTCCTTGCTAAACTTGGAAATGATTTATAGACTGCCAACGAGACTTATAGGTCTATAATCTTCAATTACTTCCGGATTGTTTTTCTTTGGGATCAGAGAAATGAATGCATGATTGACCCCATGATCCCATTTTCTCCCACAATAAAAATCCTCCATAAACTTCATAAGTTGCCCCTTCATAGTTGGCCAGAATTTCTTGAAAAAACCCATCGTAAACCCGTCGGGACCTGGTGCTTTAGAACTGTCCGAAGAGAAAATAACCTCCTTTACTTCCTCCTCTGAAAACATAACCTCCAGGCTATTCCTTTGATCTCCTCTCAATTTTGCAAATTTTAAATTCAAGTTCTCCACCTCTAAAAAATCTTTAGAGTTATAGGCTTTCTTAAAGAACTGGGAGACATAATCTTTGATCAGCACTGGATCTATCATCACCTCCCCATCCACTTTCAATGTCGAAATGGTGTTGAATCTGTTTCTGTTTACAGCACATAGGTGGAAGAACCTAGTGTTTCTATCACCATCATTTATCCATTTTGCCATCGACATTTGAAACCAAATACTTTCTTCAATTCTATGCAATTTCCAGAGCTCTTTTCTGGATGACAGAAGTTGTTCCCAGTCAAAAGTAGAAAGCCCACTGCCTTGCGCTTTAATTTCCAAATCTGTGATAGCTTCAGATATCCCCTGTTTATTTCTGAATGGCCATTCCTTGATACGTTTTTTAGTTCCTTTTTATACACTGTAAATTCCTCTTCCTCCTCTATCTTCAACCCGATCTGACATTACATTCTAACATATCTACAAAACCATTTCCTCCAGCATATAGTGAAAGAACCGAAAAGGTTTAGGGCCCCAATTTTTCACATCTTCAACCAATAGTATCGGGTTGTGATCAGAGAGAGATCTAGGAAGCAATTTCTGAACAGACTTGGGGAAGCATCTTAAGAAGCTACTACTCAATAAGAACCGATCAAGCCTTACCCAAGTAGTGATTTCTCTATTATTACCCCAAGTGAAAGTGCCACCTACCAAAGGAAGATCTATTAAATTTGATTGTTGCAAGAAATTCCTTAGTAGACCCATTGAATGCCAATTTTGTGAGACACCAATCTTCTCCTCTTGGTCGAGATAAGCATTAAAATCTCCCCCGATGCAAATTGGCAGATTAACAGAGTGAACATAACTCAACAGTTGCCTGAAAAACTCCTCCTTTTCTTCCTCTACAGAAGGACCGTACACATTAATAATAACACACTCTACTTTAGACACCTTGAACTTCCCTGTTAACACCTGAAATCTACTTTGATTATACACCTTGCTTACCTCATAAGCATTTTCATTCCACAAACACAACAATCCACCAGCTGACCCATCCGCTGGCTGGAAACTTTCTCCCATCAGTAGCTTTCCTCCTAGTTTCCTTCTAAACCCCTTCTTGTTTTTATTCAATTTTGTCTCCTGTAAAAGCAATATGACCGGTTTGTTCTTATTTACAAGTCTCGACGCCCCTCTAATTTTTTCCTTTCTACCTAAGCCCCTAACATTCCACGAAATAATATTACATTCCAACATATACACTTCAAGCCCAAACCTTCGAGGAAACAAGTAACTGACTCACTTAGCAGCTTCATTTGCCACCCCTGCACCTTCCTCCATCTTTCTAATTTTATCAATAAAAGCCTCCCTCCCTTCCTTGAAAGAAATGCCTAAACTCTGACAGACTTCCCAAGTATTCAATGCTTCCTCAAGAACTTTAGAGAAGGAATAAGAGTAGACTGTAGATACATCTGCATTAGCCAAAGCTTCTGAGATTAAACCTCTTCTCTTCTTTCTGTATTTTCTCCGATTCCTAGAAGCAATAACCTGATCTGCCATCCCACTGACTGGAGAAATGCTGCTACTAATAGGGCCCATAGGCTTGTTATGACCATGGGCAGAAACAATAGTATCCTTATCCTGACCCCTAACCCCTGAAGCTGATGAAAATTGCTTAGAATTATGAAGTACCAGCCTGTTCTGAATGTGCTTATGAATATTTGCTGAACATAACCAAACTCGTCTTGTTTTTGACCTTCTGTATACCCTCGCAAAACGTCCACAGCCCCTCAATCCTTCGGAAGACTTACTTATTGGCAAGCCTTTAGATACCTGATATCCTAATCTCCATCTCCTACGACTCTTCACCTTTGCATTTTTGTTGACCTTCTTAGACTTAATTCCTTTGTCACCCATATCAAAAACCTCAACTTCCTGAATGCCTTCATTCTCTTCCTCTACCATGATAGTACTGTTCTCCTCATATGTTTCAGAAAGTGTTTGGTCCTGTAAATGGCTTTCATTGTCCGCAGGACATCGCTGGGCTAGTGAAACACACACCCATACTGCTCAGGCCCAAACACCTCAGAACTACCCGTTTTATAATTAATCCCACAATCTTTGACAACTTTATCTTGTCCCGAGGAGCCACCTTCCACTCTGAACACCTTTTTCCTTCCAACAGCAGGAACACCTGACACTTTCTGCATACTTTTCGCCTCACCTAGTACTGTCCCCTCATCCCAATGGTCAGCCCCTGTAATATTATTGGCTTCCACGTTAAAATTCAAATTATCATCGGTCATTGTGTCATCCCCATGAGAAGCACCTTTATCCCGTGCTTCTTGTCTATTCTGAGCATCTGACATCTTCTGGAAATTCAACTGCCCTTGCTGACCTTCTCTATCTTCCCCTTTGCTCCCTTCCGATGAAGTCTTCTCTCCCTGGTCAACTCGTTCTTCCACAGAGCCATCTTCTTCCTCCCCCTCATCAAGCTCAGGAAAGAACTCATCACAGCCTTCCACTTTAATCTTAATAATAAAAGATCTACCATAAGTATTAATGATTTCCTGGGGCGGAATATCGAACGGGCTTTCCACTCTTAACAGCAAATGAGCCACCCTGCAGTCCACTCTTTGAGCAGTTTGATCCTGAATCTTCACTAACTTGCCCCATCTCGCAGCCAAACTAGAAAAGAATGAAACTGACCAGCAATTTAAAGGAACACCCATCAAGGATACTGCACAGAAAGGTAATGGAATGCCCTTCTCCTCCATGACAGGCTCTAGCCTTTCAAACCAGAAAGACAATGCCTCCCATTTGTCCTCCACCGCTGCGATTTTCTCCTCCACATACTTAAATACAATCAGACATGCATTTCTCGCAAAACCACACCTTATCACCTTGACATTAAAACCCTCAGTCCTTAAACCTCTTTGCACAAGCTCAACTTCGAAAATCTGCTTGCATATACCAGTTAGAGATGATCTTAACCAAGTCCTTTCTTCCATTGGAATATGAACTTCCAAAGGCTTCGTAACCTCCCTCGTATCTCCACATCTATTCCTCTGCTAACCCTCAGTATTATCCCTTCCCACTACCGAATCCTTATAAGATCTTCCATCATGAAATTTACTTAGCAACTCCCTCCTCGTCTCAACTTGGACTGTTGATCTCTTCCCTCTCGGCTCCACTTCGTTGGCAACTCAACACCCCACTCCAGTAGCTCGCTCTCGGTCGCGCGGATAACTTCTCTTCTGGTATTTCGCAATCGACACCGATATCCTCCTTCCATCTACCACAACATTATTCATCCTATCCTTTGCATTGAACAGATCCTCCTTACAAGCAAAATGCACAAAAGCGAATGTATAATCATTTGGCTCTCATAAACGAATGCAATGCTGTTATGCTACTTATATTTGCACTAATCAAAGTTAATATATGTTCACCACTTTGAAAAAAATGAATCTTGTCTTAATCTTCAGGATTATGCGAAGGGTGGGAAAAGCATTGTTTTTACACAAACAAAACGAGATGCCGATTATGTGTCTATTGCTTTAACAAATAGCATAGCTTCTAAGGCATTGCATGGTGATATTTCTCAACATCAGAGGGAGAAGAACATTGAATGGATTTCGCCAAGGAAAATTTACTGTGCTTGTTGCCACTGATGTTGCATCTCGTGGTCTTGATATTCCAAATGTTGATCTGGTACAGTACCCAAATATATTTTAGTTCTTTAAGCTCTATGTCATTTTGGGCCTGTCATCATGTTCTTTCATGCTAATTTAGACTCCTTCATGGTTAATAATTTTACCAACTTTTGTTTTTTACTGTTGTTTCTGCAGGCAAAATCATTGACTAAATGAAAATGGTTAAAATGCTACACTAATTAAACAATTGTATTTATCCATAGAGGCATTACTTTATTTCCAAACAACTATTGTTGGTCTTTTGATCACTGGAAACAAAAAGCAATAGTGAAGGTACCTGTTAATTATTACATATTAATATAGTACTTAAAAGACCCATTGACTTATTTTGAAACTCAAACCAGTTGACTTGTTCCTAATTACAATTGTTAAGATTGATAATAGACTGAGAGGATCTATTTTATATAAGACCACAGGAAACCTTATACTTGACAGATGTCGGATAACACCACTTAACATGAATGGTATGGTATTTAAAGTCCTTTTCATCAGTCACTCATGCTTAGAACCTGAGTTACTGTTTCATACTTATGCATTTAGTGGCAAAAATGTATCATCTGAGCATAAAATATACATTCATGCTATGTCGATGCTCACAAGTTGTTACAATATCCTGCTCCTTTTTTCTTGATAATAGCATGTATGGAAAGGTAAAATAACTATTACATGTCTTCACTTTCAAAATGTGGAATTGCTCTCTTGAGGCCATACTGAGAAGACTGGTATTTATGACTGTTTTCTCCAGGTTATCCACTATGAGCTTCCCAATAATGCAGAGACTTTTGTGCATCGCTCTGGCCGTACTGGACGGGCAGGGAAGGAGGGTTCTGCAATTTTGATGTATACTAACAGCCAAAGGAGAACTGTCAAAACTCTTGAACGTGACGTTGGGTGTAAGTTTGAGTTCATTAGTTCTCCAGCTATTGAGGATTCATCCCGGTCGCATGTTAACCATAAACAGGTAAACTATAATTCGCTTTCAGTTCTTAATTGGAGCACCTGATTGTGAAATTACATTAATCTTTGCTCGTCACCCCCGGGGACAACCTAACTCTAGGTATTGGGACTCTTAATTTGTGGTGTTGTTGAGTTCAACACCATTGGAAGGAGTTCAAAGGACGGAGAGGCTATGTTAGTCCATGTGTTCCGGATTTTTTTCAGTGGCATGTGCCTCTTCCCTTTTGTGTTGTTTGGCTTGATCTGTTGAAAGTGAATGCATTGTAGAATGTGGTTGTTGTCATGCAAATGGCTGGTACTCGCAATGCAATGGTTTTTGTTGTCCATTGTTCTGTCCTTTTTTGTCTTCTTCTTTTAGGTAAATCCTAGTTTCTTTCTATATATAAACATATCCACGTCTACTGGTAGCATGCTACCAATTAATCTCTTAAATGCAAACAACCTCTAATATGTATTGGCAGCAACCCTTCTATATCTATGCATATACATAAAATGCTGTCAAGTGGATGGTCAGTGTTGCTCATTAGACATGCTTCCTGATGATGACCATGTCACTTGTGTTACTATCATCTAATTCATCTAGCTTCGGACCCTTGGCAGCCACCTAAGAAAACGTGTGTATGTGTGTGTATTATCGCAGTAAGTTGATTTTGTGTATTTATTTCTTCTGGCAGTCGTCGGCTATGCACGATGATGGCCCTTCAAGTGATTATTATGGCAAATTTTTCTTCAAGGGGTGGTTATCCACGAGAAAATAACAAAAGTCCGAGAAGTTTGAGGGTGTCTAGGGGTTGGAGCAATGGCAGAGACTCCAATAATGAGGTTCGAGGTGGAAGAAATAGTTGGGGTCAGACTTCAAAAAGCAGTAGGGATGACTGGATAATTGGTGATAGTAGCAGATCAGACAAGTCATTATCCCGTGACAGGCATGTATTTTTCCCTATATTCTCTTGTAATGAATATATTGAACCCTTTAACTTGTGCCAAGTTCTATGACATATAATATGCATCCATGCACCATTGACTTTTATCAAGATCATCATTTAGGGAAGGAGTTCAACGGTCTCAGGGCCAGGAAATAAATTAGAACATAGAGAACTTACAACTAGTATAAAGATTTGATGTTGACCTCTCAATATGTGTACAGAGGCTTTGGAGGTTCGTGTTTCAACTGTGGGCGCCGTGGACATATGTCATCCGACTGCCCTGACAAGTAACACATCGGATGTGTTGGTTTCGATATCGGTCTTCCACAATGACTTGGGCTATCTCGGGATATTTAGTTTTTGACAGGACATTGGCCGTGGAGGGAGGAGAGTTGCTCCCCAAATATTGTTGCTATTGTGGTCTGCCATCATCCCTTTCGATTAGCGAGGGAACTCATGTTGTGGTGGTTGTGGCTAATTCGATCATTTGCTATAGGGGGGTGTTTTCACGTTATTGCCATAAGATGTGCTATCTCCCGAGACCCAAATTTGTGCCATTTTTTTCATGTCAACAATTATTTAATTAAATTTTATTTTTTGAGACAATTTTAATACTACATTTGAGCTATTTAATTGCATAATCATCCAAACAGATCATTTTGATTTTGTTAATTAGGTTTTTTAATCATCAATATTTAATTTAGATTTATTGATTGATTAATTTAAATTAAATATTGATTAATTAATTTAAATTAAATATTGATTGATTAATTTGACTCGGATACTCAGGAGTCTCATTAAAGAGAATCTTCCTAATACAATTTGTTTCATATAATTAAAATAAATAATAAGTGCGTTGCAATCTGCTGTCTGCTTTTTAGAAGTCAAACGATACCTATAAGTCCACGGAAGCTTCTGTTGATATTTTTAAGTAGGCTGGAGTCTTTTATTGTACACAGAACCAGACTCCTTTTATTCCCTGTTTGAATAAACTCTAACACAAAAAACCCTGAAATTCTACATCTCCAAACACAGTTTTTTTCGATGTTTTATCCACTTGTTCGTGGAGCTTTCCATTATCAAGAAGGAGACGAATAGACGATGACATCTGGATCAGACCTGTTTGTAGACAGAAAATCAAGGAGAAAAAGGGATAGCAAGAACCCATATTCGACACGCGGACTCGATCAACAGATTTACTCACAAATGGGAACCCAAGGTATAGTTCCATTTTGTTACCATAACTCAAACGTTTGTGTCCCTTTTCTGGTAAGTTGAAGAACAAGAAGAAGCATGACAAAATCAAATCAGGAACTACCAACAATTGTCGGCTTCAAAGGGATGTTTTAGAAGTTAGTGATAACCTTCAAACACCAATCGATAAAAAGAAGAACTTTTCTTCGAAAGTCGAGCTACAGAATCTGAATGTTATAGGCTGATTCATCGAGTCTAAATCTCTTTGAGCCTACCAGGAATAAAATGCCATTAAGCTGATATTTTCTAGGTTCACAATCACATCTTCCCCAATAAACTGAACTAGAATGTATATATATCAGAAGCAGCAGGTTAAGGTTTCATTACATACAACCGGTGCCCTCACTCCATCAGAACTGGGAATGTATCCATACATATATATACATAAATACAAGTAGAACAATTAATTCAAACCGTGCAGAATGGTAATGTTGTCGTTGTCTTTGATTTGATGGGATTAATGTTTTACAGGTACTGAAGTGAACTTAGGTGGATCGAACCACCTCGATGGCTGCAACTAAGTCGTCAAATTTTGCTCCTGTCACCTCCTTCACTACCTTGTTGTGCTTCAGTATCTTGAACGTTGGAACCACTCTCATGCCAAGCTCCTTCGCCAATGGCTGCCAAAATCATTGCCAAACCTCTCATCATAACATAGTTTCAAAATCTTTTCCTAGAATGTTTAAAACACTAGTATATACATGCACAATATATAGATTAATTAATTCAACAAAACCTACATATAGGTTAACAGATGCTCACATAGTTGATCTCAGGATGAACAAATGAATTTGTATTAGGGCAGTAACTTATAAAATTTTAGGGACAAAACATATTATCAATGGAAAATACAAAGAAAATAACTAAAAATATATGAAAATTTAAAACTTTCAGAGGTGCGACAGCATCGCCAGCCATCTCAATCTATCCCTGGTTGATCTAACAAGTGGATTTGGAAATAATCATAGGAATTACCTTGTTTTCTTGATTGCAATCAAGCTTTAGAAAGACAACGTCAAGGTACTTCTCAGACAATTCTTGATACTTGGGAGCTATAACTTTGCAAGGACCACACCTAAAACATTGAAGCAAGACGTGTAAATAAATCTGATGCCAAACTAGTGGAGAACAAACTGAAAACTACTTTTATCCCAAACTTAAGAAATTATGTCCATTTTTAATGGAATTATTCATCCAATTAAAGTAATAAACATGCAAGAAGGCATACTCTGATTTAAATAAAAGCAACGAGTAAAGATCAAACTGAACTTTTGAAATTTTTTAAACATTTAAACTCGGCTAAATAAATTTTCAAGTAAGAACAAACAGCCAAACACTACCTTAGCTAAAATCCTGGCATCACACTAACTGTAACTACCTAATTAGTAACAGCCGCATATATTACGTTTAAGTAGATACAGCAGTATGGGTACATGTAATTTATATACGTACCATTGAGTGTACATATCGAGGACGACGGTTTTATCCTCGGCGGCGTTTACTATGGGCCAGAATGTATCCTTCGTAACCTCCGTCACCTGCCCCACCGTTGCTCCCGCCGTTTCAAGGCTGGACCTCACCTTTCCTACAGCGCCTTTTCTTTTATTATTCCTAGAGCTCGAAATGGATGTAACGGTCTTTAACGACGACGATCTTAACAAGGAGGAGTTCGAAGTGGAAGAAACGCTACAGGAGGCGACGATGGAGTGTTCCGCCGCGCCTGAAAGTGACGGCGAAGAACGGACGGTTGACTGAGTAAAGACGGCAGATTGGATGAGCGACATTTTTTGAGAAATTTAAAATGAAAAATGGAAGAAAATAAATAAATAAGAGAATCACTTAGGTGGTGCACTTGCCGAGTGGGGAAGGAGGGAGTGACTTAAATGGAGATAGTTTTTAACTGTTTGAGTGTAAATACTATTCCACCCTTTCAAAATCATGAATTCTTGTGGTACGGGTTAGGATATTTTGGTCAGATTAGAAAATTTCGGTGTGAATAAAACGAGAGGTGTAGGATTAGGGAGAGGAGGTGACATTGAAAGATGGAGCAGATTTCATTTTTGGGATATGAAAAGACGTTATTAGACTTGAGATTTTTTATGACAACGTTTTGAGCAGTGTATGATAGGGGTATTTTTGTCCGTTAATTAGTTTTATGGGTCCAAGTCCGGCTTCTGCCACATAGTTGATAAATGGATCTGGCCCAATTTCTGACAAACTGAAAGACTTTAAGAAAATGTTCCGAAGGAAATTCCTGTCTAGGGCTTACGTGTCAAAGATAGTAATCCCAATAGAATTACCCAAACCGCCATCATTTCCATGCTCGCTTAAATAACTATTAGGGTAAACTACACAAACAGACACTAATGTTGAAGTTGATTTTCGTTTTCCCCATTAAAATTTCAAAAGTTTTAAATTAGCCATCAATATTATCAATTTATAACAAAATAATCACTCAATGTTAACCGCTGTTAAAGGAGGTGACAAAACACTGATGTTGCATGTTAATAACATGATTTGACATTGTTTTTGCCATGTGAGATAGTTGATCATCTTCTTATCCCCTTTACCGTGATAGTCTCCAAATCTATAGTAAAAGATAGAGTTAATTTTGTTTTGTGGCCAAAAACGACCCAGTTCTAGTATGCATTCTTGGGAAGAGAGTGTAATATGTAGAAGTTTCCAGCGAGAATTGGGAGGATTTAGAGAGAGATTATGACAAAAAAATTCGAAAAGAAATATGCACATCGTAAGTTTCGTGAGTGAATGGTGAGCTACGCCATCGATCGACAAAGCTACAGCATCACCTCCATTCATTAATTGCAAAATGCATTCATATAGTGAAAGTTGTATGGCTTGAACCAATAAACTGTCCAATATAACATCAAACATACATATGCTTGAACCAATGATAAATAAAGGTAAATTATGTGTTTAGTAGTACATAAACTATTAGTTTTGATCAATTTTAATATCTAAACTTTCAAATTTTTCAAAACCATACTTAAAATTTAGTTTTTGTTTCATTTTAGTATATATGTTCAAAATTTAACATTAAGTTTTGAAAAGAATTGAAGATTTAAATATTAAAAAGAACCAAAATTGGTAGTTTAGGGTTAAATTTTTAATGGCATATTACTAAAATAAAATAAAAATTAAATGTAAGGTATGATTTTAAAAAAACTGAAAGTTTAAGTATTAAAACAAACCAAAACTAATAGTTTGTGTACTAAATGAGTAACTTATCCATTGGAGAATAAAAACAACAACTTACACCAAGCATGACAATAACTTTATCCCCAACTTTAAAATTGTTAACTCCAACTCCAATCTGCACGATTTCTCTTGCAACATTCTTATCTGCTCCAACAAAAGTTCTTTAGCCAAAGATTGAAAATAAGCAATCCAAATATGTGAAGAAAGAAAACCAAAAGCAATAGCCATGAATGATAATGGTGTTAATGGGCGGGCAATCCAAATATGTGAAGAAATAAAACTTCTAAAGGACAAGCTCTAGACTTCAATCCAAGCATTCATCAGCAAAGGAATCCATGCCCACATAGAGACGGAAGAATTCAAGGAATGAAACTCATTCATCCTTCCCCATAGCCACTTGGATCTCTATAACACAAGTTAAAGATGATTCAAGGTCAAATTGCAAGATTCAAGAAGAACAACAGAAAAGTAGACTTGCGACTATTTTTTAAATGAGATCATGATGTTATTTGGTTGACATGTCTTCTAGAGTTACAATTTTTTGTCTCTTAGCTTTCCAAAGGTTCTTGAATATCATCAATCCGATATCGAAAACTCAAGATACGCTCATTTTAGTGAAGACAGTGCATGCAGAAAGGACTATACGGGATTGATATAGGATTTTGTAAATATTACGAATTTTCAATTTTTTTATTGATTATTTGTAATATAATTCAATATAGGATGATGCATTATATTTTAGGATTAGGTTTATTATTTTATTAGGAATTAAGATAGAGTTAAAACAAGTATCTTTAGTTTATTATTATTAGGACACATTTTATTTTTTATTTCATTATATATTTATGTTACAACAAGGATTCCTCCTCACCTATATAAAGAAGGCTCCTCCTACCATTGTAAACACATTTTTCTTTGAATAATAACACAATGTGAGTACGTTTTTGCAAGAGTTGATTGTCTTGTGCCTTCAAAGCTTCTTTCTAATGAGTTCTTTTCAAGTTCTTGATAAACATACTTTATTGCACTTTCAATTACATTTATTTATTCTTGTATTTATTTTATCCATCTATTTTATTATCCTTGTTTCCGTTGTTTTAATCCTTGTCTCTCCGTCTCAATTTCTAGCAACCCTAATCCAAAGATCAACATCTTTTGTCATCGCCCATAACATTTCATTTTCATCCTCTCGTTCTTTGATCGAGTCTAGAACTTTTTAGGTTTAATTCTTCAACGAAGAGAAACGTACATCATCCGTTGTCGCTCCCCTATCAAATACAATGATGGAGTACTTAAGGTATTTGATGTCATCATTATCATCGACTTGACTACCGAAATCATTACCTTGTTGACCATATATAATATGATTCCATTCACCCTCACCCGCATGTTATGTCGAAAATGCTTGAGTGCTTTGTATGACATCCCATGAACCTCTAACCCAATTTAGCCGACTCTCCATTGAAGTATGATATGAGGGATAAAAACCATAACTGGTCTGAGATGCAAAATACTAGGAGAAGCAAAAGACTTAGATGTCGATGATGATACTTTCTTGTCCTTTGCTAACTTTACCTTCATTTATTCTCATTGTTCCTTATCTTCATGTGTTGTTAAATATGATTTCTCATTTGCTTCATAATTTTGCAGGTATAGAGAAATGTTGTAATTAAGGTCAGTAGTTGTAATTTCAAAACGCATGGGGTCTATTGTTGAATGTATAGCTTGCTTACTCGGTCAATTCTCTTTATGCTTCCCATGTGTATCAATTCTATGGAGCACGTTCATATCAAATATTTGCGTAGGAATTTGGTGAAAACATTTTGATATTTCGATATAACAAATTAAGTTAAATGAATTTTAAGATTGTGCAATAAAGGTTTTCTAAGTATATTCGATATAATTATTCGAATATCAAAACATTACTCTAAATCTTTCAAAAATCATTTTTAATCCTTACTCAAGTGTAAAATTAAGTTTTAATCTTAAAACATTTTCAAAATAATTTTACAAAGTATTTCGAACCATTTCAAAGCCAAAAATTCCAGATTGCTTAGAGGGAACCGATTCCCCCCTTAATGGTTTGGCTCCGAGAATTCCAGTATGCTTGGAGGGAACCGATTCCCCCCAGGGGGTACCGATTCCCCCACTGTGTAACGGTCAAAATATTTGAATTTTACACTTAGGGAACCGATTCCCCATAGGGGGTACCGATTCCCCCCACGCTCCAAGCTGTTTTATTAATTGTTTTCACACTAAAACGGTTATATTATCTTCTCTAATCATCCCAAACGTTCAGAAGTGATTCAAGGTGTATTTAAGCAAGCTTAGAAGCCATTGATCAAAAACAAGAAATATCAAGCAACTAGAATCAAGAGAGAAACAAAGAGAAAGAATCAAACCTCAAGTTTGAGCATTTCAAGCCTATTTCTCATTCAATATTCATCTTGCTTTCAAGAACACTTATTGTGCTTAATTGTATTCATTTTTTAGTGTTCTTTTCATTGTTCTAGAATTGTGCAAACAATCTACCTTTTGAGGATTTCATTGTAAGTTTGCAAATTTGTATTGTTCTCTTTGGGAGAGAGTGTTCTCAAGAATTTGTGGTATAATTATTGAGGGTTTGTAAGGTTACTTTTTGTCCTCAAAAGAAAGACAAATTAGTGAATTTGTGGAAAATCCTTAGTGTGGATAGCTAAGGTAGTGGACGTAGACTTTGGTTGAGAAAGTCGAACCACTCTAAATCGCTGTGCAATTTCTTTCAATTTTCTGCAAAAGCTTCCACCAAATTTTTTATTACCAATTCACCCCCTCTTGGCCAATTCCGTCAATCGATTAACTCAACAGTTGGCATCAGAGCCTAACTCATTTGAAGGTTTAATCACCTCTTGAGTCGATTCGGGAAAGTTATATCGATAATCAAAGTCATCAATGGCCTCTACTTCAAACTTCGACTCCGATCTCGATTCGATGCCCGTCAATAAGCCTCTTTTCTTCAATGGGGCTAATTATGCCTATTAAAAAAATAAGATGATGTACTTCATTCAAGCAAGTGACATGGGAGCATGGAATGTCGTAGAAGAAGGATACTTCAAGCCTCTCACTCATCCAAGATTATGGAGTGAAGGAGAGACAAAAATGTTACAGCTCAACTCCAAAGCCATGCATATCATATTTTGTGCTCTTGGAACAGATGAATACGAAAGAGTTTCATCTTGTACAACCGCCAAAGAAATATGGGACAAACTTCAAGTCACTCATGAAGGTACCGATGAGGTAAAGAAATCTAAAATTAGTTTTCTAACGCATAGCTATGAAAATTTCAGGATGAAACCAAATGAAGATATCAAATCTATGACGGATAGATTCTCAACGATTGTCAATGGTCTCAAATCATATGGAGAGATCATTTCAAATGAAAAGCTTGTGAGGAAGTTTGTCTACTCCCTCCCAAAATCGTGGCAATCAAAGAAAACGGTAATCATCGAGTCTAAGGATCTAACATCCTTAACTCTTGAAGAGCTAATCGGTTCACTCCTCACTCATGAAATGATACTTGAAGATGAGGTGGACCTTGATAAGATTGAAGAGATACCAAAGGAGAAGGAGAAGAATAAAAACATTGGAGTTGCTCTCAAATCCACAAAAAATGAGAGTGATTCGAATGAAGATGACGATGACGAGGAAATGGCAATGTTTGCCAAACGGTTCAGAAAAATGATGAGACCTTACCGAGGAAGAAAATTCAAACGAAATGAATGCCTCAAAAATGAACCAAAAGAGAATGACCCGATCATTTGCTATGAATGCAAAAAGCCAGGGCATGTCAAATATGATTGCCCATAATTGAAGAGAAAGGGTCAATCAAAGAATAAGCACAAGGCTCATGTGACTACATGGAACGATGAAGAAGGTTCCGATGAAGAGGAACAAGAAGTAGCAAACTTGTGCTTAATGGCATTCGGGAAAGATTCTAAGGTAACCTCTAACTCATCTGATTTTGATGATTTATCCTATGATGAGCTATTAGAGGAATATAATGGGTTGGCTTCGGATTATGAGAAATTGTTTTTAAAATATAAAAATGATGTTTCAAAATTGAAAAATGAAAATAAACTCATATCCAAAACCAACAACGATCTTGAAAGTAAAATCAAAGATTTGCAAATCAAACTAGAAGAGTTTGAAAAGAAAAATTTAGATTTGCAAAATTTACTTTCAAAAGTCAATGATGATCATCAAAAGAAAATTGATGATCTTAAAACTTCTTTTGATAAAGTTGGAACTAAACGTTTTGAAAGTGGAGAAAATTCAAAATCCAACTTTGTTAGAAAAAGTTTTAAAAACTACAATCATAGAGGTCCCCAAAGAACCTCTAATGGAAAAATCGTTAGAAGTATATGGGTTCCTAAGGAGCTCATTACTACTAAAGATAAGGATATCCTACACAAATGGATACCTAAGGGGACTAGGATTTTGAAAACTAATGAATATGGACCCAAAAGAATTTGGGTACCAAAAATTAGAAATTAATCTATGTTTGTAGGAAAAGGACCATTGCTACAAGGCACAGGAAACAAATCTAAATTCATGGTACCTTGATAGTGGATGCTCAAGACACATAACTGGAGACAAAAACCGGTTCATTGAGCTTAATGCCAAAAATAGAGGAGAAGTGACTTTTGGTGATGATTCAAAAGGTCACATTGAAGGTATTTGTACTATTGGTAATACCTCTTCCATACAAATTAAGAATGTTTTATATGTGAATGGATTAAAGCATAATCTATTGAGTATTAGTCAATTTTGTGATAAGGGATTCAATGTCATATTTGATATTAATGGTTGTAAAGTCATTGACATTGCATCTAATCGGATTATGCTTGTTGGTCATAGAATATGAAACATATACATGGTGCATTTAGATTCTATTGATATGACTACTTTGTGCCTAGTTGCTAAGGATGAACATGATAGTTGGTTATGGCATAGGAGACTAGGACATGCTAGTATGAGTGTTTTGCAACGGCTAATTCAAGGTGATTTAGTTCGAGGGTTGCCTAAGCTTAAATTTGATAATGATAAAATCTGTAATGCTTGTGCTAAAGGAAAACAAAAGCGAGTTTCTTTTAAATCCATTAATGACGTATCAACTAGTAGAGTATTACAATTGATCCATATAGATCTTTTTGGGTCAACTAGGACTACTAGCTTGGGTGGAAAATAATATGGATTTGTCTTGGTAGATGACTACTATAGATATACTTGGGTTTTATTCTTAAGTACTAAAGATGAAGCATTAGAAAAATTCATCACGTTTTCAAAAGTAATCCAAAACGATAAAGGTTACTCTATAACTAGTGTTAGGAGTGATCATGGCACTGAATTTGAAAATCTTGGATTTACTGAGTTTTGTAATTCTAATGATATTAGCCATAATTTTTCATCACCTAGAACCCCTCAACAAAATGGAGTTGTTGAGAGGAAAAATCTAACTTTAGAAGAAATGGCTAGAACCATGCTTTACGAAAATAATTTGCCAAAATATTATTGGGCGGAAGCCACAAATACCGCTTGTTATGTTGTAAATAGAGTAATGATTAGGTCGTTTTTAAAGAAAACTCCATATGAAATTTTCAAAAATAAAAAGCCTAACATTAACTATTTTCATCCTTTTGGATGTAAATGTTTTGTTTTAAACAACGGTAAAGAAAACCTTGGCAAATTTGATGCTAAAAGTGATGAAGGAATTTTTCTGGGTTATTCCTTAAATTCTAAAGCTTATCGAGTATTTAATAAAAGAACTTTAGTTGTATAAGAGTCTATACACGTTGTTTTCGATGATAATCCCCTTCCGAGGAAGGATTCTTGTGTGAATGATGATGTAGGCATTATAAATATAAATGACGTTGGACATGACGTTGGAGAACCATCATCAAAGGAAGAAACGAAAGATGAGGAAACTCAAGATCCTCTTGAGAATCAAACCATTGAAGAAAGAGAAGTATCTTACCCAAGGGAATACAACTATGTCAAGGATGGTGAGATTATAGGTGATCCATCTAAAGGGGTAACAACTCGATCTTCTCTTAGAAATATTTGTAATTATGTTGCATTTATCTCATGCCTAGAGCCTAAGAATATTAAAGAAGCATTAAATGATGAACATTGGATTATGGTTATGCAAGAAGAGTTAAATCAATTAGAGAAAACTAAAATATGAATATTAGTTGAAAGGCCTAGTAATAAATCTACTACAGGTACTAGATGGGTATTTAGGAATAAGCTTGATGAAAGTGGTAATATAGTGAGAAACAAGGCTAGACTTGTTTCTCAAGGGTATACTCAAGAAGATAGAATAGACTGATGAAACATACGCTCCCGTAGCTAGGATGGAAGCAATTAGAATGTTATTAGCATTTGCATGTTTTCATGAATTAAAATTATATCAAATGGATGTTAAAAGTGCATTTTTAAATAGTTTTATAAAAGAAGAAGTGTATGTGGAACAACCTCCTGGTTTTGAAGATTTAAAATTTCCAAATCATGTTCTTAAATTGACAAAAACACTTTATGGTTTAAAACAAGCCCCTAGAGCTTGGTATGAAAGATTGTCAAATTTTTTAATTAAAAAGGTTTTTCCAAAGGGAAGGTTAACACTACATTGTTTTTAAAGCATAAAGGTAAAGATTTATTAGTAGTTCAAATTTATGTTGATTATATAATATTTGGTTCTAATAATGATGTTCTTTGCCAATAATTTTCTAAGCTAATGCAAAGTGAATTCGATATGAGTATGATGGGGGAGCTCTCATTTTTCTTGGGACTCCAAATCAAGCAAAGAAAATATGGCATCTTCATCAATCAAGCTAAGTACGTCAAAGATATGCTCAAGAAGTTTGGACTGGAAAATGGGAAACCTCATGACACTCCAATGAGCTCATCAACAAAGCTTGACATAAATGAAAGAGGTAAATGTGTGGATGTTAAATTATATAGGTCAATGATTGGCTCTTTACTTTATCTAACTGTAAGTAGATCGAACATTATGTTTAGTGTTTGCTTATGTGCTAGATTTCAATCATGCCCTAAGGAATCACATTTACTAGATGTTAAGAGAATCTTTAGATACCTTAAGAACACTCCTAGATTAGGACTTTGGTATCCTAAAGACTCTAGCTTTAGCTTGCATGCCTTTTCTGATGCAGATTATGGAGGATGCAAATTAGATAGGAAAATCACCTCCGGTACTTGCCAATTCCTTGGAAATATGTTGATTTCTTGGTTTTCAAAGAAACAAAATTGTGTTGCATTATCTACCACTGAAGAAGAATACATTTCAGCTGGTAGTTTTTGTGCCCAAGTTTTATGGATGAAACAACAACTTTTTTATTATGGAATTGAAGTAGGTACTATTCCTATCAAGTGTGACAATACTAGTGCTATTTGTCTCACTGAAAATCACATCCAACACTCTAGAACTAAGCACATTGAAATTAGACATCACTTCATTAGAGACCATGTCGCTAAGGAAGATGTAGTTCTAGAATTTGTTGATACTTTGCACCAATTAGCGGATATCTTTACAAAACCTTTAGACAAGGAAAGATTTTGGACACTTAGGAGAGAATTAGGTTTAACCAACCTATCTTCACTTAGTGTTTAAAATAATTTTAGCACTTTTAAGACTAAATGAAAAATGCTAATTTTTAATTACATTCATTGCTATTAGTTATGGGAGTTTATGATTCTTGATGAAAAATTAATTTTATGTTCAAATATCGTTTAAAGAATAACTTGATTATTTGAACATGATTAATTTTCAATATATGAGTTGCCAATACCACTAGAGAAAATTAATTTAGCATTTTATGTGTTTAAAATCGGATTTTAGCATTTTAGTGCAGAGGGAATTGATACCCCCATGAGGGAACTGATTCCCCCTTTGAAGGGGAACCGATTCCCCCCACAGGGGAATCGATACCCCCCTGGGGTTCTAGATTTTAACACGGGCAGAACCCTTAAATCCTCAAAACCTTCTCTTCTTCTTCCTTCCACCGTTTCTCCTCTCTAACCTCTCAAATCTCCATTTTTGCCTCAAATCATCGGTTTTAATCGGAATTCACTTCAAATATCATCTTCTAAACTTACTATCATCATTAAAATCATGCAAACAACATCAAAATCCACTCAATCTCATCCTTCAAGGTAAAATTTTCTAAACTCTCTATTTCATCAATTTATGAACATAAAACTAGTTTTAATTAGTTCTAGGTTGAACTTTAGATCGGGCATTGATTGTTTAGTGATTAGAAACTAGATATTACAACTAATTTCATCAAAAACACAAGAATTTTCCAAAATATTTAAAATTTTCGAAATAAAAAAATTTTTGTTTTTCAAATTATTGTGTTTTGATTGAATTATGTTGTTGTTATGAAAACAATACATATATTGTTTTTCAAAATCTTATTTTTCAAATAGTTTTCAAAAACTTTGCCCATTAGAATTGAATTAGAGAACCTTGAAATATTGATGACTCAATTGAGTTTTGGGATTAATTGAATTGCATACATGTGTTTTCTAAATTGTAGGTTATCCATCTTATTTCGATTTCCTAAACCATGTCTAATCCTAAACGTGCTAGGTCATCATTTAGTCGCTCATACCGTTAACCAAATCCACCTCCAAATCCTCATCCTATTCCTTAAAATCCAATTCCTAATCCCATTGATCCTAATTTGACTATCCAAAACTCGTGCTTCAATCATCTTGGTCCTAGAAATCATCGTTTTTGGTATTATCAATATTTCGACTCTTACAAAATTAGAGAAGAACGTATCCCTTCTCGTCAAGCTATGTTAGATATTAATTTTAAATATCTTCCTCTTTTACAGGAGTGGAAATTTGATAAACTTTTTGATCTTGAACCCATTGTCTACCATCAACTTGTTCATATTTTCTATTCTAATGCCGTTTGTGTTAAAAACCAAACTGAAACCGAAACCATAGGAATTCGTTCCTACCTCCTAGGACAATTCTTATATATTGACTCGGCTTACATAGCCAATGCATTCGGATTAGATAATGATGGTATTTCAAATGAGAAACAAATATTTGGATCTCGTTATAAAAGAAGGGATAATGCAAGTGTCTTAGACCTTCATGAACGTTTTCTTCATCTAATGATTTCTTGGTGGTTTCGACCATCCGGAGGTCGTTATTCTACTCTTAGAGCCTAGGATCTTTGGTGGTTACATTGTTTTGAAAACGATATTAAAATAAACCTACCTCAGATCATTTTTGCTGAAATTGTTGAAACCGTAAACCTTGTACCTAACAAGAAACTCTGTTCATCTCTAGTTTACGGTTGCATTTTGAGTAACCTATTTTCTAAAGTCGGGCTTAGAGTTGGTCTAGATGCCTCATTTCCTCTAAAGAAACAAATTAATCTTCTTTCCTTAACGAGAGCGGGATGGATAAAGGATAAGGAAACCGGTGAATGGATTCGATCGTCTGAACATACTCCGGGAGCTAGTTCTTCACAAGCTCAACCAGAAGCTGACGATGATCCCGAGCTTCAACAATTAATGCGAGACATCGATGAAGCCGAAGATGAGCCTGAGCAGCCCGAGGAGCAAGCACAACAAACGCATCAAATGCCTCCATATTTTCAATCCTTTATGGAGACATTCGATTTTCGATATGCTACCATGGATTCGCGCTTTACTTCTATAGAGTCTCATTTATCCACAATGGTAGCTCAACAATTAGAAATTCTTCGGGAGATGCGTGCAAACAACGAAGCAACCAACGCGCGTATTAATGTACTCACTCACAAAATGGTCGCTATGCGAGCTCGTTTTTCTCCTCCCGATCCGGATGTTTGATTCTATGCTTAGTTTTAAAACTTTAAACTAAAAGATTATTGCTTGAACATTTTGAATATTTTGGAATGCTTGATTTTGAGGATTGTTAGACTTTGGATTTGTTTGGACGTTTGAGCTTATATATTTGGCTTAGTTAAATTTATTGCATCATTTACATCATTTTAGCAATATGACCAATTTTTCCATGTCACATTAATTATGAATATTGATTATGAAACTAATGGCTAACATTTCTCTTGATTGTGATCTTAACAGCTTAAACTATATTCAATTGGCTAAATGATTTCAAAAAACTTGTTTAAATTCTTTACAGATGTCTTTTTGATTTAACAAAAAGGGGGAGAAGTGTTAAATGTTTTAAAAGAGGAGTAAGTGTTAAAGTAAGGGGAATAATTTTAAAAAACGTCGGTTTTTTATTTCAAAATCTTAAAATTACTAAAATATTTTGTTATATCAAAAAGGGGGATATTGTTGAAAACATTTTGATATTTCAATATAACAAATTAAGTTAAATGAATTTTAAGATTGTGCAATAAAGGTTTTCTAAGTATATTCGATATAATTATTCGAATATCAAAACATTACTCTAAATCTTTCAAAAACCATTTTTAATCCTTACTCAAGTGTAAAATTAAGTTTTAATCTTAAAACAATTCCAAAATAATTTTACAAAGTATTTCGAACCATTTCAAAGCCAAAAATTCCAGATTGCTCAGAGGAAACCGATTCCCCCCCAAGGGGGTACCAATTCCCCCCTTAATGGTTTGGCTCCGAGAATTCCAGTATGCTCGGAGGGAACCGATTCCCCCCCAGGGGGTACCGATTCCCCCCTATGTAACGGTTGAAGTATTTGAATTTTACACTTAGGGAACCGATTCCCCATAGGGGGGTACCGATTCCCCCTACGCTCCAAGCTGTTTTATTAATTGTTTATATTATCTTCTCTAATCATCCCCAATGTTCAGAAGTGATTCAAGGTGTATTTAAGCAAGCTTAAAAGCCATTGATAAAAAACAAGAAATATCAAGCAATTAGAATCAAGAGAGAATCAAAGAGAAAGCATCAAACCTCAAGTTTGAGCATTTCAAGCCTATTTTTCATTCAATATTCATCTTGCTTTCAAGAACACTTATTGTGCTCAATTGTATTCATTTTTGAGTATTCTTTTCTTTGTTCTAGAATTGTGTAAACAATCTACCTTGTGAGGATTTCCTTGTAAGTTTGCAAATTTGTATTGTTCTCTTTGGGAGAGAGTGTTCTCAAGAATTTGGGGTATAATTCTTGAGGGTTTGTAAGGTTACTCTTTGTCCTCAAAAGAAAGACAAATTAGTGAATTTGTGGAAAATCCTTAGTGTGGATAGCTAAGGTAGTGGACGTAGACTTTGGTTGAGAAAGTCGAACCACTCTAAATCGCTGTGCAATTTCTTTCAATTTTCTGCAAAAGCTTCCACCAAAATTTTTATTGCCAATTCACCCCCCTCTTGGCCAATTCCGTCAATCGATTAACTCAACAGAATTGGTTGATGAGACGCAAACTGCCGCAACACTCTATCTGTGATGTGCATTTCAACAATTGCAAAGTGTAGTAAATGATTAACGGAACACCACATCTCCGGTCCTTCAAAAAATCCAGGTGGCAGTAACCGGTGGATCTCATCGTCACAATATCAAATCCAAGAAAATTGTAAACATTAATTATAAAAGTTTGCATAAATAAAAAAATTAAGTAATTTACTAAAATAATATTTACCTCATGTTGATCGGTAATATCAATCCTCATTCGTATATCATTTTTATTTGTGCCCGACAACTTGGTCTTGGTAATTTTATATCGCCATCTAAATAATATAATAAAAAATTATAAAATTATAAAAAAAAGTTTAAAATTTTACCCAAAAAAATAAAGTTAAAATAATTACCTTGCACCTAAAGGAAACTCAATAGGGTTGATGTAATTGGCTTAAAAAATAGGAACCGGTACCACGCCCAAGATTGTAGTAAGACTAGATAACCTACAACATCGACTTTTTGACCTCTTTCGGCGATTGTAGCCTTGTAGAGTTCCCAATATAAAAATTTCAAAATGGTCGAGCCTTAACTAATGTTGCGACACTTAGTAAGATTATTCAATATCGAAAAATACTAAATGTACGCCAAATTACCAGATTTATCCAATAACAATATCCTACAATAAATTTAAGAAGATTCGCTCGGACTACAAATATAACCTCCTCCTCAGTAGAGTCTTTAGTCACATTAAATTTAAACTCCAACCAAGTTATCTATATATGGTACCCGTCTAAGATCTCTGGTGGTGGCATCTTCCCCAAAATTGCTTGAACAATAGTGTATCGGTTGAAATCGTTGTTCTACATCTTCCAACGTAATCGTTACTTCACCACTAGAAAAATGGAAAGTATACATTTCGGCCCTCCAACTTTCAATCATAACTGAAACCAATGTCAGAATCACCTTAAAACCACACAAATATATAATTGGATACAACCTAGATTGTATATATTTTGAGGAATTCTTTAACTATAAAATTTTATAATTTTTCTTAGCAATAAACAATAAAAATACTAAACACAAACCCTTATTTATAACTCCAATCTCAACAGCTATATTTTTCAAAAATATCATGGAACTCGTTAGTCGAGATAGCGAGTTCCAATATGCCCGTTAGAATTTGACTGTTGCTACTGCTTATTGCCCAATGTCTATAAACAACTAGTTTTTAAATTACAAGAAAACTCATCACGAGTTTCATAGTTTTTAAATTATTTTTAATTTTTAAACTATTTACTGAATTTAAAAAATTACTATCCATAAAACTCGTCATGCCAACCTGACACGTGAAGAGTCTTATAGCTCATGTGAGGTCCACTAACCTAGGACCAGTAAAAAAATATTTTGTGGATAAACTCATCACATCGACTTGATGAATTTATCCTTCGTCGTAGTATTGTTGTATATTACAAAATAAATTCGTAAGTGAACTATTAGGCCAATTAATTTCTTCGCCCGGACTAATCGGTGAAAAAATAATTAATTGATCACTGAATAATGGGACTCATGCTTGTTAGCGAATTCTTCTCAGTATTTAGGACTGAAATAACACAAACTAGTGCAAATTAAGTGAGTGTTGGTTAGAGAGCAACGAAGCCAAACGATAAATGTTGTCGTATTAACTTGTTGATACTTCTTTACTCTATAGAAAGCATATACATGGATTCTCTCTTTCTCGGAGAGGAAAGAGTTTGTTAGGGTTTTGGGAACGCATGGTGATAGGAATTGATGGTGTAGTGAAAGAGTAATCAGAGGTGAAAGAGAGAGGATGAAGGGTTGTAAATCACAATACTAAAAACAGTAAAAAGAAAGCTTTGAATCTGAAAAACTAGAGAAGAAGAGACCTCACTTGTCGCCAGTAAGAATCAAATGACAAAACTGAAATTTTGAATCATAGGACATATCTTTTAATGGCTTATAGCTTATTTTCTTGCTGTTATTTCTATTTTGTGTAGCTACTCACTGAAACTTTAGATTTCAAATGTTTTATCCTTTGAAATAAAAAAGGAAATTTAAGTTTTTTTGGACCATTTATAAATTTGTAATTTAATAGAATTGATAATTGTTGATATAGGTAGTTTTCTATGAAATTAGATCCCTTGCCCTTGCGGGTTTTTACTAGGGGAGAAGAAAGACAAATGTTTTCTTTGAAGTTGTCTGCCAAGGTTATGCAAGTTCATTTTGATCACAATGTCAGTGCTCTATATGTGAACATAAATATTGTAAATTACAAAAATAAGAAGTTTCTTGCTTATAATGGATTAATGAATTATGGACTCGATTTTGTATTGTGCTTGATTGTTGATTTATGTATATGCTTAACTACATCTAGAATGAAACATTATATGTTGATCTTTTGGGGTTTGTTTAATCTTTCCAACTGCATTGCAAAGGATTTAAATAGCGTTCACGGAAATGTTTTCGGTCTCGTCGTATTTATCACGGTTTTGGACATAATAGATGCCATCAAGGTCACTGCAGGTGTCACGGTCGTGAATTTTTTAAATTTCGCACAACTTATCCTAAACCATAATAATTATAATTTTAATTATAAAGAGTCATTTTTAATGATTTTTAGAATGTTTTCTAAGTTCCAAATAGAAGACTTTAAAACCCGATAATATGATAATATAATTAATTAATGATGATATTGTGAATATATTATTATTTAATAGAAATAAGACTATCAACATAGAAAAAACTCTAAACAATGGCACAAGGATTAGAGTCATCCCTATGGAAGAAACAAAAAAAACCACATCCAAAATACAACTTAGACCAAGATTATACCTTCTCTATAATAAGACCTACAAATCAAGAAAACCAATCACAAAATTACCAAAATAAAACAATCTTCATTAAAGCAAAAACATAAAAGAATGATGTACAATAATTAAAACAACACATACATCATGCAACCTAGCTATATTAAGGTATTCAACACATACCTCATATAAAAACATACCTTAGAAAAGGGGTAGTAGCAGTTTCACCAATTAGCTGAATGACGAGGAAGATCAGATCATTCGCCTCCACTTTGAGAGTGATCTTCACTTAATCTCTATGGTTCTTGTCCAAAAAATTATCCAAAAAAATGTAACATTTTCACCTTTATTTTCAAATAATTGAGATAGAGAATATATTTGAGGAGGATGATACATGTGAAGTGGATGTGGGTGATACATTGGTGGCAAAGGGTACATTTGAGGCTGATATGACACATCATAATTAGGAAATAATGTATAATAACCATGTGAAGGTTGAAAATATGAAGATTGTCCTGGTGAATAAAAATCATGAGTATTAGTACACGAATCACTATACCCATGGTTACTAGAAGTTGATCTCCTACTGGAAGAATAACCTTCAGAATTATGTTTTTTGGGGTATTTTCCTTTTCTTTTTGATCAAGCTATGGGTTCCACTTCTTTCTATAGTAGATGCATTAGACATATTGCCTCTAAATTTTGACCTATCACAAAAGTATCCACTACCAGTATAAACATATTCTTCTCCATACCGACTAGAAGATCTAATTTTACCTCCGCCACCACTTTGTGTATCATCATCATCAATTGGACTTAAACCACCACCGTCGAGCCCATCACCACTCTGACTTGGCTTTGCACTGGAACTTGAATGAGATAAATTTTGTTGTTGAGATTGATCATCAACATTCATTTTATCATCTGAGATATCCACAGGTAACACACTGATAATTTCACCATTTAACAATGGATTCTCTTTCTCTTGAAGCCATTATGATAATGGATCAACATCTTCAAATATATATCAAGGTTGATAGGATTAAAACTAGTGTTTATATCATCGATGCTCTTTCTTTTCTGATGTCTTATCTGTAGCCTCATATTATAGTAGGTGAACACTAATTGCTTAAATCTTTTATCTCATATTATAGTAGGTGAACACTAATTTCTCAAATATTTTATACTTCAACATATTTCTTGCTTTTATGTGAATATAGCTAAATGTGCTCCAATTTCTTTCGCAATTTGTTGCATAAATTGTTTGACTAAGTACTTTAATTGTTAATCTTTGCAACTCAAGAACAAATGTGTCATATATTATCCACCACTCAGCTGTAAAATAGGATTTAAATTTTAAAATAACTTAAAAAATGTACAATATAACTAAATAATATAAATTAAATAATTTAGTTAAACATTTACCCGAATTCATTTGTCTCCAAGCTCTTTGTGCTTGTGGAGTACCGAAGGTCTCATATTTATCTCGAAATAATAACAACTGCATAAATAAAAGCTATAGTAAAAATAAAAAAAATACATCTTCAAATTATGTAACTAAGTTACAAATAATAATGTTTAAATTTAAATTGATTAACCATTCTGACTTGAGTATCAAGAAAATGTTCTAATCTTTCAATTATCGATTGTGTACCTTCTAATGTTCTATCAACACATTCTCATAATGCTCCACCCCAAAGTGAAATTGAGGGTTGAGAAAATAACCTAAGCATAATTTATAAGAATATCATTAAACAATAATAATTTAAAACTTAAAATAATAAAATTCTATCTATAATAAAACAATAAAATATTAAAAAAAATTCTTAATTATATGAAATTTTTTATCTTACCAGCTGAATGCAAGTCATAATGTATAAAATTTCACCTATTATCAATAATCTTTCCGTACTCGATGAAATATTGACAATCCTATTGAATTGCTCGTTCAGCTCTATCAACAACTTCATAAATAAAGCTCGTTGTTGGTTTTTCATCACTATCCACAAGTCTCAATACTTTGACTAGGGGCTCATAAACTTTTATGAGGTCATTTTTCAAAAATCTTTTCCCAAAACAATCTTTTTAGCTTCATAAGCATGCCTTGGTTTTTGTTACCTCAATTTTGAATCTCTAAATTCCTATATATTAATAAAAAAAATAAAACAATACAATATAAATTATTTAAGACTAATAAAATCATTAAAGAATGCTATATTTAAGTAATTATATAACAAATTATCAAATACTTACCTTTGAATTAAACATTTCTCTTAGACCTTTTTCAATATCTTGTTATCTCTTCAAGCTGGATGAAATGAGTTACGAATAGAGTAAGAACATGTCGACGTATTTGCTTTCTATGTGTATACTTCTTCATTAAATCAACAGTCCAAATGTGATTGTATATGAAGCAAGTCACTTTCTTAGCCTCATCTAATATTTTTGCTACACTAGGTTTTTTTCAATATCTTCAAGGCATAAATCTAAACAAGAGTTGCACATGAGGTCTAGTATATATTCTTTTTTTCAACATTATTTTTCCCAACGGCTTTCATTATTGCTTCATTATCAGTCACTATTTGGACAATGTAACTTTCTCCAATTTCTTTTATAACTGAATCTAATAAGTTGTAGGATAACTCAACATTTCTACTACGAACACTTGAGACATCCACAGATTTCAAAAAATTGGTTCATTTATATAATAAACAAGAAAATTAATGATGTAGATTTAATTCAAACTGTTAGTCCAACTATCATACATTAGAGTTGCACCTAAATCTTTCCAATGAGTCTTCAGTCCATTTATCCAATCACTAACTCCTTGAAACTCTGACTCCAAATACATATCTGAAACCTCATAAAATATTGGGAGCTTTACAGCTTATCTATCTTCTATTGAAACTTGAACTAACATATATAACCATGGAAAGCTTACTAATGAAAAAGAAGTCATTCATATATTAAAATTTTAGATACCATTTCACTCATCTTCCTGCGTAAAGTCTTTAAAAAAGAACTAGTGACCTTTGATTGTTTTGAGCTCTTGCTTCTAACCAATTCATGTATAGCTCATCGTAAGGTAAACTCAGCCTCACTTGTTCTTTCTCTATGATAACTTCTTGCTGATCTATGAGAAAATCATCCTTCTTCATAAATGTTACTCTAACCACCAATACTTCATCTGAAAATTTTCCTTCTATGCCACTCATGTTGTGATTGGATACTTTCTTGAGTTGCTTACCTTGAGCATCAATATCATCAATGAATCTCTCATTTTCATCTCATCTTCTCTTAACTGGGAAAAAAATTCATTTGTTCTCCTCTTTGTGTTGCATTCTTTCAATATATTCATCAGACTTTCCCTAATGACACCTATTAATAAAATAAAAATAATTTACATTTCATATTATTATCAATTATATGTAATTTATATTGATAAATTTATAATAAAATTTAATAATAATAACATATCACATACCAGTAACATTAGGGCATGGTGCAACATTTTCGATTTTATGAGCAATGTACTCTTTAAGTTGTGTTATTCCTCATTTCGCAACTTTACCACAAATTTTACATGCAACGCTTCCTCTCGTGTATAGTACTGGAGTTTCAAAGTGCCAACCTATATAATTATTTGGTGTACCCTCTAATCCTTTCGTCGAAAACTCTTCATGTGGTGGCATGTTTCATTTTTATTTATATACAAGAAAAATAAAATTAGAATTAGAATTTAAAAATATAAACAATTCATTATTTCTATTATCATATGCACTTAACTTATTGGGTCGGTTTGTAACCCAAATCATTTTTAAGATAAGTTTGTAAGTTAAATTTAATAATTTATTGGGTGTGTTTTGGTCTAAACTAGGGATGACAAAAAAATCGAACTCATCGGGAAAAACCAAATTAAACGGGCCGAGGATGGGGATGATAAACAGGGACGGGATGGGGAAAAACCAAAATTTTTAAACGGGGACGGGGACGGGTTTAGTAATCCCCACCCCGATTACCCGAATACCTGACCCGATACCCGACCTGATACTCGGTCCGATAAATATTAAAAATAATTATTATATATATAATATTAATAAATGTAATTTAAATTTAAAAAAATATAAAAGAGATTATGATTTAGGAGAACACATCTTATAAGTTTATTTTTTCAATTGTATTGTTAATATGATATGTTATATAAATTAATAAATACAACAACTTGTTCACAAGAGTCCGAAGCATATTGTAAAAGCATCGAATATGATCTTGATGATGGTGACGAGGTACTAAATTAATATACAAGTTATACGTGATAGCATTAACTTTTTATATAAATTTTGGTGGCTTATAATTTTTTTTATGTAATTGTAGCAATCGGGGGTCACAATTGTTTGATGACGGTGGTGGTGTCGTTGACGTGACTTGGAAGTTGGAACTTTAGAAGAATTATTTCGTTTATGAAAGTTGAAACATTATATTATTAGTCGTTGTCATTATATTTGTCTATTTGAATTGTTTTGTTTTTATATTTTGGATTCATTTGGTGGTATTTGACGTTTCAAATAAATTTAGACCCGATAATGATATCATTTTTTAAATAACTCGTGTCATCGTGTGAAATTTAAACGGTAACGAGGATTCCTGCGGTAAAAAATAACCATCTAAGGTAAACGAGTAATTTTCACCGCGGTGAAATTTATTCGTTTAAATAATCGTTTATGCTAAACGGAGATACCCGTTTCCCGCGATTTCCCCCTATTACCCGATAAAAACTCCCGTTTAAATCCCACGATTTTTTAAATGAAAACGAATACGAATTTTTTAAACAGGGACAGAAGACCAATCCCCGACCCAAAACCGCCCAATTGTCCTCCCTAGTCCAAACCCAAAACATTAAAAGTAAAAAAAATTAAAACCTAAAACATAATTATAATAATAATAATAATGATTAAATCCCTTCTTTCTTACTCTATATCCTGCGTGAGTGAGAGGGGAGGCCGAGGCCGAGGCGGAGGCGGAAACGCAGGGCAAAATCAGAGAAAAATAGGAGTTTTTTCGTTAAAATTTGTCCAATTTCTTCTTTTTTTTTTTTATGTTCTTCAATTTACTTTTCTTGCTATACCTTGATTCCTACCAAAAATACCCAAAAAAACTTACTTTGCACAGTTGCTGCTGCATGTTACACCAAGAGCAACGCAAGAAGCAATTATAGAAAGAAAGTAAGTAGTAATTACTTGAATATATGAACTTCTCCTTAAATTGAAAGATTTTTTTTCTGATTTTGTTTGAGTTTGAGGCTGTGCAATGAAATTTGAGAGAAAATCTGAAGTTTGAAGAAGGAGATTTGAAATTGCAGTTGGGTTTTTTTATTCTTTTGTTTTGAATGATTGAATCCTTGTTCTTAACTTTCTTTTTATCTTTTTGTCAGATTATTTTTTCGTTTTCTGATTGAAAGTTAGATGAGTTTCACAGAGGAATTTATTCTTGTATTGTCATTTTCCATTGTTTGATTTAATCAATCATCAATATACTTTTTTAAAATGTTGCTGTGTTGCTGACTCGGTGTAACGGCAAATAACGGGAATAGCGGGCCGTTATGGCCGCCATCGGCCGTTTTAACTTCTTTCTTTTACTTGTAGATTTGTACAACCTTCTGATCTTATGCGTTGTCATGTCTCCTGTAGGTTAGTGGAGCTAGAAGCATGGAGAGAGATACTGTAGAATCTGGCCTCACATTTACTGGTTTTGCAGTAAATGTGTTGTTCCACTATTAAAGTAAATATAGAACGTGATTGATTTGAAAAATTGTAAATCTTGAAATTTCTCTTAGTCCGATCATTTAAATCTCTTTGCTATAGGAAATTTGTGCCAGATCATAAATCTTGACTTGTTTCTCATTTTCTCTAATAATTGCCAAAACCTGGGCAGATTGGATTTTTGCCATGCCCTTCCTGTTTTCCATGTTCCATTTGTTCTTTCCTATGATTCATGTTTTCCTTTGAGAATGGGAAATACTTTGTTCCATTGGTGTAACATATCACTGTGGGGGTTTTAGGGCTAGTGGAAAATACTTGCAATTGCAAGTGTGCTCTGTCTGCATTACTATCTCAAGTGTGCTGTATGCATTACTATCTCACCTTCCTTCCCTAAGTGGTGAATTCCTAGATTGGGGACTTAACTTTGTGTTTCTCTGAAAACAAATTTTCTTAATTTTAGGTTTTGAAATGCGGATGATGAAGGCTGTAAAGTGGAAGTGTTTTGTCATGAATTCAGTGAGACTTTCTTTCCATAAGCAGTGCTACTTCTCCTCTTCTACCTCGTCATCTTCACTTCCATGGATCTCCCCTCTACAGTTTGTAAAAGCCAAGTCTCGAAAAGCAGATCCTCCAGAAATGTCACATGCCTCTATGGAGTCTCAAAGGAAACCGAAATTTATTTCTCACGAAACTGCCATCAACTTGATTAAACGTGAGAAAGATCCACAACGGGCTTTAGAAATATTTAACAGGGTGTCAGAGCAGAAAGGCTTTAGCCATAACAGTGCCACTTATGGATCCATACTTCACAAGCTTGCGCAATCAAAGAAGTTTAAGGCCATTGACTCATTACTTCGTCAAATGATCTATGAAACTTGTAGATTTCATGAAGGTATATTCCTCAATCTCATGAAGCATTTCTCAAAGTTTTCTTTACATGATAGGGTGCTTGAGATGTTCAATGCCATTCAGCCCATTGTTCGTGAAAAGCCCTCGCTGAAAGCTATTAGTACTTGTCTTAATCTCCTGATTGAATCAAACCAGGTTGATTTGGCACGAGATTTTCTATTGAACTCCAAGAAATCTCTCAGGTTGAGACCCAACACATGCATTTTTAACATCTTGGTTAAACATCATTGTAGTAATAGAGATCTTGAATCCGCGTTTGAGGTTGTAAAGGAGATGAAAAAGTCCCAGGCTTCTTATCCCAATCTGATTACCTACTCAACCTTGATGGGCGGTCTCTGTGAAAGTGGAAGACTTAAAGAAGCCGTCGAACTGTTTGAGGAAATGGTTGGAAAGGATCAGATATTGCCCGATGCCCTAACCTATAATGTGTTAATTAATGGCTTCTGTCGCGAAGGAAAAGTTGATCAGGCCAGAAAGATAAAGGAGTTTATGAAGAACAATGGTTGCAGCCCTAATTTATTCAACTACACTGCCTTAATGAATGGGTTATGCAAGGAAGGAAGGTGGCAAGAGGCCAAGGAGCTTTTTGTTGAGATGAAGAGCTCAGGTCTGAAACCTGATACAGTTGGTTATACTACATTGATTAATTGCCTTTGTAGGGAAGGTCGAATTGATGAGGCGATGGCGTTGCTTAAGGAAATGAAGGAATACGAATGCCAAGCAGATGTTGTTACTTTAAATGTATTACTTGGGGGATTATGCAGAGAAGCTAGGTTTGAAGTGGCACTTCAGATGCTCGAGAAACTGCCTTTTGAGGGTGTTTACTTGAACAAAGCAAGTTACAGAATTGTATTGAACGCATTGTGCCAGAAGGATGAAATGGAGAAGGCAACTAATCTGTTGGGTCTGATGCTGGAGAGGGGTTTTTTCCCGCATCATGCAACATCGAACGATCTGTTAATTCGACTTTGTAAAGCCGGAATGGTAGACGATGCAGTTACGGCAATGTCGGGATTGGTCGAAACTGGGTTTAAACCTGAACTACATTGCTGGGAGTTTCTAATTGAACTGAATTGCAAAGAAAGGAAGTTGATCCCTATGTTTGAACTACTTGATGAGTTGGTCATAAAAAGAATGTAGTCATAATCATATAGGTGGTATCTATTCTCCTGAATCAATTGGAAACCCTATTTGCCTGTAAAACTTCCTTTTTGTGATAAATTTGAGCATTTGATTCAATGACCTTCTTGGTCCCTAATTTTGCAAGTTTAATCATTCTAGTACTTGTATTTTCAGAGACTCTTGTTTAGCCTCCTCCAAACTTAAGCTGACATGATTTTGATTTTTTTTTTGTCATCTTATAAAAATAAAAGAATTCAAAAATAGTTATTAATGTTCTTGAAATATTAGCGTAGATTTTTTTTTGGCTATAAAATTTTGAATATTTTTTAATTTGTTGGTAACGTGATAGAAAATGTCAAAAATAATAAAAATCGGTATTTTAATAATGGTTTATTGTTAAACTTATTGAGTAGATTTAATAATAAAAGAGAATGTTATTTTTCTTAGAGGATTCAAGTTTGAGCAGCTGGCTTGGGATAATGTTCGTTGTCAATGCCTTAAGGGTTATCTTGAAGTTATATTTTTTTTCTTCAATGCGTTTATCCTCCAAGGTTAAAAAGCTTGATAAAGATTCGTGCTTCTCTATCATATATGGGGTCAGAATGCATGATTGACTGAAAATGTATTGGAAAGTGGGGATTTTCAAATTGTTGCTCTCAATTCTGCCAAAATTGGGTTTTTTTCCCTTTTGCACAATATACTTGTTCTTTTGTGTGTATGTTGTTTCTTCTGCTGTGTGGAAAATGGTATGAGCATTGTTTGATGATCTAATAGTAATCATCACTTCGCTTTGCTATCTACAAGCACGTAGGTGAGTTACTTTCAATCCTCCTTGTATATATTGTCGGGCATTACTGTAATGTCATTAAAATGTAGAATATTAGCATGAGCCATGGCTGAATATCATTGCGAGGATCGAAGCGTCTGATGCATTTCCGGTTAAAATTGGGGTTAATGATTTGATCTTTGAGTGGTTTTGTTAGATCTGTCATATGTTGGTAAAGATTGATATCTATAGTTACACAAATGTTTCTGAAATTAAAAAGAAAAGGTCAAGATTCTTATAATAATATTATTACTGCATAATCTCCTTCCATTACTTGTGCTTGTTGCGCATGTTAAAGAGGTTCTTCTGCTCCTCTTTTCTTTGCAGCAATACTTGTTCATGAACCGAATAGATATCAGGTATAACCCAAATATAAAATTATGTGTTCGTTTTTAATATATATCAATTATTATATTATAATGTATATATAATATTATTTAATTTTAAATTAATTAATTTATTTATTAAATACCAAATCTAGAGAATTTTAACTGATCACTTTTTTTTTGTTCCTTTCATCTCCATCAGGGTCACTCTACTTTGACCTGCCCTCATTCATCTCATAGTCATGCCACCCTCCTTATTCCTTCCGTGACCAACAGACTAGCAGTAGTCTGGTAGTCCATATGCTTTGTTGACAGTGGCGGATCACTAAGGTTCTAGAGGTGAATTTTCTCCGAAATGCTGTATGCTCGGCGAATATGGAAACCCAAACCCCGAGACACTGTTGTAGGCACCTGAATCGATCTTATTGCATTAAAATGCAAGGCCTCATCCAAAGAATCTCAACGATTGTACATCAGATATGGTGCGGTGGTTGTTGTGGATAAGCTCTCGATATTGAACAAGTCCGAGCTGGTACCTCTTACTACATCATCGTCTGTTATGGCGATTCTAGACATAGTTTCTTCAGAACAGAAATCGATAATGTTTCGCAAGGTGGTAGGAGCACATTCAACGACTCTAGAGATGGATCTTCATGATCGACAACAATGGAACTATTATTGTTCCTAGTCACTGCCATTTTAACGTGGGATGATTTTGATTGTTGGTTAAGTATTGGAAACGAGAAGCCAGAATTCCCTGAAGCTCTTGCTGCTGTTGTTTGTATCTCTTGCCGTTTTTTATCAACTACCTTGTGTCGTAACCGGTTTTCGTCCGGGCACGAAATATTTATTTTGGCGGGAAAATCGATATGAATAAATGGTTTTGAAAATAATTTGGGGAATCGCCATCGGCCTTTTGGGTCAGGTAGGTCGAATACCTAAAAATTATTTTTTAAAAGAGTTTTAAGAAAACATCAATTAAAAAATTGAACTGATCTGCGTTTATAACCAAAAATTCATTCTTTTTAATAATAAAAAGGGATTCGTGGTCGGTTACGTTTAGGGAAGGATTAGCACCCCTACAACGCCCAAAATTGGTACTTTTTAATTATAAATTGTCTCTTATTATTAAAATTTAAAAATTCAAAAATATATTTAATTTATAATCCTATTATTTCAAAATTATAAAAATATTTATTTATTTAAAAATATCAGAAAAGAACTTCTAGGTGCCTTAAGACAGTTCTTTTCTTTGATATTGATAACTATTAATTTAAATAATATTGTTTAATTTTTAATTTTAAAATATCAGAATAGGACATCCAGTTGTTTTAAGACTGTCATTTTCTTTGATATTGAAAACTAAATATTAAAATAATTTATTTAAAATAAATATTTATTTATCATATACTTTTAACAATATTTAAATATATAAACAAATAAAAATTAAAAAAATACGATTCTAACTATATATTTAAAAGCAATAAAAATACTTAAAATAAATAACTAAAATATAGTAAAATTAAAATTGAAAAACCTAATTCATAATTAATCAGAATTATAGGGATTAAACATGCTATTTTCTTATTTAATAATTTAGTGACTAAATTAAAATAATCTAAAATTCGGATATTAGAATAAAATAAATTAAAAATATAAACTAAGGATTAAAATATTATTTATTAAATTAAAGGATTAAATCTATTATTTATCCTAAATATATTATTTTAATATAAAGGACTAAAATAAAAGAAATTAAAATTAAAGATCTGAATTAAAAGTATTATAAAATCGATTTAGTGACTAGAATGTAAAAATTACAAATTGGAATGGCTTCGGACGGGGTTTACCCTTTGTGAAATTACAGAGATACCCTCCCCAAAACGACGTCGTTCGGGAGAGTGTATTTATAACCTAAACCGGCTGGCCCTACGGGCCAGCTTCTCATTTCCTTTTCTCTGTTCTCTCTCTAACAGAGAGAGAACAAATTTCTCTCTGCCCTCTCTCTAGCTTCCCTCATCGGAGAGAAGCCGGTCACCGGACGGCAACCGTGTGCCGCCGTGACTGTCACCGCCGGCCACCGCATCCGGTGGCCGGAAAAATTTATTTTTACACTAATAGATAGATCGGACCGTCCTAAGGACGGTTCCGGTGTTATTTTCTCCTAAAAAGCTCCCAATCGGAGAGAATCTACAAAAGTACCTTCGGTGTTTCGAAGGTTCCGGTGAGATCCGGTGGTCGGGGCTTTCTCGGTAAGTTTCTCTTCTTCTTTTTTCCTTCTTTTTTGTTTCTTTGCTGCTGAGATCGTTGGTAGTATTTTGTATATATATTTTTTTTCGGTTTTGTCTCTCTGGGATCTGTTTTCTGTCTTCCTCTCCCTTTTTTTTTTCAGGTTCGGGTGGTGGCTTTTATAGCCACCACCGGTGTGGCCATCGAACCGGTCCGAAGAGGGGGTCTCGGTGAGTCACCGGACTACCAGTGGTGACTCACCCCGTAGCCATGGCGTGGACGGCTGGCGTTGGAGCTTCTGGAGCCTTCGGTTGGGACGTGGCAGCGGCGGAGGTGGCGAGAACAGCAACGGCCGCCGCGTGGCCCTAGGGTATCAGACCCTAGGGTTTCCATCTGGAGCCATCTGGACCGTTGGATCTTGCCAGATCCAACGGCAACAAGCTGAGGCGGTTGGGATTAGGGTTTAGGAAACCCTAACTGAAACCCCCAAATGTTTAGGGTTTCTGGTTGGTCTGGACCGGTTCTGGTTTGTTTGTAACTGGGTCGGTCCAGTTGTAATTGGGTCTGTAATTAATTATTTATATATGTATTTAATATATATTTAATAATAATAATAATAATGATAACAATAATAATAATAATAATAATAATAATAATAATAATAATATGGGTAAAAAAAATTAGTATCTTCAGCTGCCCCTCTTTGCTCATTCTTGTGTTAACAAGAATAGGGCAAAGATGAAAAGATAATAAATTTTTTTATCCATTTGGCTTCACTTGATCATAATGGAGATATTGAATAAATTCTTCTCTCTCTCCAGATGAGTTCTTCTCATTATGAACTTTCTGCTGGGGATGATGATGACCTCCTTTTTTTCTGTGATAGAGTCATTCAAAAGGTTGAATAAGCTTTTGATGAGTTCTTCTCATTATGAACTTTCTCTTCTTTCTTCAGATGAGTTCTTCTCATTATGAACTTTCTCTGAAAAAAAATAACCCATCAAGTAATAGATTTGAGCAAAAAGGTTGAACAAATTCTTCTCATTATGAACTTCTTCTTCCTTCTTCAGATGAGTTCTTCTCATTATGAACTTTCTCTGGCAAAAATAATCCATCAAGTGATGAATTCAGACAAAAGGTTGAACAAATTCTTCTCATTATGAACTTCTTCTTCATTCTTCAGATGATGAATTCAGACAAAAGGTTGAACAAATTCTTCTCATTATGAACTTCTTCTTCCTTCTTCAGATGAGTTCTTCTCATTATGAACCTTCTCTGGCAAAAATAATCCATCAAGTGATGAATTCAGACAAAAGGTTGAACAAATTCTTCTCATTATGAACTTCTTCTTCCTTCTTCAGATGAGTTCTTCTCATTATGAACCTTCTCTGGCAAAAATAATCCATCAAATGATGAATTCAGACAAAAGGTTGAACAAATTCTTCTCATTATGAACTTCTTCTTCCTTCTTCAGATGAGTTCTTCTCATTATGAACCTTCTCTGGCAAAAATAATCCATCAAGTGATGAATTCAGACAAAAGGTTGAACAAATTCTTCTCATTATGAACTTCTTCTTCCTTCTTCAGATGAGTTCTTCTCATTATGAACCTTCTCTGGCAAAAATAATCCATCAAGTGATGAATTCAGACAAAAGGTTGAACAAATTCTTCTCATTATGAACTTCTTCTTCAGATGAGTTCTTCTCATTATGAACCTTCTCTGGCAAAAATAATCCATCAAGTGATGAATTCAGACAAAAGGTTGAACAAATTCTTCTCATTATGAACTTCTTCTTCCTTCTTCAGATGAGTTCTTCTCATTATGAACCTTCTCTGGCAAAATAATCCATCAAATGATGAATTCAGACAAAAGGTTGAACAAATTCTTCTCATTATGAACTTCTTCTTCCTTCTTCAGATGAGTTCTTCTCATTATGAACCTTCTCTGGAAATGTCAATACATCAAATGATAGATTTGAATCTTTGCTAAAATCTTTGAAATTCCTGTTAAAAATTCAACATAGATGAAAATGAATGAAAATGCACCTATTTTTGTAAACACCTAAAATATGATGCATGAATGTTAATTTATTTGATTTCAGACTGGTGAATTGAGTATTTCTTCAATTGTAAAAACCCAATAGATCTTTCTTCTTCAAATCAGAGAATCTATCATCTTTGACAAATGTAGATGTAGATATTATGTAACAAAACCTCTTGAGAATAAAACTCAATAGTATAGGCTCTTGAAAAACTTGTATTCATACAACATGTTGATTCTGATAACAACTCATCTGATTATGAAGTGACCTTTCAAGATGATTTCACAGATATCGATAGTTCTTCTAATACCGAGAAATCTTGAATTCTGATTCTGCTGAGGAGAATAAACTGTTATACTTGACAAAAATGGGATTCTCAGATGCTGAAGCTTCAATAGCCATGTAGAGACGTGGTCCAGATTCATCAATTGCAGAATTGATAAATTTTATATGTGGTGCTCAAATGACTAAAGATGCTGACGCACTTCTTCCGGTAAAAGATGGGAAGCCATTATGTGATGATCCCAATTACAAGAAAAGGCGAAACTTGTGCTATGATTTTTAGGAAAGGAATAAGCAAAAGAAGCTTGAAAAGAAACTTCTTAATGAAGATGATCATGCAGTTCATCTTTTAATTCCAATGATTGGTTCTGTAGTTCTTACCAAACCAGATTAAATAACTCAAAGAACACTTCCAGAAGATGCTATGAACACATTCATCTTCCAAATTCAATGATTGGTTCTGTCCAACCAGATCAGATAACTCAAAGAACACTTCCAGAAGATTCTATGAGCACATTCATCTTCTAAATTCAATGATTGGTTCTGTCTAACCAGATCAGATAACTCAAAGAACACTTCCAGAAGATGCTATGAGCACATTCATCTTCTAGTTAATGATTGGTTCTGTCTAACCAGATCAGATAACTCAAAGAACACTTCCAGAAGATGCTATGAGCACATTCATCTTCTAGTTAATGTTTGGACTAGGATATCATAATGCTTATTTGATGTAGAGCCAGAATTTGTAGATTCGAAGCATTTCCATGCTACTACACTGAAAAGGGCTATATTCATAATTCTGCCAATTAAGAACAGAGTTTCTCTTATTCTGCTTCCTCCATGTGCTGATGCTTTTCCATTGACCAAGAAATGATGGCCTTCTTGGAATCCAAGAACAAAGTTGAATTGTTTATAAACATGTACAGGAAGTGCCAAATTGACAGAAAGGATCTGTAAGGTTCTTGAAGCTTATGACAATGAGCCACCTTCGAGTGTCTAGAAGTGTGTTCTTGATGAGTGCTGAAAATGGAATCTAGTATGGGTTGGAAGGAATAAAGTTGCTCTACTTGTACCTGATGAGGTGGAAATACTTCTAGGTTTCCTTAAAAACCATACACAAGGATCTGTATAGAGACATGTTTCCTAGTGATATCAATATCTTGTTTCTTTTTGCTAGAATCAGTGCTGCAAAGATCGCCTTCTACTGTCTTAGTATATCTTTGAAAACAGATGTGCAAGAACTGAATGGTGATCGGTTGGAGCAATTGATGAATAGATTTGGCGGATTCGACCTTGTTGTCGGTAGCATCTCGTGTAACAATCTTAATGTTCATGGCTTTAAGATAGTGATGATTTGCTTACTTTGTATTCCATGTATTTAAAAGTATTATCATAAAGTGATATTCAGGAATCTTTAAATTATTTCAAAATTATGTTAATTCAATAAAAGAATAAATTGAATTTTCAAAAATAAATTGAATCTCAAATAAATTGAACTTGAAATAGATAGAATTGTATTCAAAGTTATGGCAAGCATAAGAATGATAAAAATTCAAATGTCTCAACAAATTATAAGCATAAGTATTTCTAAATTAATCAAGTTGACACAATTTAGAGAAATGATGTAAGCTTTTGTCTGGAAGATCTCAAATGTTGTCGAAATGCTTGTAGATGTGAAGTTTCTTCCAAAATGTCAAAATCTTAAGAGGGTTCAATTGCCAGATGCCTAATATCAACCTGCATTTGAGCTGCCTTTTCAGGTTTTCAACTCAAATCCTTCCCTTGGTTACAAGATGCCCTTTGCGGGTTTTCACCTTGACCCCCCTTTTTCTTTTTTCTCTTTTTTTTTCTTTTTTTTTCTTTTTCTCTTTTCTTTCTTTTTTCTTTCTTTTTTTCTTCAAGCATAATATTTCTTGACAGAATCCGAGTTTATTGGATTTCTCAGAATTTTTCCCTCTATTTCTGTCAAGATCAATGCTCCTCCGGAAAAAGCCTTTTTTACAACGTATGGCCCTTCCCAATTAGGCATCCATTTCCCACGGAAATCTTTATGTATAGGCAAGATATTTTTTAGTACTAGATCACCCTCTTGGAATTCTCTTGGATGTACTTTTTTTTCATGAGACCTCATCATCCGTTTTTGATACATCTGTCCATGGCAAATAGCTTTCAATCTTTTCTCCTCAACAAGGTTCAATTGATCAACTCTAGCTTGGATCCATTCAGATTCATCCAATTTTGTTTCTCTCAATATTCGAAGCGATGGAATCTCAACTTCAATTGGTAAGACTGCTTCCATCCCATAGACTAAAGAAAAAGGTGTTGCCCCAGTAGATGTTCGAACAGTAGTTCGGTATGCATATAAAGCAAAATGTAACTTCTCGTGCCAATCTTTGTAAGTTTCAGTGGTCTTTGTAATGATTCTCTTGATGTTCTTGTTTGCTGCTTCAACTGCCCCATTCATCTTTGGACGATATGCCACTGAGTTTGCATGTTTGATCTTAAACTGTGCACAAAGTTCAGTCATCATTTTGTTGTTCAGGTTCAGAGCATTATCTGTAATGATCCTTTCTGGTAGGCCATACCGGCAAACTATCTCTTTCTTTATGAATTTGCAGACTGTGGATCTCTTAATATTGGTATATGAAGCAGCTTCAACCCATTTGGTAAAATAATCAATTGCCACAAGGATGAAACAATGTCCATTCGATGCTTTTGGTGTGATTGCACCAATGACATCTATTCCCCACATAGAAAATGGCCAGGGTGCTGTCATTACATGTAAAGGAGATGGGGGTATATGAATCTTGTCTGCATATATCTGGCATTTATGACATTTCCTTGCATAATCAATGCAATCTGTGTGCATGGTAGCCCAATAGTATCCATATCTCATTATTTTTCTGGCCATGGAAAGACCATTTGCATGTGTTCCACATATTCCACTATGTACTTCTTCAATGACGTTTCGAGCTTCGCTGGTATTTAAACATCTCAATAGCATTTGATCACTGCTTCTTCTATACATAATCTCTCCATCAAGAAAATATCCAGCAACCATTCTTCTCAAGGTTCTTTTATCAATTTCTGATGCATTTGGTGGATAACTTTGATTTTTTTATATATTGCAAGATATCATGATACCATGGTTTACCATCTACTTCTTCTTCCACACTATAACAATGTGCAGGAATTTCATATACTTGCATTTTGATTGGCATCATATCAACTTTCTTAGTTGCTTGAAACATAGCAGCTAATGTAGCCAAAGCATCTGCCATTTGATTTTCTTCTCGAGGGAGATAATTGAAGGTAACTTTCTCAAATTCCTTCACTAATTCAAGGATAAAATTTTGGTATTCCAACAATTTGGGATCTTTTGTTTCCCATTCTCCTCGCAATTGATACACCACTAACGATGAATCTCCATATATCTTGAGAAATTTGATTTTTCTTTCTATAGCTGCTTTCAATCCCATGACACAAGCTTCATATTCCGCCATGTTATTGGTGCAAAAGAACTCCAGTTTACTTGTAAAGGGATAATACATTTTCTGGAGAAATTAACACAGATAATACATCTGCCATCTAGCCATTCTGCCTGTCAAAGCTGTGATTCCATTAAGAATTTCAAAGGATCAAGTTTTGATATCAACCAAGTATATGGTATAACATATATTGTCTGAGTCTTCGAGTAGTCCACACCAAAGCACACATAATTTTGTATTGGGGGATATCGAACTTCACAATCAGTAAATTTCTTGCTCAGATAATAAATACTTTTCTTTTCTTCCAGATTCATCATGTTGTCCTAGTACACATCCCATCGAATTTTTGAAAACCGTCAAGTAGAGAATTAATGGTCTATCAGGCATTGGTGATACTAAAATTGGGGCATTGGATAAGTATTTCTTAATAATATCCAAAGCTTCTTGACATGCTTCATTCCAGACTTCAGGATTGTTCTTTCGAAGTAATTTGAACACTGGATCACATTTGTCAGTTAATTGAGAAATGAACCGAGATATATAATTTAATCTCCCCAAAAGCCTCGAACTTCTTTTTGTATTGGGTGGTGAAAGATCTGAATTGCTTTTACTTTATCTGGATCAATCTCGATTCCTTTTTTTGCTGACCACAAATCCCAAAAGTTTTCCAGAAGTTACCCCGAAAGTGCATTTTGCGGGGTTGAGCTTTAATTGATACTTCCTCAATCTCTGGAAAAGCTTTCTCAGATTTTTAATATGTTCTTCTTCAGTTCGGGATTTGGCATCATGTCATCCACATATACGTCAATCTCTTTGTGCATCATGTCATGAAACAAATTACCATGGCTCTTTGATATGTGCCCCTGTGCATTTTTCAATCCAAATGGCATCACTTTATAACAGAATGTGCCCCACATGGTTATAAATGTTTTTTTCCATGTCTTCAGGATTCATTTTTTATCTGATTATATCCTGAAAATCCATCCATAAATGAAAACCACGCGTGCCCTGCAGTATTGTCCACCAATGTCTATGTGGGGTAATGGAAAGCTATCTTTTGGACTAGCTTTGTTGAGATCTCTGTAATCCACACACATTCGAACTTTCCCATTTTTCTTTGGTACGGAACAATGTTGGCTACCCATTCTGGTATTAGATGCCTGTAGGAAACCTGCATTGATCTATTTCATCACTTCTTCTTTGATTTGCAACAACATTTCTGGCCTCATTCGTCTGAGCTTTTGTTGGACTGGTTTATATTCTGGATTGATTGGAAGCTTGTGTATCATATCTGTGCTCAAACCAGGTATATCTTGATAAGACCAGGCAAAGATATCTTTGAACTCTTGAAGGAGATTTATCAATTCTTGTTTTATCTGGATTGTCAGAGTAGTACCAATTTTCACCTCTTTCATTTCTTCATCTGTTCCCAAATTCACAGTCTCAACCTCTTCTTTGTGGGGTAGAATTTGTTTGTCTTCTTTTTCAACCAATCTTAATAGTTCAGCAGGAACATCACATTCCAGTTCATCCACCATTGATTTCTTCCAGACATATAGGATGCTCTAAATTTATCACGGATTAAATTAGGAATACACATGCTATAACACGGACACCTGCAAATTTAAGTCGGACATATTTCCGAAAGAATATAGTAATTTATGAAATGTAAAATGTAATAAAATGTAAGAATGATTGCCATCTGAAAATTTTAAAGAAAATTTTATTATATTTAACTAATTTCTTTTACAAGATAACAAAAAGTTTTTCATATTTTTGAGCTAAACATAAAGATTAGTTCTGAATATTACTCTGCGTTAATATTAAAAACTATAGGAATATCTTCAGTGGTCCAATTGGTGAGTGTTTCTCCAGGAAAACATGGGCGAATCCTATCCAAGTATTTGCCAGTCTTATTGTCATTTATGATCATGTTGATAAATAATCCATTCATAGCTTCTTCAACTATGTCCTGATCTTTCGTCAACTTTTCTTCTTTAAAGGCTTCAACAAGCTGTTGTTCTACATTAATTGTTCCCCCTGATCTGAATGTGGTCTTCAAATGTGGGAAAGACATGTATTTCCAAAGGATTTCTCCTCCTTTCCATTTTGCCTTTCTGTCTTCACATCTTCTTTTCATCTCTTTATTCTTTTGCTGAAGATTGGGCTTAAACCCTAGCCCAAAACGATCTTTTTTCATCTTTATACTGATAGGAACTGAAATCCCTTGAAGATTCTTTCCTAGACCTTTCCCAGCTTTAGCTCCGATGCCTAAAGTTTGTTGTACTGTCATCTTGGTGCAATCAGACAATCTGGGATATGGAATTTTACTTCCTTCTGCAATAAAGGTTGCATTTACAAATTCAAGAGCTCGGAAAGAGCATTCAAGAGCATCATCATTGGTGTCGATATATGGAACATCACTTGTAACCGATGCAATGATTTCTTCTTCAGCTCCTACGCATATTAGTTGTCCATCAACAACAAATTTTAATTTCTGATGTAATGAAGAAGGAACGGCTCCTACTGAATGAATCCATGGCCTCCCTAATAGACAATTATATGTGGGGTGGATGTCCATCACCACAAAGTCAATATTGTACACGACTGGGCCAATTAACAACGGTATTTCCATTTTCCCAAGCACTTCTTTTTGAGTACCATCAAATGCTCGTACTACATTCTGATAACTCTTCATGTGTGATTGATCCAGAGGCATTCTTTGAAGTGTGACTAGAGGCATCAAGTTGAGAGCGGATCCATTGTCAATCAATACTCCTGGCAACACATGACCATGACAATATGTTGTGATGTTCAAAGCTTTTACTGACCCCATTCCGCCTTCCGGTATTTCATCATCTGTGAACGTTATGTAATTGTCAGCGGCTATATGTCCCACAATTCTGTCAAGTATATTGAGGGATATATCTTCAGGGATGAATGTTTGATTGAGAATTTTCATCAAAGCATTTCTATGTGCTTCTGAATTCATCAATAGATCAAGAATATAAATTCTCGCTTGTTGTTTGTGTAGTTGTTCAACCACACTATACTCACTATGTTTCAGGAATTTCAAAAATTCTTGGGCTTGTTTTTCTGTCACAGGCTCATTAAATGCTGGAAGGGATTCATCTTCAAATACCTTCTGAGGTATTACCATGGCTTTTCCTTTTGTTTTCACTTGTTCTGAAGCATTAGATGTTTCGGGAGAGTAACATCTCCCACTTCTTGTAAAGAAACCGACTTCGCTCACTGCTTCAGACGTCGATGTTGTACCCAAACTTTGTATTTTCTCTTCTGTTTTTTCTAGAGAAACAGATCCTCCTACCATTGAAACATTGGTAGTATAATTCCAAGGTACCCTGCGGGTATCTTTGTATGGAAATGGTAGAGGAGTGGTGATAAATACTTTCGGCTTTATTGGTGTAGGAATCACCGTAGATGATTTTACATTAATGATCACGGATCATTATTCTTTGACTTGGTTTAGAATCCTCTGATGAAAACATCATCTTCTTTTTTCCCTGGTTCTTCTTCAAAGAATTCTATTTCTCTATTGTTCATCAATTTCTGCACCAAATCCCTAAACTCAGGACATAGTTGAATTTTATGCCCTTTCTCCTGATGATATTCACAATAATTCTTGCCTTCATTTTGCTTTGGCCTGAATTGTTTGTGGAATTATCCGGCTAAAGAGAGTTGGAATACCCAAACAACACGGAGATTTAATTTCAGAAATGTCAGTTTTTGCTTTCTTTCTGTTCTCTTCCTGAATTGCATTCATGTTTTTGTCTCCATGATTTGGTAATGATGATTTGATGCAGATGATGGTGTATTGAATTCCAACTTCCCAGTGTTGATCAAATTTTGGACCACCCTTTTGAATGCCAAACAGTTCAATAGAATGACCCGGATTCCTTCATGGTAAACACAGTGTGCCTTTGTATCATACCAAGGAGGGAATGGTGGTTGCATGGAACCAAAGGAGGGCCGTATGACATCCTTTTTTAACAGTGAATCATAGATCTCATATGGTACTGGTAAAGGTGTAAAAGACAACCTTTCATTTTCCTTTCGAGCTCCTCTGGAATCTGCTCGATTAGTGTTTGTTTCCTCTTTCTTAACCCTTGGATGGGTTATTGTAACACTTTTCGATGAATCCTTGCTGTAAGAATTGGCATTGTTGACTTCATTCTCCTTTTTCCGGTACGTAGGTCTTTTGGAACTAGACCCTTCATTTGATTCAATTTTGCCACTTTTCAAGACATTTTCAATGAGTTCTCCAGAAATGACCAAATATGCAAAATTTCTGGTTGCATTCCCCATTAGATGATTTAAATAAGGAGCCTTCAAGGTATGAACAAATATTACTGTGGCCTCTTTTTCTGACAAAGGTGGTTGAACTTGGGCCGCTGTGTCACGCCATCTCTGGGCATACTGTCTGAATGTTTCATTATTCTTTTTCTCCAAATTTTGGAGAGTCCATCTATCAGGGACCATGTCTGTTACGTGGCGATACTGCTCTAAAAATGCTTTAGCCAAATCTTTCCAGGATCTAATGTTGGCTTTGGTCAATTGAGTATACCATTTTAAAGCCGGTCCTGTCAAACTATCCTGGAAATAGTGAATTAACAATTTCTCATCTTTCATATACCCTGCCATTCTGCGACAAAACATTGTAATGTGGGATGAAGGGCATGTAGTACCATCATATTTATCAAATTCAGGAGCTTTGAACTTGATGGGGAGGATTAGGTCTGGAACCAAACTCAACTCACTAGCATCAAACCCATAGAATGATTCTGTTATTTCCACGGATTTCATTCGTTCTTCTAAGCTCTTGATCTGTCTGGTCAATTCTTCATTTACTTTTTGTTTCTCATTCAGCTCATTCAAATCTGGGATTAAATGCTCAGTATTAAGATCCCCTATTTTCACATCGGATATAAGCGGATTTTTGCTTGAAGATGCAGGATTCTCTTGTTGATCTTCATGTGGTTTGGCTTCTTGTAATGCAGATGTACGAGCATTGATTTGTATAGGTGTAGTACCAGAGTGATAAATTGGTTCTGGTAGAAAACCTAGAGGATATACGGGTTCTTGGTCGAAAGATACAGGATTTTCATGCATTTTTCCACTGATAGCCTGCCTTTTAAACATGTCCTCTATTTTCTTCATCATACTGTCTTGTGAATTTGCAATACTGGCTTCAATTTTTTCCAGCTTCATTCTCATTTCTTCTTGTTCTTTACGATGTTGTTCCTCAATACGCTGTATTTTATCCTCCATAATTCTCTTAGTAGCTTGTCTAGTACCGTAGTGATGTTGTATTTCTCTTTTGGCCAGAATAACTGCGATTGAAAAATCTTCTAATATTATTATTTCTCAAATTTTAATTAATGAATTTTATCTTAATAATAAAAAATTATAAAATTATTCATAGAGAAAATTATGAAATGAATGATGAATGTATGCAAAATGTATGTATGCAAAAAGGTATTGATCCCAAAAAGTTAACTGTCATAGAACAACTTTCATCGGCATACAAAAGTTTCTTTATAATAGTTCAGAACTACAGATAAGGCGTAGCTTTCCTATTAAGCTCTATAATTTCTTTCATTAACCATGACACCTTCTTTCCGCACTTAGAAACTGGATCAACGTGATGCTCAATTATTTTGGCTTCAACAGCTAGTTCCCCAACATATCTAGCAACTTCGCTCATTTGTATCATGGCCTCGAACACCATATTACTTCTTTCTTCACTTCTTTCAACATAGAACTCAGTTGACTTTTGCCATTGTTCATTTGTTCCTTCAAGAGTTTGCTCTAACTCAGTGATTCTGACTTGACAATTGTGCAGAATTTTTTCAAGATCTCTAATGCGTCTTCGCAGTGAAGCATTTTCCTCATTACTTTCTTTGAGATCATTAGGCCCTAGACGAACCTTTTCTTGAAACAACGATTCCTCAAGTTGCAAAATGTAAGCATTAAACTCTGAGTTTTTGTTTCTAGACTGATCCAGATCTTCTTCAAGTTTTGTTCGTGCTTCTTGTGTTCTTTGATTAAGCTTCTGGATTTGAACATCCTTGTTTCTGCATCTTTGCATCCAATTGCTAGCCACTTCCTGCTCCACCTCAAGTCTGGTGTTGAAATTTTTTCTTTCCAGCTCCCATTTTTCTTTTTCAACATTGGATTCTTCCATCTTTTGGCCTCTGACTTCAAGTTCAGCAATCAACTGGTTCATTTCAGATTCAAATCCCTTGAACATGATATTTTTCTCACCTTCAAATTTATTAAAGATGTCATTCTTCATTTCTTCTAAATCTTTGGCTCGATCCCTTTCTCTTCGCATTTCATTCATGATCTCACGGTGTTCAGCCTTGCTTTTTATAATTCGCTCTCTTTTGTCAACCTCAAAATCTTCCATTTTTTGCTTTCCCTTCTCAAGGCTTTTGAGTAGACGGCTATTCTTTCCTTTCAGATCTTCAACTCGTCTTTTCTCGATGTTCAATTCTCTGGTCATCTGTATTGTTGTTTGGCTTGATCCTGATGTTTTCCGGGATTTATATAACTCCTGGTAATTTTTCTGTAATGCTCTGAACTCATCATCACCTTTTTCTTTATCTTTTCTCAACATTGCACATTGTGATGAATGAAAGTCAATGTCAAACCCCAACATAGCTTTATCTTGTCTCATTTGCTCTAATTCTTTCGACCAGCCTTCTCTTTCTGCTTCAAACTCAGCTCTCAAGATTTCAATCTCTGACGGAACCACCTTAATGCGATCTTCCATAGAGATATCCTCATTTTGATCTGGTAGAGGAATATTTTCATTTTTTCTGACAGATCTCCATTCTTCATAATCAGGAGTTAGCATTTCTTTTGCTGCTTTAGCTCGGATACAAAAAGTTGTTTTCCAAGCTGTAACGGCTTCCATGATACTTCTTTTATAATTTTTGCTGTGGAATGCGAACTCAGATGACGTAATCCAGCAGTGACAGGTACAAATTGACGACCTTCATACTGTCTTATAACCAGAAGTGGTGCATATCCAATTCCTCCCCATAATCCGAGCAGCATTATCCAGTTGTAATCTCCACATTTGTAAAAGAATTCCCTTTGGATTTGCCACGGGGCTCGCCAAATCACGTCATTGCTTTGTAAATTTCGAAAGGCATTAATCCACATATCTTTCTTAATTTCTTTCGGCCATTCCTGCTCCAGAAATTCTTTTAATGGTGAGTAATCCGTATTAAAGCGTCGGTATGACACTTTTCTGTCCTCCAGAAATGGCTACGGATCCAAACATATACAACTGGGTACACCCTGAGAATCGTCCACCTCTAACTTTCTACAAGCATTTAAACGATCTGAAGGTCTCTGCTAGGATTGCAGAAGCAGGATTAATCTTTTTCGGTAGCTGCTCAAACAAATCTACCACTGCAGCTTCAACATATCCCAATACTTTTGGGAAGATGACCATACCATATATACCCAGAGCAAATAAATCGAATCGTACTTTAATATCTGGATGGCTCTGAATAAGTTCTCTAATGTTGGTCCAAGCAATGCCTTCGCTTTCGCCTTTTTGTTTTGTACGTGATGCCACCCATTCTTCTCGTACCCCGGCAATCTTTGCTAATTTAACTCGAAAGGGTTGAGTTTTAAATGACTTTGAATAGATTCGATTCTCCAAAGCCCCATCTATATGTAGCAAAGTTGTGTATTCTTCAATAGTATGGACCAAATCCTCTTTATTGAGAGTGAAGCAATTGTACCCTGGATTCTAGAATTGAATTAGGGCTCGGAGTAATTCATCATCAACTTCTACATAGAGCAAATATGGGATGTCTCCGTAAGTCTGATAAAACTGCAATTTTTTGTTTGAATCCCAACTTTCCCAAATGCTTCGCAAATCTTGCGTATCATTTCTTTTTAATGAAACTGGAGCATAACTGGCCAAGTCAGATATATAATCATCCTGTAAACTGTCTCCTTCTTGTCTTTGTAAATCCTCAGCCCACTGTCTTACTTCTGAGTTCAGAATTACTTGATTTGAACACTTTTTATCCATAGATGAAGGCTTTCCAATGAGACAATTAACACAAGGATCAATGCCTTTTATCCTGTATGATGCTATGCAAACAGAAAAATAAAGAACACACAAAAAGAAAATAAATTAGTTTACATAATAAAGAAATTTAACATTTACATAAATAATTTTTTATTTAAACATGCTTTTCTAAATTTAAATAATTTAAATATACATGTAATTTAAAGAAAATAAATAAACTAGAAAGTTAGAATACATTTCTCTTGTGTGTACACCTATTTTAGACAAAATTTCGGCATGACTTAGGATCGGAAGAGTTTCTAGGGTTTTCTATATGCAGGGTTTCAGATCTAAGAGTAAAGGTACCCGAATTGTTCTTGTTAGTGCCCCCTTGGGTTGCTAACCCTCAACCCTAGTCCATCACAGACTAAAGTGGATTGAGTTCAATTCGAGGGGATACATTTCTCTATGCCTGACACGGAGAATAAATTCTCACGAAAACATAGAGCATATGAACCCCGAAAGTTACTTACTAGGTCTGACACGGAGAATAAATTCTCACGAAGACGTCGCTTTCACTCCCACTTAAAAGGGACAACTCAATTATAGAGCTTTATGTTATGCAATGCAAGTGTTGTGTGTGAGGAGAAATGTTCATACCTCTGACAAAATAAATAATGAAATAAATACTTACAATAAATAAAATATGTAAATATTATGAAAATAATAAAAATTTTGAAAAGAAAGAATTAAAAATTAAATATATAAATTTTTAATTTTTAATTAATGGAGACAATTTATAATTGATTTTTAAAAGTTTGACCAGGTCCCCAGTGGAGTCGCCAAGCTGTCGTAACCGGTTTTCGTCCGGGCACGAAATATTTATTTTGGCGGGAAAATCGATATGAATAAATGGTTTTAAAAATAATTTGGGGAATCGCCATCGGCCTTTTGGGTCAGGTAGGTCGAATACCTAAAAATTATTTTTTAAAAGAGTTTTAAGAAAACATCAATTAAAAAATTGAACTGATCTGCGTTTATAACCAAAATTCATTCTTTTTAATAATAAAAGGGATTCGTGGTCGGTTACGTTTAGGGAAGGATTAGCACCCCTACAACGCCCAAATTGGTACTTTTTAATTAAATTGTCTCTTATTATTAAAATTTAAAAATTCAAAAATATATTTAATTTATAATCCTATTATTTCAAAATTATATAAAAAATATTTATTTATTTAAAAATATCAGAAAAGAACTTCTAGGTGCCTTAAGACAGTTCTTTTCTTTGATATTGATAAATATTAATTTAAATAATATTGTTTAATTTTTAATTTTAAAATATCAGAATAGGACATCCAGTTGTTTTAAGACTGTCATTTTCTTTGATATTGAAAACTAAATATTAAAATAATTTATTTAAAATAAATATTTATTTATCATATACTTTTAACAATATTTAAATATATAAACAATAAAAATTAAAAAAATACGATTCTAACTATATATTAAAAGCAATAAAATACTTAAAATAATAACTAAAATATAGTAAAATTAAAATTGAAAACCTAATTCATAATTAATCAATTATAGGGATTAAACATGTTATTTTCTTATTTAATAATTTAGTGACTAAAATAATAATCTAAAATTCGGATTAGAATAAATAAATTAAAAATATAAACTAAGGATTAAAATATTATTTATAAAATTAAGGATTAAATCTGTTATTTATCCTAAATATATTATTTAATATAAAGGACTAAAATAAAAAATTAAAATTAAAGATCTGAATTAAAAGTATTATAAAATCGATTTAGTGACTAGAATGTAAAAATTACAAATTGGAATGGCTTCGGACGGGGTTTACCCTTTGTGAAATTACAGAAATACCCTCCCCAAAACGACGTCGTTCGGGAGAGGGTATTTAAACCTAAACCGGCTGGCCCTACGGGCCAGCTTCTCATTTCCTTTTCTTTGTTCTCTCTCTAACAGAGAGAACAAATTTCTCTCTGCCCTCTCTCTAGCTTCCCTCATCGGAGGGAAGCCGGTCACCGGACGGCAACCGTGTGCCGCCGTGACTGTCACCGCCGGCCACCGCATCCGGTGGCCGGAAAAATTTATTTTACTAATAGATAGATCGGACCGTCCTAAGGACGGTTCCGGTGTTATTTTCTCCTAAAATCCCCAATCGGAGCGAATCTACAAAAGTACCTTCGGTGTTTCGAAGGTTCCGGTGAGATCCGGTCGGGCTTCCTCGGTAAGTTTCTCTTCTTCCTTTTTCCTTCTTTTTTGTTTCTTTGCTGCTGAGATCGTTGGTAGTATTTTGTATATATATATTTTTTCGGTTTTGTCTCTCTGGGATCTGTTTTCTGTCTTCCTCTCCCTTTTTTTTCAGGTTCGGGTGGGGCTTTTATAGCCACCACCGGTGTGGCCATCGAACCGGTCCGAAGAGGGGGTCTCGTGAGTCACCGGACTACCAGTGGTGACTCACCCCGTAGCCATGGCGTGGACGGCTGGCGTTGGAGCTTCTGGAGCCTTCGGTTGGGACGTGGCAGCGGCGGAGGCGGCGAGAACATCAACGGCCGCCGCGTGGCCCTAGGGTATCAGACCCTAGGGTTTCCATCTGGAGCCATCTGGACCGTTGGATCTTGCCAGATCCAACGGCAACAAGCTGAGGCGGCTGGGATTAGGGTTTAGGAAACCCTAACTGAAACCCCCAAATGTTTAGGGTTTCTAGTTGGTCTGGACCGGTTCTGGTTTGTTTGTAACTGGGCCTGTCCAGTTGTAATTGGGTCTGTAATTAATTATTTATATATGTATTTAATATATATTTAATAATAATGATAATAATAATAATAATAATAATAATAATAATAATAATAATAATAATAATAATATAATAATAATATGGGTAAAAAAAATTAGTATCTTCACCTTGAGTTTTTGATTCAAACTCTCAAGGGTTCTTTGGGATCAACTTGAACAAATTTCTAGCAGGAGCAAGGCCAGCACAGTCACCAAAGCCATCGTTTTTTACCATACCCTTTTCTCTTGTCATTGGTGGTGGTCATAGAAACTGCAATGGCACCAGCTTCTGATCAAGGCATTGGTGTTGCGTGGAAGGAATGAGCTCGGAATGTCCTCCCATAACCATTGTCGGCAGCCAAGGCCAAGGCATAATTATCTCCTCCGGCTCCGTGCTCCGATGAAACATGAACCAGATTTGGTAGATCAAGTGGGGGCACTCTTTTGCACACTCTAGGATCGGCGTTGCTTTCATTGAAGTAGCTTTTGGCATAAAAAATACTAAGCTCTGTTTCTACATAAGATACTTAGACTTCATTCATCGTTTTCATAAAAAAAAAAAGGAAAGAAAAGAAAATGCAAGAATTGGTGAATGTCTGAGAGTGGAATTGCCTCTGAAATTCCATATTTTGCATGTATATGTAGAGGTTAGGTACAAGGTTTGGACAAAACACCAATCATGCATCGTAATGCACAAATACTCACTCCAGCAGTGAATGTTATAGCAAATGAGGAAATGATTTTATCATTTCTATTCCAACTGTTATCCACCGTCACATGATCTAAGAGTACTGGACCTACGGTAGACAACTACACTGAGCAGATAATTCATCATCATCCCAGGGAAATTGTAACATGACTCCAACTTTAGACAAAATCTATTTGAAGATAAACTTTAAATAAAATATAAATTTGATACTTGAACTTTGGATAAAATATCAATATGACATCTAAATTCGATCAAAATATCCTACTTTCAGCTGCCGCTCATCAATATCACCATTCATCATCAATTGTCATCACCGGTCACCGTCCATTGTCATTGTTGACAATTGTTGAACCCAAAATTTTTAATTTACTCATATTTTAGCTCCACGAACCTAATCTAAAGAAAATAAATAAAGTATTTACAAATAGAATAATATTAAAATATACGTGTTGAATAAGGAGTGACCGACATGAGCTGAAGGCTCCCCATTAATTTGGTAAGTGACACAAGGCACAAATCAATACTTAACCAAAGTTATAAGAACAAAATTAGTAGAAAGAGTTTCTTCCATTTACAGAGCACAACATTAGTACATTTTATGTCCGGTGATTTCATAACAACAGGCAACAGCAATTTCCAGAATACAAAACTCAAGTTGCTCAGCTTTACCATTTGGAATTACCAAAAATGCTATTCTTACTATGACAGAATACAACATAGAGAGTGGGTGCACACAACTGGAAGCCAATGACCCATCAAAATATACTCTTTAAAGAGAATATTTATAAGAGAATAGAATCTCACACGTGTATCAACAACCTTGAGACTTTAGTATAATATCTCTGGCTCCGGTGTCTACGATGTGGCCCTCAGGTTCTGCTCTTCAACAGTTTCAGTACCATGTAACTTGGATGGTAACTGGATTATAGAGATAGTGTAAGAGAGGAACATAGAGAGTCAAAGACAACATAATCCATCTTATTATCTTGAGTGAGCAAATGAAACTTGCATGCTCAACGAGGAAACTATCAAATCCATAGTACTAAATTGTGGTTGTGGTGTTTTCTGTGGATGTAATATTGCAGTAGCCTTGAAAACCGTTATGATGCTGTCGGTAAGTTACATTGCGAACACAATTCAATAATATGATCAAATCACATTCCACAATTTGATGCACATTATGAAACTTGCATGCTCAATTAGGAAACTATCAAATTCATAGTAATAAATTGTGATGACAGTGTTTGTTGTGGATGCAGATGCGATTGCAGTGTTGCGATAACCTTGAGAACTATTATGATACAACTGATACGTTGAGGTAATATTGAAATCTATTATGATGTGTTCAATACATTGCGTACCAACCACAATTCAGTAATATGAACAAATCACATTCCACAATTTGATGACAATCACACAAAAATAATGAGAGACGTTCAATTTTGAACCCTTTTTTCTTTTTAAAAAATGCACATCATGAATCATGCCTACACAAACTATGTTCCTCAGGAGTTTTTTTAACATGTGTGCACGTGTATGTGGATGCACATTTCAGAAAATTGAATTCCAGGAATTTTTTGTATGAAGTTCTACGAATAAATTCTGTTTATAAGCGGCATTAAAAGAATTGCATATGTGTTCATTATTGTTTCTCAAACATTATGGGTAAATACGATGTTGATGAAACGAGATTAACATGAACCTGAAGTTTAGCCTAATTGTACATTGAATAAAAGAAACGAACCTGATAACTCGAGAAGGAATCATTAGGATCAACAGCGGTGCAATCAAGGGGGGTCTCGAACAAGGACAAGGAGAACTGTTTGTCAACGACGCCGACATCAAAGTTGATCAAACCGGAGGCAGGATCATCGACGCGTATGCCAATGACGGGAAACCATAGGAACAGCTCCTGCTGGGACACACCGGACAAGTTCGCGATCTTCCCGAAAGATAAGGTTCCGGTGATGTTGAAATCGTAATGGAATTGGATCTCGGAGTCAGAGTTGCAGGGTTGGGTTAGGTTCACTTGGAAACGGTTCGTCTCGTGATCAATTGAAAAATCTGTTACTCCCTTCGGGAAGATACCTACAGGGAGGCCGTTGTGCTTCAAGTGGTCGTAGATTGAAGGAGGGGGTGATGATTGGGCGGTGAGAAAATTAAGAACGAAACTCAGGAAAATAATGGGAAAAGGAGAGAAATTTGTAATTCCCATGATGGGGATTATTTCCTCCCTTTTCCCTCCCAAAAATAAAAGCAATCTTTTGTGTTTCTTAGATCGCTTCGATTGATTTAAGGTTGAAGAAAGAGAGGGACAGACGGAAATTACAAGGAACGGTTATTTTCTAAGGGTTTGGATTTTATTGGGCTGTTTCGTGAAGATGTTATGCACGCGCCCTTTTCTCGCGTGGATATTTTTCCAAAATACTATTCTTTTTATTTAGATTTTCCAAAATACAACATCGATGGAAAATCGACCGTTTTATAAACAATTGGGTAAATTACATTCTTACTCACTGAACTTTACTCTCTCTCATATTCTACTCACCTTACTTTCAATTGTTTCAATTTTCTCACTTTAGACATTGAACTTTTTTTGTCATTCTACTGTTAATCTTATAACAGCGTTATAATGGCGCTAAACCCTCTATTCTTTACAGTCATTTTGATCAGTCAATGGTAATTTTGACCTTCTATGTGGCAAGCAAATGAAGAGCTCTCGGGACATGAAACCTACACCACCTTGGACGAGTTCAAACCCACTCCCCCCACCTGCAAATGCACCTTTACTTTGTCTTTCAATATTTGTTCGCTTAGATTGTTTGTGAAGTGCCAAAGCGAGACGAAAGTAGCATTTGGCCATTTGGGTTCCTACAAAAATATAAAATCTTAAAAGACGAGTTCTTTATGGAGTCCAGCAATAAAAAGTGGGTAAGTAAGTAGCAGTTATTCTTGAAGATGTAGAATCGATGAAATTATAAACTTGACCATCGACGTGAAGCTCGGCCAGGAAGAATGAAACAAGAAGTAAGGATTCTTCGAGAGCGAAGGTTGATTGTCATCGGTGAATGGATGTTGGAACTTGGAACCAATTTATCAAGGCAAAAATAATAACCTTGAACCATGTGGTTTCTGATTTGGGATTGGTAACAAGGAAGATATCGGTTTCCCGAGCTTGAAAGTGGCGTTGGCAAGTGAGCACGTCTTGGGTGATGATCTTGAAGACGAAAAGGGTGTGAAAGAAGATAAGGAATAAGATACTCCTCATTTGGATTTTCAGGTAAGAAGAAGTCATCTAAGAAGAAAAACATAGTTGGAATTGTAGCCTCGGATGACGAGCTTGAAAATTGTAATAACCAATTTTTGTCCAAGTTGCAGTACCCCACGCCAGCTTCACCCACGCTGCATACACTCATCTCGTGATCATACTTGTCGACCACCAACACAACACACTAACGCTTCACCCATGTTCAACTCCACCATGATGTGTCGCTGCCCATACCGCTTCACCCATATTGCTCCATTATTGTTTGTTTTTTTCTTCATTTGTAAGGGTATAAAACCCAGATACTAAAACAATGTAAAGGGGGAGAAACAATTGTAAGGGGAATACTCTCGTTTTTTAAAAGAGGATAGCAATAAAATACAGATTTTTTTTCCAGCAATCCTAAGGTAGTTCAGTTTATATTTCAGTTTTCTTTAATTTATTTGTTCAATTCGAATGCAACTAATAATAAGAATTTTAGTTTGTAATTTTGTTCATAGTTAATGTAAAATCCATGAGTTTAAAAAAATAATAATAATTAAAATAGAGATAGAGAGTTAAGTTACCTTGCTGCAGTACGTCGGAGTAGGGGTGTCGTCGTCATCGGCTCTAGAGTTGAGTGGTCGGTGTGGATCTCGAGTTTACTGGAAATTTGGGTCGCCATGGTTGCTCTGTGAAGAAAAAGAAAGTGAAAAACTAGAAATGAAAAAACTAATCTGGCTCACGTGTAGTGGGAAGAAATGAGAAGATATTAAGCTTTAAAACATTTTGGTTAAATCACTTGTCAGGCCACTAGTTTTTAGGAGCTTTATGTTTTGTTCATATATATTAATGATTAAATCACGTATAAGGACCTCATGTTCAGTGTGTTTTATTCTTTGGTCCTAACAGGGTAAAATCACTTTTAAGCTCCCTTATTTTAATGCCTTTTGCACTCTGGTCATATATTTTGTTATGTGTTTCGAAAATGAATATTGATTTTAATAATCTTCGAATTTAGCCACTTTATTTTAATTTTTTATTCGGATCCTTGTTTTTTTTATTTAGCTATTATTTTGTTTTATACATTTTAGTCAACATAATTAGATTTTATTACAATTTAGGCTCATGTATTTTATTTTAAATTGATTGTTGAGGATCTTATTTGTTCATATTTATTTATTAGGTCCTTTTACTTTAATCCTTTAATTTTCTGTTTGTGCTATTTTAGTACTTTATTTTTTTTTGCTATTTAATCTATTAAGTTTCTGTTTTTCTCTTGCAGCTCATTCCTATAATTAATTCGATTCGTGAATTTTAATTATTTCTATTTTTTTATTTTTTATATAAATTCTGTTTCACTCCCTTTTATTTATTTATTTACCTATTTTATATTTTATCTTTTAATACTAACTCTTTGTCTTTGTTGGTTTTATTTTTTTTATATTTCTAGTGATAATTTTAATTGATCAAAAAGGTAAATAATTATGATCGAATTTTTAAATTTTAATTTAAATTTTAATTTTTGCAATTAAGACAACCGATAAATTAAATGGTACCGAAAGGGTAGTTCAAGGGTGCTAATCCTTCATTGACTATAACCGACTCCCGAGCCCGACATATTTCTGGTAAAACGCAGATCAAGTAAGATGGTATCCGATCAACCTAAATATTTTTTAAATGATCGGTGGCGACTCCTAATATTTTATTTCAAGTCGAAGCCAAATTTCGGGCCCACCCGAAAGGCGGTTGCGACAGCTTGGCGACTCTGCTGGGGAGATGTAAGTGAGTCAGGCCTAAATTAATTTTCGGTTTTCGTTTTAAGCGAAAATGGTAAATTTAAATTTATTTATTCGATTCCAATTATTTACCTTTGATTATTTTTTTCAAATAAATAGTTGTACTGACGTTTTCTCAATGATTTCAGATTTTCAAAATTTTCATCTCAGGCTCTATACCCGAGCTCCGAACCCTATTTAAGTGGGGGGTAAAAGCGACGCCTTCGTGTGAATTTATTCACCGTATAGGCCTAGCAAGTAGCCTTCGGGATTCATATATCTTATGTCTTCGTGTGAATTTATTCATCGTATTGGCATAAGGAAATGTATCCTCTTGAGTTTAACTTAGTCCACACAAGCTTGTAATAGGCTTAGGACTGAGGGTCTGACAAGCCCAAGGGGGCACCGACAAGGAGAACTCGAGTACCATTTTTTAGAACCTAAACCGGTAGACCATGAAGAATTAGAGCCCACCCCGAAACCTCATTCCAAACCCTAGACTACTTTCTTTCCTGCTTTACTTTCTGTTCAAAGCATGCGAACTAGACAAATATGCGATTAGAATTTGTTTGAAATTAGCATGCGGGATAGAGATCATGTCCGGGTAGGAATTAAAGCATGTGGGGTAGGACTTTTTATTTTTCATGATTATTTTTTATTATTTTCACATCACTAACTCTTTTCATTTTTATTTTATTTTATTTTCATCACTTGCATCATTTAAAAGAGGTGTTGATCCACCAAAAATATGTTTGTTAAACATGAATAATCTGTATTAATGGACAAAGGGGTTGTAATACAAGTCAATCCAGAAAACGTGGTACCCACAATTGAAGAGTGTATCACTCTACTGCATTATAAAGGACTCAGAATGAACTGGGTCTACGTCAAGCACAATGAAAGTCTATCTTTGAAGAACTGTCTGGCTGAGGTTGCGGGGGCAAGATGAAGGTTACTGATCTTGGGAGTCCCTTCAAAGACAACGATGGCAAAACGATAGCTGAAATTTGAGACCATTGCTGACGAATTCAAGAAACAGACAAATGAACTTTGCATAGTTCATATCAATTGAGGGCTCCACTGACGTATTCGTTTGGAAAAGGTTCAATAGAAGATAAATGCCAGAGATGCAGTCATTCGAGACTTCTTGGGCCAGTACAAAAAGCAACTCAACATTTGCACGGTTCATCCAGATAAGCTAGAGCGGTTCAACAGGTTATTCAACCGGTGACAGACAAAGGAAGAAGACTAGTCAACATGCCAGAAGCTGTCAGGATATTTTTGTCTCTTAAAAGATAAAATACTTTTGTCCCCAATAAGGATTATTTATAATAACATACATGTTTTCAGATCAATACCTCGAGCATTTCATGCATTTTTTTCATATACATTTCATTTTTAAGCATTTTCATAAACATGAAATTTCTTCATGGAGGGTTCGATGAAGTGGTCTTAACCACATGACACCACATAGGAAGCTCCAGACATTCCTCTAAGAACTGTAAGACACTGAAGCGCAAGATTCAAAACTTGATGGATTCAGGAGCATGGACAATCGAAGAAGGGGGCATTATATCTATCATTTGTACTGAGAGCATTGTTTTGTTTGAACGCATTTTGATCTTTCATGTTTGCTTAATCCTTTAAATGATTGAATTTATGCTACCTTCTAAGGTGAAATAATTGAACAAATTTTAATCTTTAGTTCTGCGAATATTAAATGAATTAAGGATTCTTTTAACTCTTCAAGAATTATAGATTTTTGACATATGACAAGATCAGACCTTTCTTATCCTGTTAAAAAAAATCCATTGATTCTTTACCCAAAATACTCCATGGAGAGTCATATTGATACCTTTGAGTCAGTAAAGTCATACCATTATCTTCTTAGACGCAAAACCAACATTTTTTACAAATAAAACCTGCAGACGTTGAATGTTCACTTGAACATGAACCTTCATACCAGAATAAACAATGTGGGGCATCTCGAAGCAATCTTCTGAGGACGAACCTGTGCAATTGAGGCATACCGGGAACAATTGAGGCATGTCGGGAGCAAGAAGCAGAAAAGAGAATTACTTCAAAATGATTCTATCATGCATTAATTACATTGTTTTCATGTGAATAAAACTTAATCCTGAAAATTTATCCCCTTGGGGATACCTCTTCTGCGAAGACTTTTGTGTATGAGATGATGAACGGCTTTGTTTCATTTATCCATATATGTATATATATATATATCCCTTGTAGTCCCCTTTTTGAGCCTATAATATTTTTCTTTTTTTCAACCATAACCAAGGATCACCCCTACACTAGGGGGCAAGGTGGAAGAAATCTTCTCACATAAGTAAAGATATCAATCCAAAGGAGATACCAAATGCGAAGATCCAATCAGAACAAAAAAAAGAACAAAACCAAAAAAAAGGTAAAGAAAAAAATAAAGACAATAAGCACACATAAAGATTCCCTCGAGTCAAATGACATATCGAGCATCAAACTATGAGATTGATCAAGCACAATTATTCCAGAATCACTTCACTCAAAGATCATAGAGCATCAAGAGAGAAACACATATGAGCAGATTCAAATTGAGCAAGACATGATTGAAGGCATCATAATGAATTGATCCTTGGTTCAATACCCTGAGACACTTGTTTGGGCCTATTTATCCTTTTCTTTCATAACCATGAACTTTGGCCTACGTTACGTACCTTAAAAAGTCTCTTCTAATCATACATGGATTTCTAAACAGAAGAGACTATCTTCATATTTCATTCCGCCCATCAGGATTAATCTTTATTTACAAAAGGTTTTCTAAAATCTTTAATGCATGATAGAGAAAAATAATAAAGGGGGTTCATGACGTAACGTCTTGAAACCAAAGGAGGATTCGAGTTAAAAACCTGAAAAGGCGGTTCGAATGTAAAAATTGTGCAGCTAAAGCGATCGCACAAATTCCTTGATAAAGCATCGCACAATCCAAGCATAACCATGAAGGCTGGGAGTTGGAAAACACTTACAGTAGAGAAGCATACAAGCTACCCCATCAAACCTTTGAGCATCAATGTCAAACCTTCGACCAAACACAATAACCTGAGACTTTTTTTTATCATTTCCTTACTTAACCATTTCCCAAAGATAGCTTTGATCTTGACACTTGTCAAATAACTATAATTTATTGAAGGATTAATAGTGTAATTAATTCTTTGATGTCCAATGAACTCTAGTTTTATGATTTGTCTCAATTATGAAACCGAGAAAGGGACAATATTTTCAAACCTTTTGATTAAACATTTTTCAAAACTCTTCTAATACATTTTCAGAACTTTTGAAAATAAAAGAAGAAGAAAAACACTTTTCAAACAAGATAATCTCTCTACAGTGGATATTGGTGTTTGACATGTGGATCTCAGACGTAAAGCTCATGTTTAAAATCAGTGCTGAAGCAATAGAGGGCATCTTTGAGATTCAACATCAAATATTGGGGCATCGTTGGGGATTCAACATCCTGATACAAACAATCAGACCTTCTGAAGATATTTCCTCCACATGTAGGAATAAGCAGACAAAGCACGAGAAGATAAAACTAATTCATGTTGCATGCATCTTAGACATACTTAAGATCATCACATTCATCATTTTTTATATACATATTTTTTGCAGCTTTTAGAGTCAAGTTTCAACTTCAAGAAGAAATATACTCGATTCAAAAGCACATTTAGAAATTGATGGTAGATGCTCGACTTCACAGCGAAGGAGTGTCTGTCAACAAACAACTTTACAATTCATTCAGTTAATTTCAACTTCACAGCGAAGGATATTGTACTCAACAAACAATTTTTCAGTTTCATTCAGAGTCAATTTTAACTTCACAGCGAAGGATATTGAACTCACAATTTGCTCGAGAGAAGATTTCAACTTCATGATGAATGATATCTAACTCGAAGCCAAACTTCACGACGAAGGGAATCGTGTCCACCCACAACATATAATACTTGGATTTCAACTTCACGACGAAGGATATTCAAGTCAAGGCTCAACTTCACGACGAAGGGGCCATCCACGATTTCAACTCTACGACGGAGGATATCGTACCAACAGATCTACGATTTCAACTCCACAACGGAGGATATCGTGCCCATACATCCACTGTTTCAACTTCACAATGAAGGGAATCGTATAAACGAGCAGCATTCATCTCTTGATTGGATTCCAACTTCACGATGAAGGATATCCAACTCAAAGAATAAGTGTCTGTCAATAAACTTTCCAGTTTCAGAGCCAATTTCAACTTCACGACGAAGGATATTGGACTCGAAACAACACAAGCATGGATTTTAACTTCACGACGAAGGATATTCAAGTCAAGGCTCAACTTCACGATGAAGGGGTCATACATGATTTCAACTCCATGATGGAGGATATCGTGCCCACACATCCACGGTTTCAACTTCACGACGAAGGGAATCGTACACACACAAGCAACATATATCTCTAGATTGGATTTCAACTTCACGACGAAGGATATCCAACTCAAAGAAGGAGTGTCTATCAATAAACTTTCCAGTTTCATAGTCAATTTCAACTTCACGGCGAATGATATTGGTCTCGAAACAATGCAACTTAACTTGGATTTCAACTTCTCGACGAAGGATATCCAATTCAAGTTTCAACTTCACGACGAAGGGACCATCCACGATTTCAACTTCACGACGAAGGATATCGTGTCCACCAGCAACAATGCAACCCTTGGATTTCAACTTCACGACGAAGGATATCCAATTCGAGGCTCAACTTCACAATGAATGGGTTATTCACGATTTCAACTTCACGAAGAAGGATATCGTGCTCATTTGCAGCTTAGCTCAAGGTAAGAAGGGCTATCTGCTAACAAAAAAACCTTCGAGTTCGATTACACTCAGCTCAAAGGCACATCATTTACAACATAACTCAAGGCTATAAGAGTTATTTGCCAACCAAGACCTTCGAGTTCGATTACACTCAGCTCAAAGGCACATCATTTGCAGCATAACTCAAGGAAAGAAGGGTTATCTGCCAACCAAAGACCATCAAGTTCGACTACGCTCAGCTCCAAGGCACATCATTTACAGCATAACTCAAGGCGAGAAGGGTTATCTGTCATCAAAGACTTTTGAGTTAGACTACGCTCAGCTCTAAGGTACATCATTTACAGCATAACTCAAGGCTAGAAGGGTTATCTCTTCCGACAAAGACCTTCGAGTTTAACTACACTTAGCTCAAAGGCATATCAATTGCAACATAACTCAAGGCTAGAAGGGTTATCTATCAACAAAGACCTTCAAGTTCGATTACACTCAGGCATATCAAATTTAAAGCATAACTCAAGGCAAGAAGGGCTATCTGTCATCAAGACCTTCGAGTTTGATTTCATTTCAGCTCATAGGCATATTAACCGCATGGTAGCAATGAGAAACTACCTTCTAGAAGAATTTTTAAGCCGAGGTCTTTAATCGAGAAGAAGACCAAGGCCCAATTCCAGGCTCAGCCTGAAGCCCAACTACAGTTACTCCCTAACAAATGTATCAAGCCTCAAAAACAAAAAAGGACCAGACAAAAACTGATTGTCATTTTCGTCTTTGCCCTATTCTTGTTAACACAAGAATGTGCAAAGAGGGGCAACTGTAATAACCAATTTTTGTCCATGCTGCAGTACCCCACGCCAGCTTCACCCACGCTGCATACACTCATCTCGTGACCATACTTGTCGGCCACCAACACAACACACTAACGCTTCACCCATGTTCAGCTCCACCATGATGTGTCGCTGCCCATACCGCTTTACCCATATTGCTCCATTATTGTTTGTTTTTTCCTTCCTCTATAAGGGTATAAAACCCAGGCACTAAAACAATGTAAAGGGGGAGAAACAATTGTAAAGGGATTACTCTCGTTTTTCAGAAGGGGATAGCAATAAAATACATATTTTTTTCAGCAATCTTGAGGTAGTTCAGTTTATATTTCAGTTTTCTTTAATTTATTTGTTCAATTCGAATGCAACTAATAATGAGAATTTTAGTTTGTAATTTTGTTCGTAGTTAATGTAAAATCCACGAGTTTAAAAAAAATAATAATAATTAAAATAGAGATAGAGAGTTAAGTTACCTTGCTGCAGTATGTCGGAGTAGGGGTGTCGTCGTCATCGGGTCTAGAGTTGAGTGGTCAGTGTGGATCTCGAGTTCACTGGAAATTTGGGTCGCCATGGTTGCTCTGTGAAGGAAAAGAAAGCGAAAAGACTAGAAATGAAAAAACTAATCTGGTTCACGAGTAGAATAAAGAAAGGAAAAGATATTAAGTTTTAAAACATTTTGGTTAAATCACTTGTCAGGCCACTAGTTTTTAGGAGTTTTATATTTTGTTCATATATATTAATGATTAAATCACGCATAAGGACCCCATGTTCAGTGTGCTTTATTCTTTGGTCCTAGCAGGGTAAAATCACTTTTTAGCTCCCTTATTTTAATGCCTTTTGCACTCTGGTCATATATTTTGTTATGTGTTTCGAAAATGAATATTGATTTTAATAATCTTCGAATTTAGCCACTTTTATTTTAATTTTTTTATTCGGATCCTTGTTTATTTTTTATTTAGCTATTATTTTATGTTTTATTACATTTTAGTCAACATAATTATATTTTATTACAATTTAGGCTCATGTATTTATTTTAAATTGATTGTTGAGGATCTTATTTGTTCATATTTATTTATTAGGCCTTTTACTTTAATCCTTTAATTTTCTGTTTGTGCTATTTTAGTACTTTATTTTTTTTCTATTTAATCTATTAAGTTTCTGTTTTTCTCTTGCAGTCATTCCTATAATTAATTCGATCTGTGAATTTTATATTTCTATTTTTTTATTTTTTATATAAATTCTCTTTCACTCCCTTTTATTTATTTATTTACCTATTTTATATTTTATCTTTTAATACTAACTCTTTGTCTTTGTTGGTTTTATTTTTTTACTTTATTTATGATTTTTAGGGATAGTTTTAATTGATCAAAAATGTAAATAATTATGATCGAATTTTTAAATTTTAATTTTAATTTTAATTTTTGTAATTAAGACAATCGATAAATTAAATGGTACCGAAAGGGTAGTTCAAGGGTGCTAATCATTCCTTGACTGTAACCGACTCCCGAGCCCGATATATTTATGGTAAAACGCAGATCAGGTAAGATGGTATCCGATCAACCTAAATATATTTTTTAAATGATCGGTGGCGACTCCTAATATTTTATTTCAAGTCGAAGCTAAATTTCGGGTCCACTCGAAAGGCGGTTGCGACAAAAATGAAGAGGGTGTAAAAGAAGATTAGAAAGAAGATGCGCCTTCATTGTCTTTATCAGGTAAGAAAAAGAAAAAAAAATGAAAGTCTTCTAAGAAGATTGAAAATTCCTTCAGTGCATCATTGCTCGAGGAAGAGGATGAAGGAGACCTCCCTGTACTTGAATCCACCACTGCTGCTGTTGATGATAACGATGATGATTCCTTCAGCAACACCCATTCCCATTACTACATCTTCTTGAGCAGTCCTTCCACTCTTATTCTTCTTCTTGAGTTCTTGTTCTTTGAAGTTTCAACTTCCTCTTCACTCTTGTTTTTAGTTTTAGAATCACTAGTTTCAACATTACTGGTTCCAAAAATCGAGTGTTCAGTTTCCACCATGTCTGAAACTTCACTTTGCAGCTCGCCTCATCACCCAAAGCTGCAAATGCAACACTGCTTTTCTTCTTAAATGTCTTCTTCTTCTTACCAGAAAATACAGTAAAGCAAAAGTAGCATTTATTTTAAATGTAATTAAAAGCAGCTTTTATTTTAAATGTAAATCCTATGTGTCTGGGAAAAATATTAAAATAAACCACATTATCATAATGTAATTGAAAAAACGATTTAGTGATTAAAAAAATTCAATTTATAAAGTGCAGTGAGCAAATTAAAAAAATTGAGAATACAATGAGTAAAATAAGAGAGAGAGTAAAGTTTGATACGTAAACGTATAATTTACCCTAAAAAGTTACTAATATTTTTAAAAGGAAAATATGATCCATTTAAAATTAACATAAATTACACGAAATTATATTGACTTTTAGATAGGTCTGTATTTTATTATTGAACTTTAAATTTATATAAGTATATTGTTGTCAAAAAAATTATATAAGTATATTAATGAAATTCAGTTTTGAGTTTAATTATATCACGTAATAATTATTTTTAAATGATATATCGATGTAGACATAAATTCCATTAAAATAATGATGTAGATACTAAAATAATATTATTTAAATAAATGAAAAATGAAGATTCCAACTAACGTAGTATTATAGTCTATCATCATTCATACTATTGTATCACTTGTCATTTGTACCTTTACTCTCATCACTCACACCTAAAATAAATTAAAATTAAATGGTGACGAGATATATTTTTAATTGATTATTAATTTTTGTAATGAAGTTAATAATTTAGGGTAAATTAAATAATAATTTGAACTTAAGAGAATAAAGCTTTCAAAAAAATATTATATTGAATAGCTCGGTATAAATAACATATTTTAAGAGATAATGGTGTATTTAGGTCTTAGTCATTTTAAATTTAGGAGGATAATAAATTAAGGGCAAAGTACATAAATAATCATTAAATTTTATTCTTTCTCTTTGTTCACAAAAGTTTATTTTTTTTAATTTACTCATTAAATTTTTTAATTGCTCCTATTTTGATCACTCTGTCGTTAACTATTTAACGATATTATAACATGTCATGAGCATTAAATTGACATCGTTTTGAAAAAAATCAATTCTACACAAACGATATCACTTCGAATCCTCTATAAAATTCTTTTTTTTTTCTTTATTTTTCCTTCCTCTCATCTTCTCTCTCACCTCCTAAACACAAATCTGATGCCCTTTTCATAAAAAATTACACCAAAGTTAATGGATATAAGCCAAAACTCTTTGATTTTCTTTGTTTCCAAACGTCTTTTTCCATCGTTAAATCAATGCAAAATCAAAATATAATGGTCTCCTCCCTTTCGCCTCTCTCTATTTTATAGTGGTCTTCATTTTCCTTTTTTAACTTTTTTTAATGTTATTGGTGGCTACGATATTGTGTTTGATCTAATATTTAAGTTGGTGTTCAGTTTCAGTAAGGGATTAAAATGGGTTTGGTGGTAGTGAATTAGAGGTGGCTAAGAGAGTGAAATGAGTGAAATGGTGGATTCTGGTAGTTTCAATAACTCTTGGACTTTTTTTTGTTTCCAAATGTCTTCCTTCATCGTTAGATCAATGCCAATTCTCACTTTCGTCCATCTTTCTTTATACTGTTCTTCATTTCCTTGTATAGAATGATAGAGGGCAAGTGAGGGGTATTGTTATACAAGTTTTTGTCTTAGATCTTCGGTTCCTTTCTATTGAATGACTAGCTTAGTCCTCCCCCCCAATTTGAGATGTTTTATCGTATGAGGTAATTGAGCTGCGTTTCTGTCTGTTAGCTTGGTAATGTGCTTAATTGTCCATGACGATTATAACAAAGTCCATGACGATAAGCTTCAACCTCCATGGCTACTGGCGATCAATGCCAAGTTGCTTCAGAAGGAGTTTTTGTCAGCCAGGAACCTTGCAAATGGCGGAGTGCGACAGCCTTATCATCCATCGACAATTCTTGTTCGTGTTGAAGATGAACGGTGGATTCCCTGAGAACCAGGTGTTGTCAAGGTGAATGTGTTTGGATGCTATTGGTTTAATTGCTCAAGACTAGGCAGGGTTGCCTTTAGGTGGGATGACTCTCTGTCTCCAAATTGTATCGAATCTGGTCTCGCGGAGATTCATGCATTTGTTGCCGGATAGAATTTTGCTCGTGAAAATCACTGGCAACGAGTGATCTTTGAGTTGGACTCTGCTATGGTGATTAACAAAAGCTGCATAGTGATATGAATGATTTGTTCACCCTGGGTTATTACTTGAAGGAAGCTCGTGATATCTTGGATAGCAATGTTTTGTTCATTGTTGTAACAAAGTTGCGCATAAGTTAGCTTTTTTAGGCTCTTCACTTTGGGAGTGCATTTTTCTTTTACTCGGTTTGTCACAATATTATAGCTTCTGATTTATCACATGACATTGTTCTGAGTAATATACTTCCTTTAAGAACTCATAGGTCTTACAAGGGGTTTTTAAAGAGGTCATCATTTTCAAAAAATAAGATCACATAAGTATCATATAAGGAAATATTAAAATTTAACCAATAAACTCGAACAAAGATATCTACAAATAGGTTTGATCGCGTTAGCAAACTAACCACAAAAGAGAATAAAGTTACTAAAATACCATCGATAAGCGTCATCTTAATCAGTCGTAATGATGTCAAATCATCCATTAAAAAAATAAGTGAAAACAATAATCAAACGGTCAGCAAACATGCCAAAAAACAGAAGAAAACGCACTATAAAAGGAAATGAAAATATGATCTAAACATACTTATTGAAAATAAAAATAAAAACAAAAGAAAATAAAAGACAATAAAAATATCGACAATCAATATTGAAGCTGATGCTATCATCAATCAATAAAGATAAAAAAATAAACAACATATTAATAAGAAAAAACTAATTATCGGTTAAAATTAATAAATTAGGTTATCAATGGATGTGAATACTAATAAATTATAAATGGATGTGATGTTATTAATAACATGGATAAAACATCACATGGTACATCATAATACGGAATTATATTTTATTAATATAAGATGATTATATTATAGTATATATTTCAAAGATTTTTAATAATTTGATAATAAAAATTTATCACTCTTGCAATATAGATTTTCGAATTTGAGACTTTTAAAAATAATAACTATTCATTAATCACTAAGATAACTTAGATCGTACATCTAAAATTAAATCTTTAAATTATAAGAATTAAATTTTAAATTATAAACTCAACATAATATGAAAACTTCACTTTATATTATATTGGATTAATACAAAAATAAGTAGTCAAACTATGTCTCGAAAAACGTTTTGTTACATAAAGATTTTTTTTTCTAAAAATAGGTGTCTAATATATTTTCAGTTATATTATTAGATGTTTACTGTTATATTTTTATTTTTAACAATAAAAAATTTATTTTTTAATTTTTTAAAACTTAATTTATTTATAAAAAACCCAAAAATTTATTGATATTATAAAAAAACTCCTAAAAACTAAAATATCTCATTTTAACCCCATTATCAACCATCGACGATCATCTCTGGCTATCATCGTCATCGTCGAACGGTTAGATTTTGATCGGAATTGCACGATAGTTCGAATGATAGTGGTGGTGTGACTTATGGACGTTGGAATCAACTGGAATCGATGAAGAACAATGATGATGACTTAAAATCTGATGAACCTTTAAACATTTCTCCATGGCAAACAGTGACAAATTACGATGAAAGACTGACGAAGATTTGATTAGGGATCGACGTCGATGCTGATAATGGTGTCAATGACGATCATGACTGACTGATCGACGCTACGTAAGGGGGAAGGGAGAGCGAAAAGCACAAGTTGCTGGTTTTTTTAATAAAAATATTTTTATATTTTTAAATTATAAAAAACGTGACACGTATTACTTAACGAATATTTTTAACGATAATTAACGTCGCCTAAAAATGTAACATTTAAAACATTAGACATTTATTTTTAACAAAAAAAATTATTTAGGCACTAAACTGTTTTTCTTTTGCACTCTTTTTTGTATTAAGCCTATTATATTCGTTCGGATAAATTACACTGTTCCTCACTGAACTTTACTCTCTCTCATATTTTCCTCACCCAACTTTCAATTTGCTCACTGAACTTTACAGATTGAATCATTTTGCTCACTCTGTCGTTAAATAGTTAACGACGTTATGACATGACATAAACATCAAAACGATGTCGTTTTGAAAAACTCAGTTGGTAGAGCACAAGGTTCTAAACCCTGAGGTCGTGGGATCAAGTCCCACGGAGGGCATTTCATAATTTGGAGGTCTCCTACGGAAGCTGCTCTCAACCTGGTGTTGGGGGCAGCCTACTATCTTACCTCCCCCTTACCCCATACATATGGGAAAAAAGGGACAGCCAAATATACAACAAAACAACATTGTTTTGAATCCTATATTTAAAGTACAACGAGTAAAATAGAAGAGAGAGTAACGTTTAGTGAGAAATTGTGTAATTTACCATTTTTTCTTTCTCTTCTTCATTTTCTCTCCGTTAGCCAGCACATCATTTTCATTCCAGCCATCGTCCACCATCATTGAGGGTGGTTTTTTGGTCTCAAATTTCATGGGTTGGTTTGTCTCGACCCCTAAATTCAAATATGGTGGTTTTTTTTATCGGAAAATGCCTTAAAACCAGTGAATTTGGACTGAAATATTTAGACCTTCTCATTTTCAATCTCAATTTGTGGACTTCGGAGAAAATTTTGACAAAATGGAGGTCGGATTCGAACTCAAGTTGTCAAGGCGAAGCGACCCATGAAATTTGGGACCGAACGACTACCATATACAGGTGTTGACCTTAGCTGACGGTAAAACCCGACAACCTTCTATTTTTATTTAATATTTTTTTGTTATTTTATATTAAAAAATAATAAAAAATACCACATCATTCAAACGTTAGAAAAAAAGGGGAATGAGCAAAATGATTTAATTTATAAGTTTAGTGAGCAAATTGAAAGTTAGGTGAGGAACATAGGAGATAGAGTATACTTTAGTGAGAAACGGTGTAATTTACTCTATTTGTTCCAAAGTGGTATTCTCTCTTTCCTTTGCCCGGTCGCATTTCAACTTCAATTCGTTTTTAGGGTTTCAGATCTCTTTGTCTCAGGTAACTTTTTACAATTTCCTATTTATCAGTTTTCCTTTAATCAAGTTTTCGGATTTATAATTATTCTAACGACTTCCCAAATCGATCAGTTTTCTTCACTTTCTAATCCTTTGTTTCCCACTCCATTCCTTGCACTCAATTTATCGGTGAAGAAACAGGGCGTTGGATTTGAAATGTCGAGGTTCCATGTTGGTGGTAAAGTAGTTGACAAAGTCGATTTGTTTAAAAAGAAACACACAGCATGGCGATTAGACGTTTGGCCTTTCGCAATGCTTTATTTGCTTTGGTTAACTATGGTAGTTCCTAGCATAGATTTCGTTGATGCAGCCATCGTCTTTGGCGGCCTTGTTGTCACTCACATATTGGTCTTGCTTTTCACGGCTTGGTCCGTGGATTTCAAGTGTTTTGTTCAATATAGCAAGGTGATAAAGATTCTATTGCAATTCCGGTCCGGTACAAGTGTAGGATTGATTTACTTATTTATTTTTTGAATCTTTTAATATAATGGTGTGCACAGGTTAATAATATTCACCATGCTGATATCTGCAAAATTACTCCGGTGAAGTTTTGTGGTTCGAAGGAGGTAGTGCCACTTCATATTCGTAAGCAGGCAAGTTACTATCTCTCTTTTATTTATTTATTTGTTTACATTTTAAGTATGCATGTATTATCTAGTTTACTTTTGTTTCTTGCTTTTTATTTTCTATTATGCAATTTGAGAAGCAGTTTGCGCTTTTCAATGGAAAAATTGTTGTATTAGTATTATTAGAAGTAGCAGTAGCATACTAGTATTTGGTTTCCTCTTTCTGCAGAACCAAATGCATTTTTTTTGATAAAAAGGAAGGCATCGTTAAAAACCCCCTTCATAACCGTCCAGCAACAAAGACTCAACGGACATTGGAAGGAGGAAAAGAGTGCCTTAGAAATTTTATTGCATAAGAACCAATTACAATAAGATCATACTACCACCCAAAAACTATGGCAGCCCACTCAACTCATTGCAAAACAGCAGTACCTACATGAATATGTTTATACCCTACAACAAAACCAACTCATATGATGATCAACCATTACAAACAAAAATCATTCCCTAATGTTCCCGAAATACCAAAAATAGAAAAACAACAACCAAATTAATTCCCCATCATTTAACCAATCCCTTGTTTGGCAAGTTTATCCGCTTCACAATTTGCTACTCTGGGTACATGACGGACAATGACCCCTTTATTGACCACGATGTCTGCAATGTCTTTAACAATGGATAGAAACATCGGAGTGGAGATAGCTGGATTTTTTATCCATTCCACTGCCACTGCACTATCGGACTCCAAAATAATCCTTTGATTAACCGACAAATCCGAATCCAAGAACAGATTCAAACCTCTCTTCACTGCCATCAATTCTGCCATAATAGGAGGACCGGATCCAACTTGTTCTGAGAACGAACCCAACATCACTCCTTTCTCATCTCTTAAAAGTCCACCAATTCCTCCCTTCGACCACCACCTGTCCATAGCACCATCTACATTCAGTTTAACAAAACCCGTAGGTGGAGGAGACCAACTGACTACCTTTTGCGATATCTTTTCGTCGAACATAACACGATCAGCTAGCGGCAGATCCCCCTCAAGACTATCAAAAGAGACTATCAATTTGGGAAATTTTGAAGAAAACCATGATGCCACTCTATACCTTGATAGAAAAGATAACCAAATGCATGGTTTAAGTTTTATATAAAGTATTTGTGCCAGAATTGGTTTTGCATTATACAATTTTCCTTTTGGGAATTTTGTTTGTATAATATGTGTGATATAATTATGGCCTTTCTGTTTGCCCTCGTCTTTTTCCCCTTATTTGGATCTGAAGCCTTTCTTCCCTTTTTAACCCTCTTATTTCACATGAAATGTGCGATTCAGATTTTGCTTCAGGTGCTCCTATTTTTCCTGTCCTTTCCTCTTCACATTGGGGTTCTTAAACTTTTCTTTGATTTATTGCATAGGTAGCAAGTTCTTCATCCGCAAAAGATGTGGAGGAGATTTACTTTGATTTCAGGAAGCAGTGCTTCATCTATTCTAAGGAGGCGGATACCTTTTGCAAGCTTCCATATCCTACCAAGGAAACATTTGGTTATTACATAAAATGTACTGGCCATGGCTCTGATGCTAAAGTTCTTGCTGCAACTGAAAAATGGGGACGCAATGTGTATGTTGCTATCATAATAATGTTCACTCTAGCCTTTCAATTTTTTTTATTTGACTTGTCCTGGATATACACGACTAATGAAAGTAACCTTGTGATAGTAGCCTACTGCGCTTAGCAATGGATTAATGGTTTTGCTGTTGGATTCTTTGGAGTGTTAATATTGCCTTGCTCTATTGTTTTAATTTTGTTTTTATTCTTACCTAATTTAATTTACAGAGTACAATTCTTTCCCCCCATCAATTTTCTATGATTCTTCAGACATATCAGTTTTTTGAACTTATGATTTATGGAACCACATTTGTAGACTATAACAATCTGGGTTATGTTCTATTTTTTTAATAATAATATGATTGTTTTATGTTGACATGGTTGTGTTTCTATAATGCAGATTTGAATATCCACAACCTACTTTTCAGAAATTAATGAAAGAACATTGCATGGAGCCCTTTTTTGTCTTTCAGGTTTTCCCTTTGTTCAAAATGTCTTTAAAATGTAGAGAATTCTTTCCCTGATGACCAAGTTTCTTTTCTTGTGGCATTTTTATCTTGCTTTCTGTAGGTCTTCTGTGTTGGTCTTTGGTGTCTTGATGAGTATTGGTATTACAGTTTGTTCACCTTATTCATGCTGTTCATGTTTGAGTCAACAATGGCAAAAAGCCGGTTGAAGACTTTAAGTGAGTTAAGACGCGTTAGAGTGGACAGCCAGACTCTAATGGTGCATCGATGTGGGAAGTATGTTTCTGTAAACATCAGCTTATTGTTTCGTATAGTGTGTGTGTGATTTTTTTTATTGCTATTATTGTTACTACTATTTTTAAGCTTTTCCAGAGTTTTAGATTTATCATTCAAACTATGGGAGTTGCAGGTGGGTGAAACTATCTGGAACTGATCTATTGCCTGGGGATGTTGTCTCCGTTGGTCGTTCATCTGGTCAAAACGAAGAAGATAAGTCTGTTCCTGCAGACATGCTTATACTATCGGGAAGTGCCATTGTGAATGAAGCCATTCTCACAGGCGAGTCTACTCCCCAATGGAAGGTGGATCTCTTCTTCTTAATTCCTTTATTGTTTCCTATTTTAATATTCAATATTGATCCCTTAGGCTTCTGATATTTATGTTTAGTTGTGTAAAATCATTTTTTGTGGAAGTTCAATTATTGAATGTAAAGTTTCTGTCGTAGAACTAATTATATTTCTCTTTAATAGTCAGTATTGCAATCTTATAAGTTTGACTTGAAAATTTTGTATTGTCTAAGCCTACTTTTGCTTTTGCGTTTAAATGCTTTCCCTATGTTTTTCGATTTTATTTTAGATCAATTGGTTTGTATAAATGTTGCACTTCATATGGGGTTGTTTTCCACATGAATTCTCTCATAGGAGCTGACTAGAGAAAAACCTTGTTCAGTAGCATTTGAACAGTAACAGTTTATATGAGGTAAAACTTTTATCCTAGGTTTCTATAGCAGGCAGGGGTATTGAGGATAAGCTATCTTCCAAGCGTGACAAGAATCATATTTTGTTTGGAGGGACTAAAATATTGCAGCACACATCTGATAAGGTAGGTATACCAGAATTTAGTTATTAACATATCTCATGTTTATTCCCTTCATTTATAATTCTATATATCTAATTTGAGCCAGAGCTTCCCTCTGAGAACTCCGGATGGTGGTTGCTTGGCTGTAGTTCTGCGCACTGGGTTTGAAACAAGTCAAGGAAAACTTATGAGAACAATTTTGTTTTCTACAGAGAGGGTAATTTCTTATTGGTGCTTGCTCAATATTAGTTTAAGTTTTTGGTTTATTTATATCCATCTTGTATTTATTTTCAGTAGTTTATTTTCAATATATGTGCTGTAGGTTACTGCTAACAGCTGGGAAAGTGGCCTCTTTATCTTATTTCTTGTTGTATTTGCAATAATTGCTGCTGGTTATGTACTTAAAAAGGTAAAGTAATTCTTCTTGAGGTAGTGAAAACACTATCAGGGTTACATATTTGGTAGGTATGTGATAATAATTCCATTTTTACATGTAGGGGCTGGAAGATCCCACAAGAAGCAAATACAAGCTCTTCCTTAGTTGTTCTTTTATTATTACTTCTGTGATTCCCCCAGAGCTACCGATGGAATTATCAATAGCTGTCAATACATCTTTAATTGCCCTTGCACGGCGTGGAATATTTTGTACTGAGCCTTTCCGAATTCCATTTGCTGGAAAGGTTTGTGGGATTTATTCCTTATCTGGGCTAAAGGCCTGGCAATTTTGCGTGAAATAGTTAAAGAAGATAGATTGTAGCTTTAGCATTCATGGTTACAGGCTATGTACTATTTTCTTGTATTTCTATTCTTTGTTTTGGCTTGATTTTGTAGTAATTGATGCATTATATTGATTTCAGTACTTGCTGTTTATTCCACAGGTTGACATATGTTGTTTTGATAAAACTGGAACATTGACATCAGATGATATGGTATGCTACTGACAGAGCAAGAAGTGATTTTCTATAATGTTTTATTCCCATTTAATGAATTCATTTTCATTGCTCTTTTCCAGGAGTTCTCTGGAGTCGTTGGGTTAAATGACAGTTCAGAATTAGAATCTGATATGACTAACGTTCCTTCCCGCACAGTTGAGATTCTGGCTTCTTGTCATGCCTTGGTGTTTGTAGACAACAAGCTGGTACTTGAATTTATTAAGCAAATATTATAATTCCGTATTTGGCTTCTTCCTTGTAATTACTTTTTGGAATGCTACTTTATCTTCTCTATCTGATGATAAGTAGTTTTCTAAATTATGATTGGAGGTTATGGTAAACCAGTATTTTTTGTCTAATGTCTCAATTGTCAGGGCAGTTTTTTCCATTGTTACAAATAGGTTATGTAGTTTGTGGAATGCTAACTGGATTGCAAAGTATTACCTATCTGATACATATTAAAAATTTTAGAAGACCACAATGGCAATGGAACCTTTTACTTTTAAATTAGGCATTTATAAAAATCTTGCATGTCTACATTTTAGCTTTATGTTTATAGAATTATGTAATTCATTCTCATCAAGATTATGAGTTTTGATATATCTGCTCCTGGTGTGAGCATATTAAATGTCTTCGAGTGCCCTGTGTTGGATTCTCCTTTATGCCATCAATTACACTTACGATTTTGGTTGAAGTTATGTGTATTTTTCAATTGTAAGTTACTTTAGTTTCACAAATGCTCGTAGGTCGGTGATCCTCTTGAGAAGGCTGCACTAAAAGGAATTGATTGGAGTTATAAATCTGATGAGAAGGCTATTCCAAAAAAGTAATTTGCTTGCCCACTAGTAAATTTTGCTTCTATTAGTGATTCTTATGTTAGCACTTTCATTTATACTCTTTTATTTTGAGCTGCCTTATAGCTTTTGGTGCCTTTTCATGCATTCCTGATTCTTTTCGTACTTCACACAAGTTTAAGTAGTGTATTACCCCTTCTAGGGGAAGAAAGAGATTCCTGAAAAATTCTGAAAACGGGAAAACAGAGTTTCATCCTCGAATTGAAAATGCTTGAATTTCCAATGCAAGCCTTAAACATTTTTCTTTTTGTTAATGCTGTTTGCAAATACTTTGTTGGATTGTATGTTAACGAACATTGGAAGGAAGAAAAGAGTACCTCAAATTTTATTGATAAAATACCCGATACAAAAGACACCACGGAATATCCTCTCACGGTGATGTACACCATTACAACAAACACCTTAACCTCATATAACCTCATCCAAAGCCACAGTCTAAACACCTTACTTCTAATTACACCACCAACAGTAGGAATAAAACAGCGCAACAGAACATAATACAAATTAAAAGCAACACCTACAACCATATAGACTAAAACAACCACAATTGAAGAGACAAGATCTAATGAGAATCGTCTTCTTCAGGAGCCCAAGAGTTTGGTTTGAATGAAGGCTCTATCTCATGCACCATGACCTTGAAGAAGTTGTCACAAACCTTCAATTCCACCATCGCATCAATTCTCGCATCAGCCTTTGTAAGGACTTGAATTTTTGCCCGATCAAAGGATGATGGAGACTGACAACTTTCGTCGATAGCTAGTAATAAACCCCACTTATCAGCAATGTTCTTGAAAGTATCCCAATTCCATGTGTGAAAAGGAACACCCTCACAAACTAACCATACTCGACGACACTCCATTACCAAACTCTCTGACCAAGCTTCGACTATGGAGAACCACTCTGCGAGAATCTTTGATTTATCGTTCTTCACACTTCTCAAGGAAGCATTGTCTTCGAAAATCATTAAAATTGCATTACCTGCAGCTCTCGTTAAGGTGAAGTCAGTGAGGCCTTTCGTTTGCATTTGTCTGGCGAGATGACCAATTTGACAAAGTCCTTGCACCACCCCACTAGACAATTGCTCAACACCTGAAGTTTTTCTTCATCTATAACACCTTCAACTTTAAAATGATTCTTCCTCGAAACATCCTTCGTCCCGGACTTGCGAAGAACACTTGTCGAGGACTTTCTCCAATAGGAATGTCGAGGTTTGAATTTAGCGAAAGAAACACCAATTTTTTTGCCGTCGATACGAGAGCCATTCATTTTTGAGATCGCTCTCCTAGCTTCTTCGATTGATGCGAAGCGAATAAAACCAAAGCGAACTCCTTTTGAGTTCCTTTTATTTGGGATAAAAGCATCAAGTACACGACCGTGGGAGCAAAATAAAGCTCCAAGCCTCTTCCAATGAATCTTCTCGGGTAAATTTTCAACAAATATCGTGTAGCAGCTATACTTGTCATTATTGCACACTTTTGTGGTGGACTCCTTGGTTCCCTCGTGGACACCATCTGCAGCAGATTTTTCATCGCAACACCCATTTTTACCAGTCACATGAAGACTAGGAGATGCTACAGAAGCTGAATTTGGCATTGGCAGAACAGGAGGAACATGATCACATCCATACTTGTCTAAAGCATCAGAAGCTGTAACTATTCCTCTTTTAACAACAAGATTCTTCCTTGCCATCTCAATGTGCAAAAGGGACTTCAACTTATCATCAAAAACCATTTTTTGAAGTGCATCCTTGGCAGCAACTGCAAAATCTGCATTTGAGAGGAGAGCGAAACCCTTAGGCTTTTCTCCCTTGAAGCTCACTTGCGAAGCTTCAAAACCTGGAAGCCATCTCAGTAGATTTTGCAGCTCTCTCTCTTTGACATCTTCAGGCATACCCATAATGAATATCGTACGAACCTCGTCATGATGAGAAGGGTGAGATTGCGGAGAAGGCGCAGCTGCAGAGGGCAGAGGAACTTGGACCGGAGGTCCCTGCTGATGACAAGGGTGGATTCCAGCACCCGACATTAGAGGAAAACTTAGTGACCTGACGTAAAATCCCTGTCGCGCGCCCGATTATGGTGAATGCTGTAACTGGCCGGCGAAGAAGAGGAGGGTGGAAGGGATGAAGCGAGTCGGATAGGAAGATCTTGAACTTTAGATAAGGTGGAATAGCGTATTCTTCCTTCAACGAAACTCTCAGACTTAATCTGGATCGTGAAAACAGTGACTACCGGTGAGGAATAGAAGGGCAGAAGTGATGGAAAGAGTCCGACAGGCAGATCTTGGTCCTGAGTGAAGGAGGAACTACGAGTTGACCTTCAACGAAACCCTCAGAGATGAAAAATATCGGGAGAATAACTTGGCAGAACCATGACTTGTTCTGCTTTGTCGAACCGGTCAAAGGCAGACTCACGGGGAATGGCAGCAAGTCTGAACGCTAGGATAGAAAGGATTAGATCGTGAGTGTACGACGAGCCCGGAGGTATGACGGTGAACTGACGATGGCCGGCGGCTGAAATCAGAGAAGAACGACGATTAGATCTGCGTCGAATGAATTACTTACTCGAAAATCTAATCTCAAAAATGAAATCAGAGTGAGGAGACGTTCTTCCTGAAGAAAAGTGGCGGCGAACAGACGACAGAGTGTGGCGGCGGCCGGCGAACTGCAGACGGCGGATGTCGGACGACAGACAGTGGTCGGCGATGATAAACGACGGCGGGCGACAATGGTAAAGATGAGCTGAGATGAAGAATGAAAATAAAAGTCACCTTGAACCAAGAGAGAAGCGGGAGCTTCTCTCACTAGGTTTGAAATTTAAAAAAAAATGATAAGTACAAGTGTAATATAAGATGGTTATCGTGCCACTGAAAAATTTATCAATAGTAGCTGATAATGGGTGGTGGATTCCTAGATAGTATCTGCATAGATGGATTAAGTCTGTTGATAAAGCTAGGATTGACAGATTTTTGCTGCTCCGTTTTACGTTTGTAATTTTATGTATGGTAAGTTTTATCTAATCTGCTGGGTTATTGATTCAGTGGTCCAGATTTCCTTACAAAACACTGTTTAATGTTTGGAACCTGCATGTTAATATTTAACACCATATTCTCATTAGAGTCCAATTACAGTGTATTGCATGTTTGTGTTTCATGCACTATATGAATATATCTTGTTTACCTGCATTTTGTGATTTTAATTATTCATTATTTTAGAAGCCTGTTTCTTTATAAAGTTATGGTCTAGCTCACTTATCTTATATCTTATGCATTTCAGAGGGAGCGGCAATCCTGTGCAGATTGTGCAGAGGCACCATTTTGCATCGCACTTGAAACGAATGGCAGTTGTTGTTCATGTTCAGGAGGAGTTTTTTGCTTTTGTCAAGGTCTATTAGCTATTGTCTTTTTTTCTTTTAATTGTTTTAATGATCTATTGTTTTGCTATCAGCTTCTTGCCAGTTACACCCTGTTCATAGAATTCTGAATTGTAGGTGTTATTCTTTTTTTTTTTATAAGAATGTGGCCTCATTAAAAACCCCCTTCATAACCATTTAGTTCCGAAAAACTCAATAGTCATAGGAAGGAGGAAAAGAGTAACTAAATTTTATTACCAGAAATTAGGATTACAACCAGAAACAAAATAGATAGAGTACATAGGTTCCCGTACAAACACCCAAAACAGGACTCCTAAATAACCGAAACAAAGACGACTCCTGACACTATCCTATACCAGATTTTGCTAAGCCATCAGCTTCATCATTAGTACATCTCTTAACCAGGGTAGTTATAACATTGAATTGCAACATAGTCTTCTAAATAGCTCTAACCAAATCAGCATAGTGAACCGGACTAGTCTGCGGGTTATTTATCCACTTTAAAGCAGTAGATGAATCACTCTCTAAAATCAGACTCCCCTTTTCCCTCCACTCTGAATTAATAAACAAGTTTAAGCCTTCTTGGATCGCAATAATCTCTGCTATGATCGGGGTGTAATACCCTAACCCGTACCCGACCCGGATACGAGTCCGATGTGTCACATTGACTTTTCAAACTTTGACTCTTGACAAAATTCAAAGAAAATTTAAAACTTTAATTAAAGTAAAAGCAGTTTATTTACATAACTTGACCACACTAACTAAAATTAATCAGAGCATATTAACTCAATCCTTTAGTACATGCCAATTATATTCAAAATAACCAAAATCATTTAAATCATCTATTTTCTGATCTGAAATTTGTAAGGGAGATGCTGACCCGGCTTGCTCTCTTAGCTTTTCTTCTAGCTTTCCGGAACCTACGTGTGAAACACTCACACGCTAAGTCGATGACTTAGTGAGACAAATAAAAATTATAATGCACTTAATAACATTTAACAATGCATGCATGTTTCATTCTATCATGCTATACTAAATCACCTTATTTCATCATAGCATACAAAATCTTATCAGATTACTTAACAAAATATACCTACATACACATAAAGCATCATCAACAGTTTATCTTTTAATCACATACTTTTATACTTAAACCCCTTAATCAAACAATATACACACACACAACATCATATCATTTCTACAACATTTATCATATCACAAACATATATTTGTTATTATCTCCTGATTAGCCCATGGACATATGTGAGAACTATAGGTATGTGAGTCTATAGAGGTTGTGCACTAATGCTGTTACCACAGCTCGTATAATTGCACCGAAGTGTCGCGTAGAATTTGCACCGTAGTGCCATATAAGATTGTCCATAAGGACCACATATAAATTCCTTAAGAACCATATACATATACCAATGATCAAGTAAGTGTCTCAAAAGACCTCATACATGCTCCAAAGAATACATATACGTCCCGAAAGACCACGTAGAAAATTCCTTAAGAATCATATACATATGCTAAAGACCAAATATGTGTTGCAAAGGACCTCATAGATGTTCCATAGGATACCTATATGTCCCGAAGGACCGCGTAGACCCTCGACTCTTGGCATGCCAACTATACCCCAAAGCTCTCAGGACACATAACATGGGCACTATCTTTTATATCCTTGCACATATTCATGTAAACATATCACATATTCATATAAGCTCGTAGCTTCATTCACACATACATGTAATCACGTAGTTCATGTCAATTCTCATATGATTTCATATTCATATAATCACGTAATTCACATACACATAGCACATTTTCATGTAATTCGCAGATATCCCTTAGCTTATATCTCTTGATCATTTAATTATAACTTCTTATCACATATCTCATAGTCATGTCTTCATATATTCATTTCATCACACATGCTCATAGTTTCTGGTCATATGATTCACATTCTCTGACTTATCTCTTATGATCTGGTAATCACTACACTTATTTCATATAATTTATCACCGAATAATTCACATATAAACACCTAGATCACTTTCACATAGCTTATATAAGTTTCCTGAATCCTTTCATATTACCTGATAATGTATATCATATAGGTATTTAATAACTTATCTCATTTCGTCTACTTTATGCTTTATTTCTTTGTATTCCCTTAGATTATATAATTTATGTCGTATTTCTAAACATATATATTACACTTAATCATATTTTATTTATATACTACTTTAATCCATTTAATTAATTCAATTTCATATATTCCTTATAACCTTTTCATATAACTCCATAGATCTTTAGCATATAATTTATCCTATATATATACATATCATCGCTTTATATTCAAGTTCCCTAATTGATGTATTATTCCCATTCCATTCTATAATTCAATCTTATTTAGTTTCCTCAATTCTCATTAAATCAAATAACTCAATTTTACTAATTCTCATAACCATGTATTCACATAGTCTTATATTTCATTATCTTATTACATATATTTATTCTCCTATGATTCTTCATAAACCTCTATTTCCATTTCCCTACATCTCTTGACTTATCTTCTATATTCATATAATTTCATAACTTATTTGATATTCTCTCATTAACACTTAATAGTGTTTGTACATAAACCACATAGCACATACAAAACATATCAATTCATATAATCAAGCATACATACACTCATATTCAACTCATGCCTTTAATCATGAATTCATATGTAACTCTTCAGGAAATAGACTCATCGCAAGTCTTCTTCCCATCACCCATCATATACTATTGAATATGCACTCACCTGGCCTCACTAGTCAATTCCAATCTCTTATCTTTCCCTTTGATCGATCTTACTTGACAATGATTCCGGAACTCGTTCAGGCTCTGAATCTACATAATTATACATTTTAAGGCAATTATTAGATACCTACACCTTGTAATTTGATACTAGAAACTTAACCGAACTCATTAAACCAATAATCACTTTTTCTTTTAGGGGGAATCGGTTCCCCAAGGACATTCTGGAATTTCTGGTTCGGTTGAGGGGGTATCGATTCCCCTTTGAATGGGTACCGATTCCCCTTGCCCAGAAATCATGTTTTGAGCTCGAGAATCACTTCATTTTCAGTTCCACACTTTCTATTTCACTTCCTTTAATATTCTTAACTCAAATATACATACTTAAACTAATTTATACCCATTAATTTCATCTTAAACCTCAAAATTCTATTCTCCATATAGAAATCAATAATCATACCAAATTTTCCATGTTACCCAAACTTAATTCTAACACTTCTAACTTCTTATTCTCATAGATGACAAGTCAAATTCAACTTCCAATTTGAGTAATGAATTCTATTCTAATATTTCATTCAAAAACTCTTAATCTTTAATCTCTCCTAATTCCACCATCCTTTGTTTTTAAGATGATTTAAGCTTTCCTTAAGCTTAATTATCATCCAATGATCATAACCAAATCCTAAATTCAGCTAAATATCAACTAACAAGAGATCTTACCTTTGCTTATGGCTTCACGGTGGAAAAGAAGAGAATGAAGAAGAGAAGTCTGGAACTCTCTCATATTTCCCACGTTTTATAATACTCAAAAAGGGAAGATAAAAATCTTTCCCATGAAAAGGCCATTTTGCCCCTTTAGTTCATCCATCTTTGCTATTTAATCCAATATTAAAATTCTTTACTTAAATCCCGAGACTTTTAATTTATTTCTAAATTGAGCACAAAACTTTCAAAATTTGCAATTTAGTCACTGACCCTAATTTGGGATGTTACACGGGGGGCCTGGACCAGTCGCTCTTGAGAAAGAACTCAACCTATTATTTTCAGCATCCCGGAGTACACCCCCAATACCACTACACCTCCAATCAAAATTTACAGCCCCATCCACATTCATTTTAAAGAAACCCGTAGGTGGTGGACACCACTTTGGCTTATTCATTCTCAATTTTGGAGGGGCACCGTTATAATTTGCCAAGGTTAAATCACCCACCAGACAGTCAACTTGGATATTGAGATCATTGAATTTAACCAAGAACCAAGAAGCCACCCTATACTTAACCAAGAAGAAAAGATTAGCCTTATCCAGTCTACCATCCTCAAACACAATATGATTCCTGCAATTCCAAACAGTCCACAAAACAGCACCCGGAATAAGTTTCCAAATATCAAAATTTGGATTTAACTCAAACCATGATAGCAGAAAACCTTTAGGATTATCTGGAAAAACAGAAAATAAATTCCACATTCGAAGGATGCGCATCCAAATTTCCCACACAGTTTGACACGAAAAGAGCAAATGATTAACCGACTCCTGCTCCAAACCACAAAACGTGCATAGAGAATCTTGAATTCCTTGGACACCCCTACTCAATAAATTAGTCTTAACAGCCAGCTTCTGATGTACCACCTTCCAAAGAAAAACCTCAACTTTGGGAGGTAATAACCCTCTCTAAACAAGCTTTGACCATGACAAATCTGGTTCGGACAAGCTGGAAATTAGGATACTGCATGACTTAACCGAAAACACACCCTCACCATTTCCTTTCCAAATGAAACAGTCTTTAGTCTCTAATCCAGGCTGAAATGAATCCAACAACGACATCGGTTCAATCCATTGATCAATTTCACTATCCATCAAATTTCTCCTCAAGTGAATGTCCCAACTCCACCTCCCATTGCTAACATTTTTAAATTCTGCAATGAACCCATCCTTTTTAACCGACAAAGAAAACATCCTGGAAAATTTGATCTTCAAAGGGATGTTGCCTAACCAACTATCATGCCAAAATCTAATTGAATCTCCCTTTCTCACCTGTAAAATATGGTGATTACGAAAGCATAATCCGACGGTGTCATTCGACCAATAATTATTGATGACTCCTTTCCAAATCCAAGAAGCATTGGTAGGCAATTCCTTGTTCAAAACAATAGATTTCCTATCAACATTATATTTGCAACATAAAATCTTTTTCCACCAAGAATCCTTCTCTGTCCCAAATTTGGAAACCCATTTTCCCGATAGAGCCCTATTCCGCAGTTTTAAATTTGAGATACCCAAACCCCCAAATTCTTTCTTTTTGCATACTAGCGACCAATTAACCCAGTGGATCCTTTTCTTCTGTACTGTGGTCCCCCACAAAAAATTGGCCATGATAGATTCCAGCTTCTTTCGAATACCCACAGGCATTTTAAAAAAAGACATGTAAAAATTTGGGAGTGTATCCAGGACCGATTTTACAAGAACAACTCTTCCCGCAAGCGATAACGACCCTATTTCCCACCCTGCAAGCTTCTGATAAAATTTATTCACTATCGGTTACCACATAGATACAGAATTCCGCATTGCGCCCAAAGGAAGCCCCAGATAATCCGTCGGAAATTCACCACGAATACACCCAATAGAATTTGCCCAATCCTCAACTATTTGATCTTCTATATTTATCCCAAAAATCTTGCTTTTCAATAGATTTAGCTTCAAACCTGTACACAATTCAAAGACAACCAAAACCTTCTTAATATTCTTCAATTGACCTTATGAGGCTCTGCAGAAAATTATCAGATCATCAGCGAATTGTAAGTGAGAAAGTGTAAAAGATGAATTATCTCGGCCTATCTGAAAACCATCAAACAACCCCAAGTCGACTGCTTTAGAAAGCAAAAGGTTTAGAAATTCTCCCACAAGATTAAAAAGAAGTGGATATAAGGAACATCCTTGGCGTAGTGAAATGAAATAAAACTATCACAAACATTTCTATGCCAAATCAGAAGCATCACACCTGCAACAAACATTGTTTTTGCTTAGGAATGTTTGAAGCACTGTACCCATTAAGGGTTGACATTGTTATGTATGATAGTTAAAGCTATATTTCTCCTCCCTTTTCCATATGCCATCTGATTAAGGGGTAATAATTGGGCCTTCCATAATGCATTTGCTAGCTTTCATAAGTTGATATATGCCATGTAAAGTAGTTATTTAGAAAGAAGAAACTGTTTAACATTGTTTTCTCATTAGCGTGAACTTATGTTTGTAGGGTGCACCTGAGACTATCCAAGATAGACTCGTTGATTTGCCTCCTACATATGTTGAAACCTACAAGAAATATACACGACAAGGGTCTCGTGTCCTGGCCCTAGCTTACAAGTCTCTTCCAGATATGACAGTAAGTTTTATATGGATTCAATATTGAACATGCTCCCGGTGTCTTTTTCTTGTTATTTTTATTTCTTTCCTTTTCTCAAGCAACATAAGATGTTGTGCAGTAGCTATGAATCTCATAACATTGGTAGCAATATTGTTAGTTTATAACTGATTGCTGGGTTATACTTCTGCCCCCACCCCCTCCTTGTGAGAGCTTCAATAAATCTAAATTCGCTTGTAATAGAATTATTTGTTCCAACAATTGGAAACATTTCCAACAAATTTCATGGTGGACAGTTCCTTTGCAATAACATGGCCTCTTTTTAGGGTAGAAAAATGAGAAGGAAAAAGAAGTGATTTGACCGGTATCAGCTGTGTAATTCAGTTTTAACTAATTAGCCAACTGAATTAATTCATTTTGTCACTGAAATTATTCTTGTCAGTTATCGGACTTAATCTCAGGCATATCAGTTTTTGGATAGATTGATCATTTGAAAGCTGAAAGGCCTGACATTTTATCTGAAACTAGTAAAACACATTCTTAATCTATTCACATAATCTTAATTTGTTTAAGTATATGAGCTTTATTTTCTAGAGATCCAATTTGTTAGAATTTTTGTAAGTTTGAACTTTATGAACTTTTTGTTTAATGAAAACTTCAGTATAATTCAGGTATACGAAAATCATGATAGAATTAAATGAAACATTTTTTTTTGGTTAAGGGTTGATTTCAAAGATTTTCTATAGGTTCTGTAAAATAATACTAACCCCATGAATTCAGTTTTAACCTAAGCGACTAAATTCCTTATGGGTTATAGTTGTACTCCCAAGTCCTAACCACTTTTTTTACTTGGCCATGGACTCACTCTGGTGCCAAAATCTTTCAACACTTTAATAAGTTTTAGATTAGTTGAAACTAGTTTTTATTTGGAATTGGCTCTCTCCTTTTTCACCCTAGGACATTATTAGATAATCTCAAATCTAGATTAGAGACCTTGATCATGAAAAGTGTTTAGAGTTTAGACACCCTCTTCCTGAGGATAAAACCAGCATTATATAATATAATAAGTTTCTTAAAATGCATGACGAACCATAAAGGCTTGCAGTTTTAACTTCTTTCTTTTCCTTGTAGATTTGTACAGCCTTCTGATCTCATGTGTTGTCATGTCTCCTGTAGGTTAGTGAAGCTAGAAGCATGGAGAGGGATACTGTAGAATCTGGCCTCACATTTGCTGGTTTTGCAGTAAGCATTAAGCAATGAATTCTTTCATCTTTGTACAGTTTTTTGGGGGGTTTTGTTTGCTGAACACTCTTGCCCTGTTTAGATGTTTAGATCAATATTTGATATTAGCTACCTTTTTTCACTGACTTCTCAAAACTTAATTTTCAGGTATTTAACTGTCCTATTAGAGCAGACTCTTCCACTATTCTATCTGAATTAAAGAATTCTTCACATGATTTGGTAAGTGGCGTTGTCTTTTAGTCATATCTTTTTTAAGGTTGTTGTGTTGTTCCACTGTTAAAGTGATAAAGATCGTGATTGATTTGAAAAATTGTAAATCTTGAAATTTCTCCTATTGCAATCATTTAAATCTCTTTGCTATAGGAAATTGTGCCAGATCATAAATCTCGACTTGTTTCTCATTTTCTCTAATAATCGCCAAAACCTGGGCAGATTGGATTTTGGCCCCCTAAGAGAATGTTCATAGTACTTTATTTTTTCCATGCCCTTCCTGTTTTCCATGTTTTTTTATAAGATTTGAAGGCCTCATTAAAAACCTCCTTCTTGATTAATGGAGCTTAGAAGCTTCTTAATCAGCAGCAGGAGGAAAAGAGTGCCTTATAATTTCATTATAGAAAATAATAATTACAACCTTGGAAAATCTATTCCAAATAACCCTTACAACAATCAACAAACCCCATCCGAACAGGAACCAGAAAACCAAACTGAAAAAGCCAACGACAAATCATCCTATACCAGCCTTTGCTAAAGCATCAGCATCCATATTAGCTGTCCTTGCAACCCATCTAACAACCCCCCAAAATTCTAAGACTATCAACTATATCTCTAACAATGAAACCATATACAACTGGACATGAATCAACATTGTTGATCCAGTCTACTGCAACCCTGCTATCACTCTCAACAATCAGCCTATCTTTAACCCTCCCTTGAAAAGAGGCAAAGAAAGAAATACCCCTTTGAATAGCTTTAAGTTCCTTCAATGTCGGAGGTCCCGAACCAGCAGGCTCCTGAAAAGAACCTAGGATTGCACCAGAATGATCCCTCAAAAGACCTCCAAGACCTGATTTCTTACAATCACTGCTAGTGGCTGCATCCACATTCAATTTGATGAAACCCATAGGGGGAGGTAATCAAGGGATTATAGAAGACTTCAAGAATTTGTAGGGCGAGTAAGAATCCCCTATAGAAGGATCAGAAATCAAAGAGTCCTTAGGAATAGAAACATCCTTATGCTTTGCTAGGAACCAAGAAGCAAGCCTAACTCTTGTTAAGAAGAATAGTTTTGTCTGATCAAGCTTCCCCCTTCAAAAACAATAAAATTTCTGATTTTCCAAATAGTCCAAATAACAGCCCCAGGAATGAAAGTCCATATCGCAGAATTAGATTTCAACTCATCCCAAGCTAGGAGAAATTTTTTTGCTTCTGCAGGAAAAATAGAACTAAACCTCCAAAATTTTAGAAATTTGTTCCACAAAGACCACGCAACCGAACAAGTGAAGAATAAATGCGAGGAAGTTTCTTCAACCATTCTACAAAGAGGGCATAAATCATCCTCAATACCTTGAACACCTCTTTTAACCAATTCGGTTTTAAAAGCTATTTTATGAAGCACAATTTGCCACACTAATGTTTCAACTCTAGGGGGAACCAATCCTCTCCAAACAATTTTATTCCAGAAATGAACATCTTCTGAACCTGATGCACACCTCTTAACACAAGAACTGACTGTAAAAACACCATCCCCACTGCCTTTCCAAATCAAACCATCACTGGAATCTTTAGACAGAGAAAAAGAAGAAATGATGCTCACCAAATTACACCATTGTTCAAGCTCCCAATCATTTAAATTTCTTCTTACTTGAACATCCCAAATCCAGCCCGATGAAAGAAATTCCCCAAACTCACAAAGTTTACCATATTTATTAGTAGAAAGCGAAAACAGTCTAGGAAACAAAATCTGGAACGGATAATCAGCAGCCCAACTGTCTTGCCAAAATCGAACATGCTTACCATTTCCAACATGAAAACTGCACAAACTAAGAAACTTAGAACCAAAGGAGTCTTGCTTGTAATGGTTGTTAACCAGTGTTCTCCATAACCAGGAAGATTGAGGTGAAATCTTTCTATCAAACAGTAACCTTGAGGAATCAATTTTGTATTTGCTACATATAAATTTCCTCCAAACAGAGCTTCTCTCATTTGCAAACCTCCAAGACCATTTCCCTAGTAGTGCTCTGTTCATACAAATCAGATTCCGAACTCCCAAGCCTCCCTCATTCTTTGATCTGTAGACATCATCCCATTTAACCCATTGTATCTTCTTTATACCATTGCCCCCTCCCCATAAAAAATTAGACATAATTGAATTGAGAGACTTAAGGATTGAAGCTGGAATCTTGAACATAGACAAAAAATACGTAGGCATGAGGATAGAACCGATTTGATCAATACCAATCTCCCTGTTTTCCATGTTCGATTTGTTCTTTCCTATGATTCATGTTTTCCTTTGAGAACGGGAAATACTTTGTTCCATTGGTGTAACATATCACTGTGGGGGGTTTTAGGGCTAGTGGAAAATACTTGCAATTGCAAGTGTGCTCTGTATGCATTACTATCTCAAGTGTGCCCGTATGCATTACTATCTCAAGTGTGCCTGTATGCATTACTATCTCACCTTCCTTCCCTAAGTGGTGAATTCCTAGATTGGGGACTTAACTTTGTGTTTCTCTGAAAACAAATTTTCTTAATTTTAGGTGATGATAACTGGTGATCAAGCCTTGACAGCTTGCCATGTTGCTGGCCAAGTTCATATTGTGTCTAAACCAGCATTGATTCTTGGTGCAGTGAAGAATAGTAAAGTTTACGAATGGGTATCACCAGATGAGACGGAGAGGATTCCCTACAGGTTATCTTTCTTGGGTTACTGCTTTTTTCTGACATATAATTTCCCTCTAGGTTTTTACTTGGTTTAAATTCTGAAACTTGCCCATCATAAATATTGGTTCTTCCATATATATATCTAGGAGTTCAAGCTCCATTAATCAAGAAGGGGTTTTTTAATGAGACCTGTTATTCCTATATATATATATATATATATATATATATATATATCTAGGTTCTTCTCCGGGCCTGTATATCTTGTTTTGATAATACTATTTCTTTTCTGGAATAGTCATTGAATTGCTGATTAGGTGTGTTGAACTCCACCTTTCATTCTTCTAGTTGACTGATCAAAGGATTTTACCTGATATCAGTGAGAACGAGGTTGAAGCTTTGTCTGAGACTCATGATCTTTGTATTGGAGGTGACTGCGTTGAAATGTTACAAGAGACTTGTGCTATTTTACGAGTGATTCCTTTTGTTAAGGTTGCAACTCTACCATCTATTTGTTATTGGTTTTCTGCATCACTTTGCCCTAGTTATTGACATCACAATGTCATTGTAGGTTTTTGCTAGAGTTGCTCCAGAGCAGAAAGAACTTATCATGACCACTTTCAAGACAGTGGGAAGGTTGACTTTAATGTGTGGTGATGGGACCAATGATGTTGGAGCTCTTAAGCAGGTAATATTTTACTACAACTGTTGGTTTCTTAATTTATCTCTTAAGCAGGTGATGTTTTAACATGTTTATTGTGCAACCATTATGTTTAAGGCCTTTTAGGTTTGTGAAAATATTTTTGCATCCGTATTTAGCACCATGTATCGATTGCCATCAGTTGTCAATCTACCCATTAACCAAAAGAAAACCAATCATATAGGGATCAGCTCAATTAAGCCTGAACTAGTTGACAGGATCTGTTCTATGAGCTGTCCCAGACAGTTTTTTTTTCTTTATTACCATCTGTCTGGATACCTTGTAGGATTAATTTGGTCAGTCAGTTGTTTTGGCTATGAGGTGGATCTGTATCTTTTATCTTTTTCTATGTGGTCCTGATGAAGTTAAATTGAAGTTCCAAATTTTTTCTAGTTTTTATTGTAAATGCATGTCAGGTTTATACAATTTCTTTAAATAAATTTACAATATACATGAAAGCTTTTTGTTATTATTTTGGGTTTTAGTTGCAGAACTACAATGTTTACAATTTTCTGGTTATATTGATAGAATAAGATGTTTTTTCTTCTCTCCTAAGGACGGCTTTGTCTTATTAACAATTTGTATCTGTATTTTCGTATGAAATGTTCTTCTACCCGTTTGTAACACCCTACCTTTTGTTCAGGCCCATGTAGGTGTCGCTCTATTGAACGCAGTGCCTCCAACTAAAAGTGAAAGCTCTTCATCGGGAACATCTAAAGATGGAAGCACAAAATCCTTGAAGTCGAAGAAATCGAAACCCAGTGTAGAAGCAACAGGCAGTTCAGAAGCCTCTTCGAAAGGAAGAGTTGCCACCAGATCAGAATCTAGCAACCTTACAGCCAGTAATCGACATCTTACTGCTGCTGAGAAGCAACGACAGAAGCTGAAGAAGATGATGGATGAGCTGAATGAGGAGGGTGATGGTCGCTCAGCTCCTATTGTCAAACTGGGGGATGCCTCGATGGCATCACCATTTACAGCAAAGCATGCATCAGTTGCTCCAACTACTGACATAATTCGTCAAGGACGCAGCACCCTTGTGACTACCCTTCAGATGTTCAAGATACTCGGCCTTAACTGCCTTGCTACGGCTTATGTTTTAAGTGTGATGTACTTGGATGGCGTCAAGCTGGGTGACATCCAGGCAACGATTAGCGGTGTATTTACAGCTGCTTTTTTCCTGTTCATCTCACATGCTCGCCCGCTGCCCACCCTTTCTGCTGCACGGCCCCACCCAAATATTTTCTGCTTCTATGTCTTCCTTTCTCTCATGGGACAGTTTGCAATGCACCTGCTTTTCTTGATTTATTCTGTGAAAGAGGCTGAGAAGTACATGCCTGAGGAATGTATTGAGCCAGACTCTGGGTTTCACCCTAATCTAGTGAACACGGTTTCGTACATGGTGAGCATGATGCTTCAGGTGGCAACGTTTGCAGTGAACTATATGGGCCATCCTTTCAACCAGAGCATCCCCGAAAACAAACCTTTCTTGTATGCGCTTGGAGCTGCATCGGGGTTCTTTGTGGTCATAACTTCTGATCTATTTAGGGACTTGAATGATTGGTTGAGCCTGGTTCCTTTGCCGACGGGTTTGAGGGATAAGCTCTTGCTGTGGGCTCTAACGATGTTTCTGGGCTGCTATGCGTGGGAGAGGTTGTTAAGATGGGCTTTCCCTGGTAAAATCCCGGCTTGGAGGAAGCGTCAGCGCGTGGCTGCTGCTGGTTCAGAGAAGAAGCTTGTCTAAGTGGACACTGAACAGAGAATTGACCTGGAGAATTCTCCTCTGCTTATGGTGGTGTGGGTATTTTTGAAAAATGCTGGCGCTGGTGAGATTATTAAATTTAGCGAATTAGCTCTCCAGGTATTCAACTTTGATCTGGTTAAATCACATTGCCTAATCCTTTAGAATTGTGGAATTTGTGTGGAACAATATTTTTGTAGAGGAGGCAGTGATTCTTTAGGTAAAGTACAGACCTCAAATTTTGTTTTGGCTCAGCCGACTTGAAAGAAAGAACAGTATCGACACGATTAAAAAATAATACATTGTAGTTGAACTTACAGGCCGGAAACATAAATTAATTATATGCTATTGACACGTTGCATTCAAATTCTTGGTCTATTATTTGCATCTCATGTCATGTCATGAGAGCCTAGAATTTAAGACGTGCGTACTACTCCCGGTAGGTATGCTAATTTTATATTTTTGAACGATCAAAGTTCACTTTTTTCCCCAAACTCTAGATCTACCTTTTTTTAAAATATTTTTTCTCATGTCATATTCGACTGCAATATCTACCTCAATTTCTTTGAAACTTTTTTTTAAGTTGATTTAAATTAACTTTAAATTTTCTTTATTTACAGTTGTATAATTTTTATTTCCTTAATTCTAAATAATATTTTTCTCAAAATGAATTTATGTAATTATATCAAATAATGTGTCAATATTAAGCTAGTTTGTCATTGGAAGTAAACATTATTCTAAGCTTATCACATTGACATAAATTTAAATACCATTATTCTTAATTACGATACAATAACTAGTGTCGTTGCTATTATTATTATTATGTTTTAGTCTCTCTAAAATTAAACTCATCGATTATCCAAAAGGTCTCTAATTATGTATTGAATATCAAATGGATAAGAAAAACTAAATCCAAAACTATTCATATGCCACAATTTTTATGATAATTGTACAAATATATTATTATTATTATTAAAATGTATAAACACTTATCATATATTTTATTATCATTAAAAAAACACATACCTTATTATTTATATAGGTTGATTTTTAAAATGATTTTTTAAAGTATAATAATATTTTATATTTTCATATATTTATATTTATATACAAACATTTTTTTATCAAATTGCGGAATTAATAGTTGATTTTTATTTTATTGAACCAAAGTTCTTTTTGTAAGAAGTATATATGTTAGCGAATTAATTATATCTTTTAAGAAGTAACGTGTACTGTTTAGTGTAATTTATCCGAAGGAAAAACACTGAAATTGTAGTTCCGCCTGAAAGCGTAATTAACTATTTAACTAGTTAACTGTCTCCCCCAAGTCACTTTTCTCCTGATTCGTTGCTTCTCTACTAGGTGTTCTGGCATTACCATGAATTCCGGCATGGACCCTAACGACGACATCCCCAATCACAGTCCCAGAATCTTCGACCGTTACGCCTCCTCCTCCTTCGACGACTCGCAGCCGCCCTACCCTTCCCTCCATTCCACCAACCGACGCCTTGACTACATGATCCAATTCCTTGACCGCAATCTTCTACCTCAACAATCTTCTCGTCACAAGTCCTCCATGCCCGAGTTTGTCGCTAAAGGCGGCGGCCAAGGCATTTTCGCGCTGCCTGAGCGCAAACCCCTCCACCCTAATCGCCCTCCCTACCTCGAGGTTCGACCGCACCCCCTCAGGGAGACCCAATTCGGATGCTTTCTGAAAACGATCGCCTGCACCGACCGGCAACTTTGGGCGGGCGGCGAGAGCGGGGCGGTTAGGGTTTGGGAATTGAAAGATTTGTACGAGGAAGGTGAGGAGGCGGCGGCGGCGCCGTTTAGGGAATCATTGGCGATATCATCAAATGGGACTGGGGATGCAGCGGTGATTTGTATAGTGCAGGACGTGGGGAATGGAGTGGTTTGGAGCGGGCATAGAGATGGAAAGATCAGAGGGTGGAAGATCGATTGTGAGAGTGGTGGGTTTAAGGAAGGGTGGTGTTGGCAGGCTCATCGAGGCCCAGTGCTGTCCATGGTTTTCACTTCTTACGGTCTGTTGACACTTTTGCTTTTTCTCTACTACTGATATGTTACGGTTTTTGTTTTTTGTTCCTGTTAATGTGGATCTACTGCTATAAACATTTACAAGAAATGTGCTACATGCTATTCTGATGGACGGTTGGTTAAGAATACATCAGCATATTTTTAAATTTTGGAAGTTTTAATTGTCATCATCTTGCCTTTTTGCCTTTTCCAATTTTAATTCTGAAAAGCAAGGAGAAAAGATCTAGAATTTCATTTCTGGAAATTCATGACAAACTGTTTATTCATAAAACCCTAAAATATAGATATCAAGAAGAGCAGAATGTCTCTTTGAGAACTGTTTCTGCATCTCTACCCCAAGTTGCCTGTTACAATTGCTGCCTGCATCTACCGGTAAGAGTGATGATATCTTTTGACTTTTTCTGTAATTTTTGTTTTTGTTTCACTGTGGTTCAGGGGATCTGTGGTCTGGTTCAGAAGGGGGTAATATCAGGATTTGGCCATGGGAAGATATTCAAAATGCACTCTCTTTGACAATGGAAGAACGGCATATGACTTCTTTGTTAATGGGGAGATCATTTATTGATCTTAGGAGTCAAATCGCTGTAAATGGCTTCAGTTCAATATTAAATTCAGATATCAAGTGCCTTCTGTCTGATAATATTCGAGCTAAAGTATGGAGTTCTGGCTATCTTTCCTTTGCATTGTGGTATGTCTAAACCATGAAATCTGCACCCTTAAAATTAACAAAGTTATTTTGTTATATGTGTGGTTCTTTGATAAATAATAAGCTATATAGGCCTTCAACCCATTTATTGTTAGTTTATATGTGGACCCTTGTACCTCGCTAATACACTGTTCTTCTGCTCACTTTAATCTGTTATTAAATATTTCAACCAGCCATCATCACCCCTTGACCGCTTAAAAGTGTCGGAAGAAGTTATTCCGATGACAAAAAGGCTATCGCCATTTAATATTTGTAATGAAATCAAAAGTCAAAACTGTGACAGATAAGGAGATAATTGTCTCATTTTTGTGAAAAATGTGACATGAAAGGATTTACTGTGACGTGTGGAGTGGAGTTGTTAAAACTTGTAATTTTCTGTCCAAATATGGGGATGGCTTTTGAAATTATAATTAGCAGATCAGTTGAGTTTTATCCCAGATGTTGATTGTATGCTGTTCCTGTTTGTAGGCTAGGAGGATTTAGAGATTCTTAATGTATTCTTGTTTACTTTTTAGATATTTGAGGTTACGAAAACATGTTGCACAATTAGAATTTCTAGTTATTTTTCTTTATTTTGCTTCACACTGCTCTTGTAAATGAGTTTCATATATTTATTTTTTCTCCTTTTCTGTTTCTTTTTGTTGGGTTTTGATAGAATTGTAAAATCTCAGGGATGCTCGTACGAGGGATTTACTCAAAGTTTTCAACATTGATGGTCAAATTGAAAATAGAGCAGATTTGTCATTAGTTCCAGATTTTTCTGTGGAAGATGAGATAAAGATGAAGGTTGTTACAAGTACAAAGAAGGAAAAAACACAAAGTTCCTTTGGTTTCTTTCAGCAGTCACGTAATGCTATCATGGGAGCAGCCGATGCTGTTCGCCGAGTTGCAGCAAAAGGGGGCTTTGTTGATGATAGCCGGAAGATTGAAGCACTCACTATAACTATTGATGGGATGATTTGGGTTGGTTGTGCGAATGGCTTGCTCATCCAGTGGGATGGAAATGGAAATCGTATTCAAGATATTCAGCTTCATTCTTCTGCTGTTCTATGCTTATGCAGTTTTGGATCAAAAATATGGGTGGGTTATACTAGTGGTATTGTCCATACTCTAGACCTTGATGGTAATAAGCTTGGAGAATGGGTTGCTCACAACAGTTCTGTACTGACAATGGCCACTGGTGCTGGTTATATTTACACCCTGGCTAAGCATGGTGGGATACGTGGATGGAGTATCACATCCCCTGGAGCTCTTGATGGCATACTGTATTCAGAATTGACTGCAAAAGGATTTCTCTATACAAGGATAGAAAATTTAACTATCTTAACTGGTACATGGAATGTTGGGCAGGGTCGAGCATCTAAGAGCTCGCTTGAGTCTTGGCTACATTCGGCTGTTTCAGACGTTGGAATTATTGTTATTGGATTGCAAGAAGTTGAAATGGGTGCTGGTTTTCTTGCAATGTCTGCAGTGCGAGAATCTGTAAGATATCTTCTTCGTGGTTTGCAGGGCATTAATGCTGTATGAGCTTAGCATTATGATTGTAGAGTTTAGTGTTTCAGAAACAAAGAATGGGCCTCAGTTTCTGTATTGATTTCTGTAGAACGTGATCTCTTTGAGTCAGCAACACATGTTAAATAAATGCTGTTTCATAACATAATCATGCAAGGATTGGAATGTCTGGGTTTCAGTAGGACAAAATGTTTTGTAGATCAATTGTACCTTATAGCTTGTGTTAGGTGGAATGCATCTGTCTTATGTTACTAGTAATAAAGAGGAAAGGTGCATGTTAGGTTCAAGGGTAATTATAAATCATTGCACAGACTTGTGAGAATGAAAAGAAGGGGGTGGGGGCGTTTACACACTATGTTTGGATTAACAATAGTAAAAGAAAAGAAAGGGAGGCTAAATAAAAGAGGGGAGGTTAAAGAAAGGAGAGTGTAGCATATTATCTTGTTTGGATAGGTAAAATTATTTAAGGACAGTAAAGTTATTTTATTAATTTTTGTTTGGTTAAGCTGTGGAAAGGAAAGAATATGATTAATTATAGTGTATTTTTACAATTATAACCTTTTCATAAAATGATTTATAGAAGAAAATGAGGATGTTCACTTTCCTTTCCCTAGCTTTGCCCGCCAAATTGAGGAAATTAAAATTTAACCTTTCCCTTGTTTGGATCATCCTTTCCCTTACATAAATGGTCCAAACAAGGGAAAGGGGATCCTTTCCCTTGCTTTCCTTTCCTTTCCCTTATCTAACATTGATCCAAACATAGAGTCAGGGACAAGTTTTATGATTCACTGTTGTCATTTGCTTAAACAAGCCAAGGATCTAGTAGTTGAAACAGGAAAGTTGAGCTTCCAAGGAAGAGGATTAAGAAGAAATATGGAAAAGAAAAAAGAACTAGATACCTAAGCAACTTATGTTTATTATTTAGTTTTCTTGGAAAGCCTTCGTGTTTAGTTACTTTTCCATTCAGAGATACGGCAGAGTGACCACTTTATGCTGAAATCAATTTCTATCTTTAGCAATGGGGCAGAAATACTAAAGGTGACAGAGGACTTATAACTTTAGTTAGTTTAATATCAGCTGGAATGATGCAGGTTTAATTTTTGCCTTCCTATAAAGCCTGCAGTATTTTCCCTATCAAACTAATCTGTATGTATAATTTGTTCAGTCTGGGAGTTTGTAATGGACCTTTCCTAAAAGGAACTATGGCCAAGAAGGAGAGCAGGAATGAAAATAGAAATTATAGAAAAGAAGGATTAAAATCTTCCCCAGAAATGCCTGCAATTTTAACCATAACTATAAATATATTATTGAAGCTACATGTTCACAAAATAAAGGGATAATTATTGTGCTATATACAATGAGTTCTGCATACAAATTCCGTTTTTCAACCCTTTATTTATAATCATTTTCTAACCTCTCCTATTTACCACAGGTGGGGATTGACGGGAGTGCTATTGGACAGTGGTGGTTGGATATGATAGATGATGCTTTGCATGATATGATGGAAAGAAAGTCAAAAGGTCTGATGAGAAAACAATTGCATCCACTGAGAAGATTTGAACGTGCTGGATCTAGGCAGTTGGCAGGCATGCTTATTGCTGTTTGGTGAGTGCCCATCATGACAAGATATTGGACTACTTGTTGAGTTTATAGGACTATTTGTTCATATGACTTGTTTCTTGCAAGCCTGAAAGGTATTTCAGGATTGCTATAACTTTTTTGTTCTAATTTCTTTATTTTATTTTGTGTGAAAAATCAGCAACCCTATAATGAATAAGATTTATACTAAAACTAAAGGATTTGCGTACAAAACCATTTGTCAAAAGTCAAAACTCTAGTGCAAGGATATCTCACTTTTGTATTTTCATTTTCTTTTGCAGTAAGAAAAGTTTATTTTTTTGTGCTTTTACTCCAGAAAATTTTATAAAGGGTTGTTTTTGGGATTCTTCCTAGAGAAAATTCTAAGAAAATATCTTTTCGATTAAGATCCATTCTTTTCTAAAATTTTGATTTTGAATTCATTTCAGTTTATCACAATGATGGTATTCCTTTATTCAAAACTGTGGTAATTCTGTTTAAATGAATAACCTTTAAACAATGCTGTCTGTTATTTGTTTTCTTTCTCAAATCAATGTGGAACGAGAGTGGTAAAGAGATTGTGCAGTTTTAATGATGAATTTGACTTCAATGCCCATGCTTGCATTGTCATTAAAGGAACTGTCTCAGAATATTTCGCAGACTAGGCTTCTAAGCGAGCACTTAGATCATTCTATTCTATTTACTTACCAAGTAAACTTTTTTTTTTGGAATAAAATACAATAGGAGAAAATATTAGTTCCTAAGAATTTTCATTTTTAAAAGGTAAATAGAAAAGTTATTCAAGCTTCCTCTGATTAAATGATTTGAATCCCATAAGAAACCTTCTGTCGTAATATGCTAGGACTAGTCTTGTTATGGATCTCTTTTTTTTTTCTTAATCATTTACACGAGTCTCCTTTCATATTTTATTAGTTCTTGTTTCCTTATTTTTTTTATATTACTTGTTGAATTTATGTTTTAGGGTAAAGGATAATCTTAAACCACATGTTGGGGATATTGATGCTTCTGCAGTTCCATGCGGCTTTGGGCGTGCTATTGGTAACAAGGTATTATTCTTTCTTAAATAGGCATGATATGCAAGCAATATGGTTCTATGTAACCGAGATATTAAGAAATATTACTATAATTAATGTATACACATAATCTTATGCCTAAATAATTTGGTTCTATATATTGTAGATATCAATAAATAAGCATAATCTCATGCATCATGTGGAAGTATATTTTCTTCATTATAAATGTATATCATACACTCTGATATTAAATCGAGCTAGAGTAATGTGGAAAGTGGAAACAGAAATATGGTTTTTTCTTAGTATTCTGGTGATTCTTAGATTAAGGTCAGGAAAATAGATTATAATTGCCTATGAGAAGAACTTTGTCACTGTTTTTTTTCCTACTGTGTAGTTCTTAAATTAATAAGCACAATTTATTAAATCATTAAAAGAGTTATACTTCTCTCATTGGATATGTAGTTTGCCTGTGATTGGCTATAAAAAGTCACAAGAAAGAAAATACATTGTTTTTGACTTGTGAAATAAAGTTTGTTTAGGAATGATAACTTTATCAATTGATAGGTTTTCCTTTAACAATAATATACATTTGATTGTTCACCCAGGGAGCTGTTGGTTTAAGACTAAGAGTGTATGACAAGATTTTTTGCTTTGTTAATTGTCACTTTGCTGCTCATTTGGAAGCCGTCGGTCGTCGAAATGCTGATTTTGACCATGTATATCGTACAATGTCATTTGGTCGACCATCTAATCTCTTCAATGCTGGTGCTGGTATGGTGTTGTACCTGTTATTTTGTTGCACGCTTGCCTGGTCAATATATTTATTTTGGCTTGTTTATAAATCTAGCTTGCTATTGGTCCTTTCTATTGCAGCTGGTGCTTCGTCGGCTGTTCAAATGGCTCGTGGAGCTAATGTACGTATATGCTATGGTTTTGTTTCACTTGCCTTCTAAAGTATTCTTCATTTCCGGTTAGTGTGTGAGAGTTGATGCTTATACAGGCTATGGGTGCCCAGTCTGTTGAAGGAATGCCTGAATTATCTGAGGCAGACATGATTGTATTTCTTGGTGATTTTAATTATCGTCTTGATGATGTGTCATATGATGAAGCAAGAGATTTTATATCTCAAAGAAGCTTTGATTGGCTTAGAGAAAGGGATCAACTCCGAACAGAGATGGAAGCTGGAAATGTTTTCCAGGGGATGCGAGAAGCAGCAATTACTTTTGCTCCCACGTACAAATTTGATAAACATGTAGCTGGTTTATCAGGTACTTTATATGTTATGAATTCCTCATCTTGTTTCTAAACTTAATATTAGTCTATTAGTGTTTGTTTGTTTTACCTTTGACTCTGTACAATTTATGATTCATAAAGTGGTTCAGTGATTGCTTTTGTTAAAGTTTTAAGTAGTCTATTAAGATATTTTTCACAAGGGGCTTAGGAAAAAGTGTTTCTTTGTAGTGAAAGGTATTATTATTATTATTATTCCTAGGAATTTTAATGTATTTGATTGGCTAAAATTACATTTTTTAATGCTTATTTTAAAGGTTATGATTCTGGTGAAAAGAAACGCATTCCTGCCTGGTGTGACAGAATCTTATACCGAGATAGCCGGCAAACTTTGGGATCTGAATGCAGTTTAGAGTGTCCTGTTGTATCTTCTGTATCACAGTAAGTTCTATTGATTTCTATTTTGGCAATGTTTAGGAATTGTTTAATATCTTTACAATAACCTTATGCTCTTATTGACCTCATAATCTGTTGTGATTCTTTCTGGTGAGGACAGTGCTTTAACAGTCTATGTGGTTATCAACTTTTTTAAAACGATTTCAAACATTTAGCAATTTTTAGTCTTTTATCTGAGATCTGAACTGACTGAATCATTTATTCACAGCTTTTTGAATTTGTTTCAAATCCATATATCCTGTCAACTCTTTGTCAGAATATGAACAGAATTTTTATGTTATGTCCACTAAAGTGCCTCATGGGGAATTCGATAGTATGCTAACATCATGTCGATGGATAAATGGATTTAGAACAGATGTAGATATTGAAATTTTAGGATTGTGTTTGAAAAGGTCATGGCAGACTAATGGTTTTTCTTGTCTTTCACCCCCTTTCTGTTCCTTTTTTGGAATATGGGGTAAGTTGGTTAGCATTTACCCATTTGAACATGCAGCTTTTTTTTTCAGGGCAGACTTGCAATCTCTTATCATCTCTTTATACATTTGTAATTATCTTGAATAAATCCTGATATATCCTCTTGAATAGGTATGAGTCTTGCATGGATGTGACAGACAGTGATCACAAGCCTGTCATTTGCATATTTTCTGTTGAAATTGCCCACATTGACGAGTCAGTTAGGAGACAAGAATTTGGAGATATAGTGCGATCAAATGAGGAATTTAGATGCAAGCTTCAAGAATTATGCAAAATTCCAGAAACAATTGTCAGCACCAACAATATACTCCTCCAAAACCAGGATACATCAATTTTGCGCATAACAAATAAATGCAAGGAAAGCATTGCTTTGTTCGAAATAGTTTGCCAAGGTGAATCTACAATCAAGGATGATGAGCAGGCATCATATCATCATCCAAGAGGTTCCTTTGGCCTTCCACGGTGGCTTCAGGTAGGTTTTCTTGTTTTAGGTGGGTTGTTGTTTCTAGCAGGTGCTTAAGGTTGGGTTTGATTGAAAAGAAAGGATAAGAATTGGTGTTGGGTCCATATTGCTAGGGTTTTGAAATCATTTATATTGAAAGAATCAGTTGATGGAACATGGATTTGGAATACGCAATGGTTGCCTTTGGAGCTACATATGTATCTAACTTTTCGATCTAATGTGTTTTACCATCAGTGTGCTTCGGATGCAGCCTTGATTATATTTTGATCAAATTTGAACTGCTGCAGATTTATAGAGCAGATTAAAATTGGTTTAGGGGCTTTTGGCAGCCTGTTTTGTGTCTGTTTAAAGGGGTATTTCCTTTGAAGTTACGAATTTTTCATGCTTAGGCATCGATTCTGTTTGTAAAACCCCAAAATCATGTCTATCATGTAACGTAGAATATGGCTAGACATGTTTACAAGCTTTATAGATCTTAGAATTTAGTAATTCCCTGCATAAATATGACTTAAATTAGTTCATTATCTTTATTATTCTGCCTGTTGATCTTTGGAGGTAAAAGCCGACTACATATTTTGTGATGTTTGGCCAGGTTACTCCAGCTGCTGGCATAATTAAACCAGATCATGTAGCCGAGGTATCAGTTCATCTTGAGGCATTCCACACTCAAGAAGAGTTTGTTAATGGTTTTCCACAGAACTGGTGGTGCGAAGACGACAGAGACAAGGAAGCTATATTGGTGGTTAAAGCTCATGGCAGGTATACGATGGAGACAAGGAATCATCGGATCCGTGTTCGTCACTGCTGTTCAGCCAAAAAGATTGATCCCAAGCCTAGAGATTCTGTACAAGTTCAAGGAAATCGTCTTCACCGTGCCGACTATCAAAGGCTTAGTGTTTCCTCTGATGTGGTCGATCATCTCCGGCGTCTGCATAGTCCATAAAGTATGACCGGGAAGATGTTAACGAAATCGCATGCGACCATTGTCTGTGGTGGTTGATGGAGCAGCAAACAGAAAATGTTCACAACTTTTTTTGCCGGAGTGATTTTCTTACGTGGTGTGAATAGGAGTTGAGCTGGTGCCCAATTTTTATACCGTCATCAGTGGTGTTTGTTTAATTTCATTTATAAATTGTGTAGAGTATGAGAGAAGTGAGAAGCATTTCGCCTTTCAATTGGTTTTAGTAACAAAACTGCTTTAATTAAGGCTCCTCGTTTTAATTGACATTCGAGTATGATTAAGCGTCAACAAATTATTTTGGTTAACGTTCAATTATATTTGGCCCTCAGGATGTATTCAAATACGCGACTCCTGTGCCACTACCGATACAAAATAATGTTCTCGTTTAAACAGAGACCAATTTTGGAGATGCAAATGAAAGATATTCCAACATTATTGTGAAACATGAAGTTCGGTAAGGATAAAGTTGAACATTTTTTTTATAAAAAAAAAATAAACTGCAACTTTCAAGTAGAAAAAACAACGTTGTTAAAGTTTGTTATACAAGTTAACTGGTAGTTAGCTGTTAGTGTTTAGTTGTTGAGGTAGTCAATTGTAGAAGCATATATATAAATATTTGTTTACATGATTAATAGAGCTAAGCATTATTCAGTAAACTACTTTATCAACAAACGTTGTACTTTGTTAAGAATGTTAGGATCCATTCTTACGTAAGCTTATAGGTTAGTCTGCTGGACATGGATGGAAATTAATGTGATATAAACATGGTCATAAAATCTCGAGGCTGTGCATTGTTTCTGTGTTAATTTCCCCTTTGTCAGGTTCTGAAGACGAAAGATTATTTACATCCATGTAGAACAAGGGAAACCCTTTGACAACATCTGTATAAAGCCTCGAGTGAAGCTCATGAAATCAGAATTCTGAACCGATCTGTTCTCCCCTTCCAAAAGGAAAAAAAAGCAGATACTTTGTTGTTATAGTTCCAGTTCCGACGCACGACTCACGTCAGGTAATTATTTTGTTTCAAAATGGTACTTGTTTATCTATTTTTTTTTAAAAAAAAGAATTCATTGTTTAGTAGCTCATCTCATGGCAGATAAGGTTGATTGCTACGACGGACTGTAGGTGGATACTAATTGTTTGTGTAAAATATATGAATCTACAATTGAAGATGCTAGTTGATTTATTTGGTTCGACTGCCTGCTATTTCAGCATTCCTTGCGATTCAGGGTCATTGTCTGAATCTGAACCCAGTCTTGGTTGAGAGCTCATTCATTTGTGTGTATATTAAGGCTAGGAACTCTGAATTTTCCATACAAGTTGTGAAACATGGCACCTAATGATGTTAGTATTATGCAAATGGTATTGCGTTTTTATAAAGGTTGAATAGTTCAACAGTCTTATACTAAATTAATGGACGTTTGTCAAGTGAACCTTGCTCTTACGGAGGTGAAGCCATTAGGCTATTAAACAAAATAAGCCACAAATAGGAAAATAAACCCTTCAAGAATATTAAACAAAATAAGCATTACTACTCGAGACTTAACCACTGTACTTGGTGAACGTAGTTCATAAACATGATATCCTATTTAAAAAAAAAACAAGTAAAAGAGTGGACGTCATTCTAAAATTATTTAAGCAAACTTATTACGTCCACTGCCTATTACTGTTATTGGAAATGACCGACAGATGATTCTTTAATTGCATGTTACACCTTCAAAGCAATGACCGTATTCTTGATGAGTTGGAGAGTTTCTCCAACATCACAGTCTTGATGAGTTTAGAGTTGCTTCAATATCATAGTTTTGTGAGTTTGAGAGCTTATTCAAAATCATCACACAACTCATATGGGTTGGAAATTATGTTTTCATCCACTGACAGCACCATGCCTATCTTCTTCCCTTAGCTAATGATATGAATTGTCAGCGCCTGCAAAATAAAACCCTAAATCGGTAAATCAATCCGTTGATAAGAAAAATGGGATCCTGGTGTTTTTAACTGATTACCCTTCTAGTTTAGGTTGAGAACTGCATACGGTTCTTCAGTGGAATAGAAAACATGATTACTTAAATAGAAAAGAGGGAGAGTATGTCATCCTCTCTCTCCATCTTTACACGATGATTGAAAACGTAAATATATTCAAGTCGCATAATAGATTTAACGGGTTAATCTACTAGTAATCATGTAAAAAGATTATAACTGATTGAAAAATATAGAATTTTATAAATTTCAAAACTCAGACTATCATAAAAATAATAATAAAGATGCAAGTTACAAAGGAGGTTTAGAAGAGATACAAACAATCATGAAATTCAACTTGTTAAGGTTACTTTAACGAGAACTTGGCAGAACAATAAAGTTAAAAGTTTTGGAAGCTTCGTAATCTCAGTTTCGAGTTGTACATCGTGTAAACTTGTTTCAGAGGAAACTTACAACTGGCTGACCATACAAAGATCCAGAGAGGAAAGTGACTCGATTTACAGAAAGGCTAAATTCCTCCTGAGGTCCCGCCATGTTCGAGAGCCACCTAGTTGTTAATGGAAAACTGCCCATCTGCAAATATACCATCAATATTTTCCTTCTCAATACACTTTTTTTTTTCTAATATGGAAACGTAGAAAATTTAGCATGAACAGTATATCTTACTTTGGTACGGTAAAACTTTACGAAAACCTTAGCCATAAACAGTGAATTTAGCTTCAAGTGTAGTTTTTTTCCTATCCATTCTTGCTTTTGCATCTTTAATGTAATCCAACGGGTTGTCTTTCAATCCAACTTTAAAAGAAAAGAGAACAAAACCAATCTTGTTCCCCCACTCGCCTTTGCTATTCCTCTTCACCATTTCTTCCAAGGGCTGTAAATTAATTATAATGAGATTCAATAAAATAAAGAAAGAAATGAAAAGAAAAGGTACTGCTTAAGTAATTACGTAAATCTGTTGAGATGTTCTCAAGTTGACGAAAAGAGTCGCTGTAAGACGAATATTGTTGGGAAGGTTGTTTTCCCATTCTCTTGCTCCTCCATTATTACTTTTAGCTTCGCCTGCCTTATCGTATACACTTATTATCGTATACACTTATTAATACAAGAATAATTGTCAAGATCAAATATAAAATATACTTTTTATTACTTTACACGTGATTCTGTCGATGATGATTTTGGATTGATTTGAAATCATAATTACCGTATTTTCGATTCAGATAACGAGACAAATCAGTCTGAGTGATTGCAAGCATCACATCATTTACCGTATGCATTACAATAAAATAGATTTTAACTCATACGAATGACCAATTAAGAAATATTTTTCTAGGGTGAACATATATTATAATAATATAAAATAAATTAGCATAAATAAAATTTAAAAAAATAAATTCAAATTTCAGTGACTAATGGTGTTGGTTGCATTCTTCACCAGTTTGACATCATCGAAAGAGAGTTCGACGCACAATTCTCCAAGGAGTAAAAGCAACACTACTCGAAGGTGCTTTGAGGGGTGTCTGGGTGTCCTTCAACAAGTACGTTGTTGCTGCACACGTACATACATCAACCAACGTATTCCACGTTAACAACAAGGGAGATAGAATCGGAAACCATCCGGCAGAGGCTGATCTCGGTTCCTTCTTCGCCGAAGAGCTCGGCAATGTGTCGGAGCAAGAGAGTATCAGCGACAAGATAGATGTTCCGTCTCCAAGGGAGTGATGAGCTCGAAACACCAGTGTGGATTCGGCATCGGAGGTTTTGAGGTTTAAAATATGGCAATCCCACATTGGAATGGATGTGTTCATCTGGGTCTTGCTAAGGTTGGCAACGTAATCTTCAACAAACTTATCGGAGGAGGCCATATCTTGATCGATCATGGAGACTTTAACATGTTCATCTATGTCTACTTTTGTTTTCACCCATTTCATTTCCCCACCATTCTTCTCATCAGCAACCTATTGAATTTACTTTTAAATTAAAAGTTAAAAGTGCACAAGTTTATGTAAAAAAATTAGGATCATAAATAAATGGTTAATACGCTAACCACAAATAATATCAAAGTTAAAAATGATGTATCTAGGATATAAATGAGTAATATTAAATGAATAAGAGTCGTTAAACATATAATATCTTGTATTCACTCAAACTAATAAAAAAAGTTAAAAATACACAAATTAAAAAATTTATGTAGAGAATTAGTATCAAATTACAATTTTAAAAAAATTAAATCAGAAATTTTATGTTAGAACCATGGTTATCAAAACCGGACCGGATCGGCCAGTTCAACCGGTTGAACCGTGAACCGGTGGCCTGTCCGGTTACCTCACAAAACCGGTCTGACAATGAACCGGATGAAAACCGGTAGAACCGACTGAAAACCGATAAAACCGAGGTGAACCAACTGAAAACCGGCAAAACCGGTTTGAACCACCGGTTCACTTTTTTTCTTTTAAAAAAAAACCAAATGACGTCATTTGTTCAACGAGCCAAGTCAAATTCGAGTATTGCTGAGCTCGACTCGAACTCGAAAACTTTAAAAGTTCAACTCAACTCAAAAACTCACGAGCTAAAAATTATCAAGTTCAACTTGAACTCGAAATATAATATTAAAACTTGAACTCGAAAAGGCTTGAACTCAAAAAAAATTTAAAAGTTCGATTGAAGCCTAAAATTTGAGCTCAATTGAAGCGAAAGAATAGTTCACTCTGTGCTCACCAAAAGGCTCTATGATTTTGAATGTCAAATTACCTCTATTATTTATAGAAGTAAGTTGAGATGATCTTCTATGTTTCTTAGCCATGTGGGATTGTTTTTTTTTTAAAAAATTAAACCAAATGACATCATTTGTTATGATTTTTTTAAGCCCCAATTTTATTTTTTTATTATAGTTATATAATTATATTTATTATTTAATATGTTTTACCTTAAATATTATGTTGTAGTTGATTTGAATCATTTTGTTTCACTTGATTTTATGGTTTTTAATTTATATATGTTATGACTTGTAATATTTTTATACCTTTTAATATTGTAAACTTAAAAAAAGTGTTACATATATATTAATATTGCTTTGAATATTATGTAAAATTAAAAAAAAATATTATTTTATATAAAATACGGTTCAACCGCGATTGAATCCGGTTGAACCAGTGAACCAGTGAACCAGTACCTTCACCGGTTCAATGTCCGGTCCGATTTTAAAAACATTGGTTAGAACATGTTATAATTTATTATTCTTTTAAGATAACAAAATGTAATTTCCTCGTATGCATCAAGGAATTAAGAATCACGTGTGTAACCTTTATTTGTAGAGATATACGTAAAATTTTATATTATGATAATTTAATATTTTTTTTAAAATATAATTATTTTATTCGCTCTTTCGACCCATCTCTATTTACCTGCACATTAGAGAAACGAGTATGTCTAACAACAATATCGAGCCATTTTACTTTGAAAGTGTTTGGGTCGATGGGGTTCTCAAACCCCAAAATAATAATACAGTACACGGTAGATTGAGGCTCATGGAACATACGAGACATGGGACTCAACGGTTCTTCTTCTTCACCATATGATCTCCTCATTTCTTTCCTCACTTTGATTCCTTTAAGACCAACATATCTTGTTGGTCTTAAACTCGTACCTTCCAACTCCATATTCAATCACAAAATTAAACTCTCTTATGATCTCTCCTTCTGCCCTCACTTGCTTGGCCTGGATTGGATTTTGCATCTATCTATTTATAATAATCATACTTCAAGGAATTGAAATAGAAATATTAATAAAATAGTTAACCGTAAGATTCGTTAATTAATTGTGTGATCAAGGATATCTATGTTATCTCATTTTGTGTGAATTCGAATCTCGATATTTATTTTAAAAATATAACATATCTCTACTTAATAAAAAATAAATAAATCTGTCAATTGTCACAAATAGATATTGTTCGGTGGTACGAATATAACTTTATATTTCTAAGAGAAAATAATCAACCAAGATTTGGAGTAGCGTTGAAGTATGATCGATAAGAAGTGATTAGGAGTTTGTTAGTAAAATGCTTATTCTCAACTGATTTTATCTGTAAAATAATTGTATAAATGATTATTTTTCTTCACGACATATTACAGCTATATCAATAAAGCTTTGAAGAGTACTTGAAACATTATCGAAGCCTTCAAAAAATAAATCATGTTCTAAAGAAATTTTGCACTAGTATTAAGATCAAATTCACATAGTGATATTAAATTAATTTATAAAATTAATTAAAAATAAACAAATGAAAAGATGGTTTTATATGACGTGAATGAAATTTAAAAAATAGTTAAATTTATGATATCGATACTTTTACATGAGTACCTATATTATTTCAATGATATCGATATTTCCAGGTGAATATCGATATTAAAATGAATATCGATATTAAAATGACATTTAATTTTTTTTTGAACAATAATCATAAATTAAATGTTTGAATAGAATTTATTAAGTAAATTATATGTGGTTAAATCATCTTGTTGAATGTTAATATTTCATTTCCTATAAGTGAATTCCTTTAGTATTTTGTTTGATTTTTTAGGGATTTAATAATAAAGATAAACTATCATCCATTTATTATTTTATTTTTTTGGGTTATCCAATTATTATATTTTTCAAAATCATACATAACGTTATGTTTCGTTTTTGTTCTAATCATATATCGTTAAAAAATTAAAAATGATACTGATGTGATATAACATAACATTTTACAATATATTTTCTAATTTTCACATCATTTTATTTTTCAACGCTGATATTTCAGTGATATTTTTATCAATAAAGTGTGATAATATATTATTTTATATTATTTTTTTTTGGATATGTTATTACAATTATTATCAATTTTGCTACACATAACTGCTTATTTTCCTGGCGATAATCATTGATAAGTCATTTATACGTTGTATTTCTCCTTTATTTTTTTCTCATTCAACAGTAAAATCTATTGATTATCTTATGAAAATTGTGATAAATAATTGTCCCAACGGTCAACCTCAAAGGTGGACTTCCCCCCCCCTAATTATTAAAGATAAAATAAATAAATAAATGTCTACCCATAAGCAGTTAAAATTTTGGAACCATGTTTTCTCATACTCTTTTTTTTGGGTACAATTATCGAGAAATTTTAAATTAAACATTAGACACATGAAAAAATTGCTTCTTGTTCATCGTATTTTTAGTTGAACTCCATCCTACTAGATAGACTTAAAGTTCTTATACTGTTCAATGTCTGTTCAAATAGAGAAAGAAAATGTTCATTGTTCAATGTATGTTAGCTTGATAACAAGGGTTCAATGTATTTTGTACATTGTTTTCTTTTTATTTATCATATGTGATTATGAAATGTAATATATGTTTTAAATACTACTAATTATTTGATAATAAATGTTGAAATACTTTAAAAGTTTATTGTTGAGTTAATCGATTGATGGAATCGGCCAAGAGGGGGTGAATTGACAATTAAAATTTTGGTGGAAGCTTTTGTAGAAAATTGAAAGAAGTTACAAACGATTTAGAGTAGTTCGACTTTCTCAACCAAAGTCTACGTCCACTACCTTAGCTATCCACACTAAGGATTTTTCAACAAATTCACTAATTTATTCTTTCTTTTGAGGACAAAGAGTAACCTTACAACTCCCTCAAGAATTGTACCCCAATTCTTGAGCACACTCTTTTCCAAAGAGAAATACACAAATTTGCAAACTTACAAGGAAAACCTCATAAGGCAATATGTTTGCACAATTCTAGAACAAGATAAGAACACTCAAGAGATGATTACAAATGAGCACAAATTGTGTTCTTGAAAGGAAAATGAATATTGAAAGGAAAATTGGCTTGAATTGCACAAACTTGATGTTTGATGTTTTCTCTCATGTTTCTCTATTGATTCTTCTTTTTTGTTGTTGATCAATGGCTTCTAAACTTGTTTAAATACTCCTTCAAATGATTTTGAACGTTGGGGATGATTAGTGGAGTCAATAGAGCCGTATAAGTGTGAAAACAATTAATTAAATTAGTTAGGAGCGTCAGTACATCGATGCATAACAAGGTGCATCGGTGCATCAAGTGTAAAATTCAAATATTTTGACCGTTAGAACACTTAGTGCATCGATGCACTAAGCATGCATTGATGCATAAAATGCATTCGATGTTTTGAAAAAGCCCAAGTGCATCGATGCATGGTGTGTGCATCGATGCATAAAATGCATTCGATGTTTTCATTAAAACCCGAGTGCATCAATGCATGGAGAGTGCATCGGTGCATTAATTGCATTCGATGTTCAATTTATTCATTGGTGCATCGATGCATGGATTGGTGCATCCCTTTGAAAAATTGATTTTAGGCTTGATTTTGGTTCAAAATACTTTGTGAAAATTGTTTCAAAAATATATTAAGTATAAAACACAATTTTACACATTTAGTAAGGTTTAAAATTGATCTTGAAAGACTTGGAGTAATAATTTGATATTCGAGTAATTAAATCGAATATACTTAGAAAATCATTTGTAAAATCTTAAAATTCATTTAACTTAATTTGTTACATCGAAACATCAAAATGTTTTCAACAACCCTACCCTTTTTTATATAACAAAACATTTGTGTAATTTTAAGATTTTCTTTGAAAATAAATTTTAAAATAAAATTTGAAATTACTCCCTTTACTATAACCACTTCTCCCCATAACATTTAACATTTCTCCCCCTTTTTGTTAAATCAAAAAGACTCTAAAACATTTTTAAACAAGGTTTTGAAAAACTTAGCCAAATGATTAATTTAAAGATTAAGATGCTAAGATCACAATCAAAAGAGAGATTAGCCATTAGTTTCATAATCAATATTCATAATCAAATGTGAAATGACATAATTGGTCATAATGTAACTAATATGTATATGATGCAAAAATTAATAAACATTAAGCTCAAAATTCAAACCAAACCAAATATATATAAAATAAGTTCAAACATTCAATCATCCAACTCCTAACAAATTCAAACATTTAACAAACCAAAACAAACACTCCAGAAACATCAAAATCAATCCAAGTTTTAAAATCAAGAAAGCAGATCAAGGATAGATCTACTCCATCGGAGGATCGGGAGGAGGAGGAAATCGTGCTTGCATCTCAAGAGAGAGAGCATCCATACATGCAAGCATCTGCCGTTGAAACTCCATTTGTTGAGCTTCCAATGCGTTCAAGCGATGATGCACGGCTTCATTGTTAGCAGTCAAATGGGATTCGATGGAAGCAAACCGTAAATCAAATGTCTCCAAAAACGAATGAAAATATGGAGGCACTTGTTCCTCTTGTGGTATTAGTGCATTGTCGGGATCGTCAATGTCTTGAAATAATCTTTGAAGTTTGGGATCATCATCTGCAGCTGGTGCCGGAGGAGGAGGAGGAGGAGGAGGAGCATGAGAAGAGCTAGGAGCAGCTCGTGAAGAACTAGCTCCCGGAGTTTGCTTAGAGGGTCGAAAGACCCATTGACCGGTTTCCTCGTCATATTTCTAGTCAGCTTTCTTCAACGAGGTGAGATTGATTTGGTTTCGGAGAGGAATGAGATTGTCAAGAGAGACGTTTAGACCGAGTTTGATAAAAAGGTTACTAAGAAGACATCCATAAACTAATGTTTCGACATGTTTTGAAGGAACAATGTTTATGATATCTACTAGCTGACTAAATATAATGTGGGGCAGATTTATTTTGTTCTTATTCTTGAGACAGTGCATCCACCACAAATCCCTCATACGAAAAGTGGAGTACCTACCTCCGGATGGTCTAAACCACTAAGAGATCATCAAATAAAGAAAACGATCATGATGAGATCGTAGAGTACTAAAACTAGCATTTGGAACATAGGGATAATCCACAGTTTCATTCTCATTATAAAGACCATCGTCATCTAACCCAAAATGGAAAGCTATAGTCTCGGGGTCAATATTAATATATTGTCCTAAAAGGTAGGATCTGATTGCTATAGTTCCACACTGAGTCTGGTTTTGAATACACACCATATTAGAGTAGAAAATGAGGACTAACTGATGATAGACGATAGGTTTGAGATGAAACATTTTATCAAACTTCCATGTTTTTAGAATCAGAAGGTATTCGAAGTCAATATCAATCACGGCTTGAAGAGAAGGAATACGTTTTTCCTGGATTCTATAAGATTGGAAAGAATTTATATACCTATGGTACAAGTCGTCTCTACGACGTTCAGGCATATTAAAACAAAGTCCTATAAGAGTATTAGGTGGAGGAGGAACGGGATTAGGAGTTCAGGTAGAACGACTAGAAGAAGTCCTAGGACATTTAGGGTTTGACATGGTTAACGAACGGAATAAGGAATATAACCTGCAAATTTTAAAACACATGTATGAAAAATAATCAATCCCAAAACTCAATTGAGTTCGCAATAATTCAAGGTTCTCTAAACTGAATCCTAATGGACATAGTTTTGAAAAACTATTTAGAAAACAGTGTTTGAAAATTATAATATGTATAGTGTTTCATGAAAACAACGTAATTAAATAAAAAACATCAAATTTAAAAATTAAATTTAGAATTTTGATTTTTTTTTAATTTTGAAAATTAAAAAAAATCTTTGAAAATTTGTGAGTTTTTGATTAAATTAATTGTAAAATCTAGTTTGTAATCATCAAACAATCAATGCCCGATATAATGTTCATCCTATAACTAATTAAAACTAGTCCTAAGATCAAAAATCAATATAATAGAAGTTTTTGAAATATTACCTTGAAAATTTCGGATTTGAGAGGATTGTGATGTTGTTTTGCACGATTTGATGATAAAAGCAGGACTTTGAGATGAAATGAGGATGAATTCCGATTAAAAATGATGATTTTGGAGTAAGAGGAGAATTTAGAGAGTGAGAGAGGCGTGCGACTGATGAGGGTGTAGTTTTAGGGTTTGAAACAAATGAGAAAATAAGCCTTTTAAACCCAAAACACGACAGATGCATCGATGCACCTTCATGGTGTATCGATGCACATTCAAAGGGATGCATCGATGCACTGTTAAGTGTATCGATGCATGATCGATACATGAAGCACAAAAATGTCAAAAATCCGTTTTAAAACACTCAGAATGCTAAATTAATTAGCTCTAGTGGTATTGGAAACTCATATATTGAAAATTAATCATGTTCAATCAATCAATTAATCCTTAAACTACATTTGAACATAAAATTAATTTTCACCAAAAAACATAAACTCCCCTAACTAATAGCAATGAATGCAATCAAAAATTACTATTATATGCATTTTTTTCATTTATTCTTAAAAGTGCTAAAATTATTTTAAACATTAAGTGAAGATAGGTCAGTTAAACTTAATTCTCTCCTAAGTGTCCAAAATCTTTCTTTTTCTAAAGGTTTTGTAAAGATTTCCGCTAATTGGTGCAAAGTATCAACAAATTCTAGAACTACATCTTCCTTAGCGACATGGTCTCTAATGAAGTGATGTCTAATTTCAATGTGCTTAGTTCTAGAGTGTTGGATGAGATTTTTAGTGAGACAAATAGCACTAGTATTGTCACACTTGATAGGAATAGTACCTACTTCAATTCCATAATCAAAAAGTTGTTGTTTCATCCATAAAACTTGGGCACAACAACTACCAGCTGAAATGTATTCTGCTTCAGTGGTAGATAATGCAACACAATTTTGTTTCTTTGAAAACCAAGAAATCAACATATTTCCAAGGAATTGGCAAGTACAGGAGGTGCTTTTCCTATCTAATTTGCATCATCCATAATCCGCATCAGAAAAGGCATGCAAGCTAAAGCTAGAGTCTTTAGGATACCAAAGTCCTAATCTAGGAGTGTCCTTAAGGTATCTAAAGATTCTCTTAACAGCTAGTAAATGTGATTCTTTAGGACATGATTGAAATCTAGCACTTAAGCAAACACTAAACATAATGTTCGATCTACTTGCAGTTAGATAAAGCAAAGAGCCAATCATTGACCTATATAATTTAACATCCACACATTTACTTCCTTCATTTATGTCAAGCTTTGTTGATGAGGTCATTGGAGTGTCATGAGGTTTCCCATTTTCTAGTCCAAACTTCTTGAGCATATCTTTGACGTACTTAGCTTGATTAATAAAGATGCCATATTTTCTTTGCTTGATTTGGAGTCCCAAGAAAAATGAGAGCTCCCCCATCATACTCATCTCGAATTCACTTTGCATTAGCTTAGAAAATTCTTGGCAAAGAACATCATTAGTAGAACCAAATATTATATAATCAACATAAATTTGAACTACTAATAAATCTGTACCTTTATGCTTTAAAAACAATGTAGTGTCAACCTTCTTTTTGGAAAAACCTTTTTTAATTAAAAAATTTGACAATATTTCATACCAAGCTCTAGGGGCTTATTTTAAACCATAAAGTGCTTTTGTCAATTTAAGAACATGATTTGGAAATTTTAAATCTTCAAAACCAGGAGGTTGTTCCACATACACTTCTTCTTTTATAAAACCATTTAAAAATGCACTTTTAATATCCATTTGATATAATTTTAATTCATGAAAACATGCAAATGCTAATAACATTCTAATTGCTTCCATCCTAGCTACGAGAGCGTATGTTTCATCAGTCTATTCCCTCTTCTTGAGTATACCATTGAGAAACAAGTCTAGCCTTGTTTCTCATTATATTACCACTTTCATCAAGCTTATTCCTAAATACCCATCTAGTACCTACAGTAGATTTATTACTAGGCCTTTCAACTAATATTCATACTTTAGTTCTCTCAAATTGATTTAACTCTTCTTGCATAACCATAATCCAATGTTCATAATTTAATGTTTCTTTAATATTCTTAGGCTCTAGGCATGAGATAAATGCAACATAATTACAAATATTTCTAAGAGAAGATCGAGTTGTTACCCCTTTAGATGGATCACCTATAATCTCACCATCCTTGACATAGTTGTATTCCCTTGGGTAAGATACTTCTCTTTCTTCAATGGTTGGATTCTCAAGAGGATCTTGAGTTTCCTCATCTTTCGTTTCTTCCTTTGATGATGGTTCTCCAACGTCATGTCCAACGTCATTTATATTTATAATGCCTACATCATCATTCACATAAGAATCCTCCATCGGAAGGGGATTATCATCGAAAACAACATGTATAGACTCTCATACAACTAAAGTTCTTTTATTAAATACTCGATAAGCTTTAGAATTTAAGGAATAACCCAGAAAAATTCCTTCATCACTTTTAGCATCAAATTTGCCAAGGTTTTCTTTACCGTTGTTTAGAACAAAACATTTACATCCAAAAGGATGGAAATAGTTAATGTTAGGCTTTTTATTTTTAAAAATTTCATATGGAGTTTTCTTTAAAAACGGCCTAATCATTACTCTATTTACAACATAACAAGCGGTATTTGTGGCTTCCGCCCAAAATAATTTTGGCAAATTATTTTCGCAAAGCATGGTTCTAGCCATTTATTCTAAAGTTAGATTTTTCCTCTCAACAACTCCATTTTGTTGAGGGGTTCTAGGTGCTGAAACGTTATGGCTAATACCATTAGAATTACAAAACTCAGTAAATCCAAGATTTTCAAATTCAGTGCCATGATTACTCCTAACACTAGTTATAGAGTAACCTTTTTCATTTTGGATTATTTTTGAAAATGTGATGAAATGTTCTAATGCTTCATCTTTAGTACTTAAAATTAGAACCCAAGTATATCTAGAATAGTCATCTACCAAGACAAATGCATATTGTTTTCCACCCAAGCTAGTAGTTCTAGTTAACCCAAAAATATCTATATGGATCAATTGTAATACTCTACTAGTTGATACATCATTAATGGATTTAAAAGAAACTCGCTTTTGTTTTCCTTTAACACAAGCATCACAGATTTTATCATTATCAAATTTTAGTTTAGGCAACCCTCGAACTAAATCTCCTTGAATTAGCCGTTGCAAAACACTCATACTAGCATGTCTTAGTCTCCTATGCCATAACCAACTATCATGCTCACCCTTAGCAACTAGGCATAAATTAGTCATATCAATAGAGTCTAAATGCACCATGTATATGTTTCATATTCTATGACCAATAAGCATAATCTGATTAGATGCAATGTCAATGACTTTACAACCATTAATATCAAACATGACATTGAATCCCTTATGACACAATTGAATAATACTCAATAGATTATGCTTTAATCCATTCAAATATAAAACATTCTTAATTTGTATGGAAGAGGTATTACATATAGTACCTATACCTTCAATGTGACCTTTTGAATCATCACCAAAAGTTACTTCTCCTCCATTTTTGGCGTTGAGCTCAATGAACTGGCTTTTGTCTCCGGTCATGTGTCTTGAGCATCCACTATCAAGGTACCATGAGTTTGAATTTGTTTCCCGTGCCTTGTAGCAATGCTCATTTTCCTACAAACATAGATTAATTTTTTATTTTTGGTACCCAAATTCTTTTGGGTCCATATTCATTAGTTTCCAAAATCCTAGTCCCTTTAGGTATCCATTTGTGTAGGATATCCTTATCTTTAGTAGTAATGAGTCCTTTAGGAACCCATATACTTCTAATGATTTTTCCATTAGAGGTTCTTCGGGGACCTCTATGATTGTAGTTTTTAAAACTTTTTCTAACAAAGTTGTTTTTTGAATTTTCCCTTTTTTCAAAACGTTTTGTTCCAACTTTATCAAAATAAGTTTTAAGATCATCAATTTTCTTTTGATGATCATCATTGACCTTTGAAAGTAAATTTTGCAAATCTAAATTTTTCTTTTCAAACTCTTCTAGTTTGATTTGCAAATCACTAATTTTAGTTTCAAAATCATTGTTGGTCTTGGATATGAGCTTATTTTCATTTTTCAATTTTGAAACATCATCTTTATATTTTAAAAACAATTTCTCATCATCCGAAGCCAACCCATTATATTCCTCTAATAACTCATCATAAGATAAATCATCTAATTCAAATGAGTTAGAGGTTACCTTAGAATCTTCCCTGAATGCCATCAAGCACAAGTTTGCTACTTCTTGTTCCTCTTCATCAGAACCTTCTTCATCGCTTCATGTAGCCACATGAGCCTTGTGCTTATTCTTTGATTGACCCTTTCTCTTCAATTATGGGTAATCATATTTGACATGCCCTGGCTTTTTGTATTCATAGCAAATGATAGGGTCCTTCTCTTTTGGTTCATTTTTGAGGCCTTCATTTCGTTTGAATTTTCTTCCTCGGTAAGGTCTTATCATTTTTCTGAATTGTTTGGCAAACAATGCCATTTCCTCGTCTTCTTCATCTTCATCCGAATCACTCTCATCTTTTGTGGATTTGATAGCAACTCCAATATTTTTCTTATTCTCCTTCTCATTTGGTGTCTCGTCAATCTTATCGAGGTCCACCTCATCTTCAAGCATCATTTCATGAGTGAGGAGGGAATCGATTAGCTCTTCAAGAGTTAAGGACTTTAGGTTCTTAGCCTCGATGATTGCCGTCTTCTTGGATTGCCACAATTTTGAAAGTGAGTAAACTAACTTCCTCACAAGCTTTTCGTTTGGAATGATCTCTCCATATGATTTGAGACCATTGAAAATCGTTGAGAATCTATCCGTTATAGCTTTGATATCTTCATTTGGTTTCATCCTGAAATTTTCATAGCTATGTGTTAGGAGACTAATTTTTGATTCTTTTACCTCGTCGGTGCCTTCATGAGTGACTTGTAGTTTATCCCATATTTCTTTGGCGGTTGTAAAAGATGAAACTCTTCCATATTCATCTGGTCCAAGAGCACAAAATATGATATGGATGGCTTTGGAGTTGAACTGGAACATTCTTGTCTCTCCTTCACTCTACAATCTTGGATGAGTGAAAGGCTTGATATATCCGTCTTCTACAACATTTCATGCTCCCATGTCACTTTCTTGAATGAAATACATCATCCTATTCTTCCAATAGACATAGTTAGCTCCATTGAAGAAAGAAGGCTTGTTGGCGGGCATCGAATCGAGACCGGAGTCGACATTTGAAGTAGAGGCCATTGATGACTTGATAATCGATGTAACTTTTCCCGAATCGACTCAAGAGGCGATTAATCCTTCAAATGAGTGAGGCTCTGATACCAATTGTTGAGTTAATCGATTGATGGAATCGGCCAAGAGGGGGTGAATTGGCAATTAAAATTTTGGTGGAAGCTTTTGCAGAAAATTGAAAGAAGTTGCACATCGATTTAGAGCGGTTCGACTTTCTCAACCAAAATCTACGTCCACTACCTTAGCTATCCACACTAAGGATTTTCCAACAAATTCACTAATTTGTTCTTTCTTTTGAGGACAAAGAGTAACCTTACAACTCCCTCAAGAATTATACCCCAATTCTTGAGCACACTATTATCCAAAGAGAAATAGTCAAATTTGCAAACTTACAAGGAAAACCTCACAAGGCAATATATTTGCACAATTCTAGAACAAGATAAGAACACTCAAGAGATGATTACAAATAAGCACAAATTGTGTTCTTGAAAGCAAAATGAATATTGAAAGGAAAATTGGCTTGAATTGCACAAACTTGATGTTTGATGTTTTCGCTCTTGTTTCTCTATTGATTCTTCTTTTTTGTTGTTGATCAATGGCTTCTAAACTTGTTTAAATACTCCTTCAAATGATTCTAAATGTTGGGGATGATTAGTGGAGTCAATAGAGTCGTTTAAGTGTGAAAACAATTAATTAAATCAGTTGGGAGCGTCAGTGCATCGATGCATAACAAGGTGTATCGGTGCATCAAGTGTAAAATTCAAATATTTTGACCGTTGGAACACTTAGTGCATCGGTGCACTAAGCATGCATCGATGCATAAAATGCATTCAATGTTTTGTAAAAGCCCAAGTGCATCGATGCATGGTGTGTGCATCGATGCATGGTGTGTGCATCGATGCATAAAATGCATTCGATGTTTTCATTAAAACCCAAGTGCATCGATGCATGGAGAGTGCATCGGTGCATTAATTGCATTCGATGTTCAATTTAATCATTGGCGCAACGATGCATGGTATGTGCATCCCTTTGAAAAATTGATTTTAGGCTTGATTTTGGTTCAAAATACTTTGTGAAAATTGTTTCAAAAATATATTAAGTATAAAACACAACTTTACACATTTAGTAAGGTTTGAAATTGATCTTGAAAGACTTGGAGTAATAATTTGATATTCGAGTAATTAAATCGAATATACTTAGAAAATCATTTGTAAAATCTTAAAATTCATTAAACTTAATTTGTTATATCGAAACATCAAAATGTTTTCAACATTTCTGATGCTCGAATCTAAAATTTCTAATCATAACAACTATTCATTTAAGCACTGAGATAGCTTGATTCGTATTATTTTGTACATTATTATACCTACATTTCCAAGGTCGGGGCTACCATGAGAAACGGTCGATAAGTAAGATAAAGTTGAATTTTTAGTCTTTTCAAATTCGATTGAAGTTTTCATCTGAATCTATTTAATGTAAAAAAATTAAAAAAATTTTATTCGATTCAAACACAATCTAAATTTTAAAATTAAAACTTGTTCCAAGTCAATTTGAAACAAATAAAAAGTTTTTTATTCAAAAAAATAAAAAGATAATTAAAAAATATAGAGAGACACTGTAGTAGACCCAATTTTAGATTTGAGTCAATATGACCACTTAACTATTTAATCGTGATAGTTAATTTAATCCTAATTTTAATTTTATTTAATCAAAATTTAGTTTTTATCCAATCAAAGATAACTTGTATTTGGGGGTTTGTACTTAGGTTACTTAACTCGAAGAAGATCACTCAAACCACTAGGCTAAATGCTTCATTTGGTTAAGTATTGCAACAAACTCTATTTATCTTATAATATTGTTAATGATAGAAAAATAAAGGAATAAAATCATTCAAATGAGGATTCAAACCTAGACCAATTATAAAATATAAGAGCACCTAAATCAGTTAAAAATATAATATTTTTATAATTATATTTAGGAAAAAGGTAACTTTTTCCCTTGTAGTAGATTCAATTTATCACTTTTGCCCCTATCCCAATTTATCTTGTAATTTAGCCCTCAAAGTTGCTCAATTGCATCATTATATATTCTATTCCTAACTTAAAACCCTACGAATCAACTTACCTCAGTGGTTAAAGGAATGTTCATTGTCAAATAGTTGAAAGTATTTAGAACAGATATTACTTTACAATCACCTTAGCTTAATAAAAAAATTATAACCCTAAACTCTAACTTAGGGTTTTAAATTAAGTGTAGGGTATAGAATGATGCAATTAAACAACTTTGAGGGCCAAATTGATATGAAAATACGATAGAGGCGAAAGTGATAAATTGAGTCTACTACAGGAGCAAAGGGTTAATAAGTTGTATATTTATTATAAATCATATTTAATACAATGTTTAAAATTTAAAATAAATGTATTATTTTTACGTTTTGAAACTAAATTCAATATTTTTCTATACTTATTTTTATAATTTTATTAAATAAAATTAAAATTAGGACTAAATTGATTGAATGTATAAGTATTGAGAATCAAATATGAATTATACCAATTTTTTAACTATCACTTAAGTACTTGCCTTAAATGTTAATAGCAAGTGACTATATTAGAACCAATTAAATAGTTAAGCTGTTATATTGACTCAATTTTGTAAATGATGGTCATATTGAACCAATCCTATAGTTGAGTGATCATTTATATATTTTACCATTTTTTTATTTACCTTCGTCCCATTAAAATTTTTAAACTTTGACTATGATTATTTTGAATATTTAAATTTTTTTTTATTAAATATATATTTCAAAACTACTTGATTAAAAGATTTTAAAATATTTTTTTTTATATTTTTATCAATAATAAGTCAAAATTGAAAAAATAACCCAAAAAAATCAATTAGAAGCCATTTAAATGGGACATAGGGAGTATTTGATAAAAGTAGAGAGGCGGTTGTAAAAAATATCTATAAAGACATGTGTATTATAATAATTTCTCTAAATATATAAAAGAGAAGTTTGCTCTTATCGTGGATTGAGTTGGATTAGAAACTTTTTCCCCTAAATCTGATTCCAAACTTACCTAACTCTATCCTTCATAAAACTCGATCCAATAAGAATTTAAGTTTTTAAATTAATCATATATAATCGAATCAGAATTAGCTAGATTCTATAATTTAACCATCCTCAACCTTACGAAAAATATCTTGACCATCTAATTTATTATGGTTTAATTTCCTTATGTCTATTGTTTTTTTAAATATATAAACTAAAGTTTACAAAATTATAAAATTTAAATCTTGAAATTTGAAATTATAAATAGTAAATCTTAAAACTTAATTAAACCTTAAATTATAAATTCTAAAGCCTAAATATGATATATAATATTAAAATAGATAAATTTATGTAAACTAAAATTTACACAATATGTTCAATTGTGTATTAAATAATTTTCTCAATTCTAAAATTATTAAAAACTTGAAATTATGCTTCCCTAATTTCTTTTAGTTCAATTATTATTTAAACCTCTATTAGTTTTGAAAATCAACAAAATTAAACTCCAATTGAAACCTTTTTTAATTTTTTTTCTTTCAATTCTTGATAGTTCTGAAATCAATAAAATTAAATCATGAACCCAAGGTTGAATTACTTTTTAGGCTTATTTTTTAATTTTAGAATTATATTGATTTCAAAATTCTTCATTATTATTATATTTATAATTAACTTGGTCTTTATGGAGCTGAGCGATGTGGCTTGTATCCGTGATTTTATTGTTATCTTGACTTTTTTGGGCTTAGATCTGTTTGGGGTTTAATGTTTTATTTGGATTTTCTTATTCTTTTTTTCAATATACTATGGTTTACATCTATTTCTTTCGGCAATTTTAATGGAATAATATAGTGGAAAAATATTCATATAAATTATTTTTTCCAAACAGAGTGAAATAAATAATAGACAAGGAAAGACACTCAGGAAGGCGTCAGAAAAAACGACATTTCCCCTAAATCAAATAGTGTGAAAGTCAATCTTATTAACGTATCAATTAGAAGAAATAATATATCTTTCGCAACATCTTTCCAAAGATGCTACGTGATTTGGGCATCTCCTCCTATATACTATTCATGTCACCCTAATAATTTTCCTGCTCATATGCCATATGAACAACATATTGTCCAAGGAAAATTGTCATTTCTTTCGAAATGATCATACAAAAGAACTCCAATCATTGGCCCATTGAACGAGAGTGATTCAGGTTCAATTTCTTGATTTAGATTTTTTATGCTTTTTCCCAAAGTACTGGTGTTTACACATCTATTTCTTTCGAAATGATCATATAAATGATCTCCCGGCCAATATATTAGCAACTTAAAACAGTGTGCAAGTTTAAATGCTTGTTGCAAGTGGAAGGTATATATTTATTAGATCAACTCTCAACCTTGATACCAATATATATATGGTGTCCTACTTTAAGGCTCCTAACTGCATTACCGATAAGGTTGATCAGATTATTCGGAATTTCTAATGGAACGTATACAGAAAGAGCATAAGTTTGGATGGGAGCTTTTATGCATACGAGGCAGGATTAGAATTTCAAAGGGCAGCTTTAATGAATGATGCACTAATCAAGTTCCTGCAGCTTTTCCTTATTGGGGGGCAAGGATTGTGCGGAAGTTCTACTTCCTCGGAAAATTATCGACTAGATTTATGTACAAGTTTTTGTGGCAACAGACAGAACCTCGGTGATAAGAACCCCGACCATACCCGAATAATCCCAACTAACAAATAGAAAGATTTACATATTATGGCTTGGTGAAGGTTTTACAACATAAAGGGGACTGAAACAAATTACAGCCAAGTTTTACATATTGATCAATTCAGAACCCATACATACATACATAAAGAAAAGAGTAAACTGAAAATAATCCTCCTTTCATCAACAGAACAAACCAAACATAATATTATGGCTTAGCTTGTGGACACTCCTTGGTCTTTCAATATTTTTTACAGTATCACCTTCATCTCAAACTCATCACAGGCCACGGATTCACCCCAGTGGTAGTGGGCATTGAAGAACGGATAATTGGGACACGTCTTACAACTGAAAAGGCCTCGTTGAGTCGAGCCGCACGAGTCATAAACTGAGAAACCTTCTGCAAGTACAACTCAAGGAAAGAACAAAACGTTAGATGTGTACCATCAGTCAACCAATCCATTTGTCCATTTGTTTAGTGTAAAACTTAAAATTAATTTACCTACTTTCAAAATTATTATACATAAATATTTGAACAAACCGACCATTGAATATGCCAATATAACTGTACTCATGGTGCATATTAAGTTTCAAACTGGTCCGACATTATTACAATGTCGATAGAGAATTTTGTTGTTTTCAATATATATTTTCTAGTTTTTTACAAGGGATAATAGTTGAGGCACTTCTATTTAATGAAAACTCTACGTGCACAATCCACAATAATATGAATCTTTTATAAATCAGTATGATCAGTATGATATAAAATATTGACTTAAGGAAAACTCTACGTGCACAATCCACAATATTATGTTATGAATCTTTTATAAATCAGTATAATCAGTATGATACAAAATATTGACTTAAGGGTCACCTTTGCCCCTGTAGTAGACCCAATTTATCATTTTTGCCTCTATCGTATTTTCACATCAATTTAACCCTCAAAGTTGTTTAATTGCATCATTATATACCCTACCCCTAACTTAAAACCCTAAATTATAAACTCTGAGTTAGGATTTAGATTTAGGGTTAGGGGTTATAGGTTATGGCTTATAATTTAAGGTTTTAAGTTAGAGTAGGATATAGAATGATGCAATTGAGTAACTTCGAGGGCTAAATGATGTGAAAATACAATAGGGGCGAAAGTGATAACTTAGGTCTACTACAGGGGTAAAAGTTACCCTTTTGCCTAAAATATTTAACAAATATAAATCATACAAAGAGTTTATGAACTTATGTAAATAATACAAATATTAAACTATTTAATGAAAACTCTACATGCACAATCCACAATACTAAACTAATTTAATGAGATCTCTACTCTTGTGTGCATGTGCATGTGCACGTGTATTCCAACATAAAAACCAATTGCATTATTATTTTGTTTGTATTATAAGAATCACTAGATTCACTGTTATCTCAAATTCAGCAAACAAAAATTAAAAACAAATGATACCAAAAAGGGGCACAATAGAAGTACAACAAGAACCCAAATTCATAAAAAAACTCTATGCTTGAAAAGAAATCGGGATAAGATTTTAATCATAGAAGGGTAAACAAGTTCTGAACCATGATGAACAAAATATTTGGATCTAAAATCGCAAATAAGTATTCCTCAAATCATATCCTCCATTATATCCTAACCACCTCCATGTCCGCAAGACATAGGAAGAGAAGACATAAAAATTGGTGTTTCTGAAAAATAGAAATGGATGGATCAACCAAGATTTAAAGCCTCCTAACTTATTTCTGCAACACTTCAGGAATGGTTTTGTTTGGTCTCTCATTTTTCTGTAGAGAGACATATCACATTTTTCGTTGGCTTTGTTTGGCATGTAGCCATGTAGGGTTATCTTCTGTTTACATGAAAGAGACTAGACAAAAGGCAAAGCCGAACTCCCTAACCTTGCAATAAAAGGGTCTTAGCATTTATTAGTTGACCAAATTTGGCATCCAAGACTGGAATCCACACAAACATTGAGAGGATGTGATTGCTACAAATACTTGACAATCCAACGTACCTTAGATATTAATAACATGTACTATCTCCATGATAATATGATGGATATGATTCAGCTGTCAGCTAAATAGTCTTAAGTCCAATTTAATGGTGAGAGACTTTGGTGTTTGAATATTGAATTGGTTTTTCTATTACACACGTGTTTTCCGTACAGCATTTAGTTAAAAGTTGTGTTAGTGACAGGGAACAGAACAGAGGAGGAGGAGATGAGAGGATATGATTGCTACAAATTCTTGACAATCCAACGTACCTTAGATATTAATAACATGTACTATCTCCATGATAATATGATGGATATGATTCAGCTGTCAGCTAAATAGTCTTAAGTCCAATTTAATGGTGAGAGACTTTGGTGTTTGAATATTGAATTGGTTTTTCTATTACATACGTGTTTTCCGTTCAGCATTTAGTTAAAAGTTGTGTTAGTGACAGGGAACAGAACAGAGGAGGAGGAGATGAATACAAAACACAAAGTTGCCCACCACAAAAGAAAATGTGTTGTGGAAACTTGGTAGAAGTTGTTTGGTAGGACTTAAAAAAGAATGGAATAAGCTTTTGGTAAGACTCTATTTAGAAGTTCTTTTTGGTAGGACTTTATTTAGATTGACATTACTTTCCTTATTTTATTGTATTTAATTTATTACAGTGATAAGCAACTATATTTTCAGTGAACCAAGGCAAAAAGAAGAGAATTTCAGCGCTTAGATAAGGAACTAATAATAGATAAAATGGTTCAGTGGTTCACTCGGGAAAGCACCCACTAATCAAATATTTCTAAATAAAGAAATTAATAAGGATGCCGGTAAAAACACTGCCAAATCAAGCAAGCAACGGGTCTCAACTAGTCATGGTGAAGCTCAAAGGGATAATGAAACAAAAACGAAGAAGACCATAAAGATTATGTATAAAAGATAATGAAATTCAATTGCAACATGAACCCTAGGGCAGAAATGGATCTAAATCCTAAAATAACAAGGACAACCAATAACTTATATTGCCTGGTTACAGAATAAATCTAAGAGACAATTCATTATCCAATTTCCAAATATTGAAAACAATAACAGGAAACACAAAAAGCAGCAACTGACCTTATCATCCAGGGTAACCTTTATCTGCATGCTACTGCTCTTCCGCTTCATTTTATACAATCTAAATCCTAATATAACAAAACCCATCACAGCCGCCGCTACAGAGAAGGACCAAGCAGGACTAACCCTGAGAACACAGTATCTCAAGAGCTCGAAAGGAACTTTCCACCATGCTACCTTCTTCTTGTCTCCCTCATTAACCGATTTCGCATGCAACTCCATTTCATCAACAGTTACACCTTCATTACTAATTGTATTATCGTCTCCTACTTCCGAATTGAAAGTTGAGCTATCCCCATCATCGAGCTCACCTGAATTCTCCAACTCAGCTCCCTTTTCCATAAAGTCACTAAATTCTATGCCAGCCTCTTTCTCAATATCCTGAAACTTCATTGAAATCAAACCATCTCCACCAGAATCAGGCCAGAACTTGCCCAAATCCTTGTCTTGATCTTGAATGTCGTCAAACTCACCGAAACCTAACTCCTTTGTCCTATCGAATTCACTAAATTTAGTAGCATCAGGCTTAAATGTAACCAATTCGTCAGTCTTATCTTCCGCTTTTCCAATCCCTTGGAACAAATCCGAGGCTTTCTCGTTCTCAGCAAACTCGAAGTCTTTTTTCACAACCAAATCAGTTAATTTACGATCATCTGACCGATCACTGCCGGAATCGGACCAAAAATCGCCCGAGTTATTCCTCCTATACTGAGTCACCGGCTTGGGATCAATCCAACTCGGATTATCTGACTCAATAGAGCCTTCTTCACTCACATCCCCCTCCTTTGCATACATACTCTGATTATCAAGAGAAAAGTAATCAGACCTTATCATCCCTTCAGTATCACCTTCAATGCTCTCAAGATTCCTCGACTCGGGCGAGGTCGCCATGATAGAATTCGACTCAGAGTCTGAGCTGTGGAGCACCTCCCAATCTAGTAGTTCTCCTTCCATGGCAGGGATCTTGATTGAACTTCTTTTCTAGATTAGGGCGATCAAAACAACAAAAACAGAGAGCACCCAACAAACCCCAATCCCTAATTCAATTTGGATTCTGAAGATAATAACTTGTGAGAAAGGTATAAAAAGCCAAAGACCAAAGAGGATAAGGCAAGGCACTGAGAGTGTTGAGCAGAGGAAGACCATGCAAGTTGAGAGCGTTGAAATAATCATTTGTTTGGTCGATACAGAGATGGTTGACTCTATAGATTGACGACCATTAGGATTTTGGCACGTCAAAGTAACGGTGGGGGTGAAAACAGGTGAACTTTTTTCTGATCAATTAATGATATCTTTCTTTCGGAAGCTGAGAGAAGACAAACTAGAAGTGAAAGAGGACAAGTGGTGTCAACTAGAAGAATTAACCATTAATCTTAATAAATTGCTAGTTTAACCCAAATACAACATTTAGCCCGGAAAAAATTCTATAATTTTAAGTTCAAAATAATTTATTTTTAATTTTAATTCCATAATGATCAAAATAGAAATTCTCCCAACTCAATAGAATAAGAATCCATACATATATAAATTTACACATGATATAACTTGAACTAAAATAACAAGGATTCATAAAAAATTACCATATTTAACTAAAAATTTAATATTTAAAAAATTTATATACAAATTTATGATTATGAGAAAACCAAGGCCATTTCCACCTCCACCTTCACCCCTGTTAAGAACATGGAAATGAAGAATATGTTTGTTTCATAGTTTTCGCAAAAAAAGTGGTTGGTTTTTCTTTTAAAGTTTTATGAATGTTTAATCATGGAGTGATTGGCATCTTAATTGTTGGGTCCAAATTTTAGGTTAAGGTTCTGGTCGGAATTTGACAAATGAAAACTAGATTTGGTACTACTTCATTTTATCAAACATGTCAAATAAGCATTTCATTTAGCAATAAATGATAAGCTGCTCTTAAGTAACAAACAAAATGTATAATCATGTAAATAAATCGGCGCACAAAAATGTAGTGTTTTTAGCCCTAGAGGCAAATTGGCTCAAGTTCGATCCAAGTCCCTTGTGGAAGCTTCCCATAACACCACCAAACATGTTACAGAGAACCAAGGTGACATCAATCTTTCCCCGTTTTCAGAACCTGAAATCACCCAAAAGGCAATAACTTCTCATAAACAAACCAATCAATGATGAATATCTGATTTGATAAGAGAAAGAAGGAAGCAAAACTGCACAAAGCTGATCAAATTGTACAAGCCAGACAATACCAACTCCAAGTTCAACCAAATCTTGTTCAATGCTAATCAAAGTTGGAGGGATGAACTTTGGTTTTGGGGAACTGTCTCCAATAGAGTAAAGCAAGTAGTAGCAAAAATAAATATGCAGAAATTGCTAGTCTCACGACCAATATGCTACTCATATCTAAGGTAAAATGAAAAGTAATTGACATTCCTAGATTTAATATGGGTTATGTTCCATTTCTTGTCTATATCATAAATGTAAATGACATCAGATGATCAAGATTTGCCTACACAGTGGCTTGTAATATATGTCAGTGACTTGTAATATATGTCTATAATACAATTAAGGATTCCAAGTGTCAGCAAGCTGAAGGAATAAAAAAGCAGCAAAAAATGCATAAACTGTTAGCTTCTGAATTTGGTATTCCTTCAGTCATATAATGAACTTTCTATAAGGGAATAGAATCATAGTACCTATTATAGATCCTCAAAAGCAGAAAATTCAGAATCTTTGGGCTCGTTTATGATCTTTTCAAACATTGACTTGACCGTCTCATGCTGGAACATCTCTTCCAAAACTTTATCCTCTACAATATTACAGACTTGTTTGTGATGATCACCTTTATCTGAAGAGAACAATAACTCAGATAACCGATCCTTCCCAGCTTGTCGATAATATTTTGTTGCCTCCATTGGCCCAGAGGAGATCAGGTGGTAAACGTATACGACCTTTTTCTGGCCTAGCCTATAAGCACGGGATATAGCCTGTCGTTCGACAGATGGGTTCCATGTGACATCAAGCAATACCAGCCTTGAACCTCCAACAAGATTAATACCTTCAGAGCAAGCCTTAGTTGATGCAAGCAACACCCTTACTTTGCTCTTTGGATCATTAAAAACATTAATCGAGCATTGACGCTGCTTTATGTCACATTTTCCGTGCATTAAGAATATCTCCTCACCTTCCTTCCATTTTAAATTATCTTGAAGCTGCTCCATTATTAAGCGTAATGGTCCAATGTATTGACTGAAAACTATAACCTTTTCCTCCAGGGCTTCACTAAGCTTAAGCAGATTCATGAGGAATTTTGTTTTCACTCCTTCATCGGGTTTCAGTCTTATCATTTCTAACTCCTTCATGCTAACAATGGAGCTGACAACGTCATCAGTATCTTTCTCATCTAACAGCGGAATCAAAAGCTGCTTCAACAAAGAGGGATGGATGGAGATCAAGGACACATAACGATCCAAATCAAGTGGATTTTGCTTTACGTTTTTTCTTCTCTTTTTGAAAGGATTCTTCTTTTCTCTAGAACGCTGAAGGAATTCTTCAACACGATGCAGGATTTCTTCAACACACTCAAGGATTTTCTTCTGCAGATGAGTGGGCCATAAAACAACTAGAGAATGCTTCAAACCAGGAAGTGCAGTCTGTAGAATTGTGCCTTCATACACATGAACAAAAGGCTTAATCACAGCTCTAACCTCTCTCAGTTTGTTAATTCTATCAACATCGTTTTCAATAGAACCAATCCAATTGGCAAATTTCAATTTTGCTTGGTCTCCTTTGCGCCCACACCTTATATTATCCTTGTATCGATTAGTGTACTGGATTCCTTCAGCAAATGTTGGTCTAACTAACCAGAGTGTGTTGAAGAGCTCTTTGAAATTGTTTTGGAAGGGAGTTCCGGACAGAATTATACGACGTTTGGTTTTAATTCTTGACAAAGCCTTCCACAAAAGAGAATCAGCATTTCTAGGTATATGTCCTTCATCAAAGACAAAAAGCCTAGGAAGATCAAGAAGGATTTTACTGATTTGATCATCTAAAGTTTTACATTTTCCTTTCCCTCCTTTCTTTTTTCCAGCAAGTTTAGTGAAAAGGTTGTAACTAATTCCCAAGACGCCTCCACTGGATTTCCAGGAAAGCAGTTTCACCAAACGCTTAGCATGTTTATCTGCATGCAGGGTAGCATTATTTAGTTTCTCATAATGAGGAATTGCATACGTTTCTTCCTTGTCAGAAAAATCCTCACTGTTTAGATTGTGAAAGGGAATATCAACCTTCCACTTAATGAACTCGTCTCTCCATGTTAGCAACATTGTACAAGGAGCAACAATTACTGGCCACGAGCTTGGATACTCTTTTAAGTATGTCTGAAGAAAGACGATGGTCAGAAGAGTTTTCCCTGTCCCAGGAGCATGAGATATGATGCATCCTCCACCGCTGCTGGATGAGTTTTTAGACTTATCACGATAAATTCCCCCTTCTATATTACTCCACATAAATTCAAAACCTTCACGCTGATGGGGGTGGAGTTTACTTTTTATATTTGGAACAATTTCCCATACTGTTCCTTCGATATTGGCAGAGGAATCACCAGGCATGTCAATGCGAGGATCTAGATCTTGAAGGCCATCAAACATAGAGGAGTTCACAATGCTAGAGTGTTGCCTCTCATATTTTCCACATGGACGTTTCATCTGCAACAAGCAAAACAAAGTTATGAGCATTAAATATCTGAAGCGAAGTAAGATCCTCAAGTTTTGCAGTATACATATTAGGCTCCTTGCCATTTAGCTTGTCTAGGACCACAATTCTAATTGGAACTGTTTACATCTAAATCCATAAAATGAAAAAAGTTCATAAATAGATTATTAAGCATGAAACATACAGGTCCATATGAAACTTACTAAAGGTGATGCAATGTATTTGATTTCCAGTTCCAGAAAAGAGCAAAATTTGCATTTTATTCCAATTTCTTCGTCTAGCACAAGTTTATGATCCCCTTGACGACATAGGGATGATCTGTCCCGTTTAACCCCACAAACATTAGCAGCATCCTCAGTTCCCACCTGCTTATCAATATGGGCAATATAGGTATCAATTCAATCATCTAAAAGCAGAATTCGCTTAGAGTTGAAACGAAGATTCATGAAAAAGGAAATTTAAATTCATGGTTTGCTAATTTTCACTTTAAGGAGTGCATATTCATATACATATAAATATGGTAGAAAAAATTAACTGTTCCCAAAAAGATGCTAGGAACAACCAAGATAATTTGCATCTATTCCTTTCTAAGAAAAGTTCAAGGCCACTTTATCTGATCTTTACAGCGTTTAAAGAAAGATGTGCAGTTGAATGAATGTATGTTCTTTGTCGATGGTTGCATTTATTTATTTTGATAAGATTTGAAGGCTTCATTAAAAACCCCTTCTTGATTAATGGAGCTTGTATTGAAGCTTCTTAATCATCGGAAGGAGAAAAAGAGTGCCTTATAATTTCATTATAGAAAATAGAATTACAACCTTGGAACAACTATTCCAAAAAACCCTTACAAACAATACAGGAGCCAGAAAACCAAACTAAAGAAGCCAACACATAAAAATCAACCTATACCAGCCTTTGCTAAACCATCAGCATCCATATTCGTTGTATTTATTTCAATAGAAGACAAATCCATACAAGATAAAGGCAATGGATTTCACTTGATTTCAACGCACAAAAAAGGGTTTCACAATATAATAAACAAAGATACAATTTTTATTATATGAATCACTTTGGAATACTGGTATTGTTTGGTCACATGCACATACCGGGGAAGGATGAGTTGAACCAATCTCGTTAGAAGCAAGGAAAAACTGCATCTCAGTCCACAGTGAGTCCAATTCGTCTTCAAAACCTACGTTCTGAGGAGTGATTGTGTCCTCAGTCCAGATGAGAAATTGAGAGGCGAAAGGTTGTTCTCAGTTTCTTCATTGTTCAAAATAGTATCTGCCAAAAGGTAAGAAAGTGAAGCTTCTCGGAGGAGGCTGCCCCTTTTTTACCCTTGGACGGGTTGGTATAGGAAGAAGTAAAATCATTTAAACAAACAATGTCGTCATCGTCATCGTCCGAGCCGGAAGAACACCGACGTTTCTTCTTCTCCTTCTTTCTCTCTTTCTCTATCTTTTTCTCTATCTCTTTCTCCTCCCCGCAATAATCCAAATCATCCGACTCATCATTGTCTTCTCCGCTTGTGGATGTGAGATCCTCATCAGAACCCTCCATTGAATCATCTTCTTCTTCTTCTTCTTCATCATCGACATTATAAAGATTGCAAACATCAGCAGGGCTTGTTGCATTCTGTTTACGCTGCTGTATTTCAACGCCAGATTTTTGGTACAGAAAATGGACTTCGTTTGTCACTTTTTGAGAAGCGAAAGATGTAACAGTTTTGTCCTTCCGCTCGTCCTCCACCTCCTCCAGCACCACCTTCTCAGTGTTCCTCCGCTTGAGTGCACGATGCTCCTTCAAGACGTGGGCTTCCGTCCTACTTCTGGTTCTTGAAGCTATCGGCAACGACGGATTCAACATCTTGCGTGTACCATAAGAAATAGGATTGTTTCAGTTCAGGCACACAGACATGAAACGAATGCGCGAATATAAAAATAAAGAGAAAAAGTTTAATAATAATGAATATCGGAAAGACAATAATCCCCTGATCTCAGCGACAGCGACAAGATCGCAATTCGCAAAGAAAGCAAAAAGGCTTAAACCTCAAAACTCCTTCCATATACGAGGGGGTTTGGGGAACTTTTTAATTAATAACTGCAATATATTTATAAACATATCATCCAACATTATTTTATATTTAACATGAGATTGAGCCAGCGTAATTTAGGCTAAAATTTGGTAGAGATATATAGTTTAAAATTATAATATTTAAAATTTATATTCAGTTTAAGGATGTATAATAAATTTTATTATTGTTTTATTTATATTATTTGATGTATTATTTGTGAATGAAGTTATTATGTTTAAAAAAAATAAAAGTAATTGATGTTTAATAAACTACATTTACTGAAAATATTAATTTATAAAAAAATTCAAAATTTAAAATATAGGATAATTGAATTAAAAAGATACATAAATAATTAAATTTAACATGATTTTAATGTAATTTTTTAATAAACTAAAACGATTACAAAATAATATTTTTTATTTAATATATATATTTTAGATATAGTATAATACTCATTTTAAACATTTTTTCATGGTTTGGGTTACCACTATTCGACTGGATAGAAATTTTTATATTAGCAATTCTTTTTAAAAATTAAAGATATTAAAAAATATAAGTTTTTATTATCAATTATAATAAAATTTTCATTAAAAAAATCTCAAGAAATTTTCAGTTCTTTTTATTATATAACAATTTTGATCCAAACTTTTCAAACAGTAAAATAATTTTATAACATTTAATTTTACTGATTAATCACCTTAATCCCTTTTAAGTTTTTATAGTATTTATTTCTAATATTAAAGGTTTATTATAATTTTATTAAATTGATTCAGATACGGTGGAACAATATCAGTGACATTGAACATTTATTAAGATTTTATCATTTTAGGGTGCATCATAAAAAATGCAAAAATTTGTATATAAGTTGTCGTCGTTGCTTGATGACAAAATCTATTTCCCTTTACAATTTATTTTTGGCATTAGCAACTTTATTGCTATCCAAATGCTCTGAGCCGATTATGTATAATTTATCAATTATACAATATTACTTCTAAATATCCAAATTAAATAATAATTGTATTAATATAATTTTTTATTTTTAATACATTTACTTTTTTAATTATTTAAGGAGATTACAAGATAATATTTATTTAAAAATTATTAATTTTAATAATAATAATTAAAATTTTTACAAGCATTATGTTGAAACCTAGAATTTCAATGAATAATAATATTTCTTTTACTTATGAGGTTCGGCAGAATTAGGGTAATATTGTAAGCAACCCAATTATTTAGTCCAATAGGGAAACTTGGTTTTTATTTTAGGATCTACGGCAAATGCTACAGTGGAGTTGTAGCTCGTCATGCCAGCGTGACGAGTTCTATATGATATATTTTATTAAGGTGTTGTGGGATGTGGGTCCTATAAGCCGAATATATTTATATATATAAAGGGACTCGTCAAGCTCGCGTGACGAGTCCAATTTTTTTTTTTGAATTTTAAAAAACATCATTATATATATATATATATATTATTTTAACTGGTATAAATTTAAATTTCTCGACCGTTGGGGTGACCGGTTGTTAAACGGGCAAATTTGTTTTTGGGATTCACTGGAACTCGTCACGCCGGTGTAACGAGTTCCAACGACTATTTTGGGAGATGGTTTTAGTATAAATAGGGGTTTAGGGTGAAGGTTTTTGTTGAAAACATTTTGATGTTTCGATATAACAAATTAAGTTAAATGAATTTTAAGATTTTACAAATGATTTTCTGAGTATATTCGATACAATTATTCGAATATCAAAACTTATTTTTCAAATGTCTATTTCAAATTTTTAAAAATATGTTTTAATCTTTTAAACAAATTTACAAAGTATTTCGAGCCTTAATCGAGTCAAAAATCATTTTTAATAAATCTCAAACCAAATGGGCTAATTTTCCCCCTTAATGGTTTTGGCTCCGAGAAATAACAGATTGCTCGGAGGAAACCGATTCCCCCCAGGGGGTACCGATTCCCCCTGTGTAACGGTTGAAATATTTGAAATTTTACACTGCAGGAATCTATTCCCTATGAAGGGGTACCGATTCCCCCCACGCTCCAAGCTGTTTTATTAACTGTTTTCACACTTAAACGACTCTATTGACTCCACTAATAATCCCCAACATTCAGAATCAATTGAATGAGTATTTAAACAAGCTTAGAAGCCATTGATCAATAACAAGAAACAACAATCAACAAGAATCAAAGAGAAAGCATCAAACCTCAAGTTTGAGCATTTTCAAGCCTATTTCATTCACTATTCATTTTTGCTTTCAAGAACACTTGTTGTGCTCAATTGTATTATTCTTGAGTGTTCTTTCTTTGTTATAGAATTGTGCAAACATCTTTCCTTGTGAGGATTTTCTTGTAAGTTTGCAAAATTTGTATTGTTCTCTTTGGGAGAGAGTGTTCTCAAGAATTTGGGGTATAATTCTTGAGAGAGTTGCAAGGTTACTCTTTGTCCTCAAAAGAAAGACAAATTAGTGAATTTGTGGAAAATCCTTAGTGTGGATAGATAAGGTAGTGGACATAGACTTTGGTTGAGAAAGTCGAACCACTCTAAATCGTTGTGCAAATATTTTCAATTTTCTGCAAAAGCTTCCACCGAAATTTTTATTGCCAATTCACCATCCTCTTGGCCTATTCCGTCGATCGATTAACTCAACAGTTTTGATGTGTGAAAAGTGAGAAAAAATTGAGAATATCAAATAACGTGGTCGTGGGAAAAATTTGGAAATGATTTGGCTAACGGTGTTTATGGGTTTGACAACACCGACTTGGAGATCGACGATTCAAATTCTAGCTCTTCTTCAGATGAAAAGTGAGAAAAATCGACAATAAAGTACATAGTTGAAGAGCATAAGAAGAAGAAGATGAAAATGGAAGAGGAGAAGAAGAAGACGTATGAAGATTTACCAAAGCGGCGTAACAAACGACTTGTTGAGAGGGTAGAAAAAATTAAAATATTTTTACAAACATTATGTTGAAACCTAGAATTTCAATGAATAATAATATTTCTTTTACCTATTAGGTTCGGAAAAATTAGGGTAATATTGTAAGCAACCCAATTATTTAGTCCAATAGGGAAACTTGGTTTTTATTTTGGGATCTACGACAAATGCTACAGTGGAGTTAGAACTCGTTATGCCAGCGTGACGAGTTCCATAGGATATATTTTATTAAGGTGTTGTGGGATGTGGGTCCTATAGGCTGAATATATTTATAATTTTTTTTGAATTTTAAAAAACATCATTATATATATATTATTTTAATGGAAACGGAACTCGTCACACTAGCGTGACGAGTTCCAACTGGTATAAATTTGAATTTCTCGACCGTTGGGGGTTGTTGAACGAGCAAATTTGTTTTTGGGATTCACTGGAACTCGTCACGCCGGTGTAACGTGTTCTAACGACTATTTTGGGAGATGGTTTTAATATAAATAGGGGTTTAGGGTGAAGGTTTTTGTTGAAAATATTTTGATGTTTCGATATAACAAATTAAGTTAAATGAATTTTAAGATTTTACAAATGATTTTCTGAGTATATTCGATACAACTATTCGAATATCAAAATATTACTCCAAGTTTTACAAAATGTCTATTTCAAATCCTTACTCTAGTGTAAAAATATGTTTTAATCTTTTAAACAAATTTACAAAGTATTTCGAGCCTTAATCGAGTCAAAAATCATTTCTTAATAAATTTCAAACCAAAATGGACAGATTGCCCAGAGGGAACCGATTCTCCCCAATGAGGGAACTGATTCCCCTTGAATGGTTTTGGCTCCGAGAAATAACAAATTGCTCTGAGGGAACCGATTCCCCCTATGTAACGGTTAAAATATTTGAAATTTTACACTACAGGAATCGACTTCCTATGAAGGGATACCGATTCCCCCCATGCTCCAAGCTGTTTTATTAATTGTTTTCACACTTAAACGACTCTATTGACTCCACTAATAATGCCCAACATTCAGAATCAATTGAAGGAGTATTTAAACAATATTAGAAGCCATTGATCAATAACAAGAAACAAAAATCAACAAGAATCAAGAGATAATCAAATAGAAAGCATCAAACCTCAAGTTTGAGCATTTTCAAGCCTATTTCATTCAATATTCATTTTTGCTTTCAATAACACTTGTTGTGCTCAATTGTATTATTCTTGAGTGTTCTTTCTTTGTTCTAGAATTGTGCAAACATCTTTCTTTGTGAGGATTTTCTTGTAAGTTTGCAAAATTTGTATTGTTCTCTTTGGGAGAGAGTGTTCCCAAGAATTTATGGTATAATTCTTAAGGGAGTTGTAAGGTTACTCTTTGTCCTCAAAAGAAAGACAAATTAGTGAATTTGTGGAAAATCCTTAGTGTGGATAGCTAAGTAGTGAACGCAGACTTTGGTTGAGAAAGTCGAACCACTCTAAATCGTTGTGCAAATATTTTCAATTTTCTGCAAAAGCTTCCACTGAAATTTTTTATTGCCAATTCACCCCCCTCTTGGCCTATTCCGTCGATCGATTAACTCAACAGTTTTGATGTGTGAAAAGTGAGAAAAAATTGAGAATATCAAATAACGTGGTCGTGGGAAAATTTTGGAAATGATTTGGCTAATGGTATTTATGGGTTTGATAACACCGACTCAGAGATCGACGATTCGGATTCTAGCTCTTCTTCAGATGAAATGTGGGAAAAAGAGACAATAAAGTACATAGTTGAAGAGCATAAGAAGAAGAAGATGAAAATGGAAGAGGAGAAGAAGAAGACGTATGAAGATTTACCAAAGCGGCGTAACAAACGACTTGTTGAGAGGGTAGAAAAAATTAAAATATTTTTACAAACATTATGTTGAAACCTAGAATTTCAATGAATAATAATATTTCTTTTACCTATTAGGTTCGGAAAAATTAGGGTAATATTGTAAGCAACCCAATTATTTAGTCCAATAGGGAAACTTGGTTTTTATTTTGGGATCTACGACAAATGCTACAGTGGAGTTAGAACTCGTTATGCCAGCGTGACGAGTTCCATAGGATATATTTTATTAAGGTGTTGTGGGATGTGGGTCCTATAGGCTGAATATATTTATAATTTTTTTTGAATTTTAAAAAACATCATTATATATATATTATTTTAATGGAAACGGAACTCGTCACACTAGCGTGACGAGTTCCAACTGGTATAAATTTGAATTTCTCGACCGTTGGGGTGACCGGTTGTTAAACGGGCAAATTTGTTTTTGGGATTCACTCAAACTCGTCACGCTGGTGTAACGAGTTCCAACGACTATTTTGGGAGATGGTTTTAGTATAAATAGGGGTTTAGGGTGAAGGTTTTTGTTGAAAACATTTTGATGTTTCGATATAACAAATTAAGTTAAATGAATTTTAAGATTTTACAAATGATTTTCTGAGTATATTCGATACAACTATTCGAATATCAAAATATTACTCCAAGTTTTACAAAATGTCTATTTCAAATCCTTACTTTAGTGTAAAAATATGTTTTAATCTTTTAAACAAATTTACAAAGTATTTCGAGCCTTAATCGAGTCAAAAATCATTTCTTAATAAATCTCAAACCAAAATGGGCAGATTACCCAGAGGGAACCGATTCTCCCCAATGAGGGAACTGATTCCCCTTGAATGGTTTTGGCTCCAAGAAATAACAGATTGCTCTGAGGGAACCAATTCTCCCCAGGGGGTACCGATTCCCCTTATGTAACGGTTAAAATATTTGAAATTTTACACTGCAGGAATCGATTCCCTATGAAGGGATACCGATTCCCCCCACGCTCCAAGATGTTTTATTAATTGTTTCAACACTTAAATGACTCTATTGACTCCACTAATAATCCCCAACATTCAGAATCAATTGAAGGAGTATTTAAACAAGATTAGAAGCCATTGATCAATAACAAGAAACAACAATCAACAAGAATCAAGAGAGAATCAAATAGAAAGCATCAAACCTCAAGTTTGAGCATTTTCAAGCCTATTTCATTCAATATTCATTTTTGCTTTCAAGAACACTTGTTGTGCTCAATTGTATTATTCTTGAGTGTTCTTTCTTTGTTCTAGAATTGTGCAAACATCTTTCCTTGTGAGGATTTTCTTGTAAGTTTGCAAAATTTGTATTGTTCTCTTTGGGAGAGAGTGTTCTCAAGAATTTGGGGTATAATTCTTAAGGGAGTTGTAAGGTTACTCTTTGTCCTCAAAAGAAAGACAAATTAGTGAATTTGTGGAAAATACTTAGTGTGGATAGCTAAGGTAGTGAACGTAGACTTTGGTTGAGAAAGTCGAACCACTCTAAATCGTTGTGCAAATATTTTCAATTTTCTGCAAAAGCTTCCACTGAAATTTTTTATTGCCAATTCACCCCCCTCTTGGCCTATTCCGTCGATCGATTAACTCAACAGTTTTGATGTGTGAAAAGTGAGAAAAAATTGAGAATATCAAATAACGTGGTCGTGGGAAAATTTTGGAAATGATTTGGCTAATGGTATTTATGGGTTTGATAACACCGACTCAGAGATCGACGATTCGGATTCTAGCTCTTCTTCAGATGAAATGTGGGAAAAAGAGACAATAAAGTACATAGTTGAAGAGCATAAGAAGAAGAAGATGAAAATGGAAGAGGAGAAGAAGAATAAGTATGAAGATTTACCAAAGCGGTGCAACAAACGACTTGTTGAGAGGGTAGAAAAAATTAAAAAATTTAGTATAGAAATTGAGAAAAAAAGACGAAGAACGAAAATTACGAAGGTGTCTTAATCCGACAAAGTGAACGAATTGTAGAGAGATCTAAAAAAATAGAAAATGACATATGTACAAATATTGATTTGTATGGTTTTAATTTATATATGAAGTTGTCTTTATTAATTAAGTGATTATTGTATTAAGTAAACTTATTTAGTAATAGTTTGCAATTATATATGAATTGAAGTGAAAGTTTGAAGTAATGATGTTCAACTAAAAAAACTCATAAACATAGTGGAAATAGTATAAGTTAAAAAAACATAGTTAGAGTACAAACTAAAAACATAGTGAAAAACATAGTTAAAAGAGTAAAAGTAAAAAGATAATATAATATTTTCATAATAACTATTTTAGCGTCCAACTTGATATTTTGGAAGATAAAGATAATGTTTTTTGTTATGACATTCACCTCTGCAGTGGCCACAAAGTTTGGGTAGACCTGGCTCTCTTTAAGGATCATCCATGTCGGTATGAATTTGTCTAGATTTAGGTCGACCCCTTAACTTCCTACGCAATTGAGGATTTGGCAACCATTCTTCAGAAATTGTTCACGTAGGCCAGTATGCTTCATTTGGGATGTACTTGAAGTCACAACTATAAATGTTACACATAGTGTGCAAACTATAACAGTCATCAACATATAAGTATGGATCCACAATAATGTGCATACATGCAGCAACAGCGTGAGCGCATGAGAATCTAAAAGCTTGAAATCGATTATAATCACACCATCTTCTATTTAGATTACCAGTGTATGTTGTAGAATTACCCCCTCATGTGGTAGAACTAGTGCTTGGACAAAAAAATCAGAATCAAGTCTGGTAAAATTATGGACAAACATTGATGCCACATGTGTTTGATTCTTTTGCATTGTCTTCTCTAAATCTGGAGCCCAATTTCTCTCATCACTGATCATGGCATCAATTTGTGCACTTTTGTCTGCCCATACTTTTCCCAACCGAAAGTAAGTCTCCCTAGTAATACTTGCTATCGGGAGATGTCGAGTCCCTTTCAACACTGAGTTGATACATTCATCAAGGTTGGTAGTCATATGGTCGTAACGTCGACCCTTAACATTATATGCTTATGACCATCTCTCCCTAAGAATTTTAGAAACGAATTCATACACATCATCTCCGTATCTTCTCAAATTTTCTAGCCATGCACGGAAGTTTGGTTGGAGTAAAGCATACCGTAAAAAGCAGTAAATTAAATGTTATTGAAAAATAAAAATAAAAAAGAACATAAATGAAGCAGAAATAATTAATGAGAAATGATATAATAGTTACCTATGTTGATAATCTCTTTTTTGACTATGTTGATAATCTCTTTTTTGATCTTTTTCTTCTTGAACTTCTTAATAGCATTAGATGCAATATGACGTTTACAATATGCAAGATATGTGTGGGGAGGCGACCATCTACTTTTGGGTCTAGAAATTGTGCTTAATAACCCAGGTGACCGATCTGAGATCATGCAAACCCAATCTTGAGTGACAACATGGGAATACAAGTTAAAGAGAAAGAAATTCTAAGTTTTCTCTGATTCATTTTTAACAATGACGAAGGCAATGAGAAAAATATTTCTTTCTCCATCTTGTGCAACTACTATCATTAAGACGTGTCTGTAGAGCCCATACAGAAAAATCCCATCAACTTTAATCATTTGTTTGTAAAATTGAAACTCTTCAATAGCTGAATTAAATGCCCAGAACAAGCCACCAAAAATTCTCTTTCCAGGGATAACGTCTCCCTGAAGTGTAACTGCAGGAAGAGTATAGTATCTAATAATGGTTCCAGGGATGAAAAATTTCATTGCTTGTAGTAGACGTGATAGCTCACTATATGACTGATCCTAATCACCATACAACAAGGTTATTGTTTTCTTTTTAACCATCCATGCCTTTTAATAAGTTGGAATATAACCAAAGAATTCCGAATGGATACCACTAACACAGAAACAGATACTCTTGGATTTTTTCCACCAATAGCTTGGCATACGATCATATGACATCTGAATCTAAATGTTTGTGGTCTTGTGTCAATGAGCTCATTGTACATGCGTGCTGTGCATTGAAACTTGTGACTTCACACAACATCTTCTGTTGTAGGTATGGTACTCGTATCCTCCACTTACAGTCAACATCATGGTGTATACACCTTATGACATATGTATTTTGATCAGACTCTGCAACATAGAATTGAAGATGAGCTTTAATGCAATACTCTTTGATTTCTAGTTGTGCCTTTTTTTTGTTTCAAATTGAGACCCAATCGCCAACTCAGATGATCGTCAGTCTGAAGAACCCCAGTAGACAACACATAACTCTGGCATATCATAGATTTCAGGATTCCACATAGCATTGTAGTTAATGTCATGCATTGCAACTGGATGATGATACCGAGGTAAATCATGGCAAGGCATTTCAGGTTGAGGGTGTGTTTGTGCCCAAACATTTGGAGCATTATGTAATCATTGACATCGTGAAATAATTACCTCTCATACATCAGGCTCAACATTCAAACATTTTCCCTATAAAGCATCTTCAAAAACATCAGAATCATCAACTAATGGAGGCGTTATCTTCCAGCAATGTAATAATATCTTCATCATCCTTGCTAAATTCAGCAAGGCTTTCACCGAACTGTCCAATAAGGTTATCATCAACAGTACTTGCATGTGGTTCAGAGGGTCATGTTTTTTCTGTTCGTGGTGCTGGTACAACTGAGATCAAAATATATGTTACAATTGTGGTTTCGATATAAATCTCGACCATATTATTATTTAATAATGGATGAAGTCCAATCATAATAGCGACATCGTTATCATCATCAAGCTGGACTATTCCATATGTGATTGGATTTGAGGAGATCATGTGTCGATAACTTAAACATGAAACAAAAGCTCCAACTTTTCTCTCAATCTTTTGCTTCATTTGGCGATGAGATACATCTAGAAGAAGGAACATCATATTGATGGGCCTATATGACTTAAACACAACACCAACATCAGTGTGTAGAATTTTGCCATTGTAATTGACAACTATGAAGAATTTGTTGCTCATTATTTGAAATGTATTTCGCTAGATGAAATGAGTATGTTGTGTAAGAGATTGAAGATGAGCTACATTATTTTAAATCCATGCCTTGTAGACAATCTACACTATTGACGTCCTTTGCTTATCATTGACACTTCACATTAACTCAAATAAACTGAAATATTTTAGTGGATCAGAGAATCTACACTATTTACGTCATTTGCTTGTCATTGACATTTCACATCAACTCAGATAAACTGAAATATTTTAGAGAATCAGGGAATCCATACTATTCACATCATTTGCTTGTCATTGATATTTCACATCAACTCAGATAATCTGAAATAATTTCCATTGAAATCAAAGAATCTACACTATTCACGTCCTTTGCTTGTCACTTACATTTCACATCAACTCAGATAAACTGAAATATTTTAGAGAATCAGGGACTCTATACTATTCACGTCCTTTGCTTGTCATTGACATTTCACATCAACTCAGATAAACTGAAATATTTTAGAGAACCAGGGAATTTACACTATTCACGTCCTTTGCTTATCATTTATATTTCACATCAACTCAGATAAATTGAAATAATTTCCATTGAAATTAGAGAATCTACAGTATTTATATTCTTTGCTTTTCAAAGTTAAATTGTTAACGAGATAATGATATATATTTTTCAAAGTTAGTTTAATTAAAAATTGACTGTTAGCATATTTGTTTACATATTTTTCAAAGTTAGTTTAATTAAAAGTAAAATTAATGACAAATTTTAGCAATATTTTAAGGATGAACGCATATATATTATTGATAGCAATTTTTTATACAATTAAATGTCGAGTACATAGTTCATTCAATTTTTTACCGATCTTGAGTAATTATTTACATATGATAATAAAAATAAATTATAACATAAGTAATTTAACTAAAGTAAATAAAATATTACTTATATTTGCGCAATTCTTGCCGATGTCGAGGAGTGGTAGAATAGTAATGATGTGGTGCTCGTCGATTTCGTCATAGTCGTCCACCTTCATTATTTTCGTCTTCTTCCGATTCCAATGTACTAAACATTAATCCACCACTTTGATTTCCACCTTCAGGTGAAAACGATGGAGTATTCAATGTATTTGGTGTCATCATTGACGTCATCAACTCAAATTGCACTGCGAAATCACCACGAGATTGATCGTGTTGAAGAAGATCATCCCATGCACCACTTGCTCCCGTTTCTTGTGCCGAAAATCATTGTGAATGTGGCACTTGATCCCAAGAACTTCCTACCCACACCGCTTGACTCTCTATTGATGCTTGATATAGAACATATCCACCATAACTTGTTTGAGATGGAAAATAATCGGCGGAAGCATAAGATAAAGATGTTGATGAATATGATGATTTTTTGCATATTTTGCCTTCATTTCCTCGTATTCGGACTGATCCTTCAATGTTGTCAAGTATTATTTCCCATTTGCTTTATAATTTTGGAGAAATATAGAGAAATTATGAAATCAAAATCTTCTATTTGAACCTCGAAACGATTAGGCAAATGTAAATATCTCTCAGGCCATTGTTGTATGTATATAACATGCTTCCTCTGCCAATCTCACGTATGCTTCTCGCACACATCTATTTTATGGAAATCGTCCATATTATATATGGACATTTCCATCTGTTGGTGAAACCTAAATTATCGCAAAATTCTATCGGCGACATAGATCTCAACAATTGCAAAATGGAGAAATGGTGTTACGACACACCATGTCTCCGCTCATTCAAAGAAAAATTATGGTAGACACCGTTGGATCTCCAACGCACAATACGACAACCAATTAAACTATCAAAAGTAATATGTTAGTATAATTAAAAATTTAATATTACAAATTTCAATGTTAATGTAAAAATTATTAATATTTACCGCATATCTACCGACGATATCGATCCTCATCCGGATATCTACTTTGGTTGCACCCGACAACTTTGTATCGATTATTCGGTGTCGCCATCTAAACAAAAAAATAACTACATTATTTATTGTCATTTTCAAAATATTTAAATTAATGTTCTCACTTCTAGTTTTATTGTGTGGCATTCTTGTATAATGGGACCCCTAAAACCTACTCCTTAATTTCTTGGGCTCTCTACCCAAAACTATTTGTGGGTACTGATACTAAGCCTTTAGTATCGGTACTGACCCTTGAGTATCGATATCGTCCCCTGGGTATTGCTACCATTTTTAGCTTCGATGTTTTGATAATTGATTGAGTATCGATACCCATATGGAGGTATTAGTACTGCTATCGATACCACCTTAGGTATCAGTACCAAAATTACTTACTGTAATTGCTAAGTGATCTCGGTATCGATACCACCCATGTGTATCGAGACCGACCCTGCATTATCGATACTCCATGAATGGGTATTGATACTCTCTATTGAATTTACTCTTTGTTTTAAGAACATTATCGGTATTGTTCTTCCATTACCTATACCCTCGCTAAAAAATACCCTATTTGGGCACGAAAAATACAACATTTCCATTCTAAAAAGCCCTACTAAGGGTCTCAATTGTTTTTAAAGTCTTATGTATGATTAAAGGTAGGGGTGTTCAAATCTAGGTACCCAATTTTCAGGTACCCAGGTCTTCGAGTACTAGATTTTTCGGCCCGTATCCCGACCCGAATATTATCGTGTACCCGGATTTTGCGGGTACCCGTAATTCAGGTAATCGGGTACCCGATTATTAATTTTGTTAAAAATAGAACTTATATTATTAAAAAAAAAGATTATATTAATTATTAAACATACAATTATTGGGTGGGTGGTTTTTTAATTTTTATTAGTTTAATTTAATATATAAAATTATTAATAAATGAATATGTAATATTATACTATATAAAAAATTATAACATGGTATTCGGGTAACCGAGTACCTAAAAAATGAAATTTTTGTGACCAATGCCCGGCCCAAAAAATATCGGGTTGGGTACCCGGCCCGATCGAGTATTTTCTAAGAAAAATACCCGATTTTTTAGATTGGGTCGTCGGGTCAACCGGTTGGGTATTTTTGAACACCCCTAATTAAAGGGGTTATAAACATACTGGAAAACACTAATTTTTGATTTCTACCATGAAAATGTCACTTAACTCATTCAACCTACTAAACGTATTTAATTGACCTGCATATGGTATAGTTACGTTTGATTCATAAGTTGTAGGAAGTGCTCAAGGTTCAACCTAAGGTAAGCTTCTCTTTTCCCTTAGCTTGAGATGTCTTTCCTATTTCTCTCACTAGACAAAAATCAAACATATATGTTACTAGAGTTGTTGAGAAGCTTAGAGGGGAATTAAAACGTTTCTAGGGGCTGAAATCTCCCAAAAACGGTCTGGTTTGCCATGGTTTTCTAACCCCATTAAAACCCACTCTTGTTTTCTATGGTAAAAAGAAGGGATTTAGAGATTGAATTAAAGCTTAAGATGAGTGTGATATGATTTTTACCTTTAGAAATTCCAAATAGAGATGATGGACTATCAAGTTACCATCTTTCTTAGCTACTAGAGGAGGAAGATAAAGGGTGAAGAAGAAGTAATAAGAGACAAAAGAGATGATTTTTACCTAACGAGACGACCCTTCTTCCCGAGCACAACTGTGAATAAATTGAGGGGAAATTGTCAGAATATCAACTTCAATAGACTCCAATCACATAACCCAAATACCACCACTAAACCCATTGGCCTCTATTAAAAAGATTGGTGAAACCCAGTCCTGAAATAACTCTATTAGCATTATCTCCACTTATCCTTGGTTCAAATAAAGCTACTATTTTGTGTTTATGATGTTTGCAGAAATCACGGAAATATCGTGAAACATAGGGTTAGCAACCCCTTGGCAATTCCAAAAAAGAAAATTGATCATTAAAATAAAAGCAAGTCATAGAAACAAAATCCTTACTGGTTTGATGAGGTGGTCGAACCATCTTGAGTCCTTATATCAACCGATTTTACAAGGCTAACTAGGTTGGCATTATCATTCATAACCACATCGATGTTGCTGGAAAGTATCACCGTAGTTTCAGACCCAATGTGTGAAATAGCAGACCCACATGTTCCATGACCGTTGCATTACTTTCACCTCCCTTATCGAAAGTGCATAACCAATCTGATAATAGCGGTCCAAGGGGAATACACGGGTCACTAGACTTCTTCACTTCCATGCCTTTCCAATTGACATGCGAGCCACTTTTAGTATTACTTCCAAGTTTCCCTATCCCATATTGGTGATTTCACCGAGCTTTAACTCATCCATTGTAACACGCCAAATTTTAGGCTAGTAGCTTCAGGTTTACTCAAGAGGTTTGTAGACCCCGTGAATTTTATAATTTATGTTATTAGGCTTAATTGAGTTGGAATTGGGCTCATTTAACCATAAAAAAGATATTTTTGATTAGAGGAAAGATGTGGGATAACCAAAAGTGTAATTATCCCATTTTTAAAAGATGAAGACTTTTTATCTCTTTCATCTCCATATTCTTCCTTTCTTCTCATTTCTCCTCCTAGTGCCATAGCTTAAGGCAGGTCTTTTTATACAATTTTGTACTTATTTTAAGCTTCATTTTCATTCCTAAACACCCAACAACATCATTTAAATGTTTGAAAACCTTAGGGTTCTTTAGTTGCAAGAAAAGTGGGGTTTTGTCATCCAAGTCTTGGTGGAGAGTAATTTCTAGATAAATGAGCTTCATTTCGAGATTCAAACATTAAGGTAGTGTATTTCTAATCCTTTGGAGTGTTAAGGCTTTCATAAATATGATGAATTGCTAAGATTTGAGTAGTTGAGCATTTTAGAGTTTAAACTTGATTTCATGATTAAATAATATTTTATACGCGCAAATAAGGTATTTTTATGCCACTTTATAACCCCAAGTAACCCCTAAAGCTTTAGCCCATGATTAGGAACCAAACTAAGACCATTGAGATGACTTTTGAGTGTTTCCCAAGCCTAAATAAGATATTTTTGGGTTTGGGTATTGATACTGGATGAACAATATCGATACTTGATGTATTGAGATGGAATGTGGGCAATTTTAGCTGGGAGTATTGATGAGAGTTTAATATTACATATTATTATTATAGATCTGTAGTGGATCTCATCACTTCTGGATCATCTCTTTCTTATTCTCCTCTACTTCTGGATCTCATCAGTACTTGATCAGGTCTCTCCACTCTTGATTTCTATATCTTCCTCTTTTTCATCCCTTACCGATCAGATCTCTAAATTTCCATTGAAGAAAAAAACTCTCAAGTGAATTACCCATGACGTTTGGCTCAGGAGGATCGAGTGTCGTGGGTTAGATCCTTTGCTCCCCATTCACACTTTTCTTTATTGTTTTATGTTTCCCCTTTGTTTATATAGATCTTGCATTTTTATTAATCTTTCATAGATTTCATTTTTGGGTTTTTATTTTTTTTTCTTATCGATTCTTGCACATATAATCAGTTATTATTTATGGGTTTGGATAATTTATGTGGTTAAGATAAGAAATTTAGGGGGATGCCTTTGTTTTTTATATTCTTTTACTAGTTATTTTGTTTCAAGAGTTGGGCTACTTCTAATTTTACATTTGTTCAACTTTTGAAGTGATTTCATTGCTGTTATATTTCGTTGTACAGTTTTAATCTTTTTTGCTTAGCTCGGATATTTATTGAACAATTTAAATTATAGTTTCTAGTTGTTAGCCTAAAGTTAAGTAAGATAGTGTTAATTTTGTCTTAAAATCCTATTAAGTAACCAACTAGGCTTCTTAGTACCACTCAATTGTCTAGCATTTTATTAGTGCATCTTCTGTTTTCTTTGGATTCCTTTTTCATAGTTCCTCATAGCTTCGGCTATAGATGATTACTTGAGGTCATGTCCTTCTTTTAGATCCCATAGGGCGTATAGGGGGAGGGCTCGACAGAGTGGTGTTAAGGAGACTAGACTTGGAGTTTGCTCGTTGAATGTAGGCACATTAAATGCTAGGCTGAAGGAGCTGACCGACGTACTTAATAATAGGAAAATAGATTTTACATGTATTTAGGAGACTAGGTAGAAAGGGGCTCGCGCCAGAGAGTGTAATGGGTACAAGTTATGGTATTCAGGTGTAGATAACGCTAGAAATGGGGTGGGTATCTTGGTATCCTCTAGGCTCAAGGTAAATGTAGTTGAAGTTTGTAGATATCGGGGTAGGATCATGATGATTAAGGTTATTATAGAAGCGGAAGTGGTAAATGTCCTTTCAGTGTACGCCCCATACGTTGGCCTAGGGGAGGGGGAGAAACGTTGTTTCTGGGATCAGTTAGATGATGTACTTAGGAGTATTCCAGAGGACTAAAGAGTTTTCATAGGGGGAGACTTCAATGGCCATATAGGTAGTGCAACCGACGGGTATGACAATGTTCATGGGGGTTTTAATTTTGGTAGTAGGAACGAGGAGGGGTGTACGTTGCTTGAATTTACTACTGTATATGATTTGGTGGTCACTAACTCCTTCTTTAACAAGAGAGATGTGAACTTAATTACGTTTCATAGCGGGGGACTTTGTACCCAAATCGAATACATCCTGGTTTGAAATCGGGATCGATGGGCTTGCATTGACTGTAAGGTGTTCCCTGAAGAGATATGTGCATCACAACACAGATTGTTGGTTTTGGTGTTCTGCGTACGCCACGGGCGGAGCACTCATAGGAGGGCTAAACTTGGTAAACCTAGGATCCTTTAGAAAAACTTACATAGAGCTACAACTGATGACTTTAGGAGTAAGGTTTTGTCTAATACAGGTTTTAGAACTACAAAATCAAATAATACAGATATGTTATGGAAAAATATGGCAAATTCCATCAGAGTGGTGGGCAAAAACACCCTTGGGTTGTCGACAGGGAAGGCCAAGGAACATAAACAATCGTGGTGGTGGAATGACGAAGTCCAAACTAAGGTGAAGACAAAGCAAACTTGCTTCAAGGAATTTCTACAATGCAATGACGACGAAGAAATGTCGAGAGCTAAACAAATATACAAGGAGGCAAAGCAGAAAGCCAAGAAAACGGTGGCTAAAGCAAAGGATAAGGCATACGAGGAAATGTACAAGAGATTAAACACCAAGGAATAACAAAACAACATCTTCAGGCTTGCAAAATCCAGGGAGAATAGGAAAAATGATCTCGGTAGTATTAGGTTTATTAAGGACAATAATGGTGTTCTTTTAGTGAAAGATCATGATATTAAGAGGGTTTGGGGTAGTTACTTCTTTGGCTTATTTAATGAAGGTGTCTCTCTCTGTAGAGATAATACCGTTGATGGGTCATACAACCATCATACTACGGCCAATGACTGCCCTACAAGTAGGATTGGGTTTGAGGAAGTCAAAATGTCTCACAGAAAGATGGGAAGGGACAAAGTTGTCAGTCCAGAGCAAATTCCTATCACTGTGTGGTTGGCCCTAGGAGAAGAGGGAGTTAAGTGGTTGACCAACATCTTTAATATTATTTTAGAGACTTCCAAGATGCCAGAGGAGTGGAGAGAGTCTACGGTGATACCAATCTATAAGAATAAAAGAGATCCCCAACGTTGTGGCAACTACAGAGGTATTAAACTACTCAGCCATACCATGAAGCTATGGAAAGGGTGATAGAAGCTAGGTTGAGACATGTTACTATGGTTACGGAAAACCAATTTGGCTTTATGCCAGGCAGGTTTACTACGGAGGCGATTCATCTACTTCGACGGCTTATGGAGAAATATAGGGAAAATTATAGAGATCTTCACATGGCGTTCATTGACATCGAGAAGGCGTATGATAGCGTTCCCCGCGATATGATTTGTAATACCTTGGAATCGAGACGGATCCCAACTGTTTATATCCGGGCGATTCGTGATATGTTCTGTAGATCTACTACATACGTTAGGACTACAGTTGGCGACACCGAGGCATTCCCGGTGGAAATCAGACTCCACCAGGGTCAACTCTTAGCCCTTACATCTTTGCTTTGATTATGGACGACATCTATTGTGCGACACCAGATGGTGTACCATGGTGTATGCTTTTCGCTGACGACATTGTCCTAGTTGCTAAAACAAAAACTGAGCTGTATAGTAGACTGGCTACCTGAAAGACTTCTTTGGAATAAAAAGGTCTAAGGATCAATATTGAAAAGACAAAGTATTTATGTTCAAACTTCAGTGGGAACCAAAATGATGAAGATGTAGAAGTATGCATAGAAGGACACGTTCTCCCCTCAAAGGATTGTTTCAAGTACCTAGGGTCTATTATACATAAAGATGGGGGTGTGGATGATGACGTTACACACCGTATAAAGGCGGGATAGCTAAAGTGGAGGGTTGCTACTGGAGTTTTGTGTGACAATAAGGTGCCTCTAAAACTTAAGGGAAAATTTTATAGAATGGCAATAAGACCAACGCTGCTGTATGGATCAAAATGTTGGGCAATCAAGAAGGATCACGTAAGAAGAATGAAGGCTGTAAAAATGAGAATGCTTCGATGGGTATGTGGTAGGAATTTGTGGGACATGACACCAAACTCTGCTATTAGGATGTCCTTGGGGTGGTGCCTGTATCCGAAAAATTGAGGGAGGGAAGACTACGGTGGTTTGGGCATATCCTTAGGTGACAACTGTCAGATGCGGTTAGGAGGGCAGAGTCGATTACAGTCAACGGTGCCAGAAGGAGAGGACGACCAAGGCGGTAGTGGGAAAACTGTTTAAGATCTGATTTGATGGATTTAACCCTTATCGAAGACATGCCCTCTGATAGGAAAGTATGGAGACTTAAGACCAGGGTAGCCGAGTAGTGCATGTCACATCCATAAGGTGTATCATCTATGTCTTCTTTTAATGCCTTTGTAGTAATTTTCATGACTTCTACTTTTTATACATTTCTGTCATTGGAATTTATGAAGGCTTAGAACTAGGGTAGCAGAGTATGGTTGCCTTAGTTTAGGTTTTAACCCATTTGGCTTTATTCATTCTCGTAGCTGGCTATCGTTGACTATTGTGTATCATTCTCTTCATGTTTCCTCTTTTAAATTTAGATGGGTCTTACGTTTCTGTCTACATGCAGAGATTTTTATGTAGGGATTACTTCCCATTACAGACGCGCATGTGATGACTGCATATGAAGACTGTTCAACTATGTATTTATTTTATTTATACATGCTTTACATTTTATCTATATTTTTAATTTGCTGACTGCCGGAGATCTTCCATGGAAGCTGCTCTCAACCTGGCGTTAGGGGCAACCTACTACCCTACATCCCCCTTATCCCATTGTATATGAGAATAGGGTTTTGTTATTGTTGTATTATTATTATTATTATACTTCTCATTTATCTCTTGGATATTACTAATTTATCTTTATTTTAAGTTTATTTTGGACATGAACTTCATTGTATTAATTAGCCTAAAAACTAGTAGATTTCGACGGTCCATTCAGTATCTTATAGAAAACAAGCAGAAATTCCTTGAATATTTAATTTGGAATTTACATGAGACAAGGTTATCTAGAAGATGAAGAAGAATTCAATTAGAAGACTTAAATATTTATATTTTGTGATAAACATTTTTAATTTAGGATTTTTAGTTTGATTATTTTATTATTATTTTTATTTAAAAATTAGTTATTTTATTAGAACTCTTATCAGGATTTTTATTTTGATTATTTTAGGAATGAGTTATTTTATTTTCTTAGAATTCTCTAGTTATAAATACCCCTTAGGTTCAACAATTGAAAGTTAGATTGAAATTTATTTTCCATGGTTCTTTTTTGAAGTTCTACCTTTCTTTCTTCTCTATATTTATTTATTTATTTTATTTCATTATTTTCTTTTCACCATGCTAAGCATAATCTAGTCAATGCTTGGCTAAACTTCTACTTATCCAAAGGGTTTTGCGAAATTAAATACATTCATGAGAATTGAATCTTGATCTTCATATTTCAGATTGTATTCTTGATTCTCTGAAAATTGGGAGTGTCAATCGACCATTCTCTTAAAAGTTATTACATCTTCAACTCAAAAGTGCACGTTGATTTGAAGACTATTTTGCTTTAAGTTTGGAAGTTGAATCGGTTGGTCGTAATTCGGCTTCCTGTGAACAAACTTAGTTGCGGTCCTTTAAGGGGAATCAAGATCGAATTCAATTCTCGGTGAGACGCTATAACTCGAGTCAGACTTTTCCAGAATTTTAAGTTTTTTTGATTATAACGGCGATAGATATTGCTAGACCAACAAAGATCGAATTTCAGAGATAGACTTGGAAATTTCGATTAACAAGAGGGAAGATTTAGCTGCAGGGGTTGGGCATTATTGACTGTAAACTACATACATCACGAAGGAAAAATTTTATTTTGATGATCGATCGAGATTAAGGCTAAGTTATATAATCTTTATTGAATTATTCTGTTTTATTTATTTTTCTCATTATTATTATTTATTCAATATTTATTTATTTTATTCATTTATTTTCATTAATTTTAAATCCCCTTTTTTATTTTCTTGCAGTTGATTCAATCCAAGGAATAACATTATCAAACTTTCTTAGTCCATGTGGATCTACCATACTTCTCTATATTACTTTATTTATTTGAGAATTAGGAATTATTTTTATTTGGCAAATTTGACGCTTTTCAAGTGTTGACACCAATCCTTTAGTATTGATATTGAGGGTTATAGTATCGATACTAGATGCTCGATCTCGAGACCGTTGGTCTCCATACTGAAGGATTGGTCTCCATACCGAAGGCCTAATATCAACACCTAAAGTGGTGTCACATTGACTTTTCAAAATGTTTCTTTTCACAAAATAACTAAAGAATTTCAATTTCTCATTTAAATAAAACTGAATAACTTGCATTAATTAAAACATTTGGTTTTACAAAGCTTATCAGAGCATATTCAATATAATTCACTTAGTACGTGCCAACCACATTCAATATATCAAATACATCATCGTATGCATTTCTCTTCTGATCTGATCTGTAGCAAGGAGAACTGACCTGTCTTGCTCCTTATCGCTCTACAATCTCCTCGAACCTACGTGTGAAACAATCACACGCTAAGTCATTGACTTAGTGAGGCATAAACATATATAATTGAACATCATATACTTATACATATGCATATATATATATCATATATATATATATATATATATATATATATATATATATATATATATATATATATACATATACATATCACTCACCAAATTCATCATTTACCTTATTTCACTATTGTAGATGCTTGATTTGTCCGGGGCCCATATATCACTTGCAAATGAAAACAGTTTTGGGGGGTTAAAAACCAGGAAAAAACGTGGAGACCATTTGGATATTTTCTTCGAGGTGATAGAAACTAAAAGGGGCGGGTTTTTTTTACGTGGATGGTCAGTTTTAATGAAATAACCACTCATAAACAAAAGGGAGGATTACATAGAGAAAGAGAAGAGCATAGGGAAAGGGGGGGAAAACAGAGACCATTTTTTTACTATTTTTTTACACAACAAAGGGGGAATTAGAAAATAGGGAGTAGAATATTTCTTCTCCCCAGATTCAAAGATCAAACAGTGTGTGTAAAAGAGATTTATGTAATTTATCCTTTTGATAGCAATACAAACAGATGAGATTTCAGAGCAGTATTTTTTATTAGCAACACAGTTTTTAACAATAGAAAGCAGTGAAAAAAAGAAAGAAAGAGCAGTATACAACCAAAAAAACAAGCAACAATCATTTCAATATAGGATAATCAAGATGTTCACCTTGCTTGGTTCGGGTTCCAGCCAAATTTGAAGTCATCGGAGTGCCTTGGTTCGTCACCGGAGATGAAAGACGCTGTTAAGTCGCTGAGGAAATCACGCAATATGATAAAGGGCTATCCCTCCATTCAAAAGCATTAGAAAACAGAGGGGGTTCATCAGCAGCAGAAAACAAAGGTAACAAAGGCTTTTCCCATAATTTCTATCTTTCTCAAAAATAAGGAAAATATAAGATAAACAAAATCAAAATCAAGTTACAAGGTAGTTTCTAAATATGACTTTAGTGAATTTTTTTCCTTTTTGTTTCTGTTTTTCATTTGAATCAAAAAAATAATAAAAAGGGATTTGGGTTTTCTTTTTAACATCTTCAACAACCATCCTTTTGTTTTGGTAAAGAAAGCAATAGGAATGGGTTAGAGTTTGGTTACCTTTAGTGAAGAGGTTTCGCAGTCTGGGTTCATTTGGAGCAGGTGACATCGATTTAAGGGGGTGGGATTCTGTTCTTTTTCCTGAGAGAGCGGCGCTGCGCGAGAGAGAAGAGAGTTGAGAGTGAGAGAGATAACGGCTGGGGAAAGAATAAAATGGGTCTAGTTTTTTTTTAACTTAAATAACATATATATCTGTTTATTAAAACGACGTCGTGTAGGTGTTTAAGGTTCCCGTTTGCGCAGGAGTTATTTACCATTTGGGCCACGCAAAGTTTTCATTTTAATTCATTTTGGTCCTTGAATTGATGTTTTCGCATTTCTATTTTTACCTCCATATTTTGAGCGCATTCGATTAAGTCCTAACTGGTAATATATTTAGTTTCTGTTTGTTTATGCTTTTGACTTGTACTTTTACGCATGTTATATTTTAGTCATAGAATAAAATCTTTTCTGTTTTTTTAATTTAAGTTATTAATTGTTGCGTGCATTTAATTTTAGTCACTAAATCGAAGTTCCCAAGATTATAATTTGATCTTCATGTTTGTAATTGTTTCCTTTTTAGTCATTAGTTTATTTTTATTTTTATTTTTATTTTTTGTTGCTTGTTTATGCATTTGGCAAGTAATTTTGGTTAATTGGTGTTTTATCCTTTAAATATAATCTGTTGTGTTTTAATTTGGTCTTTGTATTGCATGTTTATTTAATTTTAGTCACAAATGTTGATTATTTTGTTTTTGTCATTTAGACATTAGAGTTCTATATTTTTGCATGTTTATTTTAGGTCCTAAAGGTTGATTTATTTCTTCATACATTTAATCATTTAATATATGCATGTACACTTTAATTCTTACTTTGTTTGTATTTAAAAATAGTAAAATTTTGTTTAATATGGTTTAGTCCTTAAATATAGTTATTTCGTGAAATTTGTATTTTGAGTTAATATGTTTTTTTTATTATTTTAAGTCACATTTGTACATTATATGTTAATATGCATGGTTTATAATTTTTAATTAAAATATATGTATGTAATTTTTTGTATGTCACGTTGTATGATATTTTAAATTTTGTATAATTAATTTTGGCATGACATCCACTTTTTGCACAATTTGTATGATACCCTCACGTGCATAACTTGACCTATTACATAATCAGACTAAGGGTAATACCCTTTTAATTTAAAATTGTCTTGAGTGGCTTGTCTTAACTGATTAGAGAGTCATTTTGACTATTTTAAATTAAAAGTATATCCCAAAAGTGAAACTAAAAAAATCGATTCGTCACCTAAAATTTGGGAACGAAAGAAAAGGAAATGTTCGTTTATTTAAATTTATCGAGAAAAGGTTGTTATAACTTTTAAGATCTGGTTTCGATATTTGTAAATAATCGAACATTCTTTATCTTTCTAAAACGACTTGGTAATTTTAATTTAATTTATTTGAGTGCTTTTGAATGTTTTTAAATTTACATCTTTATTTTATGGGATCAAAAATCAAAATAAATTCGAATTTGTAAAGTTCATTGCAAAGACGTTAATTAATCGACTAGGTACCGTTTTAGGGCGTTGTGGGGGTGCTAATCCTTCCCTGCACGTAACCGACTCCCGAACTCGGATTTTGGTAACGCAGACCTTAATTTATTGTTTTAATAAAAATTAATTTTTATTTAAAATAACAAACAATTTTGGGTGCCCAATCACACCCTAATCAAAGATTGGTGGCGACTCTTTGAACTGTATTTTTTTTTTCGATTGTAAACGAAATCCAAAATTTTTCGAAACGAGAGGTTTTTAAATCGCATTTGTTTTTAAATTAAAAATCAATTGAAAGAGGTAAATTAAAAATTAATGTGGTTTTTAAAATCTCACCTTTTCACCTTTAAGAAAAATCGTTTCGACAGCTTGACGACTCTGCTGGGGACTTTTTTTTGAGAGTCAGGCCGATGGTCAATTAATTAATTGTCTTTGCAATTGAAAATTATAAATTCGTTTTAATTTGGTTTTTGATCCCTTGCTTTGTTTTTAATAAGTTTGATTTCTTTAATTTAATTCGATTGACAATTAAATAGTTGTACTGATCTGTTTGCTAATGATTTCAGAATATTTGTGTGTTTTGGGAATTGATTTTGAGTGTTTTTATTGATTGTTTTTTCGCTTTTCCTCACACACTGCACAGCTGCATTATCATAACATGAGCTAAAACCCCGTTCTGTCCTAATTAAGTAGGAGTGAGAGACTATGCCCTCGTGTGGTTTTCACCTCCGCATGGGATAGTGGATCGCTCCTGGAGCTCACGCCTTATGGTCCTCGTGATGGTAATCACCTCCGCATGGACATAAGGATGTGTGTTCCCTCAAAATTGAACTCGATCCCCTAAAGCCTGTGATGGGCCAGGATTGAGGGTTCGACAGCCCAAGGGGGCACCGGCAAGGACAATTCGAGAACCTATTACTTTAGAACCCAACCCAACATATAGTGAACATAGAGCCCGAACTTAGGTCGAGCCTAACCCGAACCTTAAGAGTCCCGTGAGAAGGGTACACAAGGAAAAGCTTTTTGAGTCATTTATTTTCACTTTTCGAATAAATGCACGCGAACTAGAAATCATGCGGTTAGGTTTATTTGTCAAGCAAGCATGTGAATTAGATATTATGCGGTTAGGGTTTTAATGTTCAAACAAAGCATGGGGGTAGATATCATGTTGGGTAGGATCTACTAAAACATGATTGGGTAGCCAACATGTAAGGGTAGGATTTATTTAATGATTATGATATTTATTATCTTGTCGTTGATATTATGTGTACTAACCCATTTTTTTCTATGTCTATTTTATTTTGATTTTATTGCATTCACATCTTCATGTCATCACAAGGTGTTAATTCGCAAGTGATTGACTAATAAGAAGGCTGGTCATACTGAAACAAGAAATTCTTAACCATGTAGTCAAAATCAGGAGGTTCAAAGATATTCAGATGATCCATGAAGAAGGACATCTGATGAATGAAGAAATCTGAAGCTGATTGAAGACTTCCTTTAAAAGAGTGAAGGCCAAGATATTCTCAGAAGATAGATACAATTATACCAAGGACAAGAAGACCCTTCACAAAGACATGAAGATCACTTCGTATTGAAAGTAAAAATGGAGACCTCAAGATTCAATTTAAAGACATATGGTGTCATTAAAGGTGATAAAGTACGCCGACAACTTTGGGCGCAATATTAGATTCCATGAAGAGTACGGTTCAAGGGAATAAAGAAATGAAGAATCACATTTTTATTTTGACTACATGGTGTACTGAATTCTTGTTGTCTAAATGAAGGTTGTTCTATGGTGGTCACTTTTAGAATTAAAACCTTGTGCATTTGCATTTGCATTCTTATTAGCATTAATTTATTTATTTCGTTATTGTTTCTTTTTGTCATTTTGTTATCTCATTTGTACTAACTTGTTTCTATATTTGTTTTTTTTTTCTTTCTCTTTGTCTGCATTGCATGATCATGACACATTCAAAAGGTGTTGATTTGTGAGTGGTCATCATAGTAAAAGGTTTTCATGACGGACAAGGGGTTTCGTGATCAAACAAACTATAACACAGTCAAGAAATGGCATCCTGAGAAAGCTTCGAAAAATAGTGGAGAGTTGCGCACATAAAGATCATATGTCTGACGGAGAGCACAAGGAGATAAGAGAGATAAAAGAACAAATGTCTAAGATGATGGATAGAATAGATGTTTTGTTCAAAGGAAGAGAGACTTCTACAAAAGAAAAGAAAGAACTCAATGAAAATAATCTCGAGGTGTCAGATACGCAAGGGACTACTTTAGAACTTGTTGATTCTAGTCAGTATGAGAAATCACGCACAATCATTGTTCGTATCAACAAATTGTTTGGAAATGCCAAGGAAATAGTGGCAACTATAGAAGTTCAGAAGGATGAAAAGAATACATGCAATCAAAATTCGTTGGTGTTTGATAGACTACTCCCAACATCAGGGAAAATAAAACTGGAAACTTCAGTTCAACCCAAGTTGAGAGGTGACTCTCGTTGTGATTCCATCCCAATATCATATAAGGAATTGTATGATGAACTGTTAGAAGCCCGAGAAGTGGCCCCGCATTATGTGAAACCTTTGCAGCCTCCATATCCAAGTTGGTATGACGTCAACGTTCGTTGTGAATATCATGCTGGGATTCAAGGACATTCTATTGAGAATTGTTCTACTTTCAAACGTCGAGTCCAACTTCTACTAGATCATGGAGTATTGGAGTTTGAATTGAAAGGACAACCTAGTTTGGTAACAGATTATCCTGTTGGGTTCGAACCAAAAGTGACCAAAGATAAGAGTATTAGTGAGGATATCCAAGAAGAAGATTGTTTGCCAAAGTACGAAGCTCAGATTCGTCATTTAAGAAATGAAAATGATAAATTGAACAGAGAGATGGAAACCATACGAAATGATTTTCAAAGGATCAGTCAAGCTTTTAAATTTGCTGGTATAGGAAATGTCCTAGATGAGTGGATAACAGGAGTCGCTAAACTGAAGAATGATGCTGAACAGTGGAGAAGGAATTGTAAGGTGCAAGAAGGTCGAGCCGAGAAGTTTTCTCATGATTTACAAATTAAAGAAAAAAGATGCAATATAGCTGTTGATAATTTGGGAAGATATCAGGCCGAAATTCAAACGTTGAACAGATCCATCGCCAATATGGAAATCTCATATCAACGCCACAAGCGAGAGAATGACGTTGATCTAGAAGTCGTTAGAGCTAAGAATGAGAAGTTGATGAAGATTATGGATGATTGTAGTGATCTTATACAAGAGCTTCATAACCAAAATGACTTTCTTACAAGGAAGATTCAACAGCAGTGTCTACAGCTCCGAGAATCGGCACTCAGGATAAAGAAAAGAGACAACGTCATGAAAGAAGCTATGACCCAAGCAAGCAATGTGGCTCAGAAATGGGTTAATTTAGCTGGCTTTGCAAGAGAATTGAAGCAGATTGACAACTCGACCCCCCGAGCATAAGTGGAAATTAAATTGGCTTTTGAAGGAGATAGAAAAGTTCGGAGTGAAAGCTGTCCATTATATGTAAAGTTTGTTTGATGTATCGAGACCTTTGTGTTCAATGAAAGTTGTTTTAAGATGGTCACTCTGGAATGACACCTTTTGTATTTGCATTTGGCATTTGTATTTGCATTACATGTATTTATTTAAGCATTTTACATGCATTAATTATAAAAACACAGAAATAATTTATGGAAGGTTATGTGACAGTAATAACAAGATCATCCATTCATACTACTTCCTCATCGTCATGAATAAGCAAATGGAAACAATGGAGCAATCTCATAAGGGATCACAAGATCAGTTGCAAGAGCAGTTAGTCGGGTCACAACAAGATACTGGGAATCAAGCATCGGGTTCTTTGCAAGGCGTATCGAATCAAATGATCCAGGTACTGGTACCACAGGCTACTAGTAAAGAGAAAATAGAGGATAAAGGAAATCAATCTCATCAGACTGGTACATCAAGAGTGATAATTTTCCCTGGAGCGTCTAACTCAGAACTAGAGATGAGCCTCGTCAATTTTGAGCAATTTGAAGACAAATTCAGGTGGTTGAATGAAGCCATTGAAGATATGAAGATTGTTAATGCCCCTCACAAGGAGTTAGAAGTTATAGAACTTAGTTTGGTCCCTGATTTAGTCATCCCACATGAATTTAGGGTGCCTAATTTTAAGAAATATGATGGCACTAGTTGTCCCATAATTCATCTAAAGATGTTTTGTAGAAAGATGGAAGGGTACCTAAATAATGACAATTTTGTTGATTCATTACTTCCATGATAGTCTTGCTGGGCCAGCTATAGTATGGTATAACCGTTTGAACAAAGAACAGATCAAGACATGGGTCAACCTAGCTGATACTTTTCTGGGACAATATCAATATGTTAAAGGCTTAGCCCCAAAACGTCATGACCTTCAAAGGATAAGAATGAAAGCTACTGAGAGCTTTAAAGAATATGCCTTAAGATGGAGAGGAGTGGAAGCACAAGTTCAACCTCCTTTGTTAGAAGAAGAAATATCATATATGTTTCACGATTCTCTTCCAGCTCCTTTCTTTGAGTTAATGTTGGGAAAGTCGACGAATAACTTCAAGGATCTTATGGCAGCTGGAGAGTTAATTGAGGATGCAATCAGCAAAGGAAACTTGAAAGACACTTCTAAAAACCCAATCGATCAAAAGGAACAAGCTGATGAGGTGAATGAATGTCACGTCCAGAGCTCTCAAAGTCGTAAAAGAAAAGGGGTAACGGGTTACTCGAGGCGTCTAAAGAAAGTCCCAAGATCGAAAAATGCTTTGAAAGTATTCCAAACTCCTATCTCAGATCTATATCCCCATTTGATTGAAGGTCAATACCTCACACCGAGGCCAGTGAAAGTGCAACCAGACCCTTCTGCTCATAGCTATGATCAAGATAGTGTCTGTGATTTCCACTTGGGGGCATTGGGACATTCTACGGGAAACTGTAGGCCGCTGTTAAAGGAGATAGAGATGCTTGTGGCAAATGGGACGTTAACAGAGGAATTGGTGGAACAGTGGATGACGAGTTTGAGTGGGGCATCAAAGAACAATATGTAACATCCGTTTGAGTTAAGTACCACAACATTAGATGGGTAATGGGGCATCCTAATTAGGAAGAGATAATTTCATTCATTATGGAGCTTTATTTCATTTGCAACATCATGTTTGAACTTGTTTTTCATCCTTTCTCAGTTTTTTTATAATGATGTTTAAATAAATTCATGTTACTTTGAGGATGGTGAACATTGAATCGAATTTGCAACTTGAAATTCTTTGAATACCTACTGAATTAAAAACTCTGTAAATGATTAGAGTTATAAATCTTTGACAAGATGACAAGGTTGAAACCTGATAAAACAAAGACCTTTACCTTATCTCCAGAAGATACAATCGAACACCATACCCTTCTATTGCAGGGACCGATATAGCCTTCTTCTATCATAAGGAGATGAACAATAGGTTTGGTATTCAGGTATGTATAGGAGTAGACAACGTGAGGCATCTTTTTTCATATGATGTCACGAAACTGAATAGACCACACTTTTGTTGATGACGTTTAATGATGATTATGATCTTTAATGATGGAATAGTCAAGTAGATGAGTCTAATTTAGGACAGTTGCTTGGGAATTGAACTCTAACGATGAGATTTTCTGACTTTCAACAACACCTAGACTATGACAGGTTCTTCTTGACAAGCTTAAGAAATTGGATCCGTATACCCAAATTATAATATTATATGTATACAATAAAGCTTGAGCTGTCCCTCTAGAGCAATTGGTTAAACGCCCCGACTTTACGGACATAATTCAGCTAGCCTAATAAAGGTGATGATATTATATATATACAATAAAGCTAAGCTATTCCGCTAAGGCAATTGGTTATAGAGGAAACTCGAATTCCCTGGCTTTATGAATAGATTATATTCAAACCATGACCTTGATCGGGTACCTGGCAATTTGGTGTATGCTCCACTGTGATTGTCAAGTCAAAGACTTTGTGATGAGATGAACCCTTCAGCTAGCCCGATAGAGGCAAATTACAATAAAGCTGATTTCAGCTAGCCAGACAATGGCAAATTAAATCAAGTTTTTCTAAATAAGGAGTTTCGGTAAAAATTGACTAAGGGAGTTAAGGAAAACCTGTTATAGTCAACTTCACATGAGCACTCAGGAATTTCATTTTTAGATCGATATTTCTGCACTGCCTTTGTTAGAGGAGTCTACGAGGTTTGAAGAAATGGAAGATTTCAGAGAACTGAAATAGAAGTGTTCTATAAAGTCTAGTAATTGATTATGCAAGTTGCGTCATTTTGTCTGTATCCGATTAAAATACCAAGCCAGAAGAAGGGGCATGTTGTGATGTTAACGAAGACCGAGAAAGAAATATAAGTTTGTTGGCTGAAACCTTAAAAAATAGGGAGCCAACTGAAGCCAACCCATCAATTTTGACACTTGTCATAACTCTGAAAAATTAAATAGTTATTGATTCTTTTGATATTTTTTTAACTCATGTTTATGATTTGATTTGATTGTGAGCCTGAATTAAGGGGCAATATTTTATAAAATTATTTCATTCTTTGATCCCTATAATAAGAGAAAAGGGAAAAACATTTTCAAACATGACATTTCAAGTGTGAAAGATCCTTGAAGCTTGTGAGACTCATTATTCCTCTATTGGAGAAAAGGAATAAGCAATGCCAGAACATGAAGCATTCCACGATCTTGAAGTAGATGGTCCAAGAGAACAAAATGAATGAAGAATGAAACTTATAACATTTCCTTGTGACGTTGTCAATTACCCATCAAGAAGAAGATGATCTCATTATTCAGAAGGGGCACATATCACATATTGTATAAAATGCAAGACATTTTCTTATAAGAATTGGTCAATTCTTAAGTGTTTATGACAACATGAAGAGAATCCCTCAAGATACTTGGCAATACCACTGTGAAGTGACACCAGAATGAGAACATTCAAGTTAGGATTTGTTAGGCATGAAGAAATCTATGAGTACCCACTTTGGGGTATGATCAGAAACCTAGATCATGTCGGGATAACAAGATTCAGACCAAGAAGATATTGAGAATGAGTCTCACAACTTGAAGTGTCAGGGGGAAACTGTGAATTTGAACAGAGCTTACCTTGTAAAGCAAACCAATCGAGCATCAATCAATGGCAGAGTCCTGAAAGAACAACTCAGAAAGCGTAATTGAGCCAAGGACGGAAATGGGGCAACACAGTGGTATTTCTGATCATAGCAAGAAGTTCAGAGAGAAATCAATTTCTCCGAAATAAAGATAAAAAACGAAGAAAACAAGAAGATAGAAGAAAATCAGATGGCTCTTCAGAAATACAATTTGGAAATTATGAAATGTTGCATGGGTATCTCAAGCAAACCCTGGAATGAATGGTCAAGTAGAAGAAGACTAAGTTCGCCACTTTGAAGTCAAATGAAGATTGAATTGACATTTATGCTTTCATACGAACATCATTTGCATAAAAAATGCATTACACTGATACATTTCATTGCATTCGTGTTTCATACATAAACACTTGACTTTGACAGATCTTCCAATGAAAAGAGAAGATGCAGGATGTTAAAATCCCGACAATTGAAAGGTAGAAGTTAAACATCAAATACATGGAATCATGTTTAGTGAGGCAGAACCTGAAGAACAGAGAGGTCTAACCCACAGAAGAAGCATTACTCTGAAGTGATGACCATCAGATATAGAAGAAAAACAGAGATGTTCATGTATGAAGAGAGGAATCACTCGATTAAAGTGACTTGTACACAGGAGATTAGGGCAAAGTCAAGTCTTCACCAAAGAGTAGTGAAGCAAATCCATTTTGTAAGCCTTCACCGAAGAGTAGTGAAGCACCATCTTAAGCCTTCACGGAAGAGTAGTGAAGCAAATTCATCTGTAAGCCTTTAGAGCAAGATGATAAGTCCTTCGGGCCATCCATAAAACCTTCGGGTAGGATGTTTTTACATGAATTTGAAAATGAAAAAACGATGTTTTGAGAAGATGAAATTTTTGAAAACAAAGAATGCGATTTTCAAAATTTCACAATTTATAAGCCTGTCAGGCCATCAGTAAGTCTTTCGAGCATGATGCTTAAATCCTTCGGGTCATCTGTAAGCCTTTAGAGCAAGATGATAAGTCCTTCGGGCCATCCGTAAAACCTTCGGGTAGGATGTTTTCACATGAATTTGAAAATGAAAAAACGATGTTTTGAGAAGATGAAATTTTTGAAAACAAAGAATGCGATTTTCAAAATTTCACAATTTATAAGCCCTTCGGGCCATTAGTAAGTCTTTCGAGCATGATGATTAAATCCTTCGAGTAATTTGCAAGCCTTCACCGAAGAGTAGTGAAGCAAATCCATCAGTAAGTGCCATCAGTAAGTCTTTCGAGCATGATGATGAAATCCTTCGGGTCATCAGTTTAACCTTCGAAGTTGAGCCTTCATGAAAGAATAATGAAGCAAAATCACACCATAAGATTGTTCGAGTTCTACTCCATGAAGCAAGAGGGAGCGAACCCATAGGCAGAATATTGTTCGAGTTTTACTCCCTGAAGCAAGAGGGAGCGAACTCATAGGCAGAAGACTGTTCAAGTTCTACTCCCTTAAGCAAGAGGTAGCGAACCCGCTGGTTGGAGATTGTTCGAGTTCTACTCCCTGAAGCAATAGGGAGAAAACCCGTTTGTTGAAGATTGTTCGAGTCCTATACTCCCTGAACGAATAGGTAGCAGACTCGCCATTTAAATATTTCTCAAGTTTCATTTATCCTGAAGGAACAGTGGAGTGGATTAACCTCTTGAAGTTTTCATGACCGGACAAATTCAATCATCTTTTTATCTTTGCTCTATTCTCGTTATACGACAATGAGCAAACAGGGGCAGCTGTAGATGCTTGATTTGTCCGGGGCCCATATATCACTTGTAAATGAAAATAGTTTTGGGGGGTTAAAAACCAGGAAAAAACATGGAGACCATTGGATATTTTCTTCGAGGTGATAGAAACTAAAAGGGGTGGGTTTTTTTTACGTGGATGGTCAGTTTTAATGAAATAACCACTCATAAACAAAAGGGAGGATTATATAGAGAAAGAGAGGAGCATAGGGAAAGGGGGGAAAACAAAGACCATTTTTTTACTGTTTTTTTACACAACAAAGGGGGAATTAGAAAACAGGGAGTAGAATATTTCTTCTCCCCAGATTCAAAGATCAAACAGTGTGTGTAAAAGAGATTCATGTAATTTATCCTTTGATAGCAATACAAACAGATGAGATTTCAGAGCAGTTTTTTTATTAGCAACACAGTTTTTAACAATAGAAAGCAGTGAAAAAAAGAAAGAAAGAGCAGTATACAACCAAAAAAACAAGCAACAATCATTTCAATATAGGATAATCAAGATGTTCACCTTGCTTGGTTCGGGTTCCAGCCAAATTTGAAGTCATCGGAGTGCCTTGGTTCGTCACCGGAGATGAAAGACGCTGTTAAGTCGCTGAGGAAATCACGCAATGTGATAAAGGGCTATCCCTCTATTAAAAAGCATTAGAAAACAGAGGGGGTTCATCAGCAGCAGAAAACAAAGGTAACAAAGGCTTTTCCCATAATTTCTATCTTTCTCAAAAATAAGGAAAATATAAGATAAACAAAATCAAAATCAAGTTACAAGGTAGTTTCTAAATATGACTTTAGTGAATTTTGTTTCTTTTTGTTTCTGTTTTTCATTTGAATCAAAAAAATAATAAAAAGGGATTTGGGTTTTCTTTTTAACATCTTCAACAGCCATCCTTTTGTTTTGGTAAAGAAAGCAATAGGAATGGGTTAGAGTTTGGTTACCTTTAGTGAAGAGGTTTCACAGTATGGGTTCATTTGGAGCAGGTGACATCGATTTAAGGGGGTGGGATTCTGTTCTTTTTCCTGAGAGAGCGGCGCTGCGCGAGAGAGAAGAGAGTTGAGAGTGAGAGAGATAACGGCTGGGGAAAGAATAAAATGGGTCTAGTTTTTTTTAACTTAAATAACATATATATATGTTTATTAAAATGGCGTCGTGTAGGTGTTTAAGGTTCCCGTTTGCGCAGGAGTTATTTACCATTTGGGTCACGCAAAGTTTCATTTTAATTCATTTTGGTCCTTGAATTGATGTTTTCGCATTCTATTTTTACCTCCATATTTTGAGCGCATTCGATTAAGTCCTAACTGGTAATATATTTAGTTTCTGTTTGTTTATGCTTTTGACTTGTACTTTTACGCATGTTATATTTTAGTCATAGAATAAAATCTTTTCTGTTTTTTTAATTTAAGTTATTAATTGTTGCGTGCATTTAATTTTAGTCACTAAATCGAAGTTCCCAAGATTATAATTTGATCTTCATGTTTGTAATTGTTTCCTTTTTAGTCATTAGTTTATTTTTATTTTAATTTTTATTTTTTGTTGCTTGTTTATACATTTGCAAGTAATTTTGGTTAATTGGTGTTTTATCCTTAAATATAATCTGTTGTGTTTTAATTTGGTCTTTGTATTGCATGTTATTTAATTTTTAGTCACAAATGTTGATTATTTGTTTTTGTCATTTAGACATTAGAGTTCTATATTTTGCATGTTTATTTTAGGTCCTAAAGGTTGATTTATTTCTTCATACATTTGATCATTTAATATATGCATGTACACTTTAATTCTTACTTTGTTGTATTTAAAAATAGTAAAATTTTGTTTAATATGGTTTAGTCCTTAAATATAGTTATTTCGTGAATTTGTATTTTGAGTTAATATGTTTTTTTTATTATTTTAAGTCACATTTGTACATTATATGTTAATATGCATGGTTTATAATTTTAATTAAAATATATGTATGTAATTTTTGTATGTCACGTTGTATGATATTTTAAATTTTGTATAATTAATTTTGGCATGACATCCACTTTTTGCACAATTTGTATGATACCCTCACGTGCATAACTTGACCTATTACATAATCGGACTAAGGGTAATACCCTTTTAATTTAAAAATTGTCTTGAGTGGCTTGTCTTAACTGATTAGAGAGTCATTTTGACTATTTTAAATTAAAAGTATATCCCAAAAGTGAACTAAAAAAATAGATTCGTCACCTAAAATTTGGGAACGAAAGAAAAGGAAATGTTCGTTTATTTAAATTTATCGAGAAAAGGTTGTTATAACTTTTAAGATCTGGTCTCGATATTTGTAAATATCGAACATTCTTTATCTTTCTAAAAACGACTTGGTAATTTTAATTTAATTTATTTGCGTGCTTTTGAATGTTTTTAAATTTACATCTTTATTTTATGGGATCAAAAATCAAAATAAATTCGAATTTGTAAAGTTCATTGCAAATCCTTCCCTGCACGTAACCGACTCCCGAACTCGGATTTTGGTAACGCATACCTTAATTGTTGTTTTAATAAAAATTAATTTTATTTAAAATAACAAACAATTTGGGGTGCCCAATCACACCCTAATCAAAGATTAGTGGCGACTCTTTGAACTGTATTTTTTTTCGATCGTAAAGGAAATCCAAAATTTTTTGAAACGAGAGGTTTTTAAATCGCATTTGTTTTTAAATTAAAAATCAGTTGAAAGAGGTAAATTAAAAATTAATGTGGTTTTTAAAATCTCACCTTTTCACCTTTAAGAAAAATCGTTTCGACAACTATCAACATTACGATCATTTATATCTTTTAAACATATCTTTTTATACCTAACATTTTAATCAAATGATACACACATTCTAATATAAAACATGTAATGCAATTCATATCACAAAAGCATATACATCATATGTCATATGTTTATTATTATTTCTTTGTTAGCCCATGTACACATGTGAGAACTAAAGATATGCGAGTACATTGAGGTTGTGCACACAAATGTTGTCACCACAGCTCGTATAAGTCCCATTGAGTGGCATGTAAAATATGTCCCGAATGACCTATGCATATGTCCCGAATTACCATTATCCATATGAAGAACATATGTAATTGTCCATATGTCCCGAAGGACATAGGTAACCCTCGACTCTTGGCATGCCAACTATACCTATAGTTCTCATATCACATAACATGTGCATTATTATTTATTACTGTTCACATCACTTGTATCATTCTTGTATGATCTCATAAATCATTGTATAACATTCTTGTATGATCTCATAGATCATTGTATAACATTCTTATATGATCTCATAGATCACTTTCCATATAACCCATATCACATAGGTTCATATCATATCACATAACATGTAATCATGTAGATCGTATCATATAACTTATATCATTTATCATGTATTCATATAAACACGTATGTCATATCTTGTTCACATATGAATGTAATCACATATATTAGATTCACGTATCTCATATTTTATTCTCATATGTTCACATCAATCATGTCAAACATATCACACAGCTGATATCATATTCTCATAAATTCATGTAGTTCAGTATCACATATCGCATATACATGTAATCATGTAAATCATGTCACATATAATAACATATGACATATATCAATTTTGATGTACTCATGCACACATAAGCGATGCATCGGTACATGTTGAATGGTACCAATGCACACTAGCCCATAATTCCAATTTACGAACGAAAATACTTCATTCTAACTTAATTGTGTCATATTTAACCCCTTTCATCCCTAACTTACATGCACCTACTTAAACCACTTCATACCATTCAACACCTCTTAACTTCCAACTCTCATCCTTATATAAAATTCAAGAATCATACTAAATTTCCAACATTCTAAATCCAATTCTATCACTTTAATCTCTTAATTAAGTTGATGATAAGGCAAATCCAACTTCAATTCTTATTATAAACTCTATTTCAAGATTTCACTCAAGAACTCCAAATCTTTAATCTTTCCTAACTCATTTATCTTTGATTTTAAGATAACTTAAGATTTCCTTAAGCTTAGTTATCATCTAATGATCAAAACCAACCTTTAATTCAACAAATAATCAACTAACCACAAAACTCACCTTTGTTATGGTGGCTCACGGCTGAAGAAGAAGAGAACTCTGGAAGCTTGTTTGCATTCTTCATTCTTCCACGTGGGTTTCCTTATATTATAAAGGAAAATAAAAATCTTTCATGTCAATGACTATTTTGCCCTTTACTTCATCTAATAAATTATTAACAATAATTCATAAAATATTTTCAAAAAAGTCATTGAACATTCATTATCCACTTTAAATACCAAATTCTGAAACTTTACATTTAGTTACTAACCCAATATTAAGGATGTTACAAGAACGATTAAAGTATCACTACCAGTAATGAACCCAAGTCAGGTATCGGGCTAGTCAATATCATAGCTAGTGAACAATAGATACAATAGTCATTGAAAGACCACGAAACACATAGAGACTCCCCAGAGATAGAGAACGCCTAAACTACCCTCAAGTAATGAATGATCAAGATAAATCAACTTAATAAATAACAACAGTAATAGACTAATAAGCCTTTGTATAAATTTTAGGTGAGAGAACGAGCGAGGTAACAATTAGTGAGAGGATGATCTCATTTTAGTGTGTCCAACTAAGCTAGGGATGTAAGTTTTCGATGTACGTAAAATTCCAGTTCTTACCCTGAGACTTGATTATTCAAGGTAGGCTAGTGTGTTGTCCTGAGATGTATGTGAAATTCCTTTGACCACACCACTAGACCTACCTCATATTTGTTTCAATTATACGTATATAGTCCCATCAGTTCAGTACGTCAGATATGCTAAAGTTTGCTTGAAGACTATGTGAGGCCGAGCCAATGCTTCCGTTGAGTGGGAATTGTACCGATGCTAGGTAATATCGGGTTCGCACATGTGATCTACCTGATGGCTATATGAGGACCAGGATATCATTCCGTATATTAGTGGGAATTTCACTAATTCTATGTGACACAAAGTTCCCTCAGTTAGCTAGTGTCTGATGATTATGTAAGACTGGATACTAGTCAGATTTGTATTCAAATAATGCAAAGTACGATCTGGTTTGCATTCAGATAATGCACATGAGTATATGTGTCACATTTAGATAATGTGTAGCAATTACAATCATTAGGGTTAAAGACCCTTTAGAGGCGTACTCATGGCAAGGCCCTTAGCATAGGACAAAGGGAAGTGTGAGACCCCTACTCTAGTGATAAAACAGTAAAACCTAAAGTAGGTAGCACTTGATTTAGATCATGAATGTACCTACTACTTGGTACCATGTCTTTAGCATGATTGTGTTTTTGAAACTCTTAATACTGCTCTAGATTAACGAGTATACTGTTGGGCTTTGTAAGCTCAGCCTTCGGATGTTTTCCGTTCACAGTTTTCTAGTCGTGAAGCACCGTATCAATAGGATTTCCAGCATCTTTTTCAGAGAACTATACTGTAGCTTTAGTGGGAATGTGTATTCATAGAATCTTACTTATGTATTGAGTTGTAAACCTTAAGATGTATTATTTGTTTTAAATTAGGTGTCACGGAGCTCCGATTTTATAAAATATTTTTATAACAGTTATGTATGTTTTATTTATAATACCATGAGTATGTTTTTAAAAGAAAACGAGCAGGTTTTAAAAATCAGGGGTTGCCCCGCAATGTGGCACTTTAGGCCCAATCGAGTTTAGGGTGTTACATCCATCATCCACAATAGTTACTGCCGAATGGTGACCCTTACTGACTGAAATTTCATGAAAAGTAACCAAGGGAGTCTTTGTGTTAACCGGAAGCAGAACAACAAGTTGAGCTTGATCATTCATCACTTGATTATTACTTACAAGTTGAGCTGCCTTGGGAGTAGCAAACATACTTGATTTCCCTTTGTGATTAGTAGTTTGATTGCTGGTTGAGTCCTTATTTGAAGCCTGTTTATGCAACAGATTCTGAGCTCCCCAGACTGGTGTTACCTCATTCACCCCATTATTTGTATCACTAACTGTCTCCAAACGTGAAATCTAGATCCTGAGGTGTTACCTTCTGACGACCACGCATTTCATAAACATACCTAATGTTCCGTATTTAAAACAAATTTGTTGAAGTCCATCATACTCTAGTTGTCGAACGTATCCATCAATACGAATACTCAAAATAAGAGGTTTATTCAGGTTAACCATAACTGCTAACCTAGAAAACCTTCCACGATCAACAACAAACGTTATAATCTATCTTGACTACCTTCCCAATGACTTCAGCGATAAACCTAAAAAGTGTCTTCGAGTAATACCAATAAGGCAATTTAGGAATATGCACCCATACAATTACTTGAGACAGAAACTTTTCAGATATGGAAAAGTCACGCTCCATGGTTGTACTGTTAGATAACTGCCATACATCATCCATGGGCCATCTGTGAGGACATACATATAGTATTATCCATTCGCGAACATAACAATGTAGTAATCGCTATCAAAATCCACCACTTGGAATTGGCTCTTAGGTTTCCATAACATTTTAATCCGATCAAGAAGTGTTTTGTACCCAATCTTAAGACCAAGAAGACGAACAATGATCGATCTGCCCATACTGTGATCATTATGCTCATGGACCTTTTCAGAGAACTCAACAGATGAGATTGGTCTACTAGTATCAAGGACGACCTCTCATTCTTCAACAAAGACTTCATCCAGACACGGGACAGGTTCAGAGACCCCAAGCTATTGGGAACTTCCAAAGACCACGCCCGCATACGATAACCTACCGGGTATCGCCTCACTGTCAGTCTCAGACTCATTCTTGTCATCAACTATCCCAGAAACAAAATCCACAGCCATCATAATGCCATTCATAATATCGCTAGAGATCACTTCTATTGTCTCCCCAGTGTTCATGCCTTTCTTTACGGCATGAGAATTCTCAATAGGCGAACCGGGTCTTTCCAAAGCTACAGAAATTGCAATGGTGATCCCTTCTATCTCAGAGACGCTAGAGCCAATATTCGAAGAGACTTTCAGTGGCAGACGGGGAGGGTCCATCGGTGGGGCTTTATTGTCTTTTGGTGATATTCTCTCATTAGGGTTTGCTCATTAGAGTTTTCCATTGAAAAATTTTATGACTTTTTAATGTTTTATTTCTTTAAAATTATAGAAACATACGTACTCCAATATTATTATGTGTTTATTCTTATGTATCATATATTAAGAGATGTACATGTTCACATCATTACAAGTATGTATATGTGCTACGCTTTTTATTTTATTCACTTACACGGTGTAAGTATATGTTAATTGTTACAATTTTTTGTAGTATGAATTATAAAACTTTAAAACATTCATGTGGTGTTATTTTTGAAAAATAATTATATAGGTTAATCTTAGGTTAAATTGTAATCGAATCGTAATAATACCTATTCTTAATGATTATGTTACTGTTAAAAACAATCTTGTAATGATGGTTAACTGGCCGTTTAAGCTAAACGATTCGATTAATTATCCATATAAACAACCCAAGACAACACAATCTAGTCTTAACCTAAACAACCTTTGGTCGGTGGTAGTAGTATTGTTTAGTACTGACTCATTTCTTATCTTGTTGAACCTGAATGAATGGTTGAATTTCTTTGAGCACAACTTGTTTTATGAAAATTATTAATTGAATAATGATCAATATATATTATTGATATAATATTTTAGACATGTTAAATTATTGACACATCATATATTATGTCATCTAAAATAATAACGTTACATGTATTATATCATCTAAAGTGATGATATAACATATGTTATGTCCCTTTAGTTAATAATATATAATATGTACCATGTCACTCTAACTCTCTATGTCGTTTTCTCTGAACAACTAAGTAACCTAACAAAATTGATGATATAATTTAGTCCAACCACGCTGCCTAAACATCGTGCTTTGATTTCAAATATATTTGGCATTATGGAAGTAGATATTATTGGACATTATTTGGGATTGCCCTTACACATAGGTAAGAATAAAACATTAACGTTCGAATATTACGTGACAAGGTATTGACAAGAGTAACGGGATGGACAAAACGACTATTGTCTTATGGGGGTAGAGAGGTTTTCTTGAAACAATGCTCAAACTCTTCCTCAATATGCCGTTTCTTGTTATCTGCAACCGAAAAACTTGTTGAAAGAGATTACCGGAATCATGTGCCGCTATTGGTGGACTGGGAAAATAGATAAAAGAGGCTAGGCGCTTGTCTCATGTCATGATATTTATAAGCGAAGAGGGTAGGTGGCTTGGGTTTTCCAGACATTAAATCATTTAATTTGGCAATGCTGGGAAATTAATTATGACGACTTATTAAGGAACATGAGTCATTGTTTTTTCGAGTACTCCAGGCTAAGTATTACTCGGATGTGGATCTCTTACATTCGAAATTGGGAAATAGGAGTTAGTACGCCTGAAAAGGGCTATATAAGACCTTACAAGAATTACATCCAACGTTTTTTTGGAGGGTAGGTTGTAACAGCAACATCTGTCTATTTCATGATAATTGGGACGGGACGAAACCTTTAACCCTTGCAGGTAACTACAATATCTCACAACTTCGGGATGTAAGCTACAGCGATTTCATGCATCCAGAGCAGCCACGGTGGAGACAGGACAATGTGTGTGCGTTTTTTTGACAAACAAGATGCTGACCAGATTCTCCAAACGCCGATCGCCCTTTGCTTTGCGGATTGTATCGTGTGGGCGAACCATGACTCAGGTATGTATTCGATCCGTTCCATCTACTGGTGGCTCCGACTACTAACTCGTACAACTGCAACAATCTCTCATCTCTGGTGAGTGGTAGCAAAGTTACGAACTTTTCCAACGGTACGTATCTTTGCTTGACGTTTGGCGCGGGAGGCACTACCGATTGGTAATAAGGTGCAACGGGCTGATTTAGGTGATGGGATTTGCCGATTATGTAAATTGGATATTGAAACCATAGTGCATGTGTTTCGGGATTGTTCCTTTGCGAAGGAAGTATACCGGATTGCAAGTCTATTAGGTATGTTTCTTAACTTTATTGATCAGTCTCCTTTATCATGGTTAGAATCAGCTCTTGTTGCGCTTGGTCTTGATAAGTTTACGGGGTTCCTAATTCTCCTATGGAATCTCTAGAATGAACGAAATTTTTTGGTCATGATGGTCGCGTACAACTAGCCTGGGTCCTCGTGGCCAATGCAAAGGTGTTGCATGCCGACTTCCTCGCTGCACAAAAGAATCCTTGTGTTTGTTTGGCATAGGTTTCTAACCCCAACCATTGGAGACTGACACCTGATAAGACTATAAAGATAAATACGGATGGTGCGTACAATCTAGTGACATCGATGACAACCGTGGGTGTTGTTGCTCGTGATGCCTCTAGAGTTGTACTCGGTGGGCTGACTACCACGTTTGGTGGGATTTATGAGGCAGAATTAGCGTAACTCTATAGTCTTGGTGCAGCTGTTAATATGGCCATGGAGGAGGGATGACGAGATATTATTATGAGAAAATAACTTCAGTGACCAAAAATGCCTTATAATATACGATTTTAACCAACTTTTTTTGGATTTACCAAAATGACCAACTAAATCGCAATGCGATCGATAATTCGCAACGCGATCTCACGTGTCGCAAATCAGTTTCCAGATTCGCAACGCGATTCTGACTATCGCATTGCGATTTCCCAAATTCGCGTTGCGATTTTCCTGATTCGCAACGCGAATATGTAAATCGCAACGCGAATACGTAAATCGCAATGCGAATCTGTAAATCGCAACGAGATTCTGACTATCGCAATACTGAATTTCAAATTCGCAACTCGATTTCTGAATTCGCAACAGGTTTTAATTTCGCAACACAAATGTTTTGGGTATATAACTACGCAGCATCAACAACTCATAACATAAATCCCTAAATCGCAACTCATTCCATCTCCATCTATCACTCTCTCCGGCGACATCGGTTCCTATATCCAACGACATCCTTCCTCATCCGGCAACAGGTTTTAGTTTCGCAGCTCGTTTGTTTAGTAAATTAATTTACAATAATGAAATCATCTAATGTTGATCATGTTTCGATAGATTTGTGTTTTGGAGGGTCATGGGAGAATGTTCATGGTGTTTTACAATATATGCCTTTACCCATGAATCTTCAACTAAAACTGTCATTAAAAAAGTTAACTTATGAAACTCTAATGTTACGTGTTGCAAATAAATTGAATTTAGAGTCCCTAAGTGGATTTAGGCTATCTTATCAGAGAAATGGTAAAGTTTATTTGTTAACCGACAATGAAGATGTTGAACGATTCATTGCTTACATTTATGTTTCAAGTGATGATGTTACATTGTATGTTGTTGAACCTAGAAGTAGTGAAGTTGGGTCAGTAGCGGGTAGTATTCAACTAAGTTTTTCAACCCCAGTTTATGGTGCTCAAAATTTAATGGTTCCACCACAATTTCATCACCAATCAAATATTGTTTCACCACATTTCCAATACCAAACACAATCTCAAAACCCACAACCTTTCCCTAATCCAAATCCCAACCAACTTTCAGCACCAAATTCCGGTTTTCGTATTGACCAGTTAGACGATGATGAGCCAACAGAAAAAATTATGAGTACTAGTCAGTATTCGAAATTTGATCTTGGTCAATACCCGGACTTTGATCTTGGTCAATACTCGGATTTTGATGATTTTTCATAAGAAGAAACAGACCATGCGTGTAATGATTTTGATATTGGTCAATACCCGAATTTTGATGATGAAACAGCCGTTGCCAAGGAAGATGTTGTTGATGATAATGAGGAGGAAGTTACGACTGTAAATGAACATGTTGAACATCCATTCTGTAATTTATATAACACTGAAGAAGAAAAAAAAGAAGAAGAAATCCCCAAAGAAAAGTCCCCGAAGAAAATACCACGGGAGTATAACTGGAATATGCCAAAATTACTTCAGATACTGGAAGAAGAGTTGGTAAAGATAGCAGTTGATTGTTACACAAAAATTATTCGTATCAAGAAAGATGATTGTTTTGATACAAAGGAAGACTTGAAGATAGCTTTGTATACGAAATGTGTGGAAGATGGCTATCAACTAAAAGTTAACAAATCAAGCAAAGATCATTTCGAAACAAGGTGTATGATTGACAAAAACTGTATGTGGCGTATGATTGCAAAGAGGATAAAAGATTGCGAAATGTTTCAAGTTAGGACTTTTATTGATAAACATACATGTTCAAGAACCCAAGTTTTTCCTCACCATAGACAGGCAAACAAAAAGGTGTTGGGTGGTTTTCTGGCTGAGTTAATGTTTTTGAATGGTAGGGTATATCGGGGACATGAAATTATGACTGACATGAATGCTCGGTTCAAGATTAGTATCTTATATTCTCAAGCTTGGAGAGCCAAATGTTATGCCTTGGAATTGTTGAGGGGATCGCCAGAAGCATCGTTTGCCCAACTGTCGGCTTATTGTCACAATTTAAAGCTGAAAAATCCTGGGTCGGTAACTCATATCAAAACAGATAGAGATGGACGCTTTGAGTTGCTGTTTATCGTCATTGGTGTTGCGGTTAGTAAATCAATATAATTTTGTTGACTCATTTTTGTTAGTTACATGCATTTCACATTTAAATGATTATATTTCTTGTGTATATGATTTTGTAGATTCGTTCGTTTATTAATTGCATGCGCCCAGTTATTATAGTTGACGGAGAACATTTAAAAGGTCGATACTTTGGAGTAAACTTATTAGCAGTAGCCATGGATGCTAACAATGGGATACTGTCAATAGTATATTTCTTGTGTATATTTTGTAGATTCGTTCGTTATTATTGCATGCGCCCAGTTATATAGTTGACGGAGAACATTTAAAAGGTCGATACTTTGGAGTAAACTTATTAGCAGTAGCCATGGATGCTAACAATGGGATACTGTCAATAGCTTACGGGGTTGGCAAATCTGAAACCTCTGATTCATGGACATGGTTTATGGGGCATCTTAGGGATTGCATAGGTCCTATTAGCAATCTGACAATCATATCCGATAGGGCAAACTCAATTGACAACGCTGTTATAAGGTGTTTCCCAGATGCTTTTCATGGACTTTGTGGTGTTCATTTGTATAGAAATCTAAAATCAAGGTCTGCTGGTATAAAAAATCACAAATGGACATACTGGAAGGCTGTAAAAGCTTATCGGGAAGTGGATTTAATAAGCATATAACGTTTAAGACGTTGTTTTGCCTCATGTGCTCAAACACTAGAAGATGTCGGGTTTGACAGATGGTCAAGAGTACATCAACTTGGAGCAAGATATGGTTTCATGACGTCTAATAGTGCAGAATCAATCAACGCTCTAAGTCGTCATTCCCAGAAATTACCATTACTATGTTAATGGGTTTTTTCGAGCCTCTATTCAACAGTGGTATACAAGAAAAGAAACCATGCAGTATTATTTCTTTAAATTCGTAACTTATCATATATTTTAATATATTTTTATTTAAATTTACAGGAACATTGGAACATCGTGTTACACCATGGACAGAAAAAAAAAGATAACGAAACGTGTGTGAAGTCAACGTCATGGAGAGTTGAACCATGTTCAAACACTTTGTTTGAAGTACTGGATAATAACTTAAATGGGCTTGTCGATCTAAATGCAAAGACGTGTAGTGTATGAAATGGCAAACATCTGGTTATCCGTGTGACCATGTTATAAAAGTTTCTCTTCATCTAAACCAAGATGATTCAAGCACATACGCTATGGATTGCTACACTACAGAAGTATATCGACAGACTTATGGCGAGATTGTCTACCCTATTCCACATCCTTCTGAGTGGGACATACCAGATGACTTACAAACAGTTTTGCCACCAGCCATGGACGGAAGGCTACCTGGCCGACCAAAAAGTCACGATCGATACCGTCTAAGGGTGAAGAGAAGAGAGATCGACATGTAGTCGGTGCAAGGAAAGTGGTCATAAGGTTGACATGTGATCACCAGTGCCATCACAATCATCTTTTCCTCTACCAAAATATGGATCCTCATCAAAATCCCAATCACAACCGGCTTCACCTTTTGGGACTGTTAACTTAGGTGATTTTTAAATGCAAACGTTGTATTATGTGTATATTATGTGTGAACTTTTAACATTTTCAGTTAGGCATGTATTAGTAACTTGAGTTTGAACATTGCTATGATATGTTCAGTTGTTATCACTTATTAGACATTCATTTGACTATCGTAAAGCGGAAATCGCAACGCGAATATGACTATCGCAACACGGAAATGACTATCGCAATGCGGAATTGACTATCGCAACGCGGAAAGGACTATCGTAACGAGATAATCGCAATGCAAAATGAAAATCGCAATGCGAAATGAAAATCGCAACGAGTGAATCGCAATGCAAAAATGAAATTCAGTCGTTGCGATTTTCATTTCGCATTGCGATTCTCTCGTACGATAGTCTGTTTTGCATTCAACATAATACAGATTGAAATCAACAAATCAACTATTACATTTCAATCAATTAAACAAGCACAAATATTATGTACACATCAATTAAACAATCAACATTACAAATCATCTTTTACAAATCAATTAAACAATCAAAAATAATAATGAAATCAACTTTTGCACCCAAAAGATAAATATGTTTAACAATACTTGCATTTGACTTACAAATTGTTTATGGACACTTTCATAACGCGGATGCAGGTAGGCAGCGTCTCGCATATATCGCTCTAGCCATAAAAGTAAAACCACAAGCCTACTGCACCTCTATCTCTATCAGTGGAGGTAGAAATGTGTACTTCTGTCGTCAAACGCTCCAAGCACATGCATACGAGAGGACCACAATCCCCTCTGGCTTCCTTCGTTTGTTGTGGCGCGGTCTCATCTCTGATAACTGTAACATTGAACTTCTTTGGCTTCTTGTTTCCAGACTTAGTCCAATAATCAATTGCATCCAGAATTTAGCCAAATGAGAGCTCCATCCCTTAATCATATCTCTCAAATCAGACAATGATATGTAATTATCATACTGTCATATACTATTGTCTTTAGGGATAGGAGCTGAAGCTCGACGATAAGCCAATGAGTACGGTCCAAAACAGGGATAAACACCTGCATCGAAATGTAATAATTCAAATTGCGCACTTATTTAAGAACACCTTTAAAATATTTAAACAAATATACTAACCTTATCGACCTCCCACCATGCAGGATAAAGTTTAGCTTGTCCATTAGCCAACACATATGATTCCAGTCGTTGATTCTTCAAGTGAACTACGTGAAAAGACGTCGGCATAATTGTATATCGCGTTTTTTAATATTTTTCTTCAATTTCCTTACAATTAGAAGACGTGTCACCCATGCATCAATATGTTGTTTTACAAAAAAACATATATTAGTGAATTACATAAATTTTAAAAAAAATTAATCAAACTGAAATATAAGAAATATAAGACTTACCCCCCATCGAAATAGACGTTGTCTTCAACCCCTAATAATACACCCCACCAAGACCGTTCAATCAACAAATACATATCATCGTTGAGTTTGTATATGTCAGCATAACACCCTTGGCTCCGCTCATGTAGATAAAAATCAACTGCGGTCTTAGCCCAAAGGGTATTATCCAGAATTGTTTACGGTAGTTTTTTCCTCTCCACTTCATCTGCCGGAATGGTACTGGCTGGTAACTTATACGAAAGCCAACAGTCATCCATCATGTCCGGCACGTGAGGGGGCTTCTCAATAATTCGATATATTACGCCGTGTGAATCGGGTTCTAGAATGTTGGGAGGGACCTCTTCAACGATGACAGTGGCCTCTTGAACGGTGTGAGGGGACTCTTGAGGGATGATAGGGGCCTCTTGAACGATAGGGGAGGCCTCTTGAACGATGACAGGTGAGTCGGGCTTTTTCTTACGGATTCTTCGCACTATTGGGGTGAACGGAGACGTAATGGCACGTGCACACCGTCTGATGCGTTAACTCCGTCTTGCAAGAAAAACCCGACGTAGAGCATCCACCTTAGCGGGCCGCTAAAAATAAATTAATATATAAATCAGTAATAACAGACAGATATTAAACAGTGAGAACAAAGACAAATATATTTCAAACTTGCACGGTATTCACCCAAGTCATATTATATCATTGTTCATAAAAGCATCAGATAACATTCCAGAAGTAAGAACTTATATAAACATTTAAAAGGACAACATATAGGTTTAGTGCAGGTTCAATGACAACATAAAGAGTAGTAGTTTATTCTTGAAACTTAAATTTCAACACTGTGAAGTTAGTATTTGTCTTTTGGTTGAAGTAATGCAATTCATTCAAGTTTCAATTTGTAGAAAAGAATAGAATCTGAAACTTAAAATCGCAACGCGAAATGACTATCAAATGCGAAAATGACTATCGCAATGCGAATTTGACTATCGCAACGAGAGAATCGCAATGCGAAATGAAATCGCAACAACAAAATCGCAACGCGAAATGACTATCGCAATGCGAATTTGACTATCGCAACGAGAGAATCGCAATGCGATTTTCATTTCGCATTGCGATTCTTTCGTTGCGATAGTCAAATTCGCATTGCAATAGTCATTTTTGCATTGCGATAGTCATTTTCGCATTGCGATAGTCATTTTCGCATTGCGATTCTCTTGTTGCGATAGTCATTTTCGCGTTGCGATAGTCATTTTCGCATTGCGATAGTAAACTATTCTTCTTCTGCAAATTGAAACTTGAATGGATTGCATTACTTCAACCAAAAGATAACCAAAAACAAATATTAACTTCACAGGGTTAAAGAATAAACAGTTAAACAGTATTGGCATCAACCAATGAATTTACTAAGCAATCTAAGTGAAATTACGAGTAAATTATCATCAAGTTAAATATGAAAATATTAAACTTACCTCGTTGCGTAGAGTATGAACCTCGTTCTGCAACAATGCTACAATCTCACGTAGAGCTGCTACCTCACCACGTAAAGTAGACACCTCAACACGCCATGCACCATTGTCATCGCGTAAAGTACCGACCTCCTCACGCAAGGCATTGACCTCATTACGTAACTCCCCTAACTCATCTGTTGGAGGTGGAGAACAGGGAGATAAACGTCGTGGCATCTTTGCGGTCGCCTATCATGAGGTGATGGTGGAGAAGAGGCTCGATGATGTGATAGAATAGGTGATGACTCTCATTGTGGAGGTGTATATTCGGGTCGATCAGGTGATGGCTCTGGGTGAGGTGATGGCTCTCGAAGTGGTGGCTGCTCATCATCCGTGCCATCAAAAAAAAGCTTACTAGCTTGCTACCAATCAGTGGCAAGCTCAGCTTCCATGGGTGTCAGTCTCTGTAATGGAGTGTTGGCCTCCTAACAATATAAAAGCTCAAACAAAGTTAAACGTGTACTAGTAATAACTTGTTTATAAACATATGGTAGTATTTGTGTTAACTTACATTATTTATTGTAGTATACGGTAGTAAATCTTCCCATTGCTGCAAGGATCGTTTCCTCTTCCAGGAAATAGCCCTATGAATATCATTAGAAGTTTTTAATGCATATGTCTGCATGGCGGGAAATGCCTCAAATATCCAAATCTACAAACAATATAATAACAAACATTAGTAATTGTTAAAGAATTAATTATAATTTTGGAAACATTATATAAAAATTATTACCTTAAAGGCCCAAATAAAGCCTGACAAAGTGTATTTGGAACCATCACCACGCAAACTTTTCCGATCATTAAAGGCAGACGGCAACTTATTCCATGTATCTCTCCATAGATACGAACCCCACGGAAACAAGTTCCATGCATTTATGTCCTCTACCAATTTAATTAGATCATTAGGAATAGGTTGTCGGGCCTCTCTGCCTAAAAAGTCGGCTTGCAAAAGTATTAGAAGGCATACTCGGACAACATCGACGTCATCCATCCGAGTAAAACCATCTTTCTTATTCAATAATCTCGTCAAGTCTTCCACGTGTAAATTCGACATCTCCGTTGACTGCTCAGGAAAAACCCGGGAAAACCATGATAGGCGGGTAATATGTCTAGTGTACCGATCTACATCATCGTGTCCGAAGCGTAGACCGGTGATTAAGCAAAACTCCTCACGCCCAAAGCACGTATACACCGGTGGAAAATCAAACCATATCTCTTCATCACGACGTTGTATAGTCTCTGGTAGATCGCTAGTCATGGTTTGAAGAAACAGATGGGTCAACATAGCATCTCCACCCGGATGTTGTACTTTCAGCCATGGCCCGAAGCAAGTATCCTCAAATTTTTTTTTTGTGCAGGTGAAAGCTTCGACGCAATTGTTTTGGCCAGGCTTACTTTATTTCTTAAGGTCAATTGAGCTGAATAAAAAGTTCTGCAAAAACAATAAACATACCAATTTAGATATACCAAAAACTACACTGTGAAGATATGAACAATAAAGAGTAGTAGTTTATTCTTCAAACTTAAATTTGCAATACTGTGAATTTAGTATTTGTTTTTTGGTTGAAGTAATGCAATTCATTCAAGTTTCAATTTGCAGAAGAAGAATAGTTTCTGAAACTTTAAATCGCAACACGAAAATGAAAATCGCAACACAAAAATGACTATCGCAACGCGAATTTGACTATCGCAACGCGAAATGAAAATCGCATTGCGATTCTCTCGTTGCGATAGTCAAATTCGCATTGCGATAGTCATTTTCGCGTTGCGATTCACTCGTTGCGATAGTCATTCTCGGTTTCAAATACTAAAATTGAAAGAAACTTGAATGGATTGCATTACTTCAACCAAAAGACAAAACAAAGACAAATACTAACTTCGCAGGGTTAAAGACTAAACAGTTTAGCAATATTGGCAGCAATCGAATGAATATAATAAGCAATCTAAGTGAAATGGTTAATCTATTATTGAAAACACCAGTAAACTTATCATCAATTTCAATATGAAAAACCTAATAATAATGCAAAAATTTCAAAATAAAAATAATTAAAAAAACTAACCCTCGGTGGTTGATTTGGTTGATTTTATATTTCTGACCGTGAATGATTTCGTCGGAGATGGAGACTGTTATCGTCGTGGGGACTGATTTCGTCAGAGATAGGGACGGCTGACGCCTTAGAGAGTGAGAGATAGAGATGAGACTGAGTTGTGATATAGGGTTTTAGGTTATGAGTTGCGATTACGGGATATACTGTGGACGGTTCAGTGTTCCGATATATTAATATATTCGTATTTGGAATTTAAAAAAAATACGCGTTAATACGAATGGCGCTATGTAAATCGCATTGCGATAGTCAGATTCGCATTGCGATTTACGTATTCGCATTGCGATTTACGTAATCGCGTTGCGATTTACGTATTCGCATTGCGAATCAGGAAAATCGCAACGCGAATTTGGGAAATCGCAATGCGATAGTCAGAATCGCGTTGCGAATCTGGAAACTGATTTGCGATACCGGAGATCGCGTTATGAATTATCGATCGCATTGCGATTTAGTTGGTCATTTTGGTAAATCCAAAAAAAGTTGGTTAAAATCGTATATTATAAGGCATTTTTTGTCACTGAGGTTATTTTCTCTATTATTATTGAGATGGATTCTACTACGGTAGTCAATCTGTTTAATAGTGGGATGACTGTAGAGTCTAAGATGGACGTCCTTCTACAACCTATTCGAGACAAATGTAATGGGTTTAATAGATGTTTTGTTACGTATGTATGTAGTGAAACAAATATAGTTGCTCATACGAGCTCTTGATTATAATGTTTCCTTCTTTTTTGAGGTCGAGTATCCGACTTTTCTTGCAATTGTTATAAAAAATGATTTGTATTCCGGATTGATTAATGTATTTTTGGGCACTTTTTCCCCTTATAGGAACTCAACCACGTATTGGTAGAAGATGTTTTTAATTAGACCCACTTTTCTTTAATATATATATATATATATATAATATGACACATTAGACATTAAATATATACAAATTTTTACATAATAGTGTATATTAATTATTAGTTAATTAAATTTTTTATCTAATAAAATCTTTTCAACAAGCAAATAAAACATTAAAAGGTAATAATTTATCAAAATTTCAATTCCTTAAACACTATTTTTCTATAAAGTAACGTTGATAATTGGAGAAGGATAACAGGGGGGGGGGGAAATCTTCTAGGCTGATAATTTTTGGTATCAATAGAAAGACGTGGCATGATGTGAGGCAGACAATCTCCGAGCCACAACCCTGAACGTCCTAGATGCCCACGCCATCATTCTCTTTTCCTCAACAAAACCAGCTTCAGCATTCAGCTCCAGACATTAGCGCGCCTACTCGTGTTTGTGTTGTGTTGTACTGTTTCGGCCCTTGTTATCCGCCTTAAAATGCGCGCTCTCCTTAACTTGAGACCTCCGTGCATTTCTTCTTGTTATTTTCCTCCTCCTCCTTCCTCCTCTTCCAATTCCTTTCTCTACAGCTGCTTCAAACCCAACAAGCGTTTCCACTTATTCAAGCCTTGTTCTTCCCTCAGACAAACAAACAAGCAGCAGTCCCTTCAAAAGAGTCCGCCCAATGCTCCACAGAGTCTTAGGTGGTTCCTCAACCCCAAAGGCGATGATGACGATAAAATCAAAGGGGATGGGGATGGTAATAATGGAGAAATCGAAGGGGACACTGCGCTTAAAGGTACCCTTTTGGCTGGAGTTTTACTTGTGGGTGTTGTTGGTGGATTTGGTTTTTCCGGGTACATCTACAAGGATCAAATCAATGCTTTCTTGAATCAGTTCTCCACTTTCATTGAAGGTATTATACTTCATGAAGTCCGGACCTTATCGCTGTATTCGGTATTTGTTTTTGTTAATTGGGTCTCTTTGAAATCGGAATTGATTTATTTAGATCATTATTTGAATTTGCTGATTTAGTTTGCTTAATCTTTCTACGTTTTTCTTATTGATTTGGGATTTACATGTATCTTCTTATCCACTAAAGAAATTTTAACACTGTAATTCGTGCAACTTTAAACCATTTACAATTTTGCGTTTGAAGTTATCTGCACTGTGAAAAATCCTTAAATAGCATATGGTGCTTGGAATGAATTTCAGATTAGACTAGTAGAACGTACTTGTTAGGGGCTTCGTGCTTTCTTTCTTTCACGTAATGAACGTGGTCTAGAATTTTAATGGTGGGTTTCCTCAATAAACAGGTTATGGACCTGTTGGATATGCTTTGTTTGTAGCAGTTTATGCAGGATTGGAAGTAAGCATCAATTATCATCTTTTGTGCTTTACCTTTTTTATTTGGTGCTATTCGACTCCCAACAATGAGTTACTTTTTTTTCTAGTTTTTTATGCAGTCTAACGCTTGTAAGTCATTTTGTTATGTTGTATGTTGTAGGTTCTTGCTATTCCTGCCATTCCATTGACCATGTCTGCTGGTCTTCTTTTCGGCTCTGTCATTGGCACCATTTTAGTCTCTATCAGCGGAACAGTAAGTTTGTTATCTTCCTAATACAGGAGAGGAGAGAATGCAAGTGCGCTGGAACTTGTGTATTAATATTCCTTTGATCTTTTAGGTGGCGGCAAGTGTTGCCTTTCTGATTGCTAGATATTTTGCTCGTGAGCGAATTCTAAAACTAGTTGAAGGGAACAAAAAGTTCCTTGCAATTGACAAAGCAATTGGAGAAAATGGCTTCAGAGTTGTAACCCTCCTTCGATTGAGTCCTTTGCTCCCATTTTCACTGGGGAATTATCTCTATGGATTAACATCTGTGAAGTTTGTGCCATATGTTGGGAAGGTTTGCTTCTTATCTTTGAAAATGTGTGCTTGCTTTTATGTTTGTTGTGATGTTTAAATGCCATTGAAGAGATATTCATGATTCACTAAATTGACAAATAGTTGCATCTACCTTCAGCTTACCAACTTTTTGTAAAATTTTGTTATTAAAGAAAATTAATTTATCAGCTTGTAAAAGAAGGGCTAGGATTGTTATTCTAAATGTTTCAGGCATGCTCTCGCTACTGCAGTTTTAAAATTCTCTCCGTGTCTCTATTTGACTGAAATTGATATAAGATTCTGCTGGTTTGATCGCCAACTGCACCGCATTTTCTCATATAAATTAGAATGATCCTGAAATTATTTTTACTTTTCAGTTTAAAAAACATTTATTCAATTGGAATGATCAAGATTTGTTATATTTGCATTATCATTAATAAACGAATTCCTAAGAGCTTTCCATGATGTTTGCCAAAAGTGGCTGGAGTTTTGAGAAGAGGTCCCTAATCCTCAATTATGGGAAGAGAAAGGGACCTAAAGGACAGTTGTTTAGCCTACAGCTTGCTATGATCTAAAGGTTAGATTATGATGTAAAACCAACTTGGTATTTGGTAAAACACTTATCGCCTTTGAATTGGGAAATAGAAGTTTGCTAGAAGAAGTCTACCTGCTATCCACTTTTTTCTCCAAACTGAATCAATGGTTGTCATGTAGTTGGCTGGGGATGCTTCCAGGAACATGGGCTTATGTCAGTGCCGGTGCATTCGGTCGAGCAATTATTGTAAGTTCACATTTATATTCCTTTCGACGTAATCTATATGATACAATTTTAGTCATTCAAACTTCATATTTTTTATCCATGTCTTTTGGGAAGAGGGTAATGACCCCATGACACTTGCACCTATTTTTGGTGTTATGGTTAGTTATCATGCAGTTGCCTGAGTTCTGGTTTTATCAAATGACTTATAATTTTCTCCTTTTGGGACCTTTTCAGCACGAGGATTCAGAGTTCGGGATCAGTGGAGGAAATGGTATATTGACACTTGGACTCGGACTGCTGGTCACTGCTGTAGCAGCAGCTTATGTGACGCAGCTTGCAAAGGTAATGTCATTTGGATAACTTGTCGTACTGTTGACCTTTTTATTGCCAATGTTCATGTCATCAGTCCAAATTTCATTTGATAACTTACTTTCGAGTTCCAATTCCAAGAGGCACGGGGCAGGTTAGGATTAGTGGTTGCCTAAAATCTCACACGACAGGTTGTCGGCAGTGAAAATGAATTGTGTCCTTTCCCCTTCCGAATTACTCATCTGATATTTGTTGCCTGGATTGTGATGGTGCAGGATGCGGTGAAAGATATCGAGTGAGCATTCAGGAACCAATTTTGGTACACTTAAGTTGATGACAGAATAGTTGAAAATTGTAAAACTGACGACTGCACATCTAGCGTATATACATCAAAATCAATTTGTATCTAATGCAATGAATTCCACCGTTTAGTGGTGAATGTACAATCCTTTCTTATTTTTACGTAAATCATTAGCAATAGCCTTTAGGCGTTGGGTTTTCCAATGGATAACTATTCATCATTCCCCTCCTTTTCGATGTAGTTGTTGCAGTTCTTAGATTAGAACCATTTGCAATGACTTTGGCAAATGAAAAATGGTTCTATCCTGCATGTCCCGACTTATTTTCAATGACCACTAGTTAGCGCTTGGGTCATTGAGAAAAGGAAATCAAAGCTTGAAAGTATCGCCGCTGCTTTCATGGTCATTTAGAACCTCCATGAAAAGAAATCAATTTTTTCTCTAAATTTGTCATCATTAATTAGAACTTTCATTTTGACCATCGATTTGTTATACAACTAGCTACAATTACGACATGTCCGCATGTTAACAATAATTGTGTTATCATCTTATTGAAGGTGTTAATTTATTGAAAAAATAACATATGGGCATGCTAACTTAATTGTTATTGACATATGAGTGTATTAAGCCAACTATTGTTTACCGTCTGGGTCAAGTCGCAGAAATGAAAGTTTTTATTACTATTAGTGATTTAGTGAAAGTTTTTCGATTTTAGTGACTAAAGTAGAACGTCCCTAAAAGTTAATTACTGTCAGTGTAGTTTACCCAAAAACTAAAACGTGGACCAGACAAAATTAGGAAAAAAGGAGGAACTGTGAATGATATTTTCCCAGCTATAAATTAGCCTTAAACCCTATTCCACAAACCCAAAACGCGATCTTTTTATCACTTCTTCTTCCATCCTCATCCAGCACTTCAATACTTTCATTGCTTCCCAGTTTGTCCCTTCTTCTCGAAACCCTAGATTAGCTATCCCTTTTCCCGTGCATTTTGATGGCGGAGGAAGAGGCCGTAGCCGCTGTACCCGATCCTGTCCCGTTCGATCATAAGCGTAAACTTGAGGATCTCGAGCCCCAAGACCCCCTTGTCTACATGCCTCGTGACAATGCTGTAGACCCCGATGCGGAAGATAACAATGTAGCGCCATCTGATTCGTCCGACTCCAAACGCCGTAGGCTCGACGAGGATAATGCCGATGACTTGGGTAATGAAAACGCTATCTGTTTTTTTTTTAATTTTCTTTTGGTTTTATGTTCAATTTTAGGAATGAATTTATGGAGTTAAAATTATAATTCTAGGGTTTCGTTGCTATCTTTTACGATCTTTTTGGAAAATTAAAGATGTTTTAGATTGCGAGATTGTATGTGGTGTGAATATGAAGTGAGAAAAATAAGTCTCCATGTAGTTGATATTTTTTCTGTTATTTGCCTTTACTTGTTTTTGGAGGGAGCGTATGATTGAAATGTAATGTTATGTTGAAATACAGTATGTGAATTTAGGAAATTCGATATTAATTTTTAATAATTCAAAATGTGGTATTAAACACCTTTTTTTCATTCAATTTTCTGCAGAATGCAAAAAGAATAGTTTATCAATTTATTTCTTTACATATCTAACTGTTCTAGTTCTATGTTTATTATGCTTAACATAACAGCCAATGAGAATGGGTTCCAAGCTGAGGAATCAGACGAACCTGCAAAGGAGGAAGAGGAGGCTCCTCAGCAAAATGAGGTTAACAAGCAAGCAAAATATGGCGGTTCTCCTTTAAATGATGCTGAGGATACTGTAAAACATGACCAAGTTGAAGGAACTACGGAGGGAATGGATCAGCAGTCAACAGATAATCTTGAAGCTGCTGATGCCGAGTTAGGTAAAGTTGAGAGTTTCGAGGCAGATAATGGTCAAGAACCCACTAAAGAGGATAATGAACAACCCTCTGATGAGCTGCCTCAGCAGGAGGTTGATGATGGTTCAACTATTACTCGAAAAATGGAGGTTCCTAATGCTAAGGTATGCTGATTAATTTATTTAAGCTGTCTCATTGTGAATTGTTTAATTGGGTGTAAACTAAGTTGATTTTTTCTAAGTTACTTCAGCAAACATTACAATAAATCCATTTGTACTATACTCTGTTTGTTATCATGTCAAACAGGTTAAGAAACTGGTCCATTATCAAATTTTTTTTTTATCTAATGCTAGGTTCTCCCTTTGTTCTCTCACTCCCTTAAGCTGAATGTCATCTATTAAATCACATATTTTGAAAGGGATATTGGTATATGTATAAACTGTAAACTACATTAAATGTGTTTTCTGCATTTCTTTTGTTCAATGTTTGGTGACCTTTACCTTCTATCTTGTTATCCAAACAAATGCCTTACGCCCTCTTCACTATTGCGAAACATCTTGTTATCCAGACAATGTTACTTCATGTTTATCACGTTGTCACAAACTAATGCTCATTACTTCAGGTTGCATATTTTAATTAAAAAGCACTCAATCTGATTTTGTGTGGGAAGTATGTGTTATGATTTTTATTTCTCATATGCTTGCGCAGGTTGGTGTTCTCATTGGAAAGGCAGGGGAACCTATAAGGTACCTACAATACAACTCAGGTGCAAAAATTCAAATTATGAGGGATGCAGATGCTGATCGTGATGCACCTACAAGACCTGTGGAAATAATTGGAACATTAAGTAGCATAAACAAGGCTGAGAAGCTTATAAATGCTGTCATAGCAGAGGTTGTATGTTGTTTCTGAAATTTGGTTATTCATATCTAGCTCCATGCATTAATTATTTAACCTGTTCCTTCTCCTCCTCTACTGCCAAATTTCTATCCTTTGTTTCTTGTATTAACTTGATGTTCAAATTGGTTTCAGGCTGATGCTGGTGGTTCTCCTTCCCTAGTAGCTAGGGGTCTTGGTGCCACACAGGCTACTGGTGCTGTTGATCAAATTGAGATACGAGTTCCAAATGAGAAGGTTTTCTTCCCCCCCCCCCTTTCCGCTATATTTACCTGAATGCACTGGTTAAAAGTTGCATTAGTCTTCACTATGATGTATGTTACCTTACCTGTTTCAGGTTGGTTTAATCATTGGTAGAGGTGGGGAAACTATAAAAGGACTGCAGACTAGGTCGGGGGCTCGAATTCAGGTAATTGATGTATATTTGTCCCAGCCAGGGTTGAAGTTCTTACAAAACTGACCTGGCCAATGCTGACAATTTAATATCTTTTTAGTTGATACCTCAACATCTCCCAGAAGGGGATGGGTCAAAAGAAAGGACAGTGAGGGTAACTGGGGATAAGAAGCAAATTGAGATTGCCAGAGAAATGATAAAAGACGTTATGAATCAGGTCTGCTTTTTTATTTCCTTGCATGTTTTTCTTTATAATTTATTTTCTATTAGTATTTTGACTGCATCCTGTGTATCTTCTTTGAATATTTGTCACCGGAGCTAGGGTATCTACTTTGAAAGAAACTTTGTTATTGAATTACCAGCAATGAACTTATGGTATAAATTTGTGATATTTGATCTCTTAATCCATTAATTTGATGAGTTATGTTTTGGAGCATCTGATTTTAATTGTATCTTTGTGCTGGTGGCAAAAAACATCTAAGATATGTTTGAGGCTAGTTTAGAACATGTCGTGAGCAAAATATTATTGTTTGTGTAGTTCTGGATTTCTCTTGCATGCTTTCCTGATAGATTTGGCGGATCGGAATTATGGGAGTGAGAATTAATATAAATTTACACAACCTTTGATCCCTCAATTCAATCATTTGTTGAGTCTTGCTTTGGAACATCCTATATGAATTATATTATTGTGCTAATGGCTTAAAAACATCTAAGATATGGCTGAGGCAGTTATGAATATGTCACGGGCATGATGTTATTGCTTGAGTAGGTTGGATATTTCTTCAATGCTTTTCCTTGTAGTTTTAACAGAGTGGAATTACTGGAGTTGCATAGGTTGTTATATTGAGGTTTGCTTCTTGTGTTTGTAACTTAATATCTTACTCTCAGCATGTGCAAAAAACATTTGAAAGGATCACAGGTATTCCATTTAAATGACATTGTTTCAAGAAAATCTGCATGTGAATTTGGATGTGTGAGCTTTTTCCTTCTCTTCACAAATAAAATATGCTCTTTATGAGATACGATTTTAGAAGAGGATTACATACATTGGTAGTGAAGTTTTTAAACTCCTGAATCAGGGCTAGAAAGTTTTCGCACATCTATTTAGTTATTATAAGAATTAATTTTCTTGAATATATCCTAATAGGACATATGGCAACCCTCTAACCTTGCTTGTGGAATTTATAATCTTCACCACTGGTGTATATGTTTTTCCTTTTAGCAAATATCAAAATAACAAGTCTCATATGGTATATAATTGAGTGGGTACAAATCTATCTCCTTCAATGGATTTGCCAAAGCAAACAATCAGTTATAGTGAACTGCATTTTCTTCTATGAGATATTGCCATCGGACTTGAGGAGGACTTTCTTACGGGGAGTGATTTTTTTTCCTGAACAAAGAGTGAATTATCCATGCCAACATCACTTGAATGCTATTAGGACGATAATTTATGCAATCCAAGATGCCGGTTGCCATGCTTTATTTATGTTGAAGGTGCCAATTTCGAACTCGTTGGCTTTAAAATCTGCAGATTTTGGGTACCTATTCCATGGGGTCAGCATTGCTTTCTTGCTGTAGCAATAGACAACCACTATTCCCCTTCATCCACTGAAGAGAGGTATCTGGCATTAAACTTTACATTGCAAGATGTTAATAGTTGGTAAGATTGCTTTGAGACTTGAAAATTGAAAATAAATAATGTAGTGAGACTGCATGAGAGGCCTCCATGTTCTATTCTTGAGATGTGTTGGAAGAAGTACACCTGGTGAAGTCATCATGTCTGAAATGTATATTGGATAAGTACCGCCTTGAATGTTGTTTGATACCATGTTTAAAATATGATACTTTGTCCTCCTGTGTATAGAGCTGATGTGCTAAAGTTTATTGCTATAAGATCAGAAAAATAATTGACATTGTGTTATGTATGTTATCGTGCTGCATCACTTGGATGACATGATCTTATGTGAAAGTCTTAACATATCCTTGTAGTTCAAGATGCCCGAAAGATATGAGGTTCAAGTCGATCTTGGTCAACTCTCATGAAATCTCATATTCTTGTACTTAATGATTAGTTTAACATTTAAGATCTTCACTGTAGTCTTTGATTAGTTTAACATTTAATGATACAGGTTGGTGAGATTTGTCCACTTAGAAATTTAGTATGTCAAATAGGTGATGATATTTACTTCCTCTTATTTCCTTGCTTCATAAAAAGTTTGATTAAAGATGTGGTTCGACAGACACCTCTTTGCTTTTTCTTATTTCTCATTTTTGTTTAAATTAGTATTTGTTTCATCATTGTTGCTGTTTGCTACATGATTCCTGCTTTAACAAAGCAATGACCTAGTATCCTGTTTATTTTGTTAACATGATATTGGTACTTGTCTTCTACTTGGATCCCCCCCTCGAAATTGGTGAATGAAATTCCTTATCTAACTTATTATTTTGATTGATGGATAGACTGTCAGGCCATCATCTCTTTCTGGTGGTTTCAATCAGCAGGGCTATGGACCTCGGGGAACTGGTGGTCCACCGCCTTGGGGTCCCCGTGGCCATCCTTCACAAACAGGGTCATATGATTATCAGCAATGGGGACCATATCCATCTCAAAACTCTCATTACGAACCTCCTTATGGTGGCTACCCTTCTCATCCAATGGCTCCAAGGAGCAACTTTGGTCCTGGTTGGGAGCAGAGGCCTCATAATATGCAGGGACCTCCGCAGAGTGGAGGTTATGATTACTACAGCAGGCCCTCACCTGCTCCAGCTATGGGGCCAGCTTCGTCTCAGTCAAATTATAGTTATGGACAGCCTCGTGGTCCGGTAGATTATGCCCATCCACCACCCTATTCCCAAGCTGCTCCGCAGCATGGCTACGGACATGGATATGAAGAGAAGTATGAAAATCACACCCCTGTCCAGCATCCTTATGGAGGGCATGGGTCTACTCAGGCAGGATATGCGCAGACAGGTCCTCAACCTGGGTATGCTCCTCAGCAGCAATATGGCAAGTCACCATCATATGCAATGCGATCACAAGTACCCCAATCATATGGTCCAACCAATCAACGTGTTGAAGTACCATATCAAGGTCCAACTGCACAGTCATACGGTCCGAATGTCCCTCCACAGCAGCAGTACCCATATGCATCAAGTGGGCCCACACAACAAAGCTATCCTCCATATGGCTCTGCACCACCTAGTGATGGATATAGTCAGCCTACATCTGTTACTGGCCAAGCTTATCCGCAGCAAGGTACCCAGCCTGTTGGTTACAGTCAGCCAACCGTTTATGCTCAAGCAAGTACTGCCGGGTATGGTCAATACCCACCATCACAAGGTTACTCTGAACAGCAACAAATTCCAAACAATGCAGGTTATGGCTATCAAGGGGCTCAGGATTCTGGTTATGCTAGTGGTGCTGCGGCGACATATGGTGCACCGCCAACCAGTGGCCAATCCACTTATGCTCAAACAACAGCAGCTCATCCTACCTATGATCAGTCTGTTACCCAATCTGGTGGTTATGCAGCAGCAACAGCACCAGCATCAGCACCAGCATCGGGTACTGCGCCTGCTGGGTATGGAAAAACAGTATCACCCCAGCCTGGATATCCGCAGTACGATTCTACCCAGATGTATGCTGCACCACGTTGACATGGCAGTCTTCCTGTATTTGGTGTGTTGGTTAATGTAGTCATGTACCGAACAACTTCTAGATGGCAGTGTCATCTTTGGTATTTTTGTTTTTAACTTCCGGTGCTACTAATTTCTTTCATATCTTTGGTTTTGTTCTCTTGCCCTCCGGATAATATTTTCTACTAAATGGGAGCTAACACTGTTATTAATAATATTGTTAATTTCTTTTATGGTCTGGAGTTTTATTTTATCATTACTTTGTAATATTTTGTTCAAAGTAATATATATTTATAAGATTTCGATCAATAAATCAAATTATATTATATAACTATTGGCACATTTAGCTGTTATCTTTTTTGGACTAAATCTTTCATTGTTTGCGTGCTGGTAAGCCCTGCACGGAAGTGGATACATCCACAGGTTGAACTATACATACAAAGCTGAAAGTTTGTTGATATTAAAAAACGTTTAAAGAAAAATATTAAACGGAATTTTGTACGGAGATGGTATGTCGATGCCCATGCCAAAACTTCACACAAGTAGCCCAAGTGTATTCCGTAGCCATTTCAAAAACAAATTAATGTCCACTGCGGTGCACTCTTTCGATAGCCATTTTGACACGAGATAGAGATAATACAGCGTCTTATAAGGTCCACTGTGGTGCACTCTTTTGATAGCCATTTATTTCACACAAGATAGAGATACTACAGTGTGTTATAAGGTATGTATGATTTTTCAATCCGGAAAGTCAAACACACCTTCATCTCAGCCTCATCTGTATATAGGGATGGGCATAGGTCTGATTTGGGTCGGGTTTCGGCCAACCCCACCGGACCCGAAAATTTTACATCCTTCACCCGACCTGACACGATCCGAAAATTTTACACCCTCCATCCGATCCGATTTTTTTAGTTAAAATCTGAACCGATCCGACCCGACCCGAAATAATAAAAAAATTATTTTTATTCAATAAAAACAGTGATTTAATTGGGAAAAAATAATATATAGAGGAGTATTATTGTAATTATTCATAAATATATAAGGTAAAATTATATTTTTTCCCCGGGTCGGGTCGGATAGTTTTCACCATAAATCATAATCTGACCCGACCTGAACATCACCTTTAAAAACACCCGACTAGAACATGAATTTTTTTTATAAAAAAAATCCGACCCGACCCGATCGGATCAGGTCGGAACCTGTCGGGTTCAAGTGCCATGCCCATCCCTACATGTATCATCCTATCAAGAAAATTTGACGTTAAAACCATAACCCAAACAACTGAAAATAGAAGATATATACATTATATAGAAAGGCGCGCAAAAGCTTTCTTGTATTCCTGAAGATCAAGTAAATCAGGAAAGGAGAGATAACAACTACCTTGCATATTCACAAAATAGCCCGATTAGCTCTATCAAATTGTTTGTCAACTCTCTTCATCCACAATAATAGTGGACTCGTTGCCAATCCCGATGTCCATTAAAGACACCATGTCATCATCAGGCAACATTGGTAAAGGAGAACCCTGCAAACTTGAACAGGAATTACAAATGATATTCCAAAGCTATAAAGGGCACTTTCTTCAGGTATAATTTCTACTACTAGAAAAGAAAACAAATCATGACAAAGAAGAATAAAACATAAAAGGCGTCATCACGAATTCGTTAGAAGATAAACCTCTTCTTGAAGAAACAATTTCAGCTTCAAGGACTTAGTTTAAAAAAGCTTTCACAAAGGGCCTTCAGTTTTCCAACCTAAAATAGAGAAAACTAATTGTGAGTGAATCCTCAACGCATATCCAACTAAACATGCTTGAAGGAAATGGTCAAGAATATAACTGTTGTAGTGGCTGGCAATTTCTTTGTCAATGGATGGTTCTCACCAACGGATGGAGCCACACATTTCAGAGTGATGGCTGCACGTTATATACACAGTTGAAAACTTTTAAGTCCATGAAGAGACGTTAACAAAAAGAAAGACGGATAAATCTATGATTCGTACACAAGAATTATCAAGATATACGCTAATTATTAAAACTATTTACTAAAAAAAATCCCTGCCACGTCAGACAAGTGACTTAAATGTTTCACAGAAAAAGTGTGTTTCAAGAAGATTAGAAGATATACGCTAATATCAACAGTTTATCAAGATATATCTGCCTGGGAACTCATTTTAGTATGAACTGCTAACTTAAGCAAGTGGGACCATAAATAACAGAACAGTATAATGTGCTTCACAAGATTAATGACTGCTATTATGCCTTACTCCTTCCTTTCTCGAGCACTTATCTGAAAGATTGTTGGATAAGTATACATTAAATTCATTAGACCCGCACAAAAGAAAGAAAACAAGGCAGGCCTTTTATGCAGTATCTAGAGTTTACCTCGCTCCCATTTAGCATTTCAACTTTTGCTAATCGTGCAATTAAAGCAAATCGTGGAAGACAACCTCTTCCAGGATCAGTTATCGGGTTATCAGAAAGCCTGATGTCCTTAAGAGTAATAAAAGAACAATAAGAAAAGATGCTAAACATTTGGGATGCAGCAAAGGGAAAAAGAAAAAAAAACCATTCCAAGAGCAAGAATCTAGCGTTGGAGCCTACTAATCTAGCGTTTTATTAAGGTCTAGTTTAGTGGGTATGATTCATAAAACTTAGTTGATCAGGTAGCTAAACAGCAAAAATATAAATTCGCAGAAGCATGTCACATTATACATGTTTGGGCATTATGTGCAACCAGTGGTGCTTGCATATATAATGTTACCTTTAATCACAAATATTTGATTTTACCCCCACAGAAATAATTAAAGTAGAACCTTGTTCCATACTCCATTGCTAATATCATTACTTCCTGAAGCCAGATGAAGACCGAGAATTACAGAGTTATGAACTATCAAGAGAATTCAGCAACCAGAAAACACCGGAACACCATCCTGGAAAGGTTCATTCTGACCTTTTCAGTTGAGAAAGTTTCAAGATTCCATTCCATTCAGTTAAGCAATTATCTTCCAAATTCAAAAGCCGCAAAGAAGCAAACCCCTGAACGGTGGAGGATGATGTTGGCTGACGACAAAAAGTGGAATAAAAAGCAGAGGCATACATCAGAGGGTTGGTAACATTTAGTGCTTGAAATAGTAAATAAATGAAAATAAATTTAAAGATATCCTATTTTGTTAATTAATTGTTTCGAATTATTTAATCCAATTTTGTTAATACAAACTTTGAAATGCATAAATAAATGAAAATGAGTCAAACATCTATTTTTTTCCCTCAACTCTCTTTCAAATCCGAATTGGACCCAAACACCATTTTTAAGAGCTTAAGAACTCATCTTGAAGCTAAAAAAAGGAGGAAGTTGAGGATTACCTTTGATACTCTTGATGAGTGGTGTAACTTCTCAGAGTTATCACCTTGAAGTTATAGCATATCAATCGAGTGAAAATAGAGACTTAACTTGACCCAATACAATGAAGGTATAATGTTAAAATTAGTCCATAATGCTTATCAAAATATCATTTTTGACCCCTATTCTGTTTTAGAACATCTTGCCCTCCAATATTTTATTTTGGGATAAAAAGACTCCTCTATTGATAGATATCGTTAGTTAAAAAATAATTAGCACTCCAAAATAAGAATCTTTTTACTCTAAAATGAAAAACTATGAGCCAAAATTCTACATAAAGAAGAGTCAAATGATTATGGGTAAACTACGCATTTAATATCTAAACTATCAGTTTTGATCTATTTTAATACCTAACTTTTATTTTTATCAAAACCATACCTAACGTTTAGTTTTTGTTTCATTTTAGTACCCGTTGTTAAAAATTTAACGGAACTTTTGCTCGTGACATTTTTTTCATGGGTAAATTACATTATTCATCCCTTAACTATCTTCTCAATCTTATTTTGGTCATTAAAGTTTAAAAATTCTCAATTTAAATTCTCAACTATCAAATTGTTCATGTTTAATCACTCTAATTTATTTTTTAATAATATTTTATGACATAATATTTTTATTATTTTATTAATATATAATTAAAATAAAAAATTTGAAAGTTAGAGTGATTAAATTAAGAGTAATTTGAAAGTTAAGTAATCAAATTAAAATAATTAAACTTCAATTATCAAAATAGGAGTGAGAAGATAGTTAAGGAATGAATAATGTAATTTACCCATAAAAAATCAAGTTGTAACAGATCCGTTAAGGTTTTAACGGTAGGGTACTAAAATGAAACAAAAATTAAATGTTAGTTATGATTTGCAACAATTAAAAGTTTAAGTATTAAAATAGACAAAAATTAATAATTTAATATTAAACACGTAACTTACCCAATGATTATTCAATCAAATATTAAAAAAAATTATTCTAAAATGTTAATCACTAAAATGCTTCAAGAAAATGTTGACTAACAGTGAAAATTTTGATACTATGCCTACAATGAAAATTTGTTTAAAATAAAAAAATAACAACTAACTCGTTAACTATTGACTAACAACACAAAAACTAACTTTTAGCTGCAAAACCCAGTTTGGCTATCAAACCTAATTCGAGTACAAAACCATAAAAACTAATTACTAATCGACACACTCATGTAACTGTGTGGAAAACTAATATGCAAATATTTTTTATAAATATTTAATATCAATTTTTTATAATAATTCATTATATTTAATAAACATGAAATATAATAAATTATTTTAACAGTTTTATTTGATGAACGTATTTTCCTTTCAATGAAATTACTGATCCTGTGACGACAGTATTAAGAGTATGATTAAAAAATAAAATAAAACACTGGCCTAAGTTAATAGGTTTAATAAAGGATTACGGAGATGCCCAGGCCAAAACTGTTGATTTATACACACATTGGTTTAATTAATTAAAAAATGAATATAAATATTTTTAAAAGTGACGAGCTTTATGAACAGAAAAATATTAATTTATTACTAAGTATATTAAAATAACCACTTATTGTCCCCCACTTCACGATTCACTAGAAACTAATGGAAAAAATTGTTTTTAATTATAAATAAAATATAATAAATATTTTGAAGTACCAAATCAAATTTGAACACATTTACGTGTAAAAGTAAAACAACCTTTCTGTATTACAAAATTTGAAGATCTAGATGATTGATTGAATTGAATTTTGTACTCATCAAAAAAAAAATTCTTTGGAGAAAAGTCAAATAAAGTATGGAGATTTCGACCAAATGAAAAGAAGTATAGTTTGACAAATTTGTCCTTGGGAATGGTTTTTCTTTTGATGATATATTGGATGACTTTATACATTTGCTTTTAATTTGTATATAAAATGATTGGGAAAATAAAATAAAATATAATAAACGTCTTTGTATTATCCTACAATACCATATTTGGATTAACGTATTTCAGAAGTAAAATGGTTGGATAGATAAGGAAAATTGATTAAAATAGTATTTTTTTTAATAATTTAGGTCATTGTAAGCTATTATTTATTTATAATATTTTTTAGTAATTGACAATATACATACATTCCCTAAATTGAATTATTTGAACTCAAAATTTCTGAAGAGAATAATATTAATTTTTACCGCTAAAGTCGCTTAATGAATTGAATTTAACAAGTAAAATAATTATTTTATAAGATTAAAAAAAACTATTAATATTATAAGAATGACGTGGTAATAATTTAAAATATATAATATTTTAACTGTTATTATAATATCTATTCAAATTATTTAAAAAATTTACCGTCTATTAAACTCATAGATATACGAAGTGATAACGAGATAATATTTGTTCAAAATCTTTCTTAATTATTGACAGCATACACACACCCTGTATGCGTAATTATTCGAACTCAAATTAAATAATTTAAATTAAAGTTCTTTTATACGTGATAATTATAATAATAACATCAATCAAGTTCATATTCAATTGACATTTTTTTAAAAATTAATCATTTGAACTTATTTAAAGAAAATATATGATCATGTCATGATACGGGGATGTGTCTAATATTTTTACCCATAAAAAATAGCAAGTAATAATAGAATTGGTAAGGGGTTTAATTTTAAAAGTATGAACATTCAACATTGTCCAACCAGCTATGATTTCCCTTTGTTTGCTTGGGCATTACTTTTCCAAACTTTGGCTTGTATTGTAATACTAATATGCTATGCCTTCATTCAACGCATGCTTTTAAACTTTTCTAATAAATTAACCCCAACAAAACTATTACGATAAATGAATAAATATATGTCGACGCACCATCTTCAAAGTGTATAAAAGAATAGTAAGAAAATTGACAAAATGGGGTTCCACAATTTGTGTATCAAAATCCCATCCTTCTTACCATATATAGTAGTGGGATGAAATGATAAATCATATTATATTTTTAATAAAAATAAATTTAAATATTAAAATCAATACATAGGGTTTGTCAAAAAAATAATATTAGAGAAATAGGGTTTAATTTTAAATATAAATTGTAAAATTGATTTGAAGATAAAAAGTAAAGATTAAATGGTTGTTTAATCTCTGTTTTTTTATTGCGACATATATTATTTTAATATATTTTTATATTGAAAAAATCAAGTAACATGAAATGTGGTATGTGAACATAATATATATATTAAACTTGTAAAACTTAAAAAAAATTAAAATTTCTAAAAAAAATTAATTTGAAAAAAAATTCTTATAATTCTTTTTTTTTTTTTTTTGATATTTTAAAACTTATAATTCTAGAGGTGAAGCGCACAAGAGACAAGTTTCATATAAAATCAAACAAGCAAGGTTTCCCGTCCTTGACCGTGATCCTCTCAAACAACAAGTTTCATATAAAATCAAACAAGCAAGGTTTCCCGTCCTTGACCGTGATCCTCTCAAACAAACTCCCCCTTTTTTCTTCTCTTGAATATTCCGAACTCAAACAAATTCATTTCTGGGTCAATTGGTTTGATGATTTTTCCCCACAACTGCTGCACAGAGATGAATTTAAACAACAGGGCGAGTCGAAGCAAGTTCTTATAAATTGATCTGATTCCTATCACATATCAGCAAGTTTATAGAAACACGGAGGGAGACGCTGCTTTGTTTTTCCCAGGTAAGAACTATATCTTCTCGGCAATATCTATTTATTTATTTTTCTGCACTATGACTTCTGCTTGCTTTCGGAAATTTAAAAGTTATGAAGGAAATGATCGATACATGAATTCTTAGTTCTACTTTTAGATTGGATTCATCTCTGTGACGGAAACAGAGCCACTAAAATCTTAATTCTTAACCGTAAAATAACATACCCGTTGCACGAACACAAGAATGAGCCGGCAGATGATAACGACGCACCGGTATTAATTTTATATTCAATTATTCAATATACATGTATTTATTAAAGAGTAAATAACACATTTACTCACTGAATTTTATTTTATTTCCTATTTCATTCACTGTGTTCAACTTGTTCACTATACTTTATACATCATTTTTTATCACTTGACTGTTTTCTCATTAACAAAGTTTTTTCATGACTTATTTTAAAAATAAAACCTGTCACATCAAATTTATAATTTTTAAAAATAAAAATAAAATCATTGAATTCTATTATCAAACTCTATTTTCAATGAGTAAGCATATAATTTACTCTTTATTAAATGGTTGGACATAAGGTTAATTCACATGTTTAGTTATCCAATTCGATTAGTGTAATTACGTGTCTTCATCATGCACCATGTGCATTTGTCTTTTTCATCGACAAAATTTGTATAATTTTCTTTTTATAAATTTTTATCTTTTTTTTAACATGTGAGTGTGTTATTGTCACGTAAGCAAAGGACACGTTTTATAAGGTGAACTTTCAAAGACTATTTTCATTTAACATGCCTTTGTCATACATGACAACATAGAATGCTAATTAAATATAAAATATCTTAAATGAGTGTTAGAATAAGAAATTATTTCATATTTCATTGAACTTTATCGATTGATTATTTATATAATTTCGCTTTTTAATTTTGTCAATTATAACATTGAGTAATAGTTGTTGTTGTGACATGACACACTAAAACAATATCGTCTTGACGACGACTATTGATGTTTAAAATGACGTCATTTTAGACATTGAACTTTGGTATGTATCAATTTTATCACTAAACTTTTAACATATTACTTTTTTGGTACTATATTTTTCGACCGTCTTCGTCAATCAATCAACGTCCATCACCAATCATATTTCACAGTCAGATCAGCACTAAAATATTCGCATCTCACTCTTCTTTTTTTCTCATAGAATTAGTTTTTCACGAAACTCACCTAATATCGATATTGTTTTGGTGTGACAAACCATGTCAGCAACCATTAGTCATGTCATCGTTCTGTTAGTGACTCAACGACATATTCACATAATTTAATGTAAAACTAAAATCCAATGCTATAATTGATAAAATTATAAGTTCAATGTTATAAACAAATTAACGAGCAAAGTTAAGTGATATTGGGTGTAATTTACCCTTATTTTTTTAATTTTTTTGGATAATCAATCTATTCATCCAAAGAGAGCAGAAAGCTGCTACAAGTTACAATTACAACCAATTACATGAGTTCCCAATCAATGCAAAGTTGTCTATTTACATTATCCACTCTATTCATATCGCGCCTATACAATTTTGTTCTAACCACTCCTTTTATAATATCTACAATTGCATCAGGCGAACGCGACAAACCCCTAAAAATACGATGGTTGCGTTCTTCCCATGTAAAATAAACGAATCCAGTCCATGCTAGTTTAAGAATGTGAGCCAACAAGGACTTACCTTTCCAATTGCAAGCCATCTAGGCAAGCAAGCCCTCCCAGTTATATCCCTGCTGTTGCAACCTACAAGCATGCAAAATGGAACCCCAAACTGCTTTCAAATAAGAGCATTCTAAGAACAGGTGATTCCTTGATTCCAGTCCAGCACCACAAAGTCTGCAACCAAGGTCTGTCACGCCAAACCTAACCAATCTGTCTTTGGTAGGCAACCTATCAAGGATTGTCATCCAAGTGATCAGAGAGTATTTAGGGACATGAGTAGGGAACCAGATTAGTCGATGCCATATCACCTTGTCCTTTCTTTCCTGATTTTGTCCCAAATCCAGCCACCATTAACCTGTGCCCAGTTTACAGAAGCAGGAAACATAACTCTGGCCTCCGCGCATAGCTTGATCAACTTCTTTAATATCCAGCTGAAATGGGGTTTATTCCCAACACTCCAATAATCCTCCTGCTTGAAACAATAGGTTTTGATCCATGCTATCAACAAGGATCCCTCATTAGCAAGAATGTTCTTAACAAGCAAAAAAACAACAGGTCTTGTTCCAAACAACCAACCTTCTAAGCCCTAAACCTCCCTCAGATCTAAGGGAGCAGACTTGGTTCCAACTAACCCTGGCTCCTCTGGCTGAAGTATCATTACCTTTCCAGAAAAAACGCATACAAAGCCTTTCAATGTCTAGCATCACTCCTTTTGGCAAAACAAGCTGCCTGCTCCAGTAGCTGAAAATGCTAAATAGAATTGTTTTTATGAGCTGCAGCCTCCCACCAAAACTTAGTTTCTTGCTTGACCACTGCCTCAGCTTGTCCCTAACCCTTACCAAAAGGGCAGTATAATCCTTCCCCGAGAGCTTACGGGTCACAAGGGGCACCCCTAAGTATCTAACAGGGAGTACACCAATTCGAAAGCCAGATACTCTCTTCATCTGTTCTAAGACTTCATTATTCACCCCACAAGCATAAATCTCTGTCTTGGAAGCATTTAACTTTAATCCAGACAACTCATAAAATTTGTCTAGGACACTTACAACTCCCAGCACTGAGTCCATAGAACCAGAACAGAAAAGCAATAAGTCATCAGCAAAGCATAGGTGCGTAAGAGAAATTCTTTTGCACCTAGGATGGTATTTGAAGATCCCATTTCTAGCTGCAGCATCAAGCAAGCATGATAACACATTCATAACCATGACAAAAAGGTAAGGAGATAGAGGATCTCCTTGCCTAACACCCCTTGCACCTCTGAAATAACCCACTAGACTACCATTCAAAGCTATTGAATAGCTAGGAGATGTTACACAAGCCTTGATTCAATCACAAAACCTAGCAGGAAGACCCATAGCTACAAGAACATTAAGCATGAAGTCCCAATTGATTGAGTCAAAAGATTTCTGCAGATCAATCTTAATTGCACATCTAGGGGAAAGATTCTTCCTAAAATACCCTTTAACAATCTCTTGGGCTAAAAGGGTGTTATTAGTAATGCTTCTACCCTTTACAAAAGCTGACTGACTAGCTGAGATCATGCAAGAAATGGGTATAAACTCACTTGTCATGCAAGCATTCAAAGTTTTTGGCACTAGGACAATTGTAGTGGCATTAAAAGCTTGTAATAAGCAAGAAGTATTAAAAGAAATACCTCACAACACTTATAAAGTCCTTGCTAACTATCCCCCAAGCAGTCCTGAAGAACCAAGATGTATATCCATCAGGCCCTGGACTTTTGTCTTTCCCCTGCCTGAACAAGGCTTCTTTAATTTCCAAATCTGAAACCTCGTCAATCAGGACTTTATTAATTGAGTTATAACTGGGTAAAAAAGTCGTAAAAATAAAAGGACTTTATTAAGAGCCTTTTTTACCATTTCTTTTTACGGTTAAACGACACGAGGAAATTGAGTTACTGGCAACCACCCAACCACTCATCATCTATAAATCCTTTTAGTCCAATCCATTTAGTGAATTGAAATTCAGTGTACCCTGGAGTTCTTTCAAAAATGATGAATCATGACTAAATTATGATTTATGACATTTGAAGTTTAGTCTTTTAAATAATATATTTTACATAGGTTCATGTTTTTAGTACTTAACTTATCACTCTTCATTATCATGTCATATTAATATTATTTTTATAATCCTATTTTAAAATATTGTATATTTATAAAAAAAACGTGTTTGAAATATTAATAATAAATTTATATAAATATTGACATGTTATATTAATAAATCATTTTAATCGTGCTACGTTTTCACTGGAGGGCTGGATCCTTGAGTGTTTAGTAAAAGATTTCTTCTAGTGCACTTAAAGAGGATAATCTAAGAACGAGACGGCACACCAAGAAATAATAACTAAAACACGTTACAAAGCAAGACATGAGTATAATTTATATTCATTTTGTTAAGTTATGCTATAATCAGGCAAAGCCTTTAGCAACAGAACCGGTGATATGGATAATGGAGTCAAAGAAACGCTTGAGCACGACGACTTCACTAGCAACTCTGCTTTGCCTGAGGTGAGTTGGCCAAATCATTTATTTTATCCATAGAATTCCATATTCGTATTTCATGCTTCCTTTAAAACTGACCATATTTGCAACTTACTAGGTCAATCCAGGGAAACCTGCCTCGCTCACATGGCAACGCCAATTGAACAGCATCGGAAAACCCCCTGCTGGTTTTGGCCTAAGTTTTAAAGAGATAATGTTTCTGGTATGTCTGTAGCTTCCTAAAGATTATATGCAATACTTCCACCAAAAGTATTGTGTACTTGATGTTTTAAGCTGATAGCTAGTCTTTCAGGTAAAACTTATCTTTCTTGATGTATAGATACTAATAAGAATACCTCACCTGGCTATTTGAATTTTCTGGAAGGCACCTATTGGTTTTCGGCTGTGGCGTTACACAAGAGAAGAAGAAGCAATAGGAAGAGTAATAAATCTGTCATTTTGATGTCCGTCATTTTCTGATCTTTAAAGGCTTTCACCACAATGTTTATCCTTTCATTTTCAGAGATCGATCTTTGATATTTTCAGAAAGCACATTATTACTAGTGATCATGGCGTCCCTTTAGGTGGTATAGGGTATGTTTTCACTTCTATTATTGATTAAGTAAGCCTATGAATATATCTTTCTAAACTTTATGATAGATTAGGTTCCTTCAGTGTTATTGCTAGACAAAACTGGATGAAATACCTTAGCTCTTGCAGAATCATGTAAAATATATCTTATATTTTAAAGCATCAATTTTAGGGCGGGAAGCATTGGAAGAGGTTACAGAGGGGAGTTTCAACGGTTCAAATTGTTTCCAACAATCTGTGAAGAGGGTCCGATCCTGGCAAATCAGTTCTCTGTAAGTTTTTATTCTCTTAGTTTAAAGCCACTGCTGGCCTAACACTAGCTCTGATATGCTTAGGGGTAAAAAATATGATATGTATACACACACGTTTGATAATTGATATCTCCCTTGATTTAACTAAAAACTCCTCTACCAAATCTTTCTCATCAAGGCATTTGTATCACGTCCAAATGGAAAAACGTATTCAACTGTATTATGTGCAAGAAGTCCAGAGGTTACCAAGTAAGCCAGCTATAGTCGATAACTTTAATTCTTTTGATAACAAGAATGAGTTTGTTTGATATACAAGTAATTGATATAACAAGCAAAACAATTTTCAGAGAAAGTACAGGTTCGGGCATTGAATCTTGGGATTGGAATTTGAAAGGGGAGAAGTGTACATACCATGGTTTATTTCCAAGGTCATGGGCTGTTTATGAAGGTATAGCATCAAACACTGTGGATCAGGGATTTGAAGAATCATTGCAGACTTGATTCGAAACACGTTGATGACCGAACGTCACATTGCAACAGCTATTTCATTCTCTGCTACAGATAGTTCTGTTTTGTCATACGAGTAGTGTAAAATCTTATATGGGTTCTTCTTGCTAAGCAGGTGAACCTGACCCAGAGCTTAGAATCAGTTGTCGTCAGATTTCACCATTTATTCCCCACAACTACAAAGAGAGCAGTTTGCCTGTAGCAGTGTTCACATTCACGGTAGGATTAGAAAATGCTGGCTTAGGGACCTTCATGATCACTAGCTTTTAATTATTCTAGTTCTTACTGAATTGCTTTATGCATACTTCAGCTTACTAATACTGGAAGAACCTCAGCTGATGTGACCTTGCTTTTTACATGGGCTGTAAGTTAAAATCTTACTTCCAATTGTTTTGTTCCATTTTGTTTTGTAATTAACAATTTTAAGCATATTTTTATGAAATTTTTTTCCAGAACTCAGTAGGAGGAATCTCTGGATTTTCTGGTGGTCACTTAAACTCAAAGTTGAAGTAAGATTGTAACAAGTAGTCTTTAATGTAATTATATACTAATTTGTTTTAACTATTCTTCTACTTGTACTAATTCATTCTTTCACTGAACAAAATAATTTTATTCCATTCACAATGTACTTTTGCCAACAGAATGGAAGATGGAGTTCGTGGAATACTTCTACACCACAAGTAAGTTATTTCCTTGCTCGAACTTAATAAAAAAGAGAAAAGAATAACCTCAATTATCATATTGAAGTTTCAAGAAATAACCTATTGAGTGGCCTCAGTGGTAAAAAGAATGTTGTTCTCCCTAGGAGATTTGGATTCAAGCAGCTGCATCTGCAGGGTGTATGTAATCACCCCAACTATTCAAAAGAAAAAAGATCATCGCTAATATGAAGTATATATTTCACAGAACAGCCAATGGACAGCCTCCACTCACTTTTGCCATTGCTGCAAAAGAAACTAATGAAGTCCGTGTATCGGAGTGCCCTTGCTTCATCATATCTGGAAATTCCGGAGGAATCAGTGCCCAAGATATGTGGCATGAAATTAAAAAGGTTGGTGATGTTCTTCATCTTTTATCTGCAATTTTTTTTGTAGTTGTCAATTTTCGGGTGATTTAGTTTAGTACATTTTCCCTTCATTTGTAAGTTATGCTTTGACTGTTACAGTAGCACACATGCATAAACACTTCTAACTATTCCTTTAATTCATTGTTACAGAATGGATCGTTTGACAACCTTGGTTATGAAGATTGTTCACCTTCAAAACCAGGATCATCCATAGGAGCAGCTGTAGCAGCCTCCTTGACTGTTCCTCCTGGTTCCGTCCGCAGAGTCACATTCTCCCTTGCATGGGACAGTCCAGAAGTCAGATTTGGTGACAAGACATACTACAAGTTAGTTTCATTGGTCCCTCTCCCTTTAAGTTCTTACATCTAATTTTTGACTAAGAATTAATCAATTATCTCTCCAATAACAGACGCTATTCAAGATATTATGGCACTTTAGGTGATGCAGCTGCAAAGATTGCAAATGATGCTATTTATGGTATGTTTACATTATCTAAGAACGACTAAAATTATTCTGAATCTCTTTCCTTTACACGGTTTCGGTTGTCGGTGTTCTATAAAGGTACCATTTTAATAATACTAAATTTGTTTAATTTGGTACCATATGGTGACAGACTTCCATATTAAGAACAGCAACACTAGTATAAGAATGAAATAGCTATGGAAATAGTTTTCTTTGGAACATATCATTGGGTGAAAGAATAAAAATGCTCACTTGTGAATATTTTTACTTTGATTTGAACCTAGATCATTCGACCTGGGAATCCCAGATAGAATCATGGCAAAGACCAATTCTTGAAGACAAAAGGCTTCCTGACTGGTAAGATTAAATGAATTTTCTGTTCTGAGAATATGTGGTCCAATTTGTTGAACAAGTTTTAAATGCAAGAAAAAAAAAATTCTCAGGTACCCTGTCACTCTCTTTCAATGAGCTCTACTACCTTAATGCAGGGGGAACAATATGGACAGGTATTAATGGAGTTTAATAAATATATTAGCTTCAATGTAGTTCCACTTGATTATTGAAGGTTTTACTTTCTTAAGATGGATCACCTCCGACGAGAAGTTTAGCATCCCTGGGAGAGAGAAAGTTTTGTCTGGACAAGTCCGGATCACGTCTCGATGAAGTAACTAGCACCGAAAATAATAATGATATAGCTATTGGAATCCTAGAAAGGATGGCATCTACACTTGAGAAGGCACATATTCCTTTGACATCAAATGCAGCTTTCGGAACCCAGTTGCTTCAAGATGGAGAAGAAAACATTGGTCAGTTCCTCTATCTTGAAGGGAGCGAGTACCTCATGTTCAACACTTATGATGTCCATTTCTACTCATCTTTTGCACTGCTCATGCTATTCCCAAAGCTTGAACTGAGTATCCAGAGAGACTTTGCGGCAGCAGTTATGATGCACGATCCAAGCAAAATGGAAATTATGAGTGATGGGAAGTGGGTTCCGAGAAAGATTCTTGGTGCCGTTCCACATGATCTTGGCCTTAATGACCCTTGGTTCGAAGTAAATTCTTATAATCTATTTAATACAGATAACTGGAAAGATTTGAATCCCAAGTTTGTTCTCCAAGTACATAGAGATATTGTTGCTACAGGAGACAAAAGTTTTGCACAGGCCGTTTGGCCTTCAGTGTATACTGCAATGGCTTTTATGGATCAGTTTGATAAAAGATGGAGACGGGATGATCGAGAATGAAGGGTTCCCTGATCAAACTTACGATGCATGGCCTGTTGATGGTGTGAGTGCGTACACTGGGGGACTATGGGTGGCAGCCCTCCAAGCTGCTTCATCTATTGCTCATCTAGTAGGTGATAATGCATCATCTGCCTACTTTCATACAAAGTATCAAAAGGCAAAATCTGTGTATGGCACATTGTGGAATGGATCCTACTTCAACTATGACAACACTGCAAACAGTTCCAGCAAGTGTATTCTAGCTGATCAATTGGCTGGACAATGGTTAGCGCACAGCCTACTTCTCCACCTCTCAACTTGCATTAAAATACTGCATAAACTGAAAAAGAATTTGACACACCCTAGTCATTGGTTCTTTTTTCTTTAACATTATTTATATTTTTATCTTGCATTTCCAGAACTTTCCACTTCTTTAGTTGATCATGTTACCCTTATTATTTGAACTATAAGTACCACCATGCTACCTATTTTACATAAGGTCTCTATCTGTTTATGCCATGCAAATGTGGACTAAATTGGGTGATGATATAGGTATGCTGGAGCAAGTGGTCTCCTGCCAATTGCAGATGATGACAAAGTGAGATGTGCACTTCAAAAGATTTATGATTTCAATGTCATGAAGGTGAAAGGAGGAATGCGTGGGGCGGTAAATGGGATGCTTCCAGAAGGAAAAATTGATTTGACAGGTATGCAGTCAAGGGAAATTTGGGCCGGAGTTACATATGCTCTTGCAGCTACCATGATTCAGGAGGGAATGGTTGAAACGGCATTTAAAACAGCAGCTGGTGCCTATGAAGCTGCTTGGTCACAGGGGGGTCTCGGGTAACTTTCTTTTCTTTCGAGCTCCGTATATTTAGCAAGTGTACTTAAAAAAGAAAAGAAAAGGGAAATGCTAAAAAATTATGAAGCTTGCCTTTACCTTCATGTTTGTAGAATGTGACAGCTTGTTGATATAATAGGAAAGTTTCAAGAATGGTTCAGGTTTAGGGTTTTCTTTTTGCGAGAAATAATTGACCCATATCTATATCCTGACATTTCATTTCTCAGAACCAAAGCATCTATGTTATATGTCTTTGTAGTAAATATAGTGTGCAGCATGACCAACCAAAGATGGTTATGTCGAAGAAAATTGTTCCTTAATAAATCAATTGTATGAACAGGAGTGCGTCGCTTTTTTTTCGAGTCGAGTTTATGGAATTACGATTCAAGTGAAGTTGAGTTGAGTTTTTTAACATCGAATAAAAAAATTCTGACTGTTTTTTAGTTGAATTTTGCTCAACCCTGGATATGAGTGAGATAGATTCGCATGTCCAACATGGGTTCATTCAATTTCCCAGTTTTTTCTTTATGTATTTTGAGGAACCATGATAGATTGTATATATCATCATACCCACATTGGACACGGATAATTGGAAAGGTTACCTAGAGAAAAAAAAGGCCGGTTGCGGTCTTCCTATACTAGGATGGACGAGTATCTCCCCCATAGGAAGTTAGATTTATTTAATGATTTCGGTTGTGCTTTGTTTTTACAGTTACTCTTTCCAGACCCCAGAAGGGTGGAATACAGACGACGAATACAGATCCCTGTGTTACATGCGACCTTTAGCAATATGGGCAATGCAATGGGCACTTGCAAAGCCAAAACTCTTCACAGAGGAGATGAAACATCCATCTGGAGGGATTGATGACACTGAATGCCATAAGCAACATTTAGGATTTTCAAAAGTGGCTCACCTCTTAAAGCTGCCTAAGGAGGAAACTTCTAAAAGCTTCCTACAATCCCTTGTTCACTTCATTTGCAGAAGAGTTCCAATTTGATTTACTCACACACAAACACTATTAATAGGTTGGATGTTCAACTGCCAAAGAATATTCCTTTATTTGAGCTTTTCGTTCTTAGGAATGTTGGATTTGTATATTCCATTATTGGTTTTTCTATCTTCCTTTACAAGACTTCAACTATAGAAAGTCTATAGATCAAAATATGCATTGATTGGTTCGTAAATGGCAGGACTAGATAGACAAGTAGGTTCGAGCTTCGTAAAAAAGCATAGCTAAATTCAAACATTTCACCCAATAGAACACAATATGAGAAGCAATGAATTTATTCAAGAAAAAAATGAAACAATCGAATTTAGAATGCTGACCTTGAAGGTCTACTTTATTATATCCTCATTCTGAGAAACAATCTCTAGTGACTGCAAAATGGAATAGTTAAAAGCAAAAGTGTCGAAACTGATTTAAGCCGTAGATTCCTTCAAATATGCAATGAGACCGGCACGTTCCTGTGGCTTCTTCAATCCAGGGAAAACCATTTTCGTTCCAGGGATGTACTGCACACAAAACCTTACACTTGTGAGTAAATAGATGAGCTGGTGATTCCCAACATGATAATAATCATACACGAATGTACTGAAATCTACTATATAACAATTATTAACATTACATGATTTATATGCAATATATAAACATGTTAAACAGGATTATGTTTTGAAAAATAACACCAACACTACATCAATACATCGATTACTGGTTCATTTCCGGTACAAAAGTAACACACAGATTACAATGTTACTTTCTGGGAAGAATAGTAAGAGATTTGATAATAACAAACAGCCAAATCGGATACAACAAAAACTATTATCCAAATAAATCCAAAAGAAATGATTTGAATGCATCTGATTCTAACATAAAAATTCAATTTCACAGATATACAGAAACGAGTATGGAACATGATTCTCCAACTTTTTAAAATTCAAGTATACCAATATCAAATCCCCACTTCACTAAATCATAAGAAAATGGGAAAATCCAGCTAATGATTATTAATTTTCTTTCTACTGTCAATATCAGTAAAGCAAAAAGCAAGGCCCAAATCACACTGTCCAACCATAAGATTGCGAAACAAAGAGCGGAGAGTATATATCACCAATAAAAATTAGGCAGTTCTTTAGAAAATAAATAAGAAAATGATATTTCGAAACAAGTGAATTACCTTCTTAGGGTTGAGAAGGTAATCATACAGAGTTTCTCCTCCCAATCACAGCCATGTTCTTATTAGCAGCGGAGTAGGAATAACCTGGAGTGGTACCCGATTGCCTTCCAAACAGGCCGTTAAGATTAGGTCCTGCAACACATTTTTGTAATCGAGTCAAAATAAAATTTGGAGCGCATCAAAATCAGATTACATCGATTCCGAAATGAATTAAAGTAGTGCCTTATAGTTTAGGGACCATTTGTGTACTTTACCCAAATTATATAAGTTTTGGAGACCATGCATCTCTATGTTAATTTTTTAACGATTGGTGACCATTTAGAATAAAATCATAATATCAGTGACCAATTTACCAAAACAAGTTTGGTGACCAAAATAAAACTCAATAATAGTCGGGTAAGCAAACATGTTTATTTTATTCTATCTGTTCAACCCCAATTCCATCAGCCATAGCAATGCTTCTGGCCACGCTCTACAAATGTATGTCACGTACCAGTAAGGAGACCTTCACCGGAAAGGATAAATGAAAAAAAAAGGAAATTTGCAAATCGGTTCACCTGGGAAGATTTCAAAAATTAACGTAGAACTTGTTTTTGGTTTAGTTCTCGAATGATCTGAATTTGAACTTGGGTTGGCTAGCTAACAGCAGATGATACCGGCTTTGTTACTTGAGCGCTCGGAATTTGCACTGGCGACTCGATTTCTTGATTGGTTCTGTTTAAACATGGACTGGCTTCACTTGAGCGCTCGGAATTTGCACTGGCGACTCGATTTCTTGATTGGTTCTGTTTAAACATGGACTGGCTTCAGTTTTCTAGTGCTAAAGCCAGAAGAAGATGAAACCAGCCTTGTTACTTGAGCAGTGAGAATTTTCACCGGTTCTGTAAATGGTTTTGCTTCAGTTTTTCTAATGCTAGAACTAGAAGATAACACCAGGCTATCACTTTTCGATAGTCCAGACAATCTTGGTAAGCTAGTGTGTGGATTAGTTGTTTGTTTGCTAATACTTCTTACAGCATTTGGGGTATTTTCTTTGATTGAATCGTACCTTGACACTAGCTTAACCATTCTTCAGGCCAATATTTGGGACTCTTTCGCCACGGTACACTAAGCTAAAGTTACGAGAGGGTTTGGCCTATGCGATTGTTTGTTTGTTTTTTTGTTGAGACACATTAAATGTAGGATGAACCAAGTAAAATTGACCCAATATGGTAAAAATTTTGGTTAATTAGGTTATTTCCAAAATTAAATTGAGATATACGGAAAATGTCACAAGACATGAGAAATTTATCACATTCATATAATGAGTTTGTTCATATAATATTCTTTTATTTAAATTCTTCATGCTTACGTGATAAATTCAAAAAAAAATTAATTTTTATTAGAATTTATCACGTTAGAGTGACAAGTTTCAATAAAAAATATATTTTACTATAACTCGTCATATCCACGTGACAAATTTCAAATCACTATAACAAATACTACATATCCCAAATTAATTTTAAAAATGACTTAATGAGTCAATTTTTCTACTCACCTAACCTAATGGCCGATTTTGCTGATGATATATAGGACCCTAATCCAATTGCATCATGTAAGCCACCTTAGTTTCTCTAGACTAAAATGAACCAAAAGTCATTTGAGGCAAGTTTCTAGTGTCACCTATGTCAGATACTTCTTGTTCTATTAAAATTGTTCTTTTTGTGTTTTAAAATTGTATCCTTTAGGTTGTTTATTAAAAAAAAATTAATAACTTTTATTAGGTATATTTCTCTTTTTATCCTTTCTTTAGTTTCCTAATAAAATAAAATTTAATTTTTTTAGGACAAAATTATCATTTTACTTTTTTACAATATATCTCTTATCCAAACTTTTTCCTCCTAAAATTATATGAAAAATTAACAACGAACAATAAAATAAGACGGATGAAGTAATAAATTTTTAAAATTTAAAAGATACAAACTTAGAAAATTTTATTGAACTAAAATTAATTATCAATACAAAATCAACAAAATATCTCAAACGTACGATATTTTGAAAAATTTTAAGCGATTGTTGTGGGAAATGATCACGTGCGGTACCTTAATATACGGTTAAAAAAAAGCGTTACGATTTTATTATTATTTAAATAATAAAACCGGTAAAAAATTATCAGAAACATTATTATTTCTATCGGTTTTGTTATTATTGGGCATTTTACTGGGTTTCTTAACAAAACCGGTAAAGCGCTACCGGTTTTGTTATTTTTTTACCGGTTTTGTTATTGTTGGACATTTTACCGGAAATGTTAAAAAATATTGATGTTTTAGGTAGAAATAATAATGTTTTAGGTAATTTTATACCGGTTTTATTATGTAAATAATAATAAAATTGGTACCGCTTTTTTTTAATCGTATATTAAAGGTGTCGTACTGTAAAACTTCTCGATTATTGTCTATAAAATATTTTTCATAGAAGATACCCAAAATTTAAGAGTCGATTTTAACATGTACAACAAATTGAAGAAAACACACTTATATGTTTGTAGAACATGGATTTTAAATTCATTAGGAGTAATCTTATTTCTTCACCTAAATTATCCATTTTTCATATTAAAATTAGATTTAGAATTTATAAAAAATAATAAGAATTTTGTGATTATATACTACAATTTGAGGGATGAGTCTACAAAGTACGTCGCACGTTGAAACGAATCACTAAAACGACGTACCAAAACGTATCACTAGTTAAGTTGTTTTTATTACGTAAATATTAAAAGGATAAATTATATGTTTAGTACTTACACTATCATTTTTATTTTATTTTAATATCTAAACTTTATTTTTTTCAAAACCATCAACGAAAATATGATGTGACATGACATGTCAATTTTTTTATAAAAAAATTAATCTCCACATCATTTTTTATTTCTCCGTAAGTATTCTTAAATTACTTTTATTCAACCAAGTCAATGATGACATGTGTCACCAGTTATGATGATAAAATAAAATAAATTATTATTGATCTTAGCATAAATTGAACCAAAACTCTTACATGAAAGTAAAACACTCAACCATGAATTAAGCTAGTAATTTCTATTAATTTTATCATATTTTGTATTTAACTTAAGTAATAATACCAACACAAAATCAATATTTTCCGAATTATTATAAAATTAGAATATGTGACACTTTAAATTAATGATTGAAAGTTTAATCATTCAACTATAATGTGGATCTATTTTATTATATCCAACTTAATACTTGTATCTTTATTAAATTAAAGAATAATTTTTCACTTTATTTGAAAATAAAAAATAATTAAGTAATTACTTTTATGTATTTATAAAATTTATATTAAATTATTTTAAAAAGTTTATTTATAATATTATGAAAATATTTTAAAATATTTATTTATTTTTTAAAACCATATTATTTATTTATTTGAAATAATATTATTTTTAAATTATCTATCTTTAAATAATATTCTACGAAACCAAAGTAATAGTTTGATAGCAAACGTATAATTTACCTTAAATTTAAATTATTTAAAATTAAATAGATAATTTAAAAATAATATTAATTCAAATAAATAGTTAATTAGATTTTTAAAAAAATAAAATATTTTTATAATATTATAAATATACCTTGTAACACTCTAAACCAGTACGACACACACTCGACCAATCAGAATGCCACACGGAACCACCGGAATGGCTAACCAACATTTTTTCTTTTAAAATGACCATTTGTAACCACTCATGCTAAAATAAATCAATTACAATTTAAATAAAATAGTTTACATTAGGAGCTATCAAAAATGATGTTTAAATCATACATACCATAGTATAAAATGAGTTACGACTCATACAAAAATATACAATTCGGGGTTCATAAATATACATGTCTTCTAAAGATAAACTCAAGACGTACTCTGCACTAGCTAGGTTTGGATCGATGCTGACAAAAAGTCCTTGGATTGCTCCTCGACTAACATGCATAAGGAAACAAATTACAAACGTTGAGCTAACTAGCCCAGTGTCACACTAACAACTAAGTCATACAAAAAGTGTTAATGACATGCTCAAGCTATCAAGTCTACTGCTATCTGTTATATTAGCCCACTACTTGAGTGGTGGACCTTGCACTCAAGTTAGCCTACTTTAAAAATGTTTTAGTGAGTATTCTCGAATACTCACTCTCTACGCTATGGTAGACATCAAGGTGCGGCTGAGGGTTCTGTATCTCGGGGCTCACACACCCCTCTAGTCTACCTTGGATATGGCCCCCCCAGAATTCTCTACATCGAAAACCATACCCTTGACTAACCCACTCTTTCTTCTAAAGAGTGTTAAGGCCTCGACAAACATAGTAAGTCATAAAGGTCTCGACAAACATAGTTAGTCATAAGGGCCTCGACCCTACCTAAGAATATCCAGACTGAATCTATACTGTTAACTCTGCTAGCTTTTCTAAAAGAACTCAGGTGTCCTGGTCGTTTTCCCGAGTATTCAAACAAGGCTAGTTTTATGTCATCCTAATAAATCTTGTTTCTAAGTGTAATTAATCTCATTCATATTCTTACTTGCAGTCTTATTTGATGATAAAAATGAGTGTTGGGGTACCTCAAGTCTAATTCCCTTAAAACTAACATTTTTGCCCAAAACAGTCTAAAAGTATCGATACTAGTCCAAGAGTATCAATACTACTGCAAAAGTTTCGATACTTTATATAAGTATCGATACTTTTAAACATTTTGTTCTGCCTAGTTCCAAAACTTTATGGGAGTTTCAAAACTATGACTCAAAGTTTCGATACTCTTAAAAGAGTATCAATACTTTTGCTTAGAAACTCACGAATTTTCCCAAAACGAAGAACTAGTATTGATACTATCCCAATAATATCGATACTATCCCAATAATATCGATACTTTACCTGTAGAAAACCATGTAACACATACTAAAATGCTATAAACAACTTTACCAATCCATCTAGGGGTTGAATAACATCTAAACAAACTCCCTATAACTCAAAACTTAGCTAGAATCCATAGATTCCCACAAAACTCTCAAGACCCATTTTTGGTTCCATGGATATAAACTAGTGAATGGGAGCTCAAAATGAAGCTAGAAGGATGAGTTTTAATAATCTTACCTTGGATGGATCCAACTAGGCTTGAATTTCTTTGAGAATCTTACTTAAAGAAGATGGAAGAAGAGAAAAGATGAGAAAATAGGAAGAGTGTTTGGTGAGTTGTGTAAGGAGGGTTGTTCTCGGTGAAAATATAATTTAAGGAGGGATTTTCAGCATCCAAAATAGCTATGGGTAAACTACACTTTTAATCCTTATACTTTTATTTCATAATTTACTCTTCACCCTTCATTAACTCTCTTGAGCCCTAACTCAAGCCCACTAACAACTTGATCCAACTAAAATAATATAAGGTTCAATGGCTCAACTTTGGGCTTCGGGTTGACCCGAACTACTAACCCAGGATTCGGGGTGTTAGATACATTTTTTATAATTTTTTCATAAACATATATGAATTATTTATTTATTTTTTATTTATATATACAGTGAAAATTAACTTTTAATTTAATGATGATAAAAATAAGTATTAAGTCCAATATAATAAAAAAAATCACACTATAGTTGAGTGATTAAGTTTTCGGTGATTAATATAAAGTGTCCTAAAATTGAATCTTATAATCATAAAAAAATATCGCTTTTGTGGTGATATTTGTAACACCCCAATTTAGGGGCTAAATTTAAGAAAATATAAATTGGTGGATTTAATTTGGTATTTTGAAAGAAATAAGGGAGTAAATTGTAAGATTTCAAAGTTGACAGACCGTTTTAAGAAGTGCAGGAAGTTCAGTGGCTAAACTCTTGGTTTAGCCATTTTTAATTATGAGATGTTATAAACCCAGACTCCCGTATGTTTCTGGAAAATTTTCAAGTTTTCCTCTCCCGTTCTCCCTACTTCCAACTCCGATCTACTCGCCGTCCGACCTCCAAACGACAAGCCGAAACAACCATCGTGTTCGTTGTCAACCGAGGAACAAAACCCCTCAAACCTTTCGTCGTGAATCATCGCCGTTCTTCGTAAATTTCAGTCGGAAGTATCGTCGGTAATAACTCGGTTTTAGTTGGTTTTTCATCGATTCACGACGATCGAGTCATCCGTTTACGACACCTCCCACACCATCGTGTTCCTTGTGCCGTTCCGAGTCCACCGGTGTTCTCCTTTTTCTCCGGCGGCGGCAGCGCGTGTGGAGGTGAAGCGGTCAAAGTTTCCGACATTTCAAAATCGAGCTCTCCGCCGTTCAAAATTGTGAACCGAGCTTTGTAAGTATCTCGAAATCGCTCAAAATAATTTTTAGAAATTTTTCTGTGAATTTTACACTGCCGGAACAGTGCCCACGCGCCCCCATGCGCCGCCACTGCGCGTGGGGAAGACAAAAGTGACCGGTTTGACCGGTTTTAGTGGATAGTTGACCGGTTTGACCGGTCATAACCCGACCCGACCCGACCCGTTTACCCGACCCGTTTACCCGACCCGTTTACCCGACCCGACCCGTTGACCCGTTAACCGTTGACCCGTTGACCGTTGACCGGAGTTGACCACTGTTGACCAAAACTTTGACCGGCTTTGATCGGGCATTAAACGACCTTTGACTTCGACCGAGTATACCTATTCTGACATTTTTCGACGTTACAAATCCGATTCCGCTGTTTGTTTTTCGAAATTCGAACCCGAAGGTCTCGAAATTGCCGGTCAAACCCGTTGACTTTGATTTTGACCAAAAATTCCAAATTTCCGAAAAGTCATATTTTATGCTTTCGACATCCGGAATCCGAATCCGAAGTCCGTTTCGCCAAATTCGAACCCGGTAAGCCGTCTTTCACTGATTTATCACCCGATTTGATCCGTTTATCGTAATTAAGCTCCGTTTCTGATATAATTTATGTTGATATGTATCTGAGGAATTATTGGAAGTTGAATTGAAGATCAAAGGCATTCGAATGGAATTTTTATGGTCGATCGATATTGCACGAAAATCGAGGTAATACTTTACTACCTCTTTATGCTTTATGGAACATGTTGATATTGGTAAATGCATGAATAAGATAATGTTGGTCACTTTTGTGGAGTTGAATAATTTATTCACTCGATATGAATGTGGTAGAAATTCTGTAACTGAATACGGATCGAATGCCTATATATGATATTGAAAGATTGTTAGAATTAAATTACAATTTTGTGAATAGTGATAAAGAAATCAGACATGGATTTGTAAATTATATTTTATATCATCAAAGGATTAAATGTTAAAGGTACTTGGATGGGAAATTATGAGAATACTTCGGTATGCTAAAAATAGGAAATTACCCTTATATTGGAAAATGATAAGAATTGTCCCTGGAAGTGGACTAATAAATCTGAAAAGACATAATGATACAATAAATATATTAATGTGCATAAGAAATGATAGTTATACTTAGAAATTATGGATAACCGGTTTTTAACCCCAAGAGGGTTTATACAAGATACTAGAAGTGTGTTAAGGGAATTATTTCAAGATCAGAGAGTGTTCAAGAAAGCAATTAATCATAGGATCTCTAAATTATATTATTTTCGTTAAGAGCTAATATCGAACTTATCTGGTTAAGAAATTACGGAAATGCCCTTAAGAGGTAGAATAGTCTGAGATGACTCTGAATGAGAAAATACTTAGAGGATTCGTACTTAACTCAATTAAGTACGGATTTAATTGTTAAGATCCCGACTTCGTGCAGGAAAATTTATGATATTCCGTTTGTAAAGTCTGAGAAGACACTTGACCTGAAAATATTCAAATAATGAGTAAATACTTGAAGAGTAATTTATCGGGGGTATTCTGCTATCAGAATTGTTCGAACGGACTGGAATAGATAATAAATTGGAATTAATAAGACCGGATTGAGGAAAAAGGTTGAAATACCGTGAATCTGTAAAATGACCAAAATACCCCTGTAATAGAAATGACCCAAGAATATCCCCAAGCTCAGAAATGATTGAATATCCTCGAGCTCTGAAATGAATGGAATAAAACTGAACATCAAAATTACCAAAATACCCTTATGGCCTAAATTAAGTAAATGTCTTGGATTAATTAAGGAATCCAAGTAAGATAAGTATTGGACTACCTTTAAAGGTAATGGAAAACAATTCAAGTGAATAGATCAACCCTAAAGCTATGTCAATACCTGAATGACATAAATATTACTGGAACATGTTCATCTTCTCAAGTTTGGCTCGATGATAAATTTTGGAAGTATTCAACTCAGCTCTAGATTGTATTCAGTACTAAGAATTGAACGTTTGTTCGACAATCAACCACGAAGACCAAATTGAATGGAATGGAAGTACAACATGTATCTGAAATTAGGAACGTTTGAATTACTCTGGAAAATCCTGAAGTAACTGGAATAGAGATGACTGCTAAATGAAATAGGTAACTTCAATGACTGAGGATTTAGTAAGTGACTTGGATAAGTCTGGAAACTCTGATGAGTTTACGTAGTGTACAATTACAATGAGTTTGAACAAATTAATCAAGTACGTCAGCATTTCATGATATTGTGGAAGTGTGGAAATAAAATAAAGACATTGGAAGATCTATTCAACGATGATTCTGAAAATGGTCTATGGACAAGAATTGTGGTATTAAAGAGTAAATACCCTGTAAGAACAATGAATTGACCAATCGACAGGCATTAGTTCTGGAAACTATTCATCTAAGAGTTGTCCGATAATTCGATCAATCGACATATAATATAAATGTCCTGAACCTTCATTTCTTCCTTATCAGCTCAAGTCACATTCTGAATAACTGATGATTCTGTCAGTTATTGAACTCTTTCAATAGTGATTCTGAATTCCGATATTCTATCGGTATACTAAAGATCTGTGTTCCCCTACTTGTTAAGATTATCCAATATCTTTGAATACTATCTGTAAATTCTGGTGTGTTCCCTACTCACATGAATATTTTACCTGATTTTTGATTTGATTTCTGATCTGATACTTGACATGGATTCTGATCTGATATCTGACATGGATTCTGATCTGATACTTGACTTGGATTATGATCTGTTACTTGACCTGATTTCTGATATGATACTTGACCTGATTTATGTTTTGATTTTTGATATATCCGTTTATGGACGGACATATTTTACTTGGGGGATAATGTTGGAGGAAGTATACCTGGAGGCTCCTCAGCTGTGTGCTCAGGGCCTTATTTACCGGTTCCTCGGCTGTGTGCTCAGGGCCTACTGGACTTGATGGTGGGTGTATGGTTCTGGGGAACCTACACAACTTGGACTTGTTGGATGGGGGTATATATATATATATATGTTTTTTTTTAAAGATCTGAAAAGTTACATGATTTTTGGGAACACACTAGAAAACCTGTTCTGATCTCCTGAACCTAGACATCCGAAATATTTCCATCTGAAATGAATACTATTTGTTACTACATGCGATATCATTGGACCTCAGCTCAATATAAAGATCTGTAAATATCTGAACCAATAAGGAAAATATGTTTATCTGTATCTGCACGTTTTTCAGCATCATCTGGTAGTTCTGTATTACTGAGCTTTTCGAAGCTCACTCTATTACTCACATTTTCAGGTTAAAAGAATTGTACCAGTGCATCTATCGACTTCAGTAAGGGAGTTCTTCCGGCGTTGTTGCAGAGTATGGTACATGTGATTAGGGGGCATGTAATTGTATTTTGATTTATATACGAGTCTGGAAATATGTTTTATTTTTAAATAGTGACAAATGATTTTATAAGTTTACATGTTCTGATAAAAAGATTTAAATTTTCCGCTATTTTTACAATGGGTCGCTCCGGTGGCCCTAATGTGACTTCTCGGATCGGATCAGGCTACCCCCATCGGTCTGGGGGGTTACATTTAGTGGTATCAGAGCTATGGTTTGAGTCAAAATTTTCAAGTTAGACTGGCCGGTCGAATGTCAAAATATGTCTGATCAGTACATGTCCCTAGACTGCAATCGTACCCTCTCTGAGCCGGAACTCCTGGGCTGAGTCCCTATCTGTAACGAATAAACCGAAGTTTCTATCCGTTAAGGCTATACTTGTACAAAAAAGGAATACCAGTAACATCTGTCTAAACGCTGTAAAGTATCTCATGAGCCATGTGAGAGTTATTCATCTGAGAATTTCTGACTCGACTCCGGAAATGAAATTGAGATATGTTGCTGCTCTACGAGCCTATTCACGTATCCAATGCTGAATTGATTTCACAAGAATAAAGTTGTTCTGATTATTTACTTGGACTGAGGGAGAATTCTGAAGAGATTGATTACTCGAGAAAATTTTAAATTCTTTTATTGAAATAAGGAAAATTTATGATAAGAATGTATGCTCAGTTGGTTAAGGATAAGTGGAGGAATCGTACTTTTATAAAAGCTATTGATAGATTTGAAAGAACTGATGGAAGTTTCATTTATGCAATTATGTGACATGAATGAATTTCGAGGACGAAATTTTTTTAAGGAGGGGAGAATTGTAACACCCCAATTTAGGGGCTAAATTTAAGAAAATATAAATTGGTGGATTTAATTTGGTATTTTGAAAGAAATAAGGGAGTAAATTGTAAGATTTCAAAGTTGACAGACCGTTTTAAGAAGTGCAGGAAGTTCAGTGGCTAAACTCTTGGTTTAGCCATTTTTAATTATGAGATGTTATAAACCCAGACTCCCGTATGTTTCTGGAAAATTTTCAAGTTTTCCTCTCCCGTTCTCCCTACTTCCAACTCCGATCTACTCGCCGTCCGACCTCCAAACGACAAGCCGAAACAACCATCGTGTTCGTTGTCAACCGAGGAACAAAACCCCTCAAACCTTTCGTCGTGAATCATCGCCGTTCTTCGTAAATTTCAGTCGGAAGTATCGTCGGTAATAACTCGGTTTTAGTTGGTTTTTCATCGATTCACGACGATCGAGTCATCCGTTTACGACACCTCCCACACCATCGTGTTCCTTGTGTCGTTCCGAGTCCACCGGTGTTCTCCTTTTTCTCCGGCGGCGGCAGCGCGTGTGGAGGTGAAGCGGTCAAAGTTTCCGACATTTCAAAATCGAGCTCTCCGCCGTTCAAAATTGTGAACCGAGCTTTGTAAGTATCTCGAAATCGCTCAAAATAATTTTTAGAAATTTTTCTGTGAATTTTACACTGCCGGAACAGTGCCCACGCGCCCCCACGCGCCGCCACTGCGCGTGGGGAAGACAAAAGTGACCGGTTTGACCGGTTTTAGTGGATAGTTGACCGGTTTGACCGGTCATAACCCGACCCGACCCGACCCGTTTACCCGACCCGTTGACCCGACCCGACCCGTTGACCCGTTAACCGTTGACCCGTTGACCGTTGACCGGAGTTGACCACTGTTGACCAAAACTTTGACCGGCTTTGATCGGGCATTAAACGACCTTTGACTTCGACCGAGTATACCTATTCTGACATTTTTCGACGTTGCAAATCCGATTCCGCTGTTTGTTTTTCGAAATTCGAACCCGAAGGTCTCGAAATTGCCGGTCAAACCCGTTGACTTTGATTTTGACCAAAAATTCCAAATTTCCGAAAAGTCATATTTTATGCTTTCGACATCCGGAATCCGAATCCGAAGTCCGTTTCGCCAAATTCGAACCCCGTAAGCCGTCTTTCACTGATTTATCACCCGATTTGATCCGTTTATCGTAATTAAGCTCCGTTTCTGATATAATTTATGTTGATATGTATCTGAGGAATTATTGGAAGTTGAATTGAAGATCAAAGGCATTCGAATGGATTTTTTATGGTCGATCGATATTGCACGAAAATCGAGGTAATACTTTACTACCTCTTTATGCTTTAATGGAACATGTTGATATTGGTAAATGCATGAATAAGATAATGTTGGTCACTTTTGTGGAGTTGAATAATTTATTCACTCGATATGAATGTGGTAGAAATTCTGTAACTGAATACGGATCGAATGCCTAATATATGATATTGAAAGATTGTTAGAATTAAATTACAATTTTGTGAATAGTGATAAAGAAATCAGACATGGATTTGTAAATTATATTTTATATCATCAAAGGATTAAATGTTAAAGGTACTTGGATGGGAAATTATGAGAATACTTCGGTATGCTAAAAATAGGAAATTACCCTTATATTGGAAAATGATAAGAATTGTCCCTGGAAGTGGACTAATAAATCTGAAAAGACATAATGATACGATAAATATATTAATGTGCATAAGAAATGATAGTTTATACTTAGAAATTATGGATAACCGGTTTTTAACCCCAAGAGGGTTTATACAAGATACTAGAAGTGTGTTAAGGGAATTATTTCAAGATCAGAGAGTGTTCAAGAAAGCAATTAATCATAGGATCTCTAAATTATATTATTTTCGTTAAGAGCTAATATCGAACTTATCTGGTTAAGAAATTACGGAAATGCCCTTAAGAGGTAGAATAGTCTGAGATGACTCTGAATGAGAAATACTTAGAGGATTCGTACTTAACTCAATTAAGTACGGATTTAATTGTTAAGATCCCGACTTCGTGCAGGAAAATTTATGATATTCCGTTTGTAAAGTCTGAGAAGACACTTGACCTGAAAATATTCAAATAATGAGTAAATACTTGAAGAGTAATTTATCGGGGTATTCTGCTATCAGAATTGTTCGAACGGACTGGAATAGATAATAAATTGGAATTAAATAATAAGACCGGATTGAGGAAAAAGGTTGAAATACCGTGAATCTGTAAAATGACCAAAATACCCCTGTAATAGAAATGACCCAAGAATATCCCCAAGCTCAGAAATGATTGAATATCCTCGAGCTCTGAAATGAATGGAATAAAACTGAACATCAAATTACCAAAATACCCTTATGGCCTAAATTAAGTAAATGTCTTGGATTAATTAAGGAATCCAAGTAAGATAAGTATTGGACTACCTTTAAAGGTAATGGAAAACAATTCAAGTGAATAGATCAACCCTAAAGCTATGTCAATACCTGAATGACATAAATATTACTGGAACATGTGTTCATCTTCTCAAGTTTGGCTCGATGATAAATTTTGGAAGTATTCAACTCAGCTCTAGATTGTATTCAGTACTAAGAATTGAACGTTTGTTCGACAATCAACCACGAAGGCCAAATTGAATGGAATGGAAGTACAACATGTATCTGAAATTCAGGAACGTTTGAATTACTCTGGAAAATCCTGAAGTAACTGGAATAAAGATGACTGCTAAATGAAATAGGTAACTTCAATGACTGAGGATTTAGTAAGTGACTTGGATAAGTCTGGAAACTCTGATGAGTTTACGTAGTGTACAATTACAATGAGTTTGAACAAATTAATCAAGTACGTCAGCATTTCATGATATTGTGGAAGTGTGGAAATAAAATAAAGACATTGGAAGATCTATTCAACGATGATTCTGAAAATGGTCTATGGACAAGAATTGTGGTATTAAAGAGTAAATACCCTGTAAGAACAATGAATTGACCAATCGACAGGCATTAGTTCTGGAAACTATTCATCTAAGAGTTGTCCGATAATTCGATCAATCGACATATAATATAAATGTCCTGAACCTTCATTTCTTCCTTATCAGCTCAAGTCACATTCTGAATAACTGATGATTCTGTCAGTTATTGAACTCTTTCAATAGTGATTCTGAATTCTGATATTCTATCGGTATACTAAAGATCTGTGTTCCCCTACTTGTTAAGATTATCCAATATCTTTGAATACTATCTGTAAATTCTGGTGTGTTCCCTACTCACATGAATATTTTACCTGATTTTTGATTTGATTTCTGATCTGATACTTGACATGGATTCTGATCTGATATCTGACATGGATTCTGATCTGATACTTGACTTGGATTATGATCTGTTACTTGACCTGATTTCTGATATGATACTTGACCTGATTTATGTTTTGATTTTTGATATATCCGTTTATGGACGGACATATTTTACTTGGGGGATAATGTTGGAGGAAGTATACCTGGAGGCTCCTCAGCTGTGTGCTCAGGGCCTTATTTACCGGTTCCTCGGCTGTGTGCTCAGGGCCTACTGGACTTGATGGTGGGTGTATGGTTCTGGGGAACCTACACAACTTGGACTTGTTGGATGGGGGTATATATATATATATATATATATATATATGTTTTTTTTAAAAGATCTGAAAAGTTACATGATTTTTGGGAACACACTAGAAAACCTGTTCTGATCTCCTGAACCTAGACATCCGAAATATTTCCATCTGAAATGAATACTATTTGTTACTACATGCGATATCATTGGACCTCAGCTCAATATAAAGATCTGTAAATATCTGAACCAATAAGGAAAATATGTTTATCTGTATCTGCACGTTTTTCAGCATCATCTGGTAGTTCTGTATTACTGAGCTTTTCGAAGCTCACTCTATTACTCACATTTTCAGGTTAAAAGAATTGTACCAGTGCATCTATCGACTTCAGTAAGGGAGTTCTTCCGGCGTTGTTGCAGAGTATGGTCCATGTGATTAGGGGGCATGTAATTGTATTTTGATTTATATACGAGTCTGGAAATATGTTTTATTTTTAAATAGTGACAAATGATTTTATAAGTTTACATGTTCTGATAAAAAGATTTAAATTTTCCGCTATTTTTACAATGGGTCGCTCCGGTGGCCCTAATGTGACTTCTCGGATCGGATCGGGCTACCCCCATCGGTCTGGGGGGTTACAATATTATTATATAAGTTAAATTTAAAATGTGGTGAAATTTACCCAAATGACTAGTTTTGCTCAATGGTTGAGTGATTTGTTTATCATGTAAGATACTCAAGATCAATAATTCATACTAACAGCAAGAATGATATCTATCTTTTATCCCATAGGTGGTAACACATCACGACCTAATTGGTTGAATAAAATTAATTAAAAAATACTAAAAAAAAGTGATATAGTAATTAAAAAATAAAAAATGCATGTCATGCCACATAAGTATTACCGTAAGTGATTTTTAAAAAATTAAAGCTTAAATACTAAAATTAAATAAAGATGATAATTTAAATACAAAACTACAATTTATCTATTTTAATATTTACTTAATAAGAACAATTTAATTAGTGATACGTTTCAGCACGTCGCTTTAATAATATATTGCGATATGCGATGAGTCGTAGAATTTTCCCTTATCTTAAGATTAAAAAAACCGTTTGTCCCACCACTATAATATGGAATTCATTTATATATTTGATAATATTATGAATGACCTTGTACTTCAACAAATTAATATATTTTAATAAGGTACACGAACTCTCAAAATATTAAGTGACATATTATTGGTGCCAATACGAAAACTATTTAGATTACTGTGTTAGAATTTTGAAAATAACTTTAATATATTTTTAAAGAATGATAAATTTATTTTTATTATTTTATATAAAATTTATAAAAGAATATTTGTTTTTTTTTTTTAAATTAGGGCGTGGCTTCGCCACTAGATTCAAGTTCTATCATGCGAATATATCAGTTTTAGGATAAATTTACTTTGGTATAAATCTTATTACGTGTGAGTTGTGTCTAAATTTTTATAATATATATTTAAATATATTTTGATAATCTATCTGTTTATATTTATTTGATAATGAAGAAATATATATATATATATATATATATATATATAATCATAAAATTTAGAATGAAAAATTTATAAAAGTAATTTTAGATTTTTTAAGAAAATTGTGTGAAAGCAAATAAAATTAAAGGACTTAGTTAATGGGTATTTATAGGTATTAGTTAAGAATTATTCAACTATCTTTTTCTTAGAAAAGTTAATATATTATTTTAACTTAATTTTAAAAATAATTTTTAATTCTAATCCTATTTTATAAATTCATTATCAAGTTAATATCAAAAAAGGGCAAAGTACACTATAGATCACTAAACTATGCTCAATTGATCATTTTGGTCATTGAAATTTCAAAATTACAAAAACAATAATTGAATTTATCGATATGTTATTAGTAATCACTACGACATTATAATAGGTGTAAAATTTAGATCAATATAATGATTATTTTATAAAAATTCAATAAAATTTAATGATTATTTTGTAATAGATCGGTAAATTTAATAATCATTTTTGTAATTTTTAAAGGTTTAATAGCTAAATTGACCATAGTTCAACGACCTTTTATATACTTCATCCAAAAAATAAAAAAGAATGTAGCGTAATGAAAGGTCCACATTCTCCCACTGGTGTATATATATATATATCTATACCTCATAGCTCTCCTCGTGTTGGATGTTTTGTGCAAGAGCCTTTTCTTCTCTCCTTTTCTTTTTCATTCGTGTTATTGGTAAGAAAAGGAGAAATGGGCAGGCTTATAGAAGAGAAGGCTCTTGATCAAACGTTTTACGGCCATCATTATGATCATCAACAGCTGGGGCTTGACCGTTATAACAGCCTCGAAGAGAAAATTTCAGAGTTTTTGAACAACGGCTACGCAGATTCCGATGCAACCGACGATTATGGATCAGACGACAACGAATCCATCGATGCTCTCCAACACGACCTTTATTGGGAATCCCAGGAGGCCCTTCTTCAGGTATATATTAATTCTTAAAGGGAAATTAATCTTGAAATTGATGTGGATTTGGAATGTAATGAGTTGGGGTTATTTATTAATTGTGCAGGAAATCCTTGAGCGTTATGCATTGGTGGGTGCTAAATTACGGCAAGAAATCAATGGAATTATAGAGGAAGCGAGAGAGACGGTGTTTTGCAGCTGCAAAAACCAGAAGCAAACGCAAAAGCAAAGCCTGAGGAGTGAAGCCGGTTGCATCAACTGCTTGCGCGAGAGAGTTATACATCTGCTTTGTCGCAGTGGACTTAATGCCACTCTATGTGTCTCTAAGTGGAAACACACCAAGAATCATCTTGCAGGTCCTTAATTTCCTAATTTGCACGATTTTATGTTAGAAGAGGTGAATTTATAATGTATAATCATAAAGATAAAACCGGGGTTATTATTTGGTTCCTGTATTACTTGCAGGGACGCATGAATACATCAAGGTGATCGCAAGCACACAGGGGCAGAAGAAGCAAATCCCATTTGTGATCGAATTGGAGTTCAGGGACCAATTCGAGATCGCAAAAGCATGCGACGAGTACATGAAACTGGTCGACAAATTACCGGAGTGTTACGTGGGGAAATCCGAGTACATCAACCCCATCGTGGGAGTGATGTGCGATAGCGCCAAGAGGTCGATGGAGGAGCAGAAACTCCATATGGGTCCATGGAGAAAACGAAGCTTCGTGCAGATGAAATGGTCTAATTCTTCATGAACCATCGAGGCAAGTGCTGCATATATGTTGCTCAAAATCTCGGAAAACCGCTGCTGCTGGGAATTGTTTCCAAACGAAACATCGACGCTTCTTGCTAATGAAGATAGTAACTAGCAAGGGACAGATGCATTTTTGGTCTCATTAAATGATATGATAGTGGCCAACTATTATGAACACAAGTAATGATTGCTATATAAATTATGAGATATATTAGAAATTGTCAAAGAAGGCAAACCCCAAGTCCATGCTGCCCAATTTTGTATCCTGGAGAGACATTTGTAGTATGGGTATTGGATCATATAGCCGTGAGGGTATGACAGTGCCGGCATATGAAATCATTTTGATTCACAGCAAAGTTTTGAAATGAAAAAAAAAGAATTGCTTATTAATTACATCATTGCTTTATAATTCAGTTTACGGTTCCATTCCTTCGGAGTAAGATTATATCATTGAATCATTTTCGCTTGATCGGATAGCAATCAATTAAATTTATTTGAATCGATAGACAGATATTTAAGGTAAGAGAAAAATCATGGTTTAAACTAATAATTTATTCTAATTGTAACTATTCAAACGTTACATCATAATTGTAATTGTATTTATAATATACTTGGGCTTTTTAAATTTATTTATATTTATTAGAATAAGTTTGTCTTGTTGATAGTTAGTAATTTTTCTTTCTAATATTGTAATACCTCAAATTTTGGTTTAGTGACTAAAATTTAAATTTTGAATGTTTGATGGCTAAAATATAAATTTTGTAAAAGTTTAGGGACTAAAAATGTAAATTTAGAAAATTAATATATTTTAGTATATAAATGAATAATTTGGACTAAAACAAGGATTTTCGTGGTAATAAGATTTTCGATACGAGATTTGTGTTAAAAGCTATAAAGCGATAAGTTTCAATATCGAAATCAGATAATCGGTTCGAACCATAATTTTACGAAAAAATTGAAGGATGTTATATCGGTTTGGGAATATTATTTTCATATTTTAGAACCAAGAAATTTAGCACAGATCAGTGCAATTTTTCAGATGTGGCCGAACAATGGAAATTTAGTAACTAAAATGAAATTTTTAAAAATTGAATGGACAAAATAGAAAGTCAAAGTCAAATTGGTTCATCTTTGACTAAGGAATATTTTAATGGAAGATATTACAATGACATATAGTAATTATCATAATTCATTAATGGAAAAATTGTAAACTAGATTTAAATGAATTTTAAATTCATTTATATTATTAAGTGTAGAAAAATCAAGAATTTCTCATCTTCAAGATCGCTTGGCCGTGGGTTCCATAGCTATAAGGTAAGAATTTTTGTTTTAATTTTTAAGCTCACGTGATTGATTTTTTGGACTAATTTGTGTAAAAGATAATTAATCTACATGAAATTTGCAATGCTGGAAATTTCATTAGAATGCTGATTTTTGGGTTTAAAAATTGAGTTGGAATCAAATTTCAAGTTTATAATGATGGGTGGTTGAATTCGAAAAGTCTAAGAAAGTTTAGGACAAAATTGTAAGTTTTTTAATGTTAAAGTATGGATTTAAGTGTTTTATTAAGATGCTGGAAATTTTAGTAATTAATGTGCAATGATCATAATGGTCAAGGATCATTATGAATTTAATGGAAAAAGTTAGTGTGAATTCTAAAAAGAATTCATAATTAGTGGTTTGATTGAGAAATTGATAAAAGTTGAAGGGTTGACTATGAGAATAATTATTTGTGAATTGAATGTGTATTTTGAGAAGTTTGAATTATGACGGAAGTATGATTTAGTTTTATACCGATTAAGCATCGATTATATTTTTTATAGACTTTTATATTACTAAGTTTAGATTATGTTAGTATGATACTAACATACAGTTCGAATATTTTATGTTATTATGTGATGCCGTCAGACCAAAATAAATTTAGTGATCCAAGTAACTCGAAAGGGTAGGAAAAAGTGAGAGATGGAGAAGATATCATGGAGAAGTTTCGATAGTGAGGCAAAGATGAGTGCATATTTAATGTATATTTATGTTATCGAACGAACATTAGCTTACGATGAGCCAGTGACGAAGTTACTATGGTCAGAAGTAACTCCTAAAGATTATGTGAATTGTGATTCATGCATACATGTTCATTTGATAAGCTAAAAGAATTATGGAATAAGCTAAGGATGCTAATTAAGGAAAGCTGCCTAGAAATTATGATTTGAATAGTAAGTTTAAAAAATCACTATAAATTATACAAAAGTGATTAGAGGACGATCTCTATACTATTGGATTTGTATGTCAGTCTAGTTTTGTTAAAAACAAACGGCTATGATTTTGAGAAGTATATAAAAAGATATGAATTTGTAATCGAGAAAATGTCAGAAAACAGGGCAGCAGATTCTGCTCAAACCAACTTCTGTAAGTCAAATTTGAAAATTTACTTTAAATTGTAAAAATTGAACTAGAAGGAGTGTCTTATATGGTTAAATTCATATTTGAGTCTAGTTTTCAGTGGTAAACGAAATAATTTTTAAGTATGTATATTAATACAAAATAATATTTTTTTGAAGTTAGTGCAGACTGCCAGAGTATGAAATTTCGATATATCATGTAGTTGAAGCATGTAAAAGCAAAAGATTAAATCTAAAGCTCAGTTAGGCTTATATTTTGACTTATAAATAATGTTTCAAAGTGAGTGCAATTTATTTATTTAATTATTATGATCGAGGATGACTTGCAATAAGTCAACCTCATTTTATTTTCAAGTATGATTTATAAATTTAATTATGGAATATTTCCATAATATTTTTCATCAAGTTTTATGAATGATTTAGTGTATGAACTGTCCAAGTACGATATTTATGATGAATTGTAAACGTTTACGATTATCATACGTTGATTAATAAATTATTCTATTGTGATATATAAGCTCATTGTATGTTGCATTGAAACTCGTAGGTATATTTGGCATGCCATTAAGTTGAGTACTTTCTAATTCAGTTATGGTACATTCATATACATTATAATATGCACCGTTGGTGCTCATGTTTTGATTGCACTTGGAGTGCATTATATGTTTCAGTTATGATTGACACTGTGATGTGCCCAGTGCGCACCTTATGTTCTACTCACGTACATTGTATTCTCTTACATATACATTGGGCTATACAAATAAATATGAAAGTTATGATAGGATTATGAAAGAAAAGAGTATGAAAATGAAATGAAAGTTCTGAAATATGTACGAATGAAAGGATTGTGAATTGTTTAAGATATTTGATGTGGATTTACATGATTTTTGATAAAATCATGAGATGATATTTTCAGGTTTTCAAGGGAAAATCGATTGGAATAGCTTGGTTTGAAAGTTGTAATGTTTTTATTTACATTACATTTTTATGTTATAATACTTTACGAAATTTATGTTTTATATCACTTTAGTTATGATGTTGCCTCACTAAGTTTTACTTAGCGCGTGATGATTTTCAAGCGTAGGTTCGAATAAATAAAAAGGACGTGAAGTGAGGAGTTTTACGAGCATCTTTTGGAAATCAAACCTACCGACAGTAACAATAAGATATTCTATCTTTGACTTACTAGTGACATGTACATTATATTGTTGGATTACTTTATCGAATTTATTTAAAAATGTTTGTAATAGTAATTTAGGATTATTTTAATTTTGGTTAATTTTAGTTATAATCGTATTCTTAAATGAATATTATAAATGTTTAGTCTTAAATGGTTTGTTGGGTTACTTTATCGAATTTATTTTAAAAAGTTTGTAATAGTAATTTAGAATTATTTTAATTTTGGCTAATTTTAGTTATAATTGTATTTTTAAATGAATATTATAAATGTTAAGTTTTAAATGGTTTTAAATTAAGCAGTATTTAGACAGTTGTATATAGCTATGAAACAACACGGAATTGTCCAATTGCTGCATAAAATCATCATTGTTTTGGAATGCAAATTATTATTATTTTATGAAAATGCATGCTAAATAATACATATTTTAAATTGGAAAAGGGATGTTTTAAAATGATTTTTTTAAGTATTTATGTTAGCAAATGTCTGTTAAGTTGATGTGATATCTTTAATACGTATTTCGAGATACATACTATAGGTTACAAATATAAATAGAAAGTTGTATTCGATAAGGTAATTGTCGTCCAGTGGTGTTACTTTGTAAGAGATTAAGACATAAGGTGGAAGATAGATGTGAAGAAGAAGAAGAAGTAAGTGCAGATGTCTAGTTTTAAGTTGTGGTTGAGAGACATTTACAATGACCATAACTGATGATGTGAGATGCAAGTTAATTACATCTTACTCGTAGGCCAACATATTAAATAAATTTGATAATCAAATCTTGAATTTCACTTTGATAAATCATTTGAAGTCATAGAAGTTTTGTCTATGCACCGCAAGCCATTCGAAAGCTATGATACTCTTATATCTAAAAATATATAATTTTAAAAAAAAATTGATAAAAGAAAATTTTATTCAAAATATTTAACCGGTTAAAGGTTGACAGTTTCTAGAAATGATGTTAAAAAATGTAACAATTTCCTTTGATGCCACAACTAATATTTAATCAAAAGGTGATTGGATAGTTTATGTTTGTTACGTTGACAACTTATCAATTCGAAGGACTGAATCAACTAACTAAATCATCTAATAAATTAATTGGTTGGAGTCAATATTTAAAGTTACAAAGTTGAATGGTGAATCTCCGCTTGAGATACGGTTGCAGCCGCATATGATTCAAAATTGGTAGTGTGGAAATTGGTGACGTCATGCATTATGCAAGTTTTGGTTCTAAATTGAGTCTTTTCTCTGTGGATTGTAATTAAAATACCATGAAAATCTTGGACACTTTTTTATCCCATGACTTTAAACAACCACTTGACCCTCTCAACCCAACTCCCACGGTAATCTGTTTTCCACTTCATGAGGCAGCCACCGACTTCGGATAATATTTTTAAAATAAATTCTAATATAAATTACATTATACATTATAAAATAATTTAAAACAGATACATAATTTTTTGTAATATATTTATTTATCTTACGAAGATTTATATATTTATTTTTAATAATATAATTTTTAAAATTAAAATTTGAGTTTTCTTTAAAAGTGTAATATATTTCTAATATATTCTACATTTATTAATATTTTATACAAAATCAATAAACTTTATGTATTATAGTAGTTTTTATAGGTTTACTTTTTTTTAAAAAAAAATCCAATAAAAAGGAAATATGAACTCGAAGGATTTCAAAAGGATTTTGTAATTATATTTCAGAAGGCACGTCCACTTTGACCTTCTTCAATATTTGACCCCTCCCTTTAATTTTCATGGATCGGTCCAATTACATATTTTATATAATATTTTTTATTTTATTTTATATAAGACTAGACATTAATTTAAAAAAAAATTGCCTTCTGACTTTTTTTCATTTTCTCAACCTATATAAGCTGTTCTTTCCATCCCCTTTCCTTTCTTGTATCTCATTTCATTGCCTGTTTTCCACTTCAATCCTTGAAGACATGAGTGGTTTTAGAGTAGAAGAGAGCTCCGGGAACGGAAGCAACGGCGAAAGGAAATACAAAGGAATCCGTCGTCGGAGATGGGGGAAATGGGTGTCGGAAATCCGAGTCCCGGGCAGCCAAGAACGGCTTTGGTTGGGGTCTTATTCGACGCCGGAAGGCGCTGCGATCGCCCACGACATTGCGTTCTATTGCCTGCGTCGACCGTCTTCCTTAAACTCTCTCAACTTCCCCACCATGCTACCTCCGAATGTCAATGCCGACATGTCCCCCAAGTCTATCCAGAGAGCGGCAACGGATGCCGGCATGGCGGTCGACGCCATCCTGATGGTGGAGTGCCGGCCCGTCGGTAATGACAACAGTGGGAGTGTATTTATGGGCGTGGAGACTGAGTCTTTGAACATATCTGTTGATGATTATCTCGAGTCTTGACATCGTAATCATGTATGAATCTATCTGGTATTATCTTGCATGCAGATCATTTTGTATATAGAAACTATGATTAGGGTTTTGCGCTGCAATTTTCATTATTACTATTGTGATGAATGACAATCAAAATCACAAAGTAACAGCCATAATGTGAAGATTGTTTAATAAATTGTTACTGAGAAAGCAACTGTTTTTCTTAGATTAGAGGTTTTCTTCTAATTGTTTTCAGTTTGTGAGACTTACATTACAAACCCACCATGCATTCATCGTGTCCATAGTTGTTTTTACTGTAACATACTAAATTAATAAATAATTTCTTATTTAATCTCTTAATTATAATTTTATTATTTTCAAATAATAATTTGATGACCATCGATATAATTTATCCTAATTTTAATTGGTTTAGTGTCTAAACAGTATGAAACCTGTGGAATTCAAATCCAATTCACGAGTTGACTTCCAAATATTTAATGGACTTGGTATTTCGGCCGACTCAATGCCTATTTTAAAATTCATTTCTATGTTTGATGGTTCGTTAACATGTTGTTATTATAAATAACATAAATCAAGTTAAGATTTTAGAATTTTTTATAATATTAAATCAAATTAATTATTAATAATTATAGTATATATCTATATATTAATGTAGCTTTTAATAAAAGAAGTAATTTAAAATAAGATTTACCCTAGCTTAAAAGAATATTAGGAGTACCCAAAGAGGGAGGGCGTCAAAATCTACATAAATTTACACGTGCTAAACAAGTTGGCTGGTTAGAAAGTCAAACAGTATCTAATCCAACTCTAGCAACGACCGGAAATAATAATAATAATAATAATATATGTGATGGCACATGATTTTGGAGCTTAGATTATTTAATTCATAAATAATATTAAATAAAATAACATAAAAATTATTTCATAAAACTAATGAATTCATATAAAATTTTAGTACCACAATACCTATAATTATTTGTTATAATAACCAGTTGTGCAAAATTTTAATTTTTAAATAATATATGAATCTTATTCATAGGGTAAAGTGGTTATATAATGTAAACAGAAATCTTAACAAGTTAAAATAATTGAAACAGACAATGAGAAGTTGGAAACAAAAAACCGAATCTTTGGTTTGTCGCAGTTTTAGGAGCTAATATCAGAATATCGCCTGCAATTAGTTTCTCACCAACTGTCATTTTGTTCTTCTTTTATTATTTTATTATTATCATTTTCATTTGCTGCAGTGTTGTCGTCTCTTTCCTTTCATCTTTTACTTTTATGTTCCAGGATAAACAAAAAAACATAGGTTTTTGTTATTCTGGAAACAAGTAACTTCAATATTTGTGTGATCTTTATCTGGGTTTTCATTCATTTCCCCGGGCTTTTGGATTTCCTAGTAGTTTTGTTCTACCACCCATTTTCTCATTTCTCTTCTGACATTAGCTATTTGTAAAAAAAAAATACTGTATTATACATTCTGCTGTTATTCAGATCTTGATTGAAAAACTGAAAATATAATAATAATATAAATATATGAATTGATTCTCAGGAAAGAGTGTTAAATTTAGGGTTTCCTTTTCTGTTTAATACATGGTTAAAACACGGTTGTCTTTTAAACATATTAGCGAGATGCATGTATTCAGCTATCTATTCAAGGACAAGGTATCCTTTAGGAAAAAGAACATAATGGGATGCCTTTGCTCAAAGGGAGCCAAAGATGACCCCAATAAGGACAAAAACCGGAAGAAGAAATGCAAAGGCAAGGCATCATCAATGCAAGTGGTTGCTCCTTTACCCTCTCAAGAAGACGATGGGTCCGAAAAGGTCAGTGATTGTGATCAACAAGATGCAGCCGAATGGCCATCATGGCTATCTTCAGTTGCAGGAGACGCTGTTAAAGGATGGAAGCCTCGTCGTGTTGAATCTTTCGAGAAGTTAGAAAAGGTAATTTAACGGGGTGACCGCCATCTTCAGCTCCCTCGGTCCATACCTGTACATGATCGAGGCTTTTAACATGATTTTTATATATGCAGATTGGTGAAGGAACTTACAGTAGAGTATATAAGGCCCGTGAAATAGAAACCGGCAAAATAGTTGCCATGAAGAAGGTTAAGTTTGTTAATATGGATCAGGAGAGTATTCGTTTCATGGCTAGGGAAATCGTTATTTTACGGAAGCTTGATCATCCGAATGTTATGAAGCTCGAAGGGATCGTCGCTTCGCAGACGCCGCGCAACTTGTTTCTTGTTTTCGAGTACATGGAACATGACCTTGCAGGGCTTGCAGCAAGTCCTGGCATCAAGTTCAATGAACCACAGGTGAAATACATTCAATGTTTTATTTGCTTTTATCTTCTGTTGGTTCTTATAAGAATGTGATTGTTTCTGTAGATTAAATGTTACATGCAACAACTGTTTAGTGGCCTCAAACACTGCCATAGCCGTGGTGTCCTGCACAGAGACATCAAGGGCTCGAATCTTCTGATCGGCGACAGTGGAGTTCTTAAGATTGCGGATTTCGGTTTGGCTAGATGCTTTCAGGCTGATCCGAAGCATCCGCTAACGAGTCGCGTTGTAACTCTTTGGTACAGGGCACCCGAGCTTTTGCTCGGTGCCACCAAATACGGAGTCGGTGTAGATTTGTGGAGTGCCGGTTGCATACTTGCTGAGTTATTTGCTGGGAAGCCTATTATGCCTGGGAGAACGGAGGTTGAACAAATGCATAAGATATTTAAGCTGTGTGGTTCACCCTCAGAGGAGTTCTGGAAGAAAACAAAACTTCCACATGCAACAAGTTTCAAACCTCAAAAGCCTTACAATCGCCGGATAGCCTCAACTTTCGAAAACATGCCTCCGTCTGCACTGTCTCTTGTCGAAAAGCTCCTTTCGTTTGAACCCAATAATCGAGGGACCGCTGCCTCAGCACTTAAATCTCAGGTATTTGTACACCCATCTACATGTATAAAACTTACCAAGATTGTTTACTATTGTTCCCCACTTGTTCAAATACGCATTCGATTACATTTACTTTGTTTCTCCTTCTCAGTTCTTTAAAACAGAGCCTTTACCTTGTGATCCATCAAGCTTGCCAAAGTATGCTCCCAGCAAAGAACTAGACATCAGACGTCGTGGCGATGAAGCAAGAAGGTACATTTTTCAGATAAAAACTAGATTCAGTGTTCATGTTTCATTCGTATTATCTTTTATATATGTTGATGTTCCATTACTGTTGTGATTTTTCATGTAACTTTAGGAAAAGAGCAGAGACTATAAAGGGGAGAGGACCTGCATCTGTTAGAAGAGGTCCAAGAGGTTTTAAGGCAGTGTCTACACCAGAATCCATTGCTGATGGACAGTCAAATTGTGATGCAGATTCTACAGGATACAGCTGCGAGTTAACAACACACATGTCTCAGGCAGCCAGCAGTTCCCTTAAGCAAGGTGTCAGAGCATCCAACAAAGGTTCTGCATCGGTAAATAGCCAACTGTTTCCTGTTTATTTCTAACTATTATTGTCGTCGTCATGTCATCATTGTTGTTTTCTACAATCATTCTACATATTTTCACAATAGCTGAGACCATGAGATTGCAGATTATCAGATTATATAAATTGTCATCTTTGGCAGGCTTATGCACCAAGGAAGAACAAGATCCAATACTCAGGACCAATGGTGCCTGCTGGAGGAAACATCGAGGATATGCTGAAAGAACACGAGAGGCAAATCCAGCAGGCTGTACGAAAAGCACGTCATGACAAGTGAGTATCTTATAACAGTTGCATCATAATGGACAAGATTTTCAGAAAAATGGGAGAAGCTCGGTCCGAACCCGTGTAAACCTACTTGTACATAGCCAGAACAACACACACTGAGATTATGATGCTACATAGAACTTGGATGGTGAGAGTTTTTGCAGTGCTTGATGAAGTTGTTCAAAGTTGGAGGAAGGAATTTGTTGGGTTACTAGCAAAGCATGTATTTCCGTATAGTTGGATGGGGTAAGCACAGCTATTGGCTAAAGTTGCCCTCTCGTGTATATTTTTTCTTCCCAATATCTAAAAGAATAGCTTTTAACTTTTGACAGCTCCTTTTGTCAGTTTCATGCAAAAAGTGTTTTTATACCGTATGCATAATTTTATGTAGGAGGAAATGTCCATTTCTAAAATTTAGAAAACAAATTTATAATATTTAAGGGACAAAAATAAATAATCAATAAAAATAATATTTAAATTCTATGATAAACTATAATTTTCAAGGTAACTGCCTCGTCGGCCTCCTCTTGATCTATTCCTTTCTCTCCCTATATATATGACTAGGAATACCAAATTATCCGTATGGTAATTCTTAGTTTTATACTGAAAAAACTTAAATACCCTATTGCCCTGAATTATTTCATTTTTACCGAATTGCTTCATAAAATATTTTATGGGACAATTTGCCTCCTCAACTACAAGTCGTCACTCCGTTTGCTCCAAACCGTTAATACCGTTAAAAATAAAATTCACGAACCAATCAGAACATGTCACGCCACCTCTTAATATTTATTTTTTTTATCTAAATAAATAAAAATCAAATAATAAAATAAAATAGGTAAACTGCCGAGATTGCCCCTCTCTCGTTGCAATTGTTTGAGCAGAACACACAAATACCTGGCAATGGAGTTTCCACCATATGGGTTTCTTTCTTTTGCATTGCTAGCTTCTTCCCCGAACTTGCTAGCTTCTCGGTCCAGCCATCCGCCGCCGAATCAACTCCGGTCGAACCGACACCGAGAACAGTTCCTCTTGCGAAAACAAAACCGTTAGAACCGGGTTCCATACGTGCACCAAACTGTTCCTTTGGTTATCTTTATTGTTACTCGGTTTCGAGATCACCGCGTATTATAACGGCTAGCATCATTTCGTTGCTTCGGAGCTTCAATTAAAGAATATTTTCACGGCACCATTCGCTGTTAAAGATATCTTCGAATTGTTATATTCTCATTGGGTTTTGATTCTGGTCGGGTTGATTGCTCCACCGCTTCAACTCCTGGCAACTGTCTGCATTGTTCTTTTCTTAACCCAAAGTTCAGATAGGTTAATCCTCTGTTTATGTTGTCTTTGGATCCGTCTCAAAAATATCAAGCCAATTTCTAAAGAAGACGCTGTTGCAGCTCTTGAAAATGGATTCTTTCCGATGGTTCTCGTTCAGATCCCTATGTGTAAAGAAAAAGAGGTAAATAACAAGAAAATTACCATTTTTTTAAGGTTTGAAAAGAACCCACTGTTTTGTTTATGGTTTGAATCTATATATATATTGCAGGTTTACCAACACCCCATTGCTGCAATGTGCATATTGGAGTGCCAAGGTCGAAAATTTTTATTCAAGTTTTTGATGAGTCTGACTATCGTTAATTTACAGAGGTGTTAGGGTAGGGAAAGGAGGGTGGTGTTAATGGTGGAGATGAAGAGGGATAATTTCGGTAGTTTATATGTTTTATTTTTATTAATTAATTTTTATTTATTTATATAAGAAAATAAAAATTAAATTATGACGTGATATAATCTGATTGGTCTGAATATTTTTTTGAACGTGTTAATAGTTTAAGACAAACGATAATGATTTATAGATAAGAGGAACATGTCCTGAAAAATATTTTAAGGACAATATAAATAGTATAATTCATGGGGCATTTACTACTGAAAATTATAACAGCAAGTCAAATTGTCGCAGTCAGATTCAAACTAAATCCCCATTGCCGCTCTTCTTGCTCATATTGACAGAAATATACATGCTTAAACTGTAGTCAATGACACCAGCTTAAACAGTCTTGGAGTTGGTTGTGTTCCACAAAATAATAAGACGAAAACACAGGTCTCCATTGAAAAACTTCTAATGTTGAATATTAAATTTGAGAACTGCTAACAAAACAGTTTCAAATGAAGATATGAGATCATTTGCCCTATACAAAGTTATGACCTAAATGCATCAACTTTAATTTACATTGATTAGAGGGGGGAAAAAAGAAATTTTACAGTATATTGGAGTACAATTCTGAAAAGCCTTATATATAAACCTACCAATTTAGAAACAAACAAGAGATTGCAAGAAATATAAACGGTTTCATAGGCCTTTCATGGTGTATGCACGAATGATGATAATCCATGATCAACAGCTTCCTGTATCTTGAACGAAACATGATCCTAGTATCATGCATCGATGCTAGGTCCCGGATAAGCTGGCAGGCTCATAATCCGCTTGTCCAACACTGGGCCTCCAACAGTGAAATGATATAGACTCTGAAATATTGATCCTTTAAGCCCAAGAAGTTGATGCACTGCAAAGTACGACAAAATGAAGAGGGAAAAAACAGACATCATTCATGTTTGATCTTTAGGCAATGATGGGTCCAACTTTATAGATATAAGGGGATGGAGCAAGGGCAGGCTTTGTGTTATTCATGAAAAAGGAAGGAGTATGTTCGCCATTCCATTGCAAATATCTCAAATTCATGTATAAATTTCATTGACTCTGGCTTAAACACTGTAACCAGAGATGAGACCAGCCTTATGCAACTACTGCCAAGAAAGCAGTATAGTTTGGACGACACAGCTAACGTATCTTTAATGTAGAACTTCATAAGAAGACTAGGATACCATGTATAATCACCATTGATTAGGAATACTAGTTTAGAATAAAGATGAAGATGGAAAGACATACCAGGATCATCAAAGAAACAACCAATTCCAGTTGCAGATATGCCAACAGCATGTGCTTCAAGGTAGAGCACCTGGCCAAGAACTCCAGTTTCCCAAAACAATCTAGGATACATCCAAGCACCCTTCTCACTTAAGGTAGGTTCAAAGTGAGCCACCATTCCAAGACTGAAGCAGCCATCACTAGCAATGTCCTGTGTGTAAGTTCAGTATTTCCGTTACAATAGAAACTATGCTTTGCAGGTTTGGACTCAGCGTTTAAATGGCCTTCTCCAGGAAAATTTGTCATACAAAACATAGCACTCTTGAGCATTTTGCAAAAAGCTTTTTCTCCACCTCGAGAATTCATATTTAATGACCAGAATTAGGGATGGCAACGGGCCAGGTTCGGGCCGGGTATTAGTCTCTCCGTCCCCGTTTAAAAAACCGGTACCCGTCCCCGTTTAAAAAACCGCGGGGATTTAAACGGGGATCCCCATCGGGTAATCGGGGAAAACCGCGGAAAAACGGGTTTCCCCGTTTAGCATAAACGTTTATTTAAACGGGTATCGGTAGGGTTGTTCATTCGGCTAATTTGGTGGCCGAACCGACCGAACTACCATTAACCGAATTAACGATTTTTTTAACCGTTAATAGAACCAAATTTTTTTTCGAAAATATTAACCGAACCGAATAAATTTCGGTTAATTCGATTAATTTTTGAATTAACCGAAATTTTTTAGAATTTTCGAATTTAATACTAGAGAGCAGCTGCTGTTCCATTTGCTAAGGAAGAACGTGATGTTGGTATAGGTCCCGAGGCTGATTTTAATATGGCTAATTCACATGCTTCGCTTTGTCAAAGGAACGTTAAAGCTTGTGTAATGGAGACAGCTTGTATGAGGTTATTGGAATGCGAGGTGAAAATGAGGGTTGTTGTCGAAGAGACGAAGACAATATGCAAGTTGCATTGATTTTAAATTCTGCTGGACATAATTTCTAGCTTGCCAATGCTAGTGGTGGGCTTCAGGTGTGTAATGGTGTACTGGACGAGGACCCTGCAGAAAGTACACGTTCGTTGGAAGTAGCACAATACCAGCAAACCAACTAGACTTTTCTCATTTAACTAGACAGTGTTTGTCTATTAAAAGATATTAAAGGTTCACACGTGATTGCAAACAAGAAGTGTAAGCATATTTTCATTATTAAAAGAAAAAAAGAATATTATAATACAACGAAAATTGAGGTAAATTTTAGAAATTGAAGCGGGGACGATGTTTTAAAGTGGGACAGTATAGGGTGAAAAAAATAATAAAAAATATTTAAGGATTAATTTAAAATATGTTATTAATATTATATATAAAAAAATAATTATTTTTAATATTTATCGGGCCGGATAATCGGGTCGAATAATCGGGTAATCGGGGCAGGGATTATCAAACCCGTCCCCGTCCCCGTTTAACATAAACGGATTTTCCCCGTCCCCGTTTATCATCCCCGAACCCGACCCGTTAAATTCGATTTTCGGTTTTCCCCGTCGAGTTCGGATTTTTTTGCCATCCCTAAGTATTTATGTTTTAAATTTGATGCATTGATGGACTAGAGATAATAGCATATAGTTAATATAACTGTTTTGATTTCCCAAATCAAGCACTTTCCTAACAATTTGTCCAGGCACTGAATATAAAACCACAAAGAACAAAGCAATAAGCAAAATGGCACACACCTGATGGCAAGAAACGCGTTTGGCAAGCTCTCGACAGTCACCAGTTGCAAGTTCATATAAAGGTAGGCATTCCTCTGGTTTATTCCACTTAAACTCCGAGTCGGTAGCCTTCTTAAGCTCCTCTAAATGATCCTCATTTCTTACCAAAAAGTACAATCCCTTGGGCAAACCTATCACTCTATGAACAAACAGAGCAGCATGAACCTCGGCATCCCAAGAGAGAGCCCGAAACGGCAAGGCCTTCTATGCTTCTCACCCTTCCCTGATGGAAGGCAATGCAACAAAATCTGATAAAATGTTTGTCTTTCCATTACAGTGACTCCATCCATATCAATTGCACTCCTCCTTTTCCTAACAACTTCCCTGATTGTTAAACCTTTGTAAGAGTTTTCACTACAAATTCCACTGCTTTTAAATCAATCAACCGGAAATTCTCCCTTTTGAATCGTTAATGGCTTCTTAACGGCCTCGGCAGTTCTATAAATTATGTCCCAACAAATGTGTTCCTTGCTAAGCGAATTTGGCCTCCCTTTCCACTCCAAATTCGAAAATTCATTTATCGCCGAACTCAATTCCTTATAATTCACATCGAATTGATTACTCCCATTAGGAAAAACAAGAATCAAACAATCTGGGTGCTCAAATTCAATATCAGGAAACTTGCCTTTGATCGGTCTTGATGGGATTTTAAAGTCCGGGAAATCTGAAGTCCCATTAGCTTCTCCAAATCCTTATATCCAAACCCATCTAGAAGCTTGACGTCCCAGCCCAGCGTTGCGGCAGCCATTGCAATAGCTCCAATCGCATGACCCACATCGTGGTTGCAGTACCGAAAGGCGCGTTCTTCGTATTTCCATGCTTCCCGCCAGAAAATAGAAGAAATCCCAACGAGGAATGAATTCTCAGGGAAGAAGTTGGGGAAAACCCAGAAGGGATTGTGGCTCGAAGCTCAAGAGAGTGTTCTTAGGGAGCATAATGGGCAACAAAAGGAGAATCGGAGAGAGAATCAATAGGCGGAGCAATAAGGTAAGCCTCAGTGGGGTGCAAATTGCCGCTGATGGGGTTAACCCGAAGGGACCAGGTGGAGGACCCGGTGGTTTTCCAAGCTGATAGAGCCAAAGAATCGTAAAAGAATTGAGAGATCGTGGATTGGGCAATGGGTTTAGGAGGAGGAAGAGAATGGAACAGAGAAGAATGCAAAGGAGCGTCATCTGTGACTGCAACTGTTGGTTTGTTGTCAGTGGGGAAGTGAAGAAGAGGAAGCAGAGGAGCAGAGATGTAGCGGCGAAAACGGTTCGGTTGATTGACCCAATCAAGGCCACGTGGTCCTCGGGCATAGTTGGTGAAACCATGCTTCGTTTCATGATGGTATGTGAGGGCTTGAGTTATCTTTTCTTGCAGCTCTTCATCTTTAGTGGGGGTTTTTTACAGATGATGACGCTGAGGAAGAGGCCATTGCGATCATTGTTTTGTTTGGGAGTAACACGGAGGCAGAGGTTGAAGGAAGAATGTGGAAACGTGGACAGTTGAGCGGCAAAGGAAGTCTTGAAGGAAGGAATTTTGACGCCATAACAGAAATGACCCACTCGTACAATGAAAATTCCAGATTTTGTAACAATGCTATGCTTCCATAGCCAAGTGATAAATGGCCCAACTTTCACCTTGGACACTGGATTTTTGGACCTAAGATTTAAAGTGCGATATAAAGGCTACTGTACCGAGGTTTTTTTGGCCCAATAGAGCAGGGGATTAGGGAAACAAGGCCCTTTGACTTTTAATTGAAATCTACTACATTTGCTATAGTATTTAACGAGTTCACCACGTTGAGATAACGAGTTTGTTCAAATATAATTTTTTATTAATTTTTCTCACATCGAGGGTAAAAACTTTTAAAAAATATTTCTTTTATTAAAACTCATCAATTCAAAGTGACGAGTTCTATGCAATATAACAAATACCGTAGATCCCAATTAAAAGTCAAAATGTTTTATTTCCCTACTTATTTTTCTGACCTGTATTGGGTAAAGAAAAGCCATTGTACCAATGGTTGAGAAGAAAAGTGAGATTGTGATACTGTTTTACTATTTTTCATTTTTGTAAATTTGAATAAATAATTACAAATATAGTTTTATGGAAAATGATGAATAATTGAAAGATATGAAAAGAGAGAATCTATTTTTTGTTCTTCTTTTATGATGATTTATATACAAATCTTTAACGTTAGTGTTAAGTTTAGGATAATGATAATTAGTTATAGGTTGATAGAGTAAATAGATATAACTATAGATAATAAATTTAATCGTTAGATCACGTGATCTTGCCATAAAGTTATAATTGTTTAAAGGATATAAAACTTCGAAGAAATCCGAAGAATTTAAGAAACTTTAGAGGAATGCTAATAGAGTTGTAGTTCGTAGAGAAGATTCGGAGGAGATATAATACTAATTTATTTTTTAAATAAAATTAAAAGTTTCAAATTTTAACATTATAAGAAAAGAAAATTAAGTTGAGAAAACTAAAGAAGTAGAAGATTTTTTTTTTTTTTTTAAAAAAGGAAATTGGCTGATCAACACCTTACAAAAACCAGCTACCAGCAGCAGTAAGACAAGCAAAGACACTAAGCTAATGCACGACTTATTGATCCTGCTTTCGTGGGTAGCAGTGAAATCAGATAACCATCACTTATCACACCGTTAACACAAAATCAAAAATACAACAGACGACACACAATACATTAATATTTATTATGATTAAATCAAATAACACATTAAACAAAGAGTGTTATAGTCCCTCTTTTTTTTCTTTTTCCTTTTTTGCTCAGCAAAAACCAGTACTTTATTGCTCTTAGAGATAAAATATACATCCCCAACTAAGAGCCTCATTAAAAACCCCTAAACCTAAATGGGGAAAAGAGTACTCCACAGTTAGGGGACAGTACATCCAAACTGCAGAAAACACAAATAAACGGTAGTAGTAAACAGGAAATGCGACCATTATGAAGGCCGCTTATTTATATCTTATCTTAAACACACACAAGCTGCTTAAATATTAAGATCACGTTTAACCTTCCAGTGGCCACTGTGGTCCTCTTGTTCCATTCTTTTCCGATTCTCACCATCCCACCAATAAGTAGGAACTCCATACTCAACTTTCAGTCGGTCCAAATGTTTGTTCACCAGCTTATAATCAATATCAACTTCCAGATGAAATTTGTCTCCTTCTTGCTCTCCTGCAATCGCATGCACGTATACGTCCATATTGTGAGCGCTGAAAAAGTCATTCACCCAGCTTCTTTCCTCTATTATTCCCACCTCCTCCGTATCAGTATATGCCCTGTCCAACAGATTCCACTTCAAGTAGTTTGATTTGTTGCTATTAACTGTTAGCTTTTTCCCCAAATGGGTGTAGGGAGAAACCGGCATTTTTGGCACGACGTCCTTGGCGTTTTTAATGCGTAGAATTTAAAGATGATCCAGTTTTCTGGATAATTTCTCCAGACCATAGTATCCGACGCGAGGAGCACCGTATGTGAAGGCTGCACCATGCACGGCGGCGAATGATTTGATCTGGCTTTGTTAAATCCATTTGCAACTATGTCCATTGCGTTGAGCGTGGCCAGGGCTCCACCCAAGCTAAACCCTGTGACGGTGATGCTTACTTCTTCGTCTTTGTATTTTGTCAGCAGCTCTTTCAAGGCTTCACGTACCTGCATCTGCATGCATGCATGCAGTTTGTGCGTATTTAGCTTATCAAATAAATAGTGTGAATATATTTAAATAGTATGAATTAGAGTTTACCATTCAATCAATTTGAGTAAAAAATTATAATTTAATCAAGTTGACGACTTTTATTTAATTTTTTAATCGAATCAAGATATCTAAGGTTTAAATTTAATCATAAATATTTATAATATTATGTTACTAATCGATTCTAATTTTGACACCTTTCTATAATCATATATGATATACATAAACATTTATTCATATATTTCACGTGTGATATACACATATAACACATAATTGAAGAGTTCATCTAGGACTTGAAAATAATAAACTAATTATTAAGAATTCAAGTTATTTATGTCCTATTTTATAACTCAAATTTTATTAGAATTCTTTTTAGTTAATCGAGTTGGTAAATCTTATTTTATAATTCAAAATTTATTTGAGACTTTTTGAGTCGAGTTGTTTGAGGTTTAAATTTAATTGTAATTATTTATAATATTATGGTACTAATTAATTTCAATTTCAACGGCTTTTTGTACTTATATATATATATATATAATATTCATATTTTTCATATGCGAATTATACAGAGGTGAATGACTCAACTTGAAATTGAAAATTAATCTATTAATTACTAAAAATTTTGAATTATTCAATTCCTATTTTATGACTCAAATTTTTTTTGAAATTTTTTCGAGTTGAGTCAAATTTTTTTTAACTTCGAATTGAATAAAAAAATTTAATATATCGGAGTTGTGTCGCCTTTAGCTCATCCTAGTATGAATATATTCAGATAAATTACCTGGTGTCTGGCACTCTTCTTCACGTCAATAGAATCAGACCTTGTTCCTGTATAAAAGGAAAGGAAGCCAGAGTGCACCGTTGCCTCAGATTCAGTCCCGAACAGTTGTTCAGCAGATTGCTGAGCGGAGTTGAGATTATTAAGCCTCTCGGAGAAAGTTATGGTTCCTCTCCAAGCAATCAAAGTGTCTCTCCTTCCAAGAACACGCTTCCCATCATCCGTGGTCACTGCCACAAACCCAAACCATGCGGGATTAACCACTTCCGAACCCGCATAAATGTAATGAGACACGTCGTACTTGAACTCGTTTCCTTTTACAAGGCCCGCCTCTTGGAAAAACTTCTCTTTGGGAAGTTGACCGTGTCTGTTGTAATTAAAAAGGTCTCCGACGGAGCCGGCCCTTTGGCCGTAGTGAATGATATAACGACGGAGATCGAGATCCAGGGGATAGAGTAGACCGTCCCAGCCGTCCTCGCCGCTCAGTTTTCTCCATCGATATGCTCTGTTTTCTTCTTGTTGTGATGGGGGTTCATTTATATAGAGTACTTGTGGCTAAAAACAGGCGGAACAGGAACCGATATGAATCCAAGGGGAAAGCTTACCTCTTGAAGTCAATACCACAGATAAATCACATGAGTTCATTTTGAATACGAATTTCTTTGTCCTTTCAAAGCTAAATTATAATTAATTTATTCCAAATTTAAAATATTGTATACGAAAATATATCTAAATTTACGTTTTTTAATATTTTAATAATAATATTAATCGAATTGAGATTCAATCGATTTAATTCAGCAAAGCAAGAAAAAAAAATGTTGGTGGATACCATGCTATTATAATAAGAGGATTTGTTGCATCTACCTTCTCGAAGCTTTTACCTGTTGAAAGATTGAACACGTTGTTCTTTGGTATCACCAGTACACCAGCAAAATTAGGTGGAAGCGAAGGTTTATATGAGAACTATGTTTTAAAAGTATATTATATTTATTTCATTTGAAAAATGGGTTTAAAATAATAAATTTTATATGAAATGAGACCCGAACATGAATCCTTATGGTTTCGACTTCATCGCCTAGGTTCAAAGTAACTTTAAATAACAACTTTAAGGTCAGGTCATTAACTTTTCATCAAAATTAATCCACAAATTCATAAAATAAAAGTTTAGTTTAAGGTTTTCTTTCATAAACAGTTTGTGGGATAGAAGACCTCTCTTGCAGTTACTTTTCTTTCATTATCCAAAAGACACTAGAGTTAACTTCGCATTTGGCTGATCTCACAAGCCTGATGTGTCAACGGTGGTGCCTTTTTCGGTCACTTCTATGTTATTTTTATTTTTTAATTAATTATTGTTTGAGTTTATTAATTTTTATTTTAATGTATTTATAATAATGTTTTCTAGTGACACTAATCCTGTTAAAGAATATAATGGGTCCCAATGTTTTTGAGTTTCCGGTGTATTATTTTTTCATTAATCTTATTCTTGATATGTAGTTCTACGAGATTCTTAGTTATTTGCCTTCTCTTTGTTTATTTTTGTTTAATATTTTATTAATTTTTAAATATATGCATTGGATGGGGCTATTGTTAAGGGAAAATTCATTTTCATTCATTCACTTTAAATATTTTCTAAATCTTCATCCTTTATATAGTTTTCGGGAACGTCGAAGTGATCCCTCTTTATTTGACTAATGAATGCATGACACATCCCTACTTTAAAAAAATCGATCAATTATTTCTAGAAATAATATTATATTCATTGCATAAATTTACACCCTATCAAATACTCCTAAATTAATATTTCATAAAATAATTTTATTTTTATATAGAATACTTAAATCATATCCCATATATATATAGGGATAAATTCCAATCGTATATGTAAAACTAATAAGTTTCGCACTAATTTATAATAATTAAATTTAAATAAATAAATAAATGACTAGACTTGATTAAAATTTATAATCTATAAATAAATATTTCTTTAACTAACAGTAAAATAATATCTTTTTTTACTCCAAACCGCTAAAATCCCTAAATCCTAATTCTTACAAACTACGTACTAAACCCTAACCCTAAAAAGAAAAATATTATTTACTATAAATTAAAAAAAATATTTATAAGTTATAAATTTTAAATAAATTCAAACCTTATTTAAATCTAATGATTACAAATTAGTGTAAAACTTATTAGTTTTACATAGTATAAATAAATCCTAGCTCGGTTATATATATTAGATAAAATTCCATTACACAATATAAGAAAAAAATTATACTGATTTAAATCATTGTTAGAATAATAAAAATAAATGGTTAAGATTAAATAGGAAATAAAAAAAATTCACTGCAAAAATAGAAAATAATCTCTACTCATTCAACAATCCTAAATAAATTAGCATGTTCCATCAAAATTTCCTTGAAAAAACGTTTTTATTCTCACATAATATTTTCCATGAAAACTGTTAAAAAAAATAAGCATTTCCAAAATTCATTTCGTAAGATTAATGATATATATATTTAATAAAATTTTCACTGAAATAAAACTTCAGTTTTTTTTTCTTTCAAAAAAAGTTACTAGAATATATTTCCAACAGTACTTTCATAAAAGTACCTATTTCTGACAGAAATGGCTGCTGCTCATCATTACCCAAACTCATGACAACTTGTATGCATTATCGACATAGTTAATGTAGTTCCAAAGTTGATGAAAAAACACAACGGCGAGCATTTAAAGGCAAAAGAGTTTATTCACATCATCTCTAAATCTTATTCTTTTCCTTTACCTGGCTTGTGTGCTATGCTCAGCTCTCGGTTTTACATATTCTTCACATAAACACATGAACAATGCTCACATAAATGCAGAGATCAAGTCCCATTTCCTAATTGCTTTTGAATGTCGTTAAACGATATTGTGGCAGAACCCCTTCTTTTGGCCTTCTGTTGAGAAGGATGTTCTCTCCACCCTGTCATGTAAATCACCTACAAAAGAAATGAAAACCATATGTTAATGATTACTTAATTATTTTATTCCGACTCTCAAGTCAAACCTTCGATTTCGATAGAAGCTTATAAAATGGTGTGGAAATGCCAGAGAATGAGCTTAGTAGTTATGCAATTAGGCTACACATGCTAAACCAAAGATGAAATACAGAATATGTTTCAGCCCTAGGAGAGGTGGCCTGGAATAGACATTTTCAACTTCAACTCTCAAATTCAGATGCTGAGTTAGGATTTATATCTCTCTCTCTCAATGGATTAAGGAAGAAACAGTTTAAGGTAGAAGAATCTGTTGTTGCCAAGACGATTACCGGCCATGCCAACAAAACAGAGAATTTCAAAACCAAGTGTAATGGTGAAAAGGAGAGAAAACAGATCATATTCAAATCAAAAGCCAAAAAAACCATAGCTGATTCATTTTCTAAGAATAGTTTATTGCAACCAAATGGAGTCTGTCATGCATGATGCGCTGAAGATTCTCAGACTTGCAATCCATATTAGTATTACCAAAAGGGGGAGAGATGACTACTGGACTTTTTTTTTTCTTTTTTTAATTTTCCTTTAAAGTTCCTCATATGATTAGATTGCTCGGTCAGCTCTTCCACTTTCAGTCAACTAACAAGCAATAATCTTCTATAAGGGAAGTGGAATTAAAGCAAAGTTAGATCACAGATATCAAATTAATACAAAAGATAAATGATTTCTTTCCTTTCAAAGAAAATTAATACAAAAGATTTGTTGGTCTCCATATTGTCTTTATTTCAAATGAAAGCCCTTGGAATGGATATTAATGCACTGACCTGGAAAGTTGCAGGGATGGTTCCGTCTTCAGCTGCAAACATCGAATCATAGATGGCTGCAGTTGCTACAGCTGTTTCCCTCTTAAGGATCTAGTTTCAAGGTATAGTACATAAAGGGTTTTGAGGTTAGATTATCTTATTCTTTGTTTGAAAACCACCTAGATTAAATGGGACAGACATCAGTGTCCAAAAGATGTCTTACATTGCTCCTTTGCAGAAGAGCATTCGTTTCACCCATTGCTCGCAAATGTTCAATAAGATCCAAGGCTGTATTAAAAGGAGATATTGTTTAAATCACAATGAAAAATAATGTTAACAAATTAAGCAATGTAAAAAATAGCAGGCCAATGAATCATTGAATTGGAGGGAAAGGTACACTAGCGTGCATGAAATACTCTGCAGCATTAGAAATCACGTTGATACACATTTCCTATGACTTTTGTCCAGATGGAAAAGGCACAATAGCCAGAAGCCTTTTGGCTACAAAAAATACAGCATATCACTAAATAGGAAACTAAGATTGATGCCTTCAGCATCAAATCTCTCTTCTTCGTCTGCTCCCCACCCCACCAACTTCATTATGTTGCAAAAATCCACAACTAAATGGGGAGGACTTCTCATAAGAACTTCATCATAAGGATTTTAAAGAACCTCCAACAATGCAACTAGCGCCAAATTTCATGAGAACTTGGCATTCTCTTTTACAACTCATTCACAATTCGTGCTAGCTCTCTATTGTAAATCTCTACCAGAATAACACAATCCTAGAAACAAGTTGTGATTAATAAACATGAAATTAGACCTCGACATTTTATAATCCCACAGTTGAAAGCATTTTAAATTTGATATATATATCACTTATTACACACAGCTAATGACAATTGTACAAATCAAAATCGAAAAAAGAAAAACAATAAGAGGGAATCTTACCACTCTTATATCTAACCACATATTCATCGACATCCACACCAGGAAGTGCAAAACCTGCCCTGGTCAAAAGGTTGCCAGCATCCCTGACCTGAAGCCAAAAGCTAACTGCTAGTTAACACCGGGATGAGAAAACATTATTTCTTTATTTTAGAAAAATGTTTTGTTATGATGCCTTCATTTTTCATATTGGACACACAATGACAACATTACGCAATTGAAGCATGATTTAACACCAAACAAGCTTAATCACTTATGGTATATTTTAATTTAAATCACCATGGAAAAGCCAACTTGAAATATGCAGACTGGGAGCTAGCTTTACCTCACATTTACTATACTATGAAGGATGCTGCTAGTGTTACTTTCCTATCGCTATTACTAAATATATTTTTCACACTGTTTTTCTTAACTGTCCCAATCCAAAGCAAAACAAAATAGCCTCTGTAATGTAATGCCTACTCGGTAATTCGCACATTTAATTACCTAGAATCTAATTAAATTAGGCGATATGCTTCTTATTGTCATGTCTTATTGCCAATCAATAGTTTATGCACGCACATTGAAACTACAGAAGGAAATTCAGAGATAAACTCCATAGGCATTTATCTGTTTTCTCTACACATTGCAAGATGAAGAAAATTTGTGACTCTGAGCCTCTTTCTCGGTGTAATATCTTCTCAAAAGTCGGAATTCTTTTAAGCCACCTTATATATAGATAAATAGATATTCCAAATAAATGCATACAAATTTACTAAATAGTAGAATTGCAATATCTAAAGTGAACAAGAATTAAAAGACAAGAGTAATAGTATAAAGATTAAGAAACTCAAAAAAAACTGTCACAATTCGAGCAACTAAAATGAGAGAAAACAAGTAGCCAAGTCACATGCCTGTGCCAGAGGTGATACACGTGGACTAATGCCTCCTTCACGCTCCATTTGAGCCACAGTGCAAGCTATTCGTAGCTCCCTATTCAAAAGTATAAGATACACAAGTGAGACATATAGGTAACATGCAAAGATGTAAAAGCTAGGTTCTAATCCGCATAGGAAAAAAAGAGAAGGTTATAGACAACTTTAAGGTTTCTCCTCCAAGAATAGCTGCTAAGAATAGGCCATCCGGCTTCAATGCCAGTTTACACTGTCAAAAATACAATTAGTATGATTGTCATTGTCATTGGGACATAACATTGCGCAAAAGTATATACACTCCTGTTTAAGGCTGGATGCAAATTTACTACTTGCAGCCATACAAAACATTTGAAAAGAATTATATTTTTCTATTATTTGATATATTTTAGGAGAATGGAAGTGAAAACTTGTCCAAAGGAAATAAAATAAGAAAAACTAGTATTTCCTAAAAGTATAGATACGTTGAGTGTATACCATTTGGTATTCAAGTTTAAGCACAATAATTAAGCTAGTTACTAATATCCCAAGCATCACATTACATGCTGTAGTGTACTGATAAACATGCATCAGCCACTACAGCCAATGTTAATCCCTATTGCAACAGGTTTTTTCTTTTTAATATAATAACACCAAGGTTAGCATAGACACTCAATACACTGGAAAACAGAAACACTTACCTGTATCATTGCTCCTGGAAGATCATTTGTCCAATGGAGCCCAAGGCAACTGACTATCAAATCTACTGAACTTTACATCAAGGAATCCAATCAGTTAACACATGAAAGAAATTTTCAACAATAACATATGAAGTAAAATTTTCATGCTTACCTTTCTTTGATGGGCAGAAACTCTTCATCACCAACTACATACGATGTTTCAATATTTTCATCACTGGAATCGGGATGAGAACTTCTGCACGCCTTTAACATATCATACGAGGTATCCATCATAATTACCTTTTCAATTGCACCTGCAAATATCAGATTCATTATGAGTTACTAACCACAAAGGCTATCTTTGACTTGACCATTCAAATAAATCATACACCACTAACATCGGTAACATATATCTGCAAAAGTGCAGAAACAAAGGCAGACAATTCTTAAAATGAGTTATTAATAAATCACTGCAACCTGCAAGCATGTAAAGGAAATTTGGTCAACTACTGAAGATACACCGAGGGATAAAAAACAACATTCTAGATGCTAAATAACATACATAACCTAAAGAGGTGTAAAATTAACAATTTTGGAGCCAAGAAAAGACATTTTCTCAAACAATTAGAACATAGTGGGAGAAAACAAAGGAAAGGATTGAAGGAACAGTTGAGTTAGTTGGAAATAAATACGTATATAGCAGAAGCAGAATGAGATAAGCATGAAGAACAAACTAATCAATGTAAGAACCTGGCTAGAACACAAATTTCATAAGATTAGGATCGCATTTTGGCCTTTACTTAGCAAGGCTCCCTTTATTTGTGCTTTTGCTACTAGCTATCTACATCCTCACATTTTGCAAAAGGGTAAATTGTGGGAAATATGTGTGTCTGTATTTCATTTAAACAAATCAAATCGTCAGACAATAGCACAATAAATAGTTACAATAATAACTCAATCTTCTATTACCTTTAAAATAAAGCTTTAAATTTACACTCTTGTAAAATTCTTTTTGCTTTAGTACCCAAATCCTTATTCTTTTTCTTTTTTTAACTTGCAAAAACAAAGCAGAAAAACCAATAATCAAATCAAGAGAAAATTATGCACCTGTATAACCACAAGCACCTAAAACAAACCAAACCTGAGTAGATTATAAAAATCATTCTTAAATCTGCAAAAGTTTAACATCTTTTTCCTTAACTTAGCAACAACCATCCCATATACTAAAACCTAAATCAGTAAAACTGTGATTACAAACACATACAATTCCATACACTTCAATTGCAATTGGTTTTTGCTCAGCTCAAAATCCTTGATTTTTTCATCGATTTCAAATGAGCGATGTAAAACAATTTATCTGATTGGTAAGGAAGCCTTAACCATGAAGAAACAGAAACTACAAGAATCAGAATCATACAAATTACGTATTTCTAACAGAAACAAGAGGGGTATCAGAACAGGCAAAGAAACCATACATTTTCATTTGAAAATAAAGCGTTAAGCCGTTAACCACTTCACACACTACCTTTAATGACTTTAACCACAGCCACAGAAAAAGAAAATTTCCTCTCACATTTATCTTCCACCTTTCCATCAATTGGGAATGATCCCATCATTGGAATTAATTTTCCTCTAAAATTTTTCACTAGTTGATGCTAAACAACACAAATAGCTACACAAATGGTAGGAGAAGAAATTGTTAAACTAACACTCACCGCGTCCCCGCAGCAATGGCCTCACAGCTTGCAAAGAACCTCCCAAACATAATGCAGTAGGAAATGTTTTCCTGCAGTCCTAAAAAAAATTAAAGTACACAATTAATTTCCACAATTACTAATTACATTCACAATTCCGAGCAACTTTCTTATACCTTGCTAATGCCACGCTTCTTATTACTTCTTTAAAGTTACTAAAAGTTAAGGGCGATTAATTAAAGGGAACAAACAAATAAAAACTAATGTCAATCGCTATAAAAGTAAATTAAAAGTAAATTATGTATCTTTTCTTTTTTAATATTTTTCGAATTAAAGGTAAGTGGTAAAAGAAACTAACATTAAGTACCCAAATTACCAAGGAAAACTTTCATCCTTAAGAACTGCTGTACCTTTTGAATGGTAAGATCATTCCAACTACCATTAGAAAAATTTGTGCTCCTAAATTCTTATAATTAGAAGCATGAGACATTTATGCCCTAGAGAACCACAGATTGAAACAAATGGGCTTGTAAGAATAGGAAATTATAAAGCAAATCAGTTGACCATTTTTTCACAAATTTCCTTAAGTAAAACAAGCATGGCCGACCAGGAAAATTGTATCACTAAGACAAGAAGAAACTTATTTGTGAAACAAAATGGTATGCAAGGCAAAGCAGATAACAACCTCCAAGCGATCTACTAGATTCTCGGCTACAGCATGTACAAAGGAATCATTGGGACGCAACAACCACGCAGCTCGATCACGCTGCCACCCGAAAACCAATCACCTATTATTGACTAACTAACAATTACTAAACTCGTATAAATATGAAAATCAAAACAGTACTACCTGTTTGCGTTTGAGGTGGCGGTCGAATATCTTGACTTTAGAAGGATTGCTTAGAAAGCCGTCTCCTTCTTCATGATCTGCAGTAGAAAAGGAAGCAGATGATAGGATACGACAATGGGGTTTGGCTCTTTGTCTTCTCCACAGGGAACTGGTCTGATAGAAAAGGGATCCCCTCATTTTCTGTGACTAAGAAAAGCAAGAAATCCAAAAATAAGTTATTTACAATTAAAGTCTCCTTATGTTTCCTCTCGCAAACCTTAAATTAAAGTAAAGTTTTAATCAAGCATACTCTAAATAATTTGATTAACACATTTTGTCGAACAGTACGTATGCAAATTAGTTTTAAACAACAAATTAGGTAAACGATTTGAGAACCTTGACTTGACGAGATACAAAGGCTTAAGAGACCGAGCACTGAGCTTCGAAAAATCAGTCGGTGGGCTGCGAATCACGATGGCTACCCAGGAAAAGAAATCGAAACGGTAAATCAAACGAGAGCGTTGTCAAGAACCAAAATGTTCAATCTAATTCTGCTTCGAATCTATGTCCTGAGATAGCAAAGACGGGATATGTTAATGCTTGTTCTTATAAAGATAAATGTAGTTTCAGTCGGGACATAGAAGCCTTTTCGGCTCAGGTATTTTAATACCCATTTCATGAAGTCAACAGTTTGATCAAAGTTATGTAATTGGGCTTATGATAAGTACTTATTTTGTCCATTTCAGTTAGTAGAGCATAAGGTTGGTCGTGAGATCGAGTCTTACGGTAGACAATTCATAATTGCCGGAAGTCTTTTACGAAAGTTGTTTTCAATCTAACGTTAAGACAACCTACTACCTTATCTTCCTTTATCTCATTATATATGGGAATAGGGTCGACTAATTTTTTTGTTTTTGGTTGGATGTAGAAACCAGCTGATTTGGAGGGTGATTGCCCATTTATGAAAAGCTGATACCATGTTCTTATAGTTTAGCTTGTATATTTGCCTATATATTTGATTCTTATTTTAATAGATAATTAATATAATTTATAATATTTGTATTTTAATAAAATATAATAGTCTTAATATTTTATTTATAAAATATAAAAAAATTATTTTAATAATAATATTGACATAAATATTATTAAATGAATTATTTTAATATCTTGAAAATAATATTATTATTTTTTAATACATTACATTATTTATTGTATTTGATATTCATGATAAATAATTTTTAAAAACTTTTTCAACTAGTAGAAAGCTGTTTACATAGCAACACCCAAATATTTTTTTAAAAAAATGTTTTTCATTTTAAGAAAATCATTTTTCAAAATATGTTTTTTTTAAACAAACATATCCTAAATTAACATCTATTTTATGTTAAATTGATCAGGACATTCTAGGTCTTTGTGAAAACCGTCTTGTTCTTTTTGACAACAAGACTAAGGATGAAACCAAGAGAGTGAAACAAGTTCAGGATCTTCTCTCACTCGTGAACATGGTCATGAAGCAGAACGGAGGGCAACCATATACTGATGAGTTGTTTGCAGAGCTGAAGGTGAAGTCTTTACTTTCTTTTACAGTTTGTTATGATTTTAGTGTAAAGAATTACTGTATCTGAGTTCAAGGAGCAGTTGAAAGATCAGATGAAGAGCTGCTTATGCGAATTACTGAAATGGTAACCTTAGTATCTTTCTTGTTATATTCGATAATGATGCTGTTTCCATTTTCATCTGATTTTTTAAAGATCATTCCCCCTTGGTCATATTTTAGAGATCTTTGTTAATGTATAAATTCAGTCGAAGTAAGAGTATCCCAATGGTTGCAACCCAGGTCATGAATAAAACCTGATAACACAAGGGAAAGCCAAGATGTGAGATAAATGTGTGCGTTTAAAACTTAAGTTTGGTTCATTTGCCTCATTTTATGTCCAAAACATAACCATGTAGCCTTTTGAATCTTACACCATTGTTTTCCCATATACTCCTAAAAATTATCCCTGATAGTTGTCTTAGATGGGAATCTCATTAATCTTTGTATTCCTGTTTTCCTGAAGTGTTGGATTTTGGCCTTGTCTAATCTTTAATTTGATGCGTGTAGGATTTGGTCAACATAGTTTAGACAACAAATGTAGTTTTTACTCTTATACTGCTGTCGTGTTTGTGTATTTACCATGCTTAAGGTATTTTATATTAAGATATTCATGTATTCATGTTGTGTTCATGTTATATTTTGTGTGCTGTGTTGTGTTTTAATTATCTTTTCTCTATCATGTCTAAAATCGCATCAATTACCAAGTTGGCTTGTTGCTTCATGTGCTTTCACTTATTGCTTCTCATAAGCATGGATATGTCCTTTGCACAGTCTTTGTGTCTAATGAATGATGATGTTTGTATAGGTCGAGTCAAAGATGAAGGAGACGACTGCCAGGCTTGAGCAGCAGTTAGCAGAGGAGCAGGCGGCGAGGCTGAAGGCAGAAGAGATGGAACAATTAACTCAAATGAAATTAAACGATGAAATTCTGAAGCTCCGAGAGAATCTTGAAAGAGCACAGAAAGAGACAGAGGAGCTCCGCAAGCAAGCTGCTCGCTGCACCATCCTCTGACTTAAGCCATTGTCATAACACTGAGATAATGACTCTCTTTTGCTAAGAATTTAAATCTTTTAAAGTTGGCGTAATTATTTAAATCATTCCTCTGTCAATATTCAAGTGTTAAGAGATTTCAACACTGGTTTTATTGTTACATGTTTCTTATTTAATCAATTATCGAATTGGGCTTTTCAGTTTAACAAATAATCCTAAAATATTTTGAAAATAATCTCAAAGAATTGGGGTTCTATACTCTCCATTAATATATTTCTTCAATGTTGGAAGCGTAGATGGGCTATCGATAATTTATAACATGAATTATTATTGATAAGAGGTAAAATGCGCTACAACGACGTTATTCCAATATTACAATATTACAACACTACAACACTAGTTGTGGCTAGTTTACAAACACAACCTCGTTATTCTAAGTTTTGCTAAGCTTCACCCTCTCTCTCTGATAGCTTTGCTAAACTATTTTTCATTTTGGCTTTTCTAAGTTTTTCCCCATATTATTTCTCTTTCTTTCACTCGTATTACCTTTAAAGCTAATCTACACACATATTTATAGGTGTAGTAACTGACTTATTTTCAGCTCTGTGGATGCTTCTCAATTTCTCTCTGTCGCCTTAATACTTGCTTGCCTTTATTAAATTCCATGCAATTTTGACTTTTCAAAGTCCATTCTTATTTGATAAGAATTGTTTGCTGCTAACTTATCCATTTTTATGGGACAACCTTAATATGCTTAATAATTAAGCATGTGCATACTGCCAAAAACTTTTCAACTTTGCTTATTTCTATATTTGTTAATTCTTTGTTGCCGCCACGTTTCATGTCACCATTCTACCGCCTTTGACTTTTCAAAGTCTTTTGTTGCCAAGTTGAGTTTGATTTCTAACACTCCCCCTCAAACTCGACTTTCCATTCCGAGCTTTTCTCCACTTGTCATCTTCAATTGATTCTTCATTTGTTATGAGATCACTCTTTGCAAAGAGACTGAATAGTGAAATATTATTTAATTCGTAATCGTTGTACCTTTCTGGTATTCTTCTCTCTCTTGTGGATCTCGAACTTCTATGGGAGGTGCTTCAGCATTTTCTATTATGTTGCTAAGCATCGTTGATGCTGCTTGACGACGATGGTACATTTTATTGAGGACCTTGATCATCAACTTGTTCATCTTGATTGATAAGATTGTCATATTTATCTTTATCTTCATTAAAAAAATAGTCCTTTAACTTGCTTTTCCTCTTTGCTCCATCTCCAATATTCTGCTCCATCTCCAATATTCTGCTTCATCGAACTCGACATCTCTTGAAATTATTACCTTCTTGATAAGAGGATTATATATATGTAAACTTTGATTCTTTCATCATAGCCAATGAAAATATATTTTTCTCCTCTGTCATCAAGCTTCTTTCTAGTCTGTTCAGGAACATGGGCATATGCGATGCACCCAAAAATCTTGAGGTGTCCAACTCCTGGTTTCTGACCACTCCATGTTTTGTTTGGCATCATATACTTTACACTTTTTGTTGGACATATGTTCAATAGGTAAACTACACATCAAACTGCTTCAGCCCAGAAATTTCTCGGTAGATGTTTACATTTTATCATGCTTCTTACCATGTCCAGAATTGTGTGATTCTTTCTTTCTACAACTCCATTTTGTTGTGGTGTGTATCTAACTATCAGCTGATGGATGATGTCATGCTCTTTGCAGAATTCTTCAAATAACTTTGATGTATATTTGCTTCCTTTATCTGATCTGAGTATCTTCAAATTTTGACTGCTTTGTTTTTTCCGCCATTGCTTTAAATTCTTTCAATTTTTCTAACGCTTCTGACTTTTCTTTTAAGATATAAATCCAACATTTCCTACTAAAATCATCAATAAAAGTTAGGTAATATATGTTACCGCCAAGCGATGGTATGTCAAAAAGACTGGCTATATCTGTGTGTACTATCTCCAGCGGTCTTCGGGCACGCCAGGATCTACCAACTTCAAAGATTTGTCTATGTTGCTTTCCTTTAACGCAAGCCTCACATAATTGATTTGGAGGGTTGATCTCTGGTAGTCCTTTCACCATACTTGTTTTTGATAACAACTTCAATCCAGAAAATCCAAGATGTCCATATCTTAGATGTCATAGCCATGAATCATCTTTGATCGCGGTCTTCATGCACTTGACTTCTCCCGACTCGATATCAATTTTAAAGAGACAATTTAGAGTCATATCAACTTGGGCTATCAATTCTCCTTCTTTATTTTTGATGGCAAGCGAGCAATTCTTCATCTTCACTTCATATCCTTTTTTCAGAAGTTGACTAAGACTAATAATATTGCTTTTTAAAGCAGATACATAATAAACATCTGAAATATATTTCTTTTCTCCATTTTTCTGAGTAATTATGACTTCACCTTTTCCTTTTAGTTCCGCGTGCGAGTCATCTCCGAACGTTACTCGCCCATGGACTGTTTCATCTAATTTCACAAACAGTTCCTTTTGACCACACATATGGTTGTCGGCACAATTACCAAGATACCAAATATTTTTCTTGAATTCTTCATTTCTTTTATAAGTGATGAATATATGAGATTTTTCAATTTTTTCTTCTTCAGATGTTGCTACGTTATTTCTTTCTTCTTGTTTAGGAGCAGATCTACACTCATAACTATAATGACCATACTTATTGCAATTATAACATTGTACCTGTGATTTATTTCCTTGTTGATATATGCCTCTACCTCGGTATCTGAATCCTCGTCCACGACCTGATATTGGATTGTTTTCACTTATTTGATCGGTGTCATATGATTAACCACCTTGATTTCCTCGACCTCGTGTGTAGCTGCTGCTAGCTTCTCCTTTATTCACATTCATCTTGCTTTGTAGAGTTTCCTCCAAAATTTCATAATCTTCATTTTGTTTCATTTTCTGCTCACGGGCTTGAAGTGAACCCACAAGCTCATCGATCGAAATTTGGGATAAATCTTTTGATTCTTCGATTGCCACAACCACATAATCGAATTTTCTTGTCAATGACCGCAAAATTTTTCCATCACTCTAACATCGTTGAGTGATTCACCATTTTTTTCATTTCATTCACAACCGCTTTCACACAGCTAATATAATCATCGATGTTTTCTGTATTTTTCATTTTTAATATCTCAAACTCAGCTCTAAGAGTTTGTAAACGTACATTCTTTGTTTTTTCGGCACCTTGTAGGGATTTTTGCAAAATCTCTCATGCTTGTTTTGCGGTATTCGCATCAGAAATTTTTTTAAAGGTAGATTCGTCTACTCCTTGAAAATAAAGAACAATGCTATTTTATCTTTTTTCTGGGATTCCTTGAATACATTATTTTCTTCATTGGCTAGGGCTGCTTCTGCTGCTGCATTTTCAAGCTCGGTGTAACCATCCTCGATGATATCCCAATAATCTTGGGAGCCTAGTAACACCTTCATTTGAATGCTCCAATTGCCATAATTCGTCTTTATCAATCTCGGGATTTGAGGTTGAATCATGTTGGTCATCTTCTCCACCACGTTAAACTCGAACCAAGCTCTGAGGCCACTTGTTGAAAGCGTAGATGGACACTCAGTAATTTATAACTCGAACTATTATTAATACGAGGAAAAAATCGTTACAACGACGTTACCCCAATATTACAACACTACAACACTAATTGCGGCTAGTTTACAAACACAACCTCGTTATTCTAAGTTTTGCTAAGCTTCACTCTCTCTCTGATAGCTTTGCTAAACTATTTTTCATTTTGGCTTTTCTAAGTTTTTCCCCATATTTCTCTTTCTTTCACTCGTATTACCTTTAAAGCTAATCTACACACATATTTATAGGTGTAGTAACCGACTTCTTTTCAGCTCTGTGGATGCTTCTCAATTTCTCTCTACCGCCTTAATACTTGCTTGCCTTGATTAAATTCCATGCAATTTTGACTTTTCAAAGTCCATTCTTATTTGATAAGAATTGCTTGCTGCTAATTTATCCCTTTTTATGGGACCACCTTAATATGCTTAATAATTAAGCATGTGCATACTGCCAAAACTTTTCAACTTTGCTTATTTCTATATTTGTTAATTCTTTGTTGCTGCCACGTTTCATGTCACCATTCTACCGGCTTTGACTTTTCAAAGTCTTTTGTTGCCAAGTTGAGTTTGATTTCTAACATTCAGTCTAGTGTATGAAGGTCTTATGGTTGGTTCTCCCAAGTTGCATAGTCTTTTTAACTTGTTTTAATGTTGGATATAGCCATATGTAAATGGATGTATAGCACTACTGAAACATCGAACAAAATTAAAAGAGTATGTTTATTGGCCTGGGTTTGGTTCGCCAACCGTGAGTGGTTCACTTATTTTAGTCTGTACAATGAGTCACGATCGATGAAAAAAATCCGTTGATTAATGATTTTGTGGAAAGGAGAAATGTTATGTGAAAAAAGATAATAGAAAGTGGTTCACTTCATTCATGTCTCAAGGATATTTATAATAATTTTTAATGTGTGTCAAATATAGAATTATAATGATTATTTGTAAGTAGGTTGATCAAACTTAATTAGACTTTAAATTTTATCCTAGTAAGCCAGGTGAACCCAATATGAGTTCTGTTTAGATCTTGTCTAGTAGTTGACAAGAAACTTGTATAATGTAGATGTTAACCAATCAAAGGTTTTGATATATAAATAAGTAAATTTAGCAAAGATTAGAAAATCTCAGAAATTAACTTAAAAATCTAACAAAGTGTTTATCATTGTTAGAACAAAAGTAAATAAGATGAAGAAATTAATTGTTATTATCATATGAAAACAGCACTCCACTACTCCTGAACCAAGGCACTGAGAATTACTTGTTTAAAGCTAAAAGCAGTCCCTTTTGACTCTAATATCACACAGTATCCATTCATATTCATATTCTTTTCAAAGAAACTTATCATCGAATTGGAATCAAAACTTTACATCACGATGAGAAAGCAAGTATCCACGTGGCAGCTTTGGAGAGAATATCCAAGTGTCGAATGATTAAGACCAATCTTATGCGAGCTTTGATTTAAAAATCTATTTGATTTGACAAGACCTTTGCTTTAAAAAATGAATCACTTCCGTAATGGTGGGGTGGGCATTGCTGTAATTTGATATCTTTTGTTAAGAAAAAGCACCCAATGCTTTTATGACCTTACAATGACTAAGAATTTGTTGAGGAAAAAAATCATCTGAAATTATAATAATTTAACATAAAATTAATATATATTACCAGTTCACGCAGGTATAATATTTTTTGAGATTATAAATATAATTATTAGTTGAATAAATTTAAAAAACATAATTAAATTTTCTAAATATGTGCAATCTAGTAGGAGTATAAATAAAGAGATTATGATATGAAGAGAAAAGGCGTGGAATCTATCATGAGCTGTTCATTGGATGGTAAGTGAGTTGGGGTTGGCACATGAAATGACATCCTACAGCTGAGAAAAGCAGCCGCTGGTTTAAACACCTTAAAATTTGACACGCACCCAGGCATTGCTCGATTAGGTTATGCTATTATAGTTTATAATTATAATTAATTACTAATAACAAGATTTTATTCATAATTAGAATAAACATGCATAATATTGTTACATAAGAAAATTTAAATCAAAATAAAACTTATATGATTTATATAAAATGAAAATTGAAAAAGCTGTACCCAAAAAATTAAATGCAAATTGAATAAAAGCTATAAAATCTAGAAAGTTAAATTGTAGGGTAGAATAATTTATCAATAGAGGATAATACTTTCTTTTATTATGAAATAAAAAGATTAAACACATACTTTAACTTAATAATATATTTTAAAACTTTTAAAATTCTATAAAGAGATGAATTTGTGAAATTTTAGGGGATAAGAATATATTTTTAATAAAAATATATAAATAAAATAATTTTAAAATTACAAGTACGATTGCCCCTTCAATCCATGGGTGTTTGTTCTAATTTACTTAATTTTTATTATCACACCTTTAGTATTTCTTATGCTTGAACTTGAGAGACTTAAAAAAAATAATTCATTATTATTATGGTCGCTAAGTTAAGTTGGTGTAATTGTTACAACTTAAAATAAATAAATTGGAACAAACACCCATGGAATCTATAAAATGACAAGAAAACCGTGGGGGGAGCGTGAAGGGCAAGATATGCGGAGAAAGTGATGGGGGAAAAAGCCATGGAATCTATGATTAGACGACTCATTGGCTGGTTAGGGACTTGTTGCGCAATGCTCATTAATTGGCGAAACCTATTTTCTCAACTTTTCCTACCACAACTACAGCAAATCAAGATTTTAGACGCACCCTTTAGCTAATAAAAGAAGCTAATATGATTTATGGTAATGGAACTTCAAGGTTTTCAAAGAGGAAGCATTTGGTGGCGGTTGGTTGGCGTGAATTTTTTGGAATTAGGGGAAATTGGAATCTAATTTTATTACTTCTCATGTTTGGTTCAAGTTTTTCAAGGGAATTGGAATCCCTCATGGCTTCAACTTTCCATCAAATGAGTGAAAGTAAATTCCATCCAAGAATGGATTGAATTCGATTCCCTTGTTGGAGAGAATTGAAATTTGACCATACTACCTTAATCAATCTTTTGGTAACTTATTCATATATTGAATAAATATATTTTTTTATTATTTCGGGTCGAGTTTCTAATTCATATATTCGGGTCGGGTCGGTGAAACTTTATTTTGGTCGGGTCGGTCGGTTTATTTAAGTGTGATATTCGGGTCGGGTCGAGTTCGGGTTTAACCCGACCCAAAAATATATAATTTTACCTTTATATTTAGGAATAATTACAATAATACCCCTCTATATATAATTTTTTTCAATTAAGACACTGTTTTTATTGAATAAATAATTTTTTTTATTATTTCGGGTCGGGTCGGGTCAGATTTCTAATTCATATTCGGTTCGGGTCAGGTGAAAATTTATTTTGTCGGGTCGAGTCGAGTTTTTTAAGTGTGATATTCGGGTCGGATTCGGGTTTAGAGTGAAAAAACCAGACCCGACCCGAAAAAATATATAATTTTACCTTATATATTTATAAATAATTACAATAATACCCCTCTATATATAATTTTTTTCAATTAAGTCAATGTTTTTATTGAATAAAAATGATTTTTATAATTTATTAAAATGAATAATCAATCAATAAAATGAAAATTTAATATTTTTTTAATTTTTTATAATATATTACTACATGTAAGTTGTAAAACAAACTACAATAAAGCAAAAAAACAAGAAGGGTAATTCTGTCATTTTATATTACTGAAATCAAATTCATCTGACATGTTTGCGAATCAAATAGAATATGGAATTGGATTATAATTCTTGACAGATTCCAATTTCTTCACAGATTTCAATTCCCTCGTAAACATTCCAACAAACCAAACATCACCTAAGTCGATTCCTAAGTCCAATTAAAAAAAATCATGTTATAACTTTAGTTATTTAAAACGAAAATTTAGATGTATAGTGGGAGAGGGATTGAGGAAGAAGGTAAGTGGTGGAGAGAGAGAGAGTATATAGGAATTAAGAAGTGTGAAAAAGAAGGGTGTCGACCAAAATCGATATTTAAAGTGGGAAAGTGATTGAGGAGAATCGAAGGGGACGAATATAAGTGTTGAAGCTCTAAACCAGAGAGAAGCAACTGTTAGACAAAGCACCAAGTCCAAAGCAAGCATTGCAACAACCTCGAAGCTAGTTCAAACTAGTGGGAGGTTGTGTGCACAGGATCCTCATATCCGAACAAGTTGAAGAAGAAGAAGAAGAAGAAGATCAAGATCGAAAAGATGGGTCGAGGAAGAGTTCAGATGAGGCGCATTGAGAACCCGGTGCACCGGCAGGTTACCTTCTGCAAGCGGCGAGCTGGCCTCCTTAAGAAGGCTAAGGAGCTCTCCGTGCTCTGCGATGCTGAAATTGGTGTTGTCATTTTCTCCGCTCATGGAAAGCTCTATGAACTAGCCACCAAAGGGTCTCTTCTCTCCCCCCTTTACAGTTTCATATGTATGTATAAACTTAGTATGTTAATTCAAAATGAAAGAATACATGCATGCATGGACATGCATAACCCTTATATGTAGAAAAACAAACTAATAGTATTTGTTTTTTGGAAATGAAGGACCATGCAAGAGCTGATTGAGAGGCATAGCAAGTACACCGGTGGACCTCAGCTGCCTGATAAACCCATGGTGGAACCTATGGTATGTCATATACGTTTCGTATACAAACATATTTCTTTACAAAGTTTACGTAGAAACTAATAAATAAGCCGATGATATCATCAAAGATGAACATGTCCAGTTTTGAACACCTCTTTTCCATTGATACGAGATACTTTGCTTAGTTCATGTAGATTTGAGATTAGATAGTGATTATTCTTCATTTCAATCCATTAATACTATTTATTAATTAAAAATATTCTTCAATAATAATAAGAGTTATCGAGATAAATCGAATTTAATCTAAAAAAAATAGTATCAGTGTGATGTTATCAGCAAAGTGGGTGTTAAATCAGATTCTTCTGGTTCAACAGACCAATAGGAAATATTGTTAGAATTATGGGTAAGTTAGCATGCTCAAATAGTATGAATAGATCATTGAAATCTCTTCTTCCATTTATTTATCTTAAAATTTTAGGATGCAAAAAAGGAGATTTCCATGCTCAAGCAGGAGATCGAAATTCTTCAGAAAGGTCTCAGGTAGACTTCCTTTTATTTTTTTAAAGACATCAATCTTTTTATTATTATTATATGTATACGCAGTTTAACATAAAGTGTGAAATATAAATCCTCAAAACATATTAATATGTGTTTTCACGGGTAGAAATAGTTTAAATAATAATTAAAATATCTTTACTGAGAATGGTAAAAAAATCAGTTATATTACCAAGTAAATTGATTTTTTACAGGTATATGGTTGGAGGGGGTTGTGAATATATGTCACTGGATGAATTGCTTGTACTTGAAAAGCATTTAGAGATTTGGATCAACCAAATTCGATCAACCAAGGTAAAGGCCATTTTATTATTATTTAATTCAATACCATTTTCGTTTGCATTTTTTTTAAAATTTGTTACATGAAATGCAGATGGACATTATGATTCAAGAAATTCAAATGTTAAGGGACAAGGTTAGTATGATTGTGCATATTAATACATTCTGGTTTTTGTAAGTACTTACATACAAACAAAATTTAGAAAACAGTTATTGGTTTTTGGGTAAAATATAAGAAAAAACAAATTAAGATAACATTTATTTATTTTATAATACTTGATTAAATCGCAATGTTACGAAGGTTCTTTAAACAGATATTGACTTCTCCTTACCAATAATATTTTTTATAAAAAACTCCAAACACATAACCTCATCTAATTATTGATAAATTTTAACTTTAATATTAAACTATAAAAAATTACAAACGAATCAGTAATATTTATTAAGTTTTAATATTATGATCACTCGTTTTATCCTTCATCCTTTGATATAATAGAGAAATTATTTCATGATCCCGGCTCACCACGTCATCTGTGGTCCTAATGAATGAGAGTCACAAATTTTAAAATAACTTATGAATAACTACCAACTTCTTATTTACATGTAGGAAAGAGGTGAATGTCCACCTTGGAAAAAATTGATATGGAGAAATATTATTGGTCGAGATCACGGATGACGTGATGAGCTGAGACCATCTAATAATTTATCGATATAATGACAATGTAGCACAGGAATATTTAAAGCTATTTAAGCATGCCATGTCATGTGGACTTTATAATTTTAAACTAATTTGTAAAATTTACATTTAAACTATCATTTTAATTTACTTTAGATGTTTAAAACTTTTTTTATCAACGCTTATTTAGTTATCATTTAAAATACTTAAAATTTAATTTCATTATCATTTAAATTCATCATATCAACGGTTATTGAAAAATTAATCAACTAATAATTATTTGACATGTGACATTAATATATGATTAATATTAAATTTTTAATGACAAACACAAAATTTTAAAATGTATAAAAAATTTAAATTTTATAATTTCTAAAAAAATTAAAATCCTTAAATCCACATATTTTTAAATCTCTAAAACTCCTTAAACTGATCAAAAAATTAAAAAAGATTCAAGCGACTATGTATGTAACTCCCTAAACTTAATTTGTGACGCAATGACTTTGGTGGGCCACATTGGACCACTAAAGCAATCACTACTTAACTTTTTCCCTATTTATACTATGAAAATCATTTTAAAGCAAACCATAGAAACTTATAGTGACTTTAAAACGTGTTTACAAATTGAAGCTCCGTTCATAAGTATTTTCAAAATAAATCTTAAAATAGAAATAGGGTAATAAAATAAATGTATGTAGAAGTCCTATAGATATACATGTTCTCTATAGTACTCAAATATTGTACCCTGAAAACGAGTGTTAAATATTTTTGAAGTAACGGTACTTCGTCAACTACTTGGTCTATCAATCTACGAATAGAAACATTCGAGTAATGAACTTCACAAGCACAATAATATATTACTAATACACATAATAGAATTCATAAACGTAAACATGTTAGTAATACAAACAATGGGTAATGAATATAAGCATCAAATACTGACCGTAAAAATTGAAGGGGTATTGGTTCATACTTAATTTGTAAGGTCTAAGGGGTATTGTAGGTTCATTTAGCATCAAATAAATCTATGTTTAACACCTAATTCATCGTTTTAACAACAAAACACGTATATCACTCAAATAAACTCAATTACCAACATATCACATACAATTAGGGATGGACATGAGACCCGAACCCAACAGTTTCCGACCAGACCCGACCCGATAAGGTTCGGTCGGGTCGGGTCGGGTTTTTTAAGGGTAATGTTCGTGTCGGGTCAGATTCGGGTTTAGGGTGAAAAATACTCGACCCGATCATACCAAAAAAATATAATTTTACCTGATATATTTAGGAACAATTACAATAATACCCCTTTATATATTATTTTTTTCAATTAAATCAATGTTTTCATTGAATAAAATAATATTTTTATTATTATTTCGGGTTGTGTCAGATCGGGTTCGAATTTTATCTTAAAAAGTCAGGTATAATGGAGGGTATATATTTTTCGGGTCGAGTCAGGTCGGGTGAAGGATGTAAAATTTTCGTTTGCATTTTTTTTAAAATTTGTTACATGAAATGCAGATGGACATTATGATTCAAGAAATTCAAATGTTAAGGGACAAGGTTAGTATGATTGTGCATATTAATACATTCTGGTTTTTGTAAGTACTTACATACAAACAAAATTTAGAAAACAGTTATTGGTTTTTGGGTAAAATATAAGAAAAAACAAATTAAGATAACATTTATTTATTTTATAATACTTGATTAAATCGCAATGTTACGAAGGTTCTTTAAACAGATATTGACTTCTCCTTACCAATAATATTTTTATATATAAAAAACTCCAAACACATAACCTCATCTAATTATTGATAAATTTTAACTTTAATATTAAACTATAAAAAATTACAAACGAATCAGTAATATTTATTAAGTTTTAATATTATGATCACTCGTTTTATCCTTCATCCTTTGATATAATAGAGAAATTATTTCATGATCCCGGCTCACCACGTCATCTGTGGTCCTAATGAATGAGAGTCACAAATTTTAAAATAACTTATGAATAACTACCAACTTCTTATTTACATGTAGGAAAGAGGTGAATGTCCACCTTGGAAAAAATTGATATGGAGAAATATTATTGGTCGAGATCACGGATGACGTGATGAGCTGAGACCATCTAATAATTTATCGATATAATGACAATGTAGCACAGGAATATTTAAAGCTATTTAAGCATGCCATGTCATGTGGACTTTATAATTTTAAACTAATTTGTAAAATTTACATTTAAACTATCATTTTAATTTACTTTAGATGTTTAAAACTTTTTTTATCAACGCTTATTTAGTTATCATTTAAAATACTTAAAATTTAATTTCATTATCATTTAAATTCATCATATCAACGGTTATTGAAAAATTAATCAACTAATAATTATTTGACATGTGACATTAATATATGATTAATATTAAATTTTTAATGACAAACACAAAATTTTAAAATGTATAAAAATTTAAATTTTATAATTTCTAAAAAAATTAAAATCCTTAAATCCACATATTTTTAAATCTCTAAAACTCCTTAAACTGATCAAAAAATTAAAAAGATTCAAGCGACTATGTATGTAACTCCCTAAACTTAATTTGTGACGCAATGACTTTGGTGGGCCACATTGGACCACTAAAGCAATCACTACTTAACTTTTTCCCTATTTATACTATGAAAATCATTTTAAAGCAAACCATAGAAACTTATAGTGACTTTAAAACGTGTTTACAAATTGAAGCTCCGTTCATAAGTATTTTCAAAATAAATCTTAAAATAGAAATAGGGTAATAAAATAAATGTATGTAGAAGTCCTATAGATATACATGTTCTCTATAGTACTCAAATATTGTACCCTGAAAACGAGTGTTAAATATTTTTGAAGTAACGGTACTTCGTCAACTACTTGGTCTATCAATCTACGAATAGAAACATTCGAGTAATGAACTTCACAAGCACAAAAATATATTACTAATACACATAATAGAATTCATAAACGTAAACATGTTAGTAATACAAACAATGGGTAATGAATATAAGCATCAAATACTGACCGTAAAAATTGAAGGGGTATTGGTTCATACTTAATTTGTAAGGTCTAAGGGGTATTGTAGGTTCATTTAGCATCAAATAAATCTATGTTTAACACCTAATTCATCGTTTTAACAACAAAACACGTATATCACTCAAATAAACTCAATTACCAACATATCACATACAATTAGGGATGGACATGAGACCCGAACCCAACAGTTTCCGACCAGACCCGACCCGATAAGGTTCGGTCGGGTCGGGTCGGGTTTTTTAAGGGTAATGTTCGTGTCGGGTCAGATTCGGGTTTAGGGTGAAAAATACTCGACCCGATCATACCAAAAAAATATAATTTTACCTGATATATTTAGGAACAATTACAATAATACCCCTTTATATATTATTTTTTTCAATTAAATCAATGTTTTCATTGAATAAAATAATATTTTTATTATTATTTCGGATTGTGTCAGATCGGGTTCGAATTTTATCTTAAAAAGTCAGGTATAATGGAGGGTATATATTTTTCGGGTCGAGTCAGGTCGGGTGAATGATGTAAAATTTTCGAGTCGGATCGTGTTGGCCGGAACCCGACCCATCCCATCCTTACACACAATATCATATTTATGAGTGTTATAATTTATCATAAGATTAGAAATACACTACCTTAAATCAAAATACCAATTAAGGTCTTTAGCTCAACTTCCTACAACTTTTTGATTGCCTCTAACACATAGGGCCCTCTTCTATCTTTTAACTGATCAAAACATAAACAAGGGAAGTTCTAATCATTCATACTAATAAAATAAAACAATAAGGACAAATTTAAAAACATGAATTTGCTTTAAACATTAGATTCTTTCGACAAAAGTGAAGATGGAAGTTTTAACTTTGGGGAAGAATAAGAAATTAGTGAAAGAAAGAAGAAAACAATGTGATGAAGGGTGGGTGAAAAGCTATCAGCTTCTCTCCCTTAAACCCACGATAACATCACAAAATCAAGGGAAAAATCACCTTGGTTTTTCTAGAATGAGTTATTTACCTAATTGATCCCTTAATATTTAATATTCCTACAATTTTCCTATTTTTCTAGGCCTAAATGGGCTCAATTATCTCCTAAAGAGACCCAACTTGTCCCAAAGGTCCAAATATGCTCATAAACCGACCCAAAGTTATCCCGAACCAACTCTCATATGTTGACTCAGAAATTCCGGACATTATAGTGTAGTCTCACCGATGATGAGACGATAGTTGAGTGAAAAAAACGATCTCGTGTGACAGGTTTAGTAACTAAATGTTGAGATTATTCTGTTTTGAGTGACCATGTCTGACGATAAGGGACGACCAATTGAGCTGAGTTCGAAAGAATGAATGATTGGCTGTGGTTGATTCAGTGGTAGCATAAGAGATTTAGATTTTTTTTAGCAATTTAGAGATTTTAAGTTTTTTAATTAATGATTTTGGTTTTTTAATAAAATTAAAATAAATTTAAAAACACGTTGAGTGTCAAATATTAATTTGATAACATATTTTTAACAACAGTTAACGATCAAATACCTTAAATAATAATAGAATAAACATTAAGCACGTTGAAAAATAAAATAAAATTTAATACCTAAAATAAATTAGATATATAATTTTGACACTTATTTTTTTAATTGAGTTATATATATAATTTAATGATTAAAACAGTGTTTCGTGTGACCTCTATTATAGCCATCTAAATCTTGATAATCACTTAAAAGAAAAGCCAAAACATATATTATATATCGAAAGCAATTATTTATATATAGACTTATCTAATGGTTGGATAAGTTTAAAAAAATAGAAATACTTTCAAAAATATAATAACAAAAATAAATGTGATCATCAATTAAATGTTTTATTAGTTGTGCTTATATACATACAGATTTAGTTGATTATTATATTTGTGTAATGACTGTTTTTCTCTCTTTTTTGTTGGATAAAGGAAGGGATAATGAAAGCTGCAAATAAAAGTCTTATTGAAACGGTAATAAGAAAAGCAATGGCAATGGTTAGCTTTTAAGAGTATTTTAAGGAATATTTGCATATAAATTTATATTTTGTTAGTTATATAATGTTATTATTTGAACATTATTTATAACGATATCATTAGCTTTACTAATAATATATGAAATTTAAATTTTATATATTATTAATGCATCAAATATAAACGAATGACTGACAGAAGGTTTCTTATTTGTTTACAGATTGAGGAGAACATCAGCAACACTGACTTTACTACAATGACCACTGATATGCTGCTGCACCCACTAACCATAGCAAATAACATATTTTAAGTTTAGAGTGTTTATGTATAATTTCATATATAAATTAATAAGAGTTAGTATAAAACTGAATTATCAAGTGTTTTTGTTCCTGTTTTTACACACTTCGTGTGATGAAATAAATTTTGATACCTATTGGGTTGCTTTTAGTGACTGAATTAATAAAGCTTCTCACTTGTTAAAGGCATTTGTTACCTTTTTATATATAATTAAGGATGCAGTTTGCATAGATTGATGGAGATAATTTGGTGATACTTGACCCAGTTTGGAACCATAATTCCATATCATGGAATCTCTGTTTTACATGTGATCATTAAAATGTGCATATATTACGTGATATGCATGCATTATAATTGTAAAATTTCTGGTTGAAAGAGTGCACCCGATTTTCCAGTAGAGTACGAAACCACATGTTGCACAAAATGGGTAGTCAGGATTCCATCTTATCTCAAATGCAGCAATGATGAAACCATCAAAGAGAGATTAGCTTCAACTCTTGGATCTCAATAAGGTCGAAACTTCCGGGCGGCTCTCATCTGTTGAATCCGCTTCTTATCCTGCTCGAATTTGCTTTGGAGTGTCAAAAGTTCTGCAAGGAGAAAACAAGGTTATGTAAATCCGTTGTGTCAGCATTCATGGGTAAAAAGGAAACCCCTACAAGCAGCCAAACATGCACATACAACATTCTTCCATCATAGACATTGCCTGAAAGCAGAACATCGAAGCAAAGGTCATTTTGAGGGATCTTGATCCCCTTCATTACTATTCAAATATAAATAATGATGATGATCAGTGTATTCGAAAATAAATAATGAAATAATCTCAACTCCTTTGAGCATACAGTGCCATTCTATATACTCCTGTCAATTATGTCGTTCGAATTTAGGCGAGTGTGGGAAGGTATGCTTAAGTTTTTCCATGATTTTGAAGGTCTTCTGAGGGTCATATCCCATGTATAGAAGTCTGCCGGATACAAGTGTCAAGCAAAATGAATTCTGGACAAGCATAGCCTGCCGGTAGCCTAGCACACATAATTTTGTCCGACTATACTACATACAATTTATGTGAATTTATTAAAGCAGAAAAGAGAAGTGTAAAATTATGTGCAATGAGAAGCAGCTAATCCTAACATCTACACCCTACAACTTAACTGAAACCCACCAGAAAATGTCAATAATAAACTCAATAGTGACATCTTGGTATAAAAAATGGGGGAGAAAACAAATTTAGTGTCATTCATACCATTCCTCTGGGCTTCTCTTTTTTGAAAGCGGTAGAAATCAGAGACCTCTTTGCTCTTCTTCTTAGCTAATTTCTCCTCCACAGAAGCCTGGGAAACAGAGCCTACCGTAGTTCCACTTTCGGAGTCTGTGGTTTTTTTCCTTCCTTTATGATGTTCAACAAGTATCCATCCCCCTTCCGTAAGACGAGCCTCCTTTTCTTTCTTTTCCTATATCACCATAATGACCAAAATAGTAAATAACAAGAAAAACATTTCTAACAATGCGTCAAGGGTGCAAGGTGAGGTATAGGCATTGAAATCCTTATATTCCATGTGCCACAAAGTGCATATTTGTGGAAAAGGATGCTCATCTACCTGTGTGTGAGTGCATGCGGAATAAGCTAAAAATATATAATAATGTAAATCCTACGAAGCATGCAAAATTTCATTCTTTTGTTGACCAATATGCATGATTGTCTAACAGTCTCGAATTTGTCATTGAATATTCAAATGTTGAGAAGTAGAGAGTTTGATGTTTTCTCCCTATACAACCTTCTTTTCTCTTTTTATCTACTGTCTTATAAAAAAGGCACCTAGGCATACCAAGTGCATCCTCTGATCAAATGCACCTTGCCTAAAAGGGCTTGAAGTAAGTTTTTATCATGAAATGCTAAGGTAAACTCTTTGAAAAAACTGGTATTGCTACGACTCAACATGGGGTATCAAGAAGAAAAATACCTGTTCAAGTTTTTCCTCGTATGCAATTATAAACTCGTCAATCCTTTGTTGCAATACCTTCAAGCCAGGTCTACTTTGGTGGTAGCCTGTAAGCCATTCTGCAGTTTAAGAAAACTTGCCTATCAAATGTCTATAAACCAATATACTTGTCTATCAACTGATAATGGAAAATACATTATCAAACTAGAATCCAAATAAGAAAAGGCATGCTAACATCAATTAAAAAAAAATCTGGCTTTAGCTATAAGTTTGACAATTCCAATATTGCCTACTATGGCGCATATCCTAAACGACGATAGAAATAAGACTTAAACTAATAAGTTCCAGAGAAAAATTCCGAATATTAACAATACTGCTTTGGAAGTTTATCTCTACCGCAAAACCAAACGCTAAAAATCTTTAAAGAGAAGTCACCAGTTTCATACTTTTCATTCCTTTTGAGCAATCGTCGTCTCCAGAAGGTATTTCATAAACTTCATCCTCTTGAGCTGCTTTACTCTTTTCCACCAACTGACCATTTGATTTCTTTTCTCTATCTTTCCTAAATTTGTCTACAAGGAAAAAAATATTATGTAAACATCAAAGAGCAATTGCAATATTAGAGTTGATTAAATTCTAAATAAACCAAAAGAAAAGCCCATGAATTTACAACTTTTAGTCTTACTTTCATAATGGAGTCTGCAAATGCAATGTTAGAGTTGATGAAATTCTAAGTAAACCAAACAAATCCTATCAATTATTTAGAACTTGCAGCTTTTAATCTTTAGAAAATTTTATTTTTTTAAAAAAATAAGATTTTTAAAAAAAAGTCTCACCTTGAGCATGAACTTCGTTCCCATCAACAAGCTTATCAACGGTTCCAACGCTAGCGTTTTTCTCTTTACTTTTCTTTTCGTCTTACTTAATTTATCCTTTTTCTTCCCTTGTTTGGTTGCAACTAAATTCTCCACTGAAACCAACGAAACAAAAGAAGTAAACCCATCGCAGAAAAGCTAAATACATATATACAAAGATCATTCAAAGGCAAATCAGCAGAAAATTTTCCATTGACATTTACTCATATGAAAATCTTCGACGATACCAACAGAATTAGCCTCCCCTTTACTTGCTTTCTTCTTCATCGCACTTGTTAAAAGTTTCAACTTAGACTTCCAAGCTTAAAACAGCTGCTGCAATGGTGAATGAGAAGGTCCAAAGCGCAGAGAAAAGAGGGGATAGTTCTCCTTAGGGCAATTATACTAGTACAAACTATTGGGCTTTTGGGGTTCAGAGAATTTAAAACATTAAACCCAAAGCCCGAGATAGTTCAAGCCTAACTCTTGAAGCCAGTCCAAATTATTACAAAAAACTGTAAATAAAACAAGGAATTCAAGTTTTCAATCTAGTTTATGTTGTTTTTTCTCGTTTCCTGGATCTGGGTAATGCCAAAGATACTTTCATAGGCATTTTATTTACATTTTTGTAATAATTTCTAACACTTGTTTTGTAATAGTTTCCAAAATATTAGAAAAATCTCTAACACTTGTTTTGTTTTGGTTGGTTCAATCTCGTTTCTTTTTGGTCAGCATTATTTAGATTGTGCTCCAATTTTGCAAAGAAAATTCGTTGCATCAAACGTTTTAGAGGGACAGCCACAATTGGAACAAGAAATGGTCATGTTCAGCCACAATTGCATTCACTAGAACAGAAATTAATTACCAGCTTGAATTACAATCACCAACAAGTAGTAACTCATGACATGAATTCAGTAAGTGAAGAAAACATGAGGTTTTAGAGTGAGGACAATTGCTGTATGTTTATAGGATAAGTATAAGCCTGTGATCCATAGGCAGACTGTGCAAATAAGATGTTGGCCAGTTCGGTGGGATGGAAGGCATCCCAAAACAGGTATTTCCTTCGATCAGTACAAGGTTGTTGTAGGGGAAGACATGTTATCTGCCCGTTGTTTCTTCCCACTCCGCAGCATCCTTTGTCTATTACTTCAAACCCTGTACACTTAGAGCGTCAACAAAATTTTCTGTAAAACCAATTACGTCAATCAAACACCGGAAAATATAGTATATTACCATTAGCAGAGCCATTTTGATAAAGATCCATGCTGCTTTTGTAGGAATCAAGGTAAACAAACTTCGCTCCTGGTAGTTGGCCTCCATTGAAACGATCGACCACCTTCCTTAGCTCGGTGTTGAAAAGAGTGATTGCCTTGTTTATGTCTTCGTTGCAGCGGCTGCTATTACTGTGGTATCGAGCTAGTTGATACGGTATGCATCCGATTGGTCCGACTGCTGTTACGATCACCTTTCGAGCTCCTAAGCTATGCAATTGCTGAAATATATCGATGTCAAACACGCGAGAAATCATGTCAGCGTTGGAGACAGACCGAGATGAAATGTTTGTTTCGGGACATGGAAAACTTACTGTTAGCTGGCGTGTGTAGTCTTGTATGAGTGCAGCCGCGTAAGCGTTGGTGGTGAAATCGGAGCTGGTTGTGTAGAAGCTTGGCATGAAATAGTTGTTAAGATAATCATTGCTTCCCAGACCACAATAGAATATGCACTTGCTTAGATAGCTTCCCAAAGCATTGGTGTCTCCTCTAAAGAACCTCCTCATTTGCACCACCGTATTAGCAAAGTTCGCGACCTGTCCGTTCATTGACGTGTGGGCTCCCTACACACAAACATGTTGCAATCTTTTTTCTCATAGTCTGAGGTGATTTTAAATTACGGTCGTGTGAGCATTTTCATATCGTTGAACAATAGTTTATATATATATATATATATGTACCAGATTGTCGCCTGTTTCTTCACGAATACCAGAAGCGCCGGAGGCATAATTGGTTCCGCGCAACAATTCGGGGCCACGAGCCCTTGAATAGGGAAGAATGTAGCGTGTAAACCCCATAAGTTGAGCTGCAATTCCAGTGTTTCAATAGGAAACCGATTGCAACGAAAAAATTGATCAAAACAGGACTGATCAACTGATCAAGGAGCAGTAACTAACCTAGAGCATCAACAAAAGTTCGACCATTAGTGAAACGACCGGTGGTACCCCCGAGGAAATCGATGCCGTAGGGCCTATAATTAGCCCTGGCAAGTGTGACCATACCATTGTTATTGCCATTGTCCACTAAGGAGTCACCGAAGATGTAAAAGCATGGTACTTGAGACTGCTGCGGCTGAGGCAGCCGTTGCGACTGGCCTCTACCGTTAAAACAGGCCACGATCAAACAAACCAACAAGGCTAGCTCACCAACGGTCTTCATTTTTGAATTACGGCTAAACTCATCGATCACAATGCAGATGAATGGGCCATTTATATAGGGATGAAAAGGTTTGATAATCTATTATGGGGTTCATGTGCATATCCATGCATGTTGGGTTTGAGTTTTTGCGGTGGAGAGAGTGAGGCGTAAAACTTTTAGTTGTGGTGGTCACTTATCACATAAAGAATTACTTTACATTGAAGCAGCAGCGGCTGTGGCGGATGTATCTCGTGATCAACTTGTTGGCCAGCCACAACCTTGCTAGCTTAGCCTACAATACGATCTCTCCCTAAAGCATCCCATCCATGTCTATCCAAGTAATCACAAAATTTTGATAAGAAAAATAATTGTGAAATTCACAAAATGAAATAAACATCATAAGGAGGGAATGTGCATCCAAAATTAGTAATAATGAAGGTTAGCATTCAAGATGAGACAGACAGTGAAAACAAAGTTCACAGAAATTGTCGTCACGTCATTCAAGCAAGTTGATAGCTCTACTTGTGGTGGAAATCTCACTGGTAAGGATAGAGAGAGGATTCTATCATTCTCGAATCCCCGGTAGTTGTGAGAGGGTATTAAATTGATGGGTAAATCACCCATTTAGTCATCTATTTATTGTTGAGTTTATATTTTTATCATTCAATTATATTAACGACGAGTCGAACGTGATGTCTTTTTAATATTATTTTCTCTTAATAATTTAATAATAAATTAAACAATTTATTAAAAATACATAGAATTAGAATATAAAAAAGTCAAAAGTGATCTAATAAAAAATTATTTTTAATCTCTAAAATTTTAAATTTTTATAGTTATTCAACTTTTTTACGCATCAGTTATCCTTCCTTACCCGCCGGTTACTCAACTTTTTTATGAAATAATTATCATCCAATTTTTTTAGTTTAATATAGAAAATCACCCTTTTTCGTCGATTCTTTCTACTTTTACTAGTTTTATTTATTTATTTAGTATAACATAGTTTAATAATAATATTTTCTCTTAGGTCCTTTTTTTTATAAAAGATATTATAATTATCGGTGTTTGTGGACTTTCGATGTAGATTTCTTTTCTTGGTCTTTTTACGAGTTTATGACTCTACATGATTTTGTGGTTGGTTGCTTTCCCGATGTCTGATTTCTCTGTTAGTTTGTACAAGATGATTCGTTGGTTATCGTATATATATGTGTTAGATGGAATTGTCGTTAAGGAAGAATCACTTTTTTCGTTAGTCGTTTTCACTCTTCTTCAAGTTTTTCTCCACCTTGTTTATTGCTTGGAACTGTTGGTGTATCCGTTTATGTATGACGTTGTTTCACTTGTTCATGCTTTTAGTTATCACGCTATCACTAGACGATCATTGTTATATTTTACTTATAATAGTCACGATAGTATTTGTTTATTCTGTAATTTGCAAGACGTTATTGACGTGGCTTTCGATAAATATATTCTAGTATTACTTAAAAAAATATAGAAAACCGATATTTTTTAGTTTATTGAAAATAAAATAGAAAATCATATGAAAAATATAATCGAATATTTCATTTTTCTTGGGTAACGGGCCATCCGCAAGGAGGTTTGGGGGCAAATAATGATATTTTAGCAAAAACTCCAATAAATTCAAGATAATCCTTGATTCATTGATTTTTATTAGAAGGGGTGTATGAACTATTTATTTTAAGAATAGATTAAATTCATCTAATTATTTTTCATTATACTAAATAAGAGAAGTGTATGATCCACAAATTACTTTTAAATAAATTAAAATAATTATATTTAGGAATCATAACATTTCATGATTCATTTAAATATCATGTCGACTTTGATTCTTTTTTAATCAACAATTTAAGATCATTAACATAGTTAAGACCAAATCATTTGAAGTTCAGATGTAATAAGGTATTCTTTTTATTAATATTTGCTAAATACATAAAATATTTAAAATAAATTGTGCTTTTGAGATAAAATACTCATGTTGAAAAAATAATTTGAACCTTATTTTTCCAATTCTAAATCCATGACCTATGCATAAAGAGATAAGAATGTTTTGAATTTGAATATACCTAACAAATTACAATTAGATATTATACAATTCCAAGTACAATTAGAAATTTTAAAATTATATGTAAACTTAATATTTATTATTCACTTATTATACTCTTTAGTTTTTTTGATATATTTTTTATTTTGATGAGAAGAATCCTTGAATATTCAAGTCTTGAATTAGTAATTAGTTTTTGTATTTTAGAATAAAAGTAGAGAAGAGAGGATGCCTTTGTGATCGAGGGAACCGAATTAGCTCAACGTTTAGCCACTAGATTAGACATGTCGCTTATGTTACTTTTATAGGTCGTAGGAGACCAAAATCCGCATTCCTTAATGCCACACTCTGAAACAAATTTCTGGTAATCATGTTTAAATTCATCCATAATCCCCGGGGGTGGGACATATGGTTACGATATATCGAGACCCTATCTGTAGGACTTATGATGCTACCAGAGGCGGAGAATGCTCACTACATGGCCTTGGCAATGTTATCTGTAGGAATGTTGAAATGCCTGAGCCTTCCTTGTTGTTCCATCAGGTATCCTTCACAAAGAAAAACTTTGGAGAAGTTATCCTCCACCACCCTGTCCACGTCGTGCAGGAACACATCAGATTCCCCTTCTTCTCGGTTCCTAGCCATCAAACCGGCTGTATAGATGGCGTTCATTCTCCCGGCAGATTCATCGTGGAACCCTGTGGGGGCTTCCACCATTATCTCATCCCATTCCACGTTGTAAATATCATTCGGGAACCCTTTGAGAGCAAGCTCACACTTGGAGAATGTAGGGTCACCCACCACTTTGCATTCCTCCTTCATTCCCCTCTCCATCAGATCATCCGCCCGGACTTTGGTCGCGTATTCCACGAGGTAGCATTCCAAACTCGGGAGTTCCCCCTTGATCTGCTCGATCCACGCCTTGTCTTCTTCGACGAAAACGGTGCGACCACCGTGGTTCAGAGATGTCCACATCAGACTGTCGTGGCCCAACCCGAACACCAAGAAGTTGCAAGGCGATTTCTTCTCTAGAACCCTGGCCGACACCGAGATATCCTTGAGTGTCTGTTGCGGGGTGATGTTTGTGGTGGCGTAGTGGATGAGGGCGTTGGCTAGAGATGGTAGGGTTTTGGTCATGTCGTCGCGTCAAGGGAAGAGATGGGCAGGCCACCGGCGGCTCATCGACTGAATTGTTGCGTTTGCGATGTGGGACTGCGAAAGCGGCGAGGGCTGTGGTTTGGAAAATGAAGAGCATGTGGTGATGATGAGGAAGACGAAGAGAAGAACGGAAGCACAGATGAGGATGAGCTTGGTGTTGAATGGAGATTGAGATTTGGAGTTGGACGGCCTCATTGTTGTTGCCTTCAATTCGATTCCTTTTTCCTTTGCCGGTGAATGGAAAAGTGAGTTTAGTGGCTGCCAAAATATTTGTTTTCTACGTATTTCTTATCTTTCATTCACATTGTTTATTAGCTAGACAGATAAATTGTGCATAGGCCTATATACATTATTAACAAGTTAAACACAACATGGAAAAACATTAATTACAATACTCATTATTAATCTCTATTATTACTCTAACTATAACAATTGATTATTTTAATTATACATTTATTATAAACATATGGAGAATACGTGAACGAACATATATATAAGTTCGAATCCTATCACCGTCGTTTTTTATGGATAATATATAATTCTCAATTGAATCTTAAGTATATCTTGACCTTGAACTGAAGAGTCCCCTAACCTAAACTTTTACATTACCTAATAAAATTATATGGGTATGTACAATTTCAATTTAGATCTTAGAGGAGAAGGAAAGGAGGGTGATTATGATGATTGATTGACACTCGTCGTTTTGATGTCAAAATAATTTCTTATTCTCAATAAATAAATAAAAGGAAATACGTAGCAAGGAGAAGTAAGGGTCGATTCCACAGGTGGACTTAGAAAATTATAAATTCTGTCTGATTTATTTATGCTAGACGTAAAACAGTAAACAGTAAAATGGGGGGGAATTTTGGTAAAAATATATTTTAAATAATAAATAATGCGATTTGAAGTAAAAATAATAAAAGATTTAAAGTCGAAACAGATTTGGTAAAACAGCCTCAAGCCTTACTTTGACTCAATTTCCTTTAGATCATCAATTTAGATTTTCCCTTCGGGATTCACGTCGGTTACTTTGTCTACAAGGGCTATCCCTGTGACTCTATCTTGTATACCGAATACCCAAGACAATCTTTGATTCCGGCTTCGGGAATTGATTCTATCAACATCTATTGTTGTAGATCAATTACCGTTTAAGTTCGTGGCATCCCACTCGGATTGTTGCTTCTATAACCGTCAATTTCGATCTCAATTCCCTCTTGGCGAAACTATCTCGCCAAGTGTGTTCCCAGGAAGTCGAATTGCTTTCTATAAGCCGAATCTTCCTCCCACACATTTAATCGCAACAACCTCTTGACCAAAGTCAATCTTTGATTTTGAAAACTGTTTTGATTTTGAAAAATAAGCGCAGAGATTGAGAGAGATATTCCGAAGATATTAAGGGACCGTTTCAATTCTCCCGTTGGAATTGAATCATCGCAACAGCTCTCGGCTTTTGAAAAGTTTAGCTAAGCATGACAAAAGTCATACTTAGCATTTTGAAAACAAAGCTTGAAAATAAAAGAAAAAGGGAAAAACTTGAAAAGTAAAAAGAGAAAACTTTAATAAAACTAGAGAGAAAAGAAGAATGTAATTTTGAGTGATGAGTTTAGGCTTACGCTAAGTGGGTATTTATAGACTCTCAAAGCCTAAGAGATAAACAAAGAAAATAAATAAAATAATCCTAAAAGATAATTGTTTTAAATTTAAATTCAAACTTAAACTAGTCTCCTAATGCAACTCTACTCGTCAATCTTCCAGAAGGCGTGTAGATGAAGTCTTCTAGAAACCGTCGCTGACTGGACCTTCTAGAAACTGCCACGTCAGACCGCGTCGTGCCCAGAGTCATGCCCATGTCTCCAACCGTGACCAAATAATAAAAAAAATGCAGAATTCGCTCGTTTTATCACTAATTCTAGAAAGTAAGGACCTGCACGAAAATAGGCATAACACAACCAAATCAGCAGCAATAACTCCACAAAATCGAAGAAATAACGAGCAAAGATTAACGATTCTGAACACTCATCAAATTCTCCCTCACTTATCTCATGTTTGTCCTCAAGTATGATTAATCAAACTAGTTAAAAATTTCATTTATTGTTGTTTGTCAAGTTTCACATTCGAGGAAGCAAGGTAAAGACCACAATAACTATTCAAGTCAAGAAATCAATCAATTGAACATCACCAATTGGAACAAGTCAAGTGCAATTGTAATATTCATTCATTCATTAATCTTAATGCTCATAACTCAACACCTTACTGGGATTCACTCAAATCACTCAATGTGTTTGGAGTAAAGAAACATTCAGTGTCAGAATTTACACGGTATTACCATAAGCCTGCAAGTAAATCAAATCTCCACTACTAATAAGAACAAAATGCATAAAAAAGTGTCTTTATTGGTTGTAACGAGGCTTAGGTAAAGGTGGGGAAAAGGCTAAATATGACTAAAAATTCAAGGCAAGAACTAACAAATAATAATCTCAACTCCATCAAAACATTAAGCACAACAAGATAAAAAGACGACATATCAAACAACAAATTTCTTATCAAAATGCATTTTTTCACACTTTTGTTGCTTTGTTTTCCATTTTTTCTTTCATGTGTTTTTTTCTCTCTCTTTTTCTTTCGAACAGCTTTTTTTTTTCTTTTTTTTTTCGAACTGTTATTTTTCTTTTTTTCTCTTTTTTTTCTTTCATTCAACATTTTTTTAATGGAGAATACAATGGTAAAATTATTCACTTTCCCTGAAAAAGGTAGAAAAGAGTGATAAAATAAAAAGGCTCGGGTTTATGAACATGGTGAAAACAAAGAAGTGGGAATAGGCTCAAAAGTGGTTAACTAAGGGGAAAATGTATGGGTAGGCAATTTGGTGGGGAAACGGAATGGTTAATCCTAAGGTGCCCAAATCATCTTTAAGCATCATGTTCATGTGTAATCTCGACAGTATTTAACATGCAGGTTCTAGAATACCAATGTCAAATTCGACAAACTCAATCCAACAAAATGAGAGCGAAAATGATATGCTTGTAAAGGCTCAAATCTCACCAAATTATTTCATACATTGAGCTAATCACATTTCAACCAATAAAATTATGGAATATCACAAAAACACCAACTTATCACAATTCATGCTATTCACTATCAAGAACATCCTAACCTAAACAATTATGTATTCCCAAACAAGCATAACATTCCAAAAAATATTCAACAAGACAAAAACAATTCAATGAAATTTCCGACAAATCCAATCAACACATACTAGCATCGAAACATAAAGATACGCAAGGTGAAATTCAATCCTACACTCTACTCCCCTCACTTAAAGCGTTTTGCCTCAAAACGAAAACTAAAGTGCAAGAGAAAGAATAGAGTACTCCCCGGATTTCATGTAAGTTTTGCTAACGTGCACCGTTTAATTAAACGGTGCGCACGGTTAGGGCATTATTTTTTTCTGCTTTGTTAGTCTGTTCACTGCTCAGTAGTCTCCAAAATTAGCATTGATCGAATCATAATTTCGTAAATCTTCTTTGTTCAAGTTTGAATAAAAAAATTCGGTTCCCGCAAAAATAAAAATAAAAATTAAATTAAACATGCTTGAATAAATAAAAATAAAATGAAACAAAAAGTAAAGATAAAAATAAAAATATAACGGAATTGAAAACAATGGGTTGCCTCCCATGAAGCGCTTTTGTTTAACGTCGTTAGCTCGACGACCTGATTCAGACTACAGGTTTCGTGACAGACACTTCCACTTCATTCGCCTTTTCCAACTAAGAAATTCTTTATGAGAAATTTGAAAATTCTCATAAAGATTTCTTCGGATTTTTCCCAAATTAAAATTCTTGTCGAAAAGAATGTCTGTCAAAACATCTTTTTTAACAAAAATTGATTTCTTCAAACGATTCCTCAATAGTTTCGACATAATTGTTGGTGCCTGCAAAAGGGAGGTGAATCTTTAGTGTTTAAAGGAGTTAAGATCAAATTCGAATCAACAAATGAAATATTTTTCAACTCCCTTATGTCGTCTTTTTTATCATCCAATTCCTTGCATAGATAATCAACAAAGTTAGATTCATCATCAATAGGTTTAATAATGCCAACAAAATTAATACTATACACGTTATCTGGATATCTCATTGCTTTATAAACATCAAACTTTATGATCTCACCGTTGAACTCTATAGTAAGAATACCGCTTCGAACGTCAATTTTTGCATTCGTCGTGCTTAGAAAGGGACGACCGAGGAGGATTTCAGAACCAATGTTGCTACGATCATTTTCCATATCAATCACATAAAAATCAGCAGGAAAAATTAAGTCTTCTACCTCTACTAGAACATTTTCTATGAGTCCTTCAAGATAAATAATTGATTTGTCGGCTAGTTGAAGTGTAACTCTCGTCTCATTCAAAGGCTTGGTGGAAATTAAATTATAGACGGAGAGAGGCATTACATTGATAGAGGCACCTAGATCGCACATAGCTCGCTTGATTTTAATCTCACCAATTTTACAAGGTATTGAAAACATACCTTGATCTTTATACTTCGGTGGAAGCGGTCGTTGGAAAACTGCTGAGACGTTCGCACCTAAATCCACTTTCTCAACCCCGGTAAGCTTCCTTTTAGTTGTACAAAGATCCTTCAAAAATCGGCAATACCTTGGAACTTTCCGGATAACCTCAAGGAGAGGTATATTAACTTCCACCTTCCGAAGTACGTCTAATATTTTATTTTCCTCGACTTTTTTATCCTTTTTGGCTAACCTCGATGGAAAATATGGTGGCACGTCATAGGGAGATGGCGTCGGATCGTCCATTTGTTCTTCATCATTCTCTTTCTGGGATCCTGCGTCATCAGTCTTCTTATCTTTTTATACTGCTTGGTCTGATGGAATAGGTGGCGCCACTACTGTACCACTCCGAAGAGTGATGGCACTGACGTTTTCCCTCGGGTTTACTTCAGTTTGAGACGGAAGCTTACCTTGTAATTCTATGCGACTTACGGTTTGAGCCAGTTGGCTCATCTGCTTGTCTAACTCTTGTAAGTGGGCTTCGGTGCGATTCTAAAATTTTTCCTGGGAAAGTGCTAACCTCTCGACAATCGATTCTAGTGATGTCTTCTGTGGTTGTTGTTGTGGTGGAGGTGGTCTCGATTGATAGCTTTGATTTGGTCTTGGGTTCTGAGCATAGCTGAAATTCGGATGATCCCTCCATCCTGGGTTGTATGTATTGCCGTAGGGATTATAAGCTCTTTGGGGAGGTCCCGGGAAATTCCTGACTGTATTGACTTGAGCTGTTGCGTCATTTTGAATCAGTGGACAACCTTTTGTCAGATGATCAGGCAATGCACATATTCCACATACTCGGTTTTGCCCTATCTTTCCTGAAACAAGAGAGTTTACGACTTCAGTTAGCTTATCGATTTTATTTTCTAAGGAAGATGAACTTATCTCATGAACCCTTCAAGAATGTTCATTATTTGTGCGAAATTGTTGGGAATTTGCAGTCATTGTCGATATTAAGTCCCTAGCCTTAGTAGGAGTCATATTCATCAAGGCTCCACCGCTGGCTGAATCGATCATCTTCATTTTCAAGGGGATAATCCTTCATAAAAGGATTGAAGGAGTGTTTGTTCAGCTAACCCATGTTGTGGGCAACTAGAACATAACTTCTTAAACCGCTCCAGTAGTCGTAGAGTGACTCTCCATCAAGCTGCTTGATTCCAAGTATTCTCCTTCGTAGTTCACTTACTTTTGCCGCAGGGAAAAACATGTCAAGAAAAAGACGAGTCGTGTGAGCCCATGTAGTTACAGAATTAGGAGGAAGATAAAATAACCACTCTTTAGCCGAATTGGCTAAGGAAAAAGGAAAAGCTCTAAGTTTGATTTGGTCCTCGGTTACTCCCTGTGACGTCATGCTGAAGTAGACCATGTGGAATTCCTTGAGATGTTTGTGTGGATCCTCGTTTGGCAATCTGCGGAATGTAGGGAGGAGATGAATAAGGCCAGTTTTCAACTTATATGGAGTTTCGCCTTAGGGAAAATCAATGCACATAGGTCCTTGTTCAGTGGGTGTCGCGGCTAACTCCCGAATAGTAAGTTCGGCCATCGGATTTGTATTACCTGAATTTGATTCTTCTTCTGGATTTGTTTGTTGTCTCTTTCTTTCCCGAAGTCTCTGTGCGTGGAGTCTCCTAGCTTTAGCTTCAATCTCTGGGTCTTACTCCACTAATGTGCCCGGATTGGTCCTGGTCATAAATCAAAAGCAAACAAAAAATTAGTAACTTTGGCGAAGTCCCCAGCGACGACGCCAATTTAACACCCGTCATTTTGATGTCAAAATAATTCTTTATTCTCAATCAATAAATAAAAGGAAATACGTAGCAAGTAGAAGTAAGGGTCGATTCTACAGGGACTTAGAAAATTATAAATTATGTCTGATTTATTTATGCCATGCGTGAAACAGTCAACAGTAAAATTGGGGGGGAATTTTGGTAAAAAGATATTTTAAATAATAAATAAGGCGATTTGAAGTAAAAATAATAAAAGATTTAAAGTCGAAACAGATTTGGTAAAACAACCTCAAGCCTTGCTTTGACTCAATTTCCTTTATATCATCGAATTAGATTTTCCCTTCGGGATTCACGTCGGTTACTTTGTCTACAAGGGCTATCCCTGTGACTCTATCTTGTATACCGAATACCCAAGGTAATCTTTGATTCCGACTTCAGGAATTGATTCTATCAACATCTATTGTCGTAGATCAATTACTGTTTAAGTTCGTGGCGTCCGACTCGGATTGTTGCTTCTATAACCGTCAATTCCGATCTCAATTCCCTCTTGGCGAAACTATCTCGCCAAGTGTGTTCCCAGAAAGTCGAAATGCTTTCTATAAGCCGAATCTTCCTCACACACAGACCAAAGTCAATATTTGATTTTGAAAACTGTTTTGATTTTGAAAAATAAGTGTAGAGATTGAGAGAGATATTCCGAAGATATTAAGGGACCGTTTCAATTCTCTCGTTGGAATTGAATCATCACGACAACTCTCAACTTTTGAAAAGTTTAGCCAAGCATGACAAAAGTTATACTTAGCATTTTGAAAACAAAGCTTGAAAATAAAAGAAAAAGGGAAAAACTTGAAAAGTAAAAAGATAAAACTTTAATAAAATTAGAGAGAAAAGAAGAATGTAATTTTGAGTGATGAGTTTAGGCTTATCCCAAGTGGGTATTTATAGCTTCTCAAAGCCTAAGAGATAAACAAAAAAACAAATAAAATAATCCTAAAAGATAATTGTTTTAAATTTAAATTCAAACTTAAACTAGTCTCCTAATGCAACTCTACTCGTCAATCTTCCAGAAGGCGTGCGGATGAAGTCTTCTAGAAACCGCCGCTGATTGAACCTTCTAGAAACTACCACGTCAGACCGTGTCGTGCCCAGAGTCGTGTCCATGTCTCTAGCCGTGACCAAATAATAAAAAATGCAAAATTCACATGTTTTATCACTAATTTTGGAAAGTAAGGACCTGCACGAAAATAGGCATAAACACAACTAAATCAGTAGTAATAACTCCACAAAATCAAAGAAATAACGAGCAAAGATTAACGATTCTGAACACTAAGATTCCTGTTGTCGTCGGGTACAATTAGAAAATGACTTTTCTGTTTGAAAAAAAGTCACCGATCCCGATGAGATCGAAAACTTTGCCAAGCCCTTCGCTCTTGCCACTGCCAGTCTCATATCGGTGCCCATTGATCTTCCAGGCACGACTTTCAATCGCGCAGTGAAAGCCGGGAGGCAAATACGGCAACAGCTATTGGCCCTCATTACCAAGAAGAAAAACGAGATATTAGAGAAACAACAAACAGTGGCATCGGACTTGGTTGATTGCATGCTGATGGATGGAATGACGGAGGTTGAGATCGGCAACAAGATCGTGGGGTTATTTATAGCCAGCCATGACACAAGAAGCACTGCAATCACCTTCATTTTTAGCTATCTCTCGGATCATCCTGAGGTTTATAACAGGTCCTTGAAGGTAAGTACTTTTTGATTTGGATTTTAATTTCAATATTAATTTTTTGGTGGGGAATTGAATGAAGAAGTGGTGCAGAGCAAATGGAGGTGTTGAGAATCAAAGAGGGAGGGTCATTGAGATGGGAAGATATACAGAAGATGAAGTATACGTGGTGCGTGGCATGCGAAGTAATGAGGTTGGCTCCACCTGCTAATGGTTCTTTTAGAGAGGACATTACCGACTTTACTTACGCTGGTTATACTATTCCAAAGGGATGGAAGGTAAGTAGGTTACATATTTCTCATAGATACAAGAGAATAGATATAATTCATTATCGTTGTTGTTGATGTGTAATCGGTTCAGGCGTTTTGGACGGTGCATTCAACAAATAAGAACCCCAAGTACTTCCCGGATCCTGAGAGATTCGATCCATCAAGATTCGAAGGAAATGGTCCATACAAGTTTGTGCCATTCGGAGGAGGTCCTCGAATGTGTCCAGGAAAAGAGTATGCTCGACTCGAAATCCTGACATTCATACACAACCTCATCACCAGTTTCAAATGGGTCAAGATCAACCCCAATGAGAAGATTTCCTACATCACTTCTCCTATTCCCGAGGAGGGCCTCCTCATCAGCATACAACCAACGCCAAATTAAGTGTTCGATTGATCTCCACAAATGCCTAGGGCTACTTTTATTATTAATTGTTCTTCCCTTCCTTATTTTAGTTTAACTAGGATTGTGGAGTTTAAAAATCCCAGTGTAGTTGATGTCTTTTAAAGTTCTATATTATAAATCTTTGCTGTTTTGTGAAACGATGTAATAATAAATTCCTAAAATGAAGTAAAAGAGTAATAGCTTTCTGTTGATTGATTCGTCTATATCCTTAACTTCGGGTAAAGAAATTCAAACCTAAGTTAAAAAGTTGGTGAACATAACTACAACACGAAAAAAGCGAAATGGGCAACGAACTTGGTTACGATTTCAAGAAACTCAAAAGCTAACTACTAGGGCACAATGCAGAGGGCTTAATGAGGTATATAAGCCACTCAAGAACAGGAGGTGGGCAAATTAGAACTTTTGAGAACTTTGATAACCGAAAGAAACAGAATGCATTTTCCCTCTCTTCCCCTAAGAATTTTCGGTATAAGCTAACGTGTATGAACTTTTTTTATATTATTGTACCTGGGTCAAAAATTCAATTATTCAGTCATCCTAAACCATGACTGGACCCTTGTATAATTCTCCCTTGCAAAGATGAGAAGGAATAAAATTGAAGGCTATAAATGAAACAAAGTAAAGATAAGAGACAAAATATGACCCATGGTACATCCTTAACTTTCCTATGTCATGAAGCATCTGAAAATAAGCTCTTGACATCAACAATCAGTAGAGAAATATGGTGCAAACTACAAACAATAATCATGTAAAATTCAAGACCAAGACAGGAGTTGTTTCCATTTTCCGCTTCAAATTGTTTATACTCATGATAGAATTACAGAATAAAAGATAAAGTGGATTCGTAATGAACTTTTGGTGCATCAAGTTAATTGTTTACCCACCAACATATAATCTTAGTATTACAAATGCAGAAGACACTCCCAGGGAAACCGGAAAAGACTAAACAGCATCGGCTTATGAAATTCAGAATTTAAACCTGTAAACTAGAGGAACTTCAAATACATCAACTCACTCCTCTTGATCCTGGAAATAGAAAGAGACTATGTTAACTTCCTATAGAAATTCTTGAAGTATATAATAAGTAGAATAACATTGAAATAAACTAAATTTTAGAAGCATACTTGATATGCTGCTTTTTTAGATAATTAAAACTAAACCGACGGTAACTAAAAGTGTCAGAAAAATTTGCAGCATCATCTACTTTAGACAAGAGAAATTGACAAGCATTCTTGCTATGCTGTTTTTCATCAGTATCAAAGTTCCACTTAATACAAATATTTCTTTTCTTTCCTTTCCATTTAAAAAAATCTAGTTATTGTTATGAGAAATTATCTTAAGAAAAAAGTTCACTCATAGTAACCAATTTTTTGATTCAGATCGATGACTCATATATGGCTCTAATAGAGTTGTTGGTTGGTTGAATGTTGAAGTTGATGATCACAAAATTGGATATCGGGCATTTACAACCTAACCCAGATTGGCTCCACTGGTGCTAATACATATACTCATTTGATACCTTGAGATAAGTGCTAATAGGTTGAAGAAAACTCTAATATTTATATAGACAAAGGATTACCACTAAACAATTAAAACATGAATGTGCAACCCAGAAAAGGAAGAGTCAACAAGATTAAACTCGTAGTTCAATAACGTATTAGGCCAACCTTGGGTGCAGGAGCATCGTCAAGCTTAGGAGGAGTCAACTTTGGAGAATATCCACCAAAAATACTGGAACAATCTGTGTATGCAGATCCAATTCCAACCCCGGCACCAAAAGCTACAGATGCCCATCTAGTCACTGGACTCCCTGGCATGACAAATCAAAGTTATTAATTCAAGGAAGGATTGGGGAAGACAAGAAAAGGAGAAAGCACAAAAATGGAAAGGCACAGTAGCGACAATGCTTGGACATACAACTACTACAAGGAAACTCATGCAAACTGAGTGTACTCTGTCTGCAACCTAGATGAACCTATAGTAAAAGGTTAAATGTATAATCACTTTAACTGTTAAGGCTTTGCTTGGAAGAAATGATAAAAAGTTTTAGCTCGACGATTGAAGTTGGCTACGAGGCATAAAACTAAAATCCATTCCTTTTCCCTTTTCCCTCCCTGCAAAGCAAAGAAGTAATCAAGTTCTTAATCAATTCTAGGCAATCTACAGCAACGACCAAAAGGAACTAGTTATGGTATTGGAATATAAGGCAAATCAAAACCAACACACGAGATGCAAGGTTGCTCAAGCATCTTAGGCTATGAGATTCATTCAATACCATATGGTCTCTCAAGCTTTTCTCCTTAACAAAGCCACTTGGTCTGAACCGTTGCCAACTTAAATGGATACTAAAGAATACAGCACCAGATTTAAATAGCAACCACAACGCAATATTAAATCTGCTATTTTTCAGTTACGTCTCTCTTTGCTGTCAATATTCGCACATGATATTTGTTGCAGCTGACTCATTACGTTCTCAAGCACAATAGAAAACGATGCATCCAAAACATGTCCGCTGACTGCAATTTAAATCTTACATATTTCAAGTACATGTATATGCATAATATTTGCATCAAAATCTATGACTGTGGAGCATGCGCGTGTAAAATTTGAAAAGCGAATGCTACCAAGTGCCAAACAGAATTGAAAAATAAATACTTTGAATATAATGAAACAATAACAAGAAACATGGGAAAATGGTGGCAAGCAGAAAATCAGAAAGCAAAATTTCTAGAACCAATTAGGCCAATCTGCAATCCATGATTTTTAATCATCTAGCTTAATAAAACTAAATTGTAGTCATTAAGTGCGATGCAATTGGGGAAATCGAAAACAATATCTTAAGAGGAGAAAAAAGAACAAAATTAGGGAAAGAGAGACGAACTGAAGAAAATGAGGCCACCGAAAGCGCCGGCCAACGAAGAGTAAACGAAGCGGCGGAGAGAGAGATCGATGCATTCGTCCCATTTAGCGTTCATGTCATACTTGGACGCCAACGACTCCTTGTTCTCTTCCATTTCAAAACTTTCTTTGTTTATTCGGATTGTTGCTCGGATTTACCTTTCTTTTGCTTCGCCTTTTGTTGTTTAGATCTGCCGCGATGGTTCCACGATCGTCTGAATCTGATTGATGTGTTTCTTACCATGGAAATGTGATTTTCTGACTTGCCGTACGCATCGTATTTACCTAATTATCCTTATGCTCCTAATCAAATTAAAATTCTATTTTCCTGATTCTATTAGTTAGATTATGTTTTCAGGTCTCTACTTTTTGCAATTTGTAATTTTGTTATCTGGTTTATTTTTAAGAATTTAATTTCTATATATTAAATTAAAAATTAAAATTTATATAGTCATAATATTATTATTTTTTTATTTGATATTTTTATCAATTATATAATAAATAATTAATTTATTTTAAATAATTTTGATTCACCGATGAAGTAGTAATATCTTTTTTGATTTTATTTAAGAATATTACAAAATAATTATGATATAGAGATAAAGAAACCGAGTGGAAAATCAAATAAAAAATATCAAATCAATATTATCATTAATTTACGTTGATTAAAATAGGAAAAACTTAAAATTAATAAAAATTAAAATTTGATCATATTTGATGACTAATTTATCAAAATATAAAAGAGTGCAGGGATTTAAAGACAATTTTATTTTTATGTGAAACTTTCATCTCTGAAACATTCAAAAGACTCAACCCAAATAGGGCAGCTCCCAAACCGAACACAAAATGAAAGAAGGGAAAAGGCCCAACCCCCGGTCCAACCAAATCGAAACCTAAGCCTAAGGTACCTCAAGTCGCAGAATAAACGCCAGGCGCTAGCAGGGAGTAAACAAGCCAAGTTGAGTTTAATTTGATTTAAAAAATTCATGAATTTAATTTGAATTAAAAAAAATCATGAAATTAAGATTGTCAAATTTGAATTAAACTCAAAATCAGAAAATTGAAGCTTAATTAGAGCTAAAAAAAACTTGAATTTAAAACATTCAAAGACTCAGCTCGGTTGAAGCTCGAAATCGAACTCAAATATGAACATTAAATACATAATAACATTATACTTATTTTTTATTAAAAAATAGCATATAATATTAATATCATTAATAATGTGATTTTAAAAAAAGTAATATATTATTTTTATATCACTCATAATTTTTTTAATCTTATGTTAAATTATTATAATTTGTTAAGAGTTTAACTCAAATGGAGATTAACCGAGCTTTTATGGCATTGAACTTAAATACCTTGCCATCCAACGGTCAAACAATTAAGTCACAATGCAATTGCAAGTAGGGGTGTAAATAAGACGAGACAGATCATGAGCTATTCGAGATCGACTCGATCAAGGTTCGATAAATACTCGGATCGAATGGGTTCGACTCGAGCTCGAGCTCGACTCGAGTTCTTAACGAGTCAAATCGAGCTATTTGATATTCGACTCGAAAAGCTTGTGAGTAGCTCCAAAATATAATATATTATGATTTTATTTTTTAAAAATAAATTATTAATAATATTAACATTTATGTATTGATTTTTTTTAAAATACAATAAGATTTTTATGTATTTAAGGTTCATGTTCGAGTTTGAGTTTGAGGCTTCAATCGAGTTAAGTTTATTTTTTTTTTCATTTTGAGCCTTTTTGAGCTACTCACGAGCTTTAGTTCAGGATTTCGAGTTCGAGTCGAGTTTGAAAATTTTAAGCTCGCGAGTTTTCGAGTCAAGTTGAGCTCCATTTCAGAGTTTTCGAGTCGAGTCGAGTTCAGCAATACTCGAACTCGACTCGGCTCGTTTACACCCCTAATTGCAAGGACGGTCTCAACCATCATTTGGATACCACTCTACTAACCAAAGCTTCTCGCCCGATTTTTCTCGCAAAATTCCCCAACCCACTCCCTATATAAACCCCATTCCCATTCCCCAACTCAAAAAATCACACGTAAATTTTATTTTCTTTCAATTTATTCTATATATATAAACAAGGTATAATTATTTAGTTTTTAGTAAATTTTTATTATTTTATTATTTATTTTATATTTATTATAAACTAATTTAATTAATGTTTTTAATTATAGGTAAAAATTGGAAGATGAGTTGTTGTGATTGGATGCTGAACATATTTCGAGTCATTTTGCAGATACGGTAAGAATACAAAACTATATTATTTTTAAATTTACGAATATTATGGAATAAATTATATATGATTAAATTGTTAGAATTTATTTAAAGAAAATAGAAATAGAAGTTCAAATTTTAATGCTCATAATTTATTTATTAGGAAAATGATCATATATCAGAAGTTTTTATTTGCAATCAAAAGATGACAACACTGATACGTATATTGCCCTATTTGTCTATGGTTGGATTCGGTTACATAGAAAAAATTAAAGGAGGTTGTAAACTTGAACCTGCCCTGATTTCTGCACTCATTGAGAGATGGAGGCAAGAGACACACATGTTCCATCTACCATGTGGTGAGTGCACGATTACACTGTAGGATGTTTCAATGCAACTCGGGCTACCGGTAGATGGAACAACCATATGTGGTGTGATAGATGATGATTAGGGGGTCTATGCATAGAGTATCTTGGGAAGACGCTGCCCAGTTTCAACGGTGGTTAAATAAAATTACCGTGGATGAAAAGTGAATTTAAAAAGTTGCCCAAAAATTGTTCGGAGGACAACACAAAAGCATTTTTATTGGGTATATATTATACAACTCATTGGAGGGATATTGACGCCCAACAAATCTCGAAATCAGGTGCATTGTATGTACTTGCGACATCTGATTGATTTTGAAGAAGACGACACATTGAGCTGGGGGTTGTGGTGTTGGCATTTTTATTTAGAGAAATGTGTCAGTTTACAAAATATAGCATGATTGTTATTGGTGGGTGTCTCATGCTTCTCCAATCGTGGGCATGTATCGCATGCCTTTTTTGTGCATGATTGTGAATGACCCTTATGCATTTCCATTACTGTCAATATATCAAGACTAAATTTATTTTTAAATAATATTTTATATATTAATATAGATATATATATATATATATATATATATATATTAATTTGGTGATCAAATAAAAGGAAAAATCATCTTGATATCCCAAAAAAATTAGAAGATATCTGATTATTGATTGACCAGAAAACTAGTGGAGATGTACGTTTTTTATTATCAATTTTGATTTAATTGTATTGATATAATTTAAATCTCATTTTAATTTTGATAAGAAATATATATTTTTGTTTTAGTTCAAATGGTTACTGTATTTGGATGATGAATTGAGGGTTTGTATCTCACCTAACTTGAGTGGGCTATTGGATGTATGGATGGCGGTTGTGCCCCTTATTTGTTATGTTGTTGTTAAGTGGCATCTGATTTATCGTGTGCTTCATCAATTTAGTTTTACACAATACATTCCCGAAACACTAAGAAGCATGGAAAAAATGCATAACGTTGATAGGCAGAGCAAGAAAGAGGTTAATTGGTTGGTGAAACATAGAGACTGGTTGGTTATATGGGAGATTTGGCATCAACGCTTGCCCCATCGACAATATATATTAGAAATTGGTTGTATGGTTTCATCTGGCTATATAGAATGATTTAACGTAAATGGGAAGCCATTCTTACTTTTGGAGGAAACACGAGGGTGCCAATTCATCGTAGGCAACCAAGACATCCGACATCGTAACATCATCGTCCCCCACTACTAGAAGAAGAGCTGACGCTTTTGGGTTGTATGTATTTAAGCCACCAGACCTTCACACTAACCGCAGTGAGACCGGTATACATCACTATCTCTCCATCTTATATGGAGACACCGTATCAGTTTCAAACACCCTCGTTATCGGTTCATATGCCATATCCACCAGTTGAGATTCCAAATTCTTCGTTCATATGCCACAATCGTATGGCTACGCACAGAGGCCGTAGAGTTTTATGACACCCCCTAGCGGGTAGTTTTTTCATCTGTGCTTGCGGATCCGACATTCAGTTCCTATGCGAGTTAACTTGCGGGTGGTCCTTTACCAAAAACACTACACCCACATGTTTGATTTTTCACATTTTTCATGGTTCTCAAGAGTGGTGGGATAATCAATCAAACACCTCCAAGATACTTATTCTACTGAGGTGATACATCGACATTCACCCCTTACCAAGATAATGTTATTGAGACTGATGATGACGATAAAGACAACGAGGATGATGATGATGATAAGAAGGAAAGTGAAGAGAAGTAGCAGTAGATAAGAAAAATCCTTTTCGAACTAGACGACCAGCATCTTGGGAAACACATTATAGGAGACATTGATAAATATAATAAAATTGTAATGTTTTTATTAATTATTTCTTTATTATGTATTTGAATCTTATTTTATTTTTTTATGTATTTTGTATAAAGTTGTTATGTTTCTTTTTATGTATTTATTATTTATAATTTCTTTTTATGTTTTTGTCGCTTATTTGATTTTTCCATCTTGTTATGTTTCTTTATTCATTATTTTGTATTTATATAAAATATGTTTTTGAATGATGTTTAATGTTTTTTTTATGAAAAAAGACAAAGAAAATACAGTAAATTGGGTAAGCTCGTTTTATAGGACGCGCTTTGTAAGGGTTATATATATGTGTGAGGTGAAAGCTAATTTTAATATATCCAGAAAAAAGCTTGAGTTGTTTACCTAGGATGACTACTATTCAGGCAATTGTTTTTTATTTCAAAATGTTAAGTATGTCTATCAACAACGACAAAAATCACTTAAGGAGTTGAAGCGTAAAATAGTAAGAAACGTTAAACTCGAGAGGAAAAGAAGAATTTCTTTGTTACATTGTAGGTTGCATGTTTCATTTAAAAGGTTTCTTCTAAGCGATGATGTCGACCTTTATGGAATGACTGAGACATACTTCTCTTTTTATGTATCTCATGTGGATTTGTTTGTAGAGTTTGATCATGTTGAGGATGATGCTTCGAGTTTGACTACCAACACATAAAATTTAATGAGTTGATGAACACAGAGATAAATGATGAAGACCCTGAAGCATGGTTCAAACACAATTGGACATCATAACAACATTAAAAAATATATGTTTTAGGACGTGCTTGTATGCTTATATTTATTGTTTTAGGTGTATTACTATGCTTTTATTTACTGTTTAAGGTGTGTGCCAGATGTGTTGTATTTCTAACTCATTGGTTTGGTATTCTTAATGTCATGATTAATAGTTTGTTGTTTAATGTAATGTTCATGGTTTGTTGTTTTTATAGTCCTACTAAGAACAAAATTAATTACAATATTGCTTTCACGATTCTAGAAACCATAAAAACAACCTCTAAATGTGTCATCACATGCACAATATGTTTGTGGAGTCTTGCTTTATGACACCCATAGTAGAGACTTCCTTCAAGATATGACAACCAACTTCAACATTGACACAATATTTGAAAAAACACTCCACTATACCTTTCCTAAGCAATGCATCTGGATTTCTGGAAACATAACCCTTTCATACGAGCAGTCATTCACAAAGATCCAAAGGTTTCAAGGCATACTGATGAAGTTGAACATTTGGAAATATGATTCTGTAATTGGATGTCAAGCAAAAGTCCCAATGAGTTAAACGAATGTGGAGAAAGTCCTCAATTGAATTGGAAGCAACACAACGTAAAATATCAACTAATATATCATTTGGGAGATAAGATAATGAACATTTAGCTGCCATTGAAAACGATTGAAAAGTCTATGAAAATGATATATAATATACTAATGAAACACGGAAGGTAAAGTACTTAGGACCACTTGCTTAATCTTTCATATATATAGTGTCTAACGCTGGATAATATACAATCTCGAGAAAAATAAATGCACATTTCAATCGAAGCATTCCTTCCTGCCAACAGATAAAACTTCAATTCACTGAGATTCTAAGACAAAATCTACCGATAAGGAAATGTGCATTCCAGGGGATGCGTTTTTCCATTATTTTTCAGAGAATCTCTGGATTATAATAGTAATCCATCCCATCCGAAATGAAAGGCGTGTTCCAGGGGAAGCATTTTTCCATTATTATTCAGAGAATCATTGGATTATAATAGTAATCCATCTCGTCCGAAATAAAAGGCGCGTTTCAGGATAAGAGTTTTCCATTATTATTTAGAAAATCTCTGTCATGTCAGAGTGTTCCATCCCATTCGAAGTGAAAGGCGTATTTCAAGGAAAGTGTTTTCCATTATTATTTAGAGAATCTCTATCATGTCAGAGTGTTTCATCCCATCCAAAATGAAAGGCGTGTTTCGGGGAAAGAGTTTTCCATTATTATTCAGATAATTTCTATCATGTCATAGTATTCCATCCCATCCAAAATGAAAGGCGTGTTTCGGGGAAAGAGTTTTCCATTATTTTCAGATAATTTCTATCATGTCATAGTATTCCATCCCATTTGAAATGAAAGGCGTATTTCGGGGAAAACTTTTTCCTTTATTATTCAAAGAATATTTTCCATGCCAGAGTGTTTCATCCCATCCGAAATGAAAAGTGTGTTTTCCATTATTATTCAGAGAATCTATGCCACTTCACATAATTGACATGAATTGTTCCCCGACCCTAAACATATTAAATTCTTAAATTCAAAAACTCAGTAACTCTAACTATTAAACTCTCAAACGTTCAAAACTTCAAACTTTGAAATGCTCAAACTATGAAAATGGCTCTTATTTCAGCTGTTGTTTACTAAGATGGAGAAATCAGGGAAGATCAATACGGGGTTATTTTCTGATCAAATCATTATATTCTCCTATCCTCCAGGAGAAACATTACTCTTTATGATTTAATCACAAAAGTCTCAAGGAAGGCTCGTGTTGGAAACAGTAGAAGACTGGCTACACTTTAGTACATTTTTTACTAATATTTTTCTGTTAACATATACATCGTTCAATCTCTCAAACGAGATATTTTGGAGGACCAAGATATTTTCTGGGAATTGAGGTTTCTAAGTCTTAGGAAGGTTTTCTGTTGAGTCAAAAAAGTACACTTTGGAGCTTATTAAAGATATGGGTTTATGTACTGCAAAGATGGTTTTGTCACCATTAGAATAAAACTTAAGGTTGACTAAAACAGAGTATGATGAAGTTACTCGGCAACATCAAGATGATCGATTGTTGGAACACAAAATAGTTTATCAAATACTCATTGGTAGACTCATTTACTTAACTCATACACGGCCTGATGTTACATATCGTTGAGTTAATCGATCTACGAATCGGCCAAGAGGGGGTGAATTGGCAATTAAAAAATTGGTGGAAGCTTTTGCAAAAAATTGAAAGTAATTGCACAACGATTTAGAGTGGTTCAACTTTCTCAACCAAAGCCCATGTCCACTACCTTAGCTATCCACACTAAGGATTTTCCAACAAACTCACTAATTTGTTCTTTCTTTTGAGGCCAAAGAGATAACCTTACAACTCCCTCAAGAATATACCCCAATTCTTGAGAACACTCTTTCTCAAAGAGAAGATTACAAATTCACAAACATAATAAAAAACCTCACAAGGAAAATGTGTTTGCACAATTCTATAACAAAGAAAGAACACTCAAGAATAATACAATTGAGCACAATAAGTGTTCTTGAAAGCAAAAATGAATATTGAATGAAATAGACTTGAAAATGCTCAAACTTGAGGTTTGATGCTTTTTCTTTGATTCTCTCTTGATTCTTGTTGATTGTTGTTTCTTGTTTTTGATCAATGGCTTCTAAGCTTGTTTAAATACTCCTTCAATTGATTCTGAACGTTGGGGATGGTTAGTGGAGTCAATGGAGCCATTTAAGTGTGGAAACAATTAATAAAACTGCTTGGAGCATGGGGGAATCGGTACCCCCTCATAGGGAATCGGTTCCCTCAGTGTAAAATCCAAATATTTCGACCGTTACACAGGGGGAATCTGTTCCCTCTGAGTAATCTGTTATTTCTCGGAGTCAAACCATTCAAGGGGGAATCGGTACCCCCTTGGTGGGGAATCGGTTCCCTCTGGGCAATCTGCCCATTTTGGTTTGAGAAATGTTAAGAAATAATTTTTGACTCGATTAAGGCTCGAAATACTTTGTAAATTTGCTTAAAAGATTAAAACATATTTTTTACACTTTAGTAAGGATTAAAATGAACTTTGAAATACTTGGAGTAATATTTTGATATTCGAATATATTGATCGAATATATATTTTTGAAAATGATTAGAAAATCTTGAAATCCAATAATATTTAATTTATTATATCGAAACATCAAAATGTTTTCAACAATCTCCCCCTTTTTGATATAACAAAACATTTTAGTAATTTTAAGATTTTCTAATTGAAAAATTGAAAATAAATTTTGAAATCAAGTTTTGAATTTTCCCCCTTACTTTAACACTTCTCCCCCTTTTTGTTAAATCAAAAAGACTCTAAAACGTTTTTAAACAAGATTTTAAAAAACTTTAGCCAATTGAATTAGAAAAATTAAAGCTCTAAGCTCCTAAGAACACAATTAAAAGAGATATTAGCCATTAGTTTCATAATCAATATTCATAAACGAATATGAAATGGTAAAATTGGTCATATAACTATCATGATGTAAATGATGCACAAAATAAAAATTTAAGCAAATCCACATATATAGATAAGTTCAAATCATCCATAAAAACATCAAACAAATTCAAACATCCAACAACCTAAGTAAAACAATCCAAAAGCATTCAAAATGTTGAAAACAATAAGTTTAAAGTTTTTATCCAATAAAGCTAAGTAAGAAAACAGGGCCTAATCGTCCATCGGTGGATTAGGAGGAGATAAATGTGTCCAAATGTTGGCCATATCACGTGAAAGTGCGTCGACCCACTCATCTAAAGAGTCGAAACGACGATTCATCATTTCGTTGTTAGCAGACATATGTGATTCGATGATGCAAACCTCATATCAAGATTCTCCATAAATGATCGAAGTATGGAGGCACTTGATCTTCTTGTTGTACTTGTTCCTCGTGCTGCTCCGACTCATCGTCGGCTTCGTCAGCTTCCGGAGGTTGCTCACCAATACAAACCCATATACCAGTTTCTTCATTTATCTTCCATCCCGATTTTTTTAATGAAAAGAGATTGATTTAATTTTTGAGTGGAAAAGATGCATCAAGGCCAACCTTAAGCTCGGCTTTAGAAAACAGATTACTCAAAATACAACCGTAAACTAGAGATGAACAGAGTTTCGTATTAAAAAATAGGTTTACGGTTTTAACAATTTCGGCAAAGATAATCTGAGGTAGGTTTATTTTAAGATTATTTTGGATACAATGTAGCAAAAAGAGATCCAAGGCTCGAAGAGTGGAGTATCTGCCTCCGGATGGTCGAAACCACCAAAGATCATTAAATGAAGGAAACGATCATGGAGATCAAAAACACTCACACTATCCCTTCTTTTATAAATAGAACCTACCATTTTTTTTTCATTTTCTAAGTTGTCATTATCTAATCCTAATGCGTTGGCTACGTATTCCGGGTCAATGTAAAAGAATTTTCCTAGAAGATAGGATCGTATTCCTATGGTTACGGTTTTATCCCGGTTTTGAACGCAAACGACATTAGAATAGAAGATTTGAACGAGTTGATGATAAACTATTGGCTCAAGTTCGAAGAGTTTATCAAATTTCCACTCTTGTAGGGTAGGAAGATGTCGAAAATTGATGTCTAACATGCTTGAAGAGATGGGATTCGTTCTTCCCGGATTTTGTAAGACTCAAAGTATTGAGAATACCTAAAGAAAAGATTTTGTCTACGATCGGGTTCATTGAAACACAAATTATGAATGATCATATTTGGATCATCGGGATTAGGATTAGGAATTTATTGGAGAGGAGGAGGATTGGAGTGAGTTAGGAGGTTGGTTTGATCGACTAGAGGAAGGTCTAGAACGTTTGTGAGACATGTTGTAAGATAATCATAATGGAAAGAGTAACCTACAATTTTAAACACATGTATGCAACAAATATAATCTCAAAACTCAAATGAGTCCTCAATATTTCAAGGTTTTCTAAAACAATCCTAATGGGCAAAGTTTTGAAAAAACTATTGAAAAATAAAGTTTGAAAGTCTTAATACGTATAGTTTTCATGAAAGACAACATAACTGAATCAAAAACATCATTAATTTTCGAAAATAAATTTTTTTTATTTTATTTCGAAATTCTCAGAAAACTTTAAAAAAATGTTCGTTTTTGATGAAATTTGTTGTAAAATCTACTTTCTAAACACTAAACAATCAATGCCCGATATAACGTTCAACCTAGAACTAATTAAAACTATTCCTAAAATCAAAAATTGATAAAATAGAAGTTTAAGAAAAATACCTTGAATATTTTCGGATTTGAGTGAGATTTGATGAAGTTTGCACGATTTTAATGATTCTAGTAGGTTTAGGAGATGAAATATGAAGTGATTTCGACTAGAAATCGATGTTTTGAAGCAAAGTAGAGAGTTAGGGAGATGGAGAGAGTGAACGGTGGTAAAGAGAGAGACACGGGGTTTTGAGAGAAAGAGTAATATTTGGGGCGTTTATTAACAGACCCCATAGGGGGTATCACCTCCAGGGGGAATCAGTTCACTTCAAAGGGGGAATCGGTTCCCCTTCAAGGGGGTATCGATTCCTCCTGCACCAAAATGCTAAAAATCTGATTTTAAACACTAAAATGCTAAATTAATCTGTTCTAGTGGTATTGGCAACTCATATATTGAAAATTAATCATGTTCAATCAATCAATTTTATCCTTAAACAACATTTGAACATATAATTAATTCTCACCAAAGATCATAAACTCCCCCTAACTATTAGCATGGAATGCATTCAAAAATGTTATTTTATAAGCATTTTCAAATCGAATTAAAAAGTGCTAAAATTATTTTAAACACTAAGTGAAGATAGGTCAGTTAAACCTAATTCTCTCCTAAGTGTCTAAAATATTTCTTTGTCTAAAGGTTTTGTAAAGATATCCGCTAATAGATGCAAAGTATCAACAAATTCTAGAACTACATCTTCCTTAGCAACATGGTCTCTAATGAAGTGATGTCTAATTTCAATATGCTTAGTTCTAGAGTGTGATGGAATTTTTAGTGAGACAAATATCACTAGTATTGTCACACTTGATAGGAATGGTACCTACTTCAATTCCATAATCAAAAATTTGTTGTTTCATCCATAAAATTTGTGCACAACAACTACCGACTGAAATTTATTCCGCTTCAGTGGTAGATAATGCAACACAATTTTGTTTCGTTGAAAACCAATAAATCAACATATTTCCAAGTAATTGGAAAGTACCGGAGGTTATTTTCCTATCTAATTTGCATCCTCCATAATCCGCATCAGAGAAGGCATGCAAGCTAAAGCTAGAGTCTCTAGGATACTAAATTGCTAAAATAGGAGTGTCCTTAAGGTATCTAAAGATTCTCTTAACAGATAGTAAATGTGATTCCTTAGGACATGATTGAAATCTAGCACATAAGCAAACACTAAACATAATTTATGGTCTACTTGCGGTTAAATAAAGCAAATAGCCAATCATTGACCTATATAATTTAACATCCACACATTTACCTCCTTCATCTTTATCAAGCTTTGTTGATGAGCTCATTGGAGTGTCATGAGGTTTCCCATTTTCCAGTCAAAACTTCTTGAGCATATCTTTTACGTACTTAGCTTGATTGATGAAGATGCCATCTTTTCTTTGCTTGATTTGGAGTCCCAAGAAAAATGAGAGCTCCCCTATCATGCTCATCTCGAATTCACTTTTCATTAGCTTAGAAAATTCTTGGCAAAGAACATCATTAGTAGAAATAAATATTATATCATCAACATAAATTTGAATTACTAATAAATTTTTACCTTTATGCTTTAAAAACAATGTAGTGTCAACATTCCCTTTTAAAAAACCTTTTTCAATTAAAAAGTTTGACAATCTTTCATACCAAGCTCTAAGAGCTTGTTTTAAACCATAAAGAGCTTTTGTCCATTTAAGAACATGATTTGGAAATTTTAAATCTTCAAAACCAGAAGGTTGTTCCACATACACTTCTTCTTTTATAAAACCATTTAATAATGCACTTTTAACATCTATTTGATATAATTTAAATTCATTGAAACATGCAATTGCTAATAACATTCTAATTACTTCCATCCTAGCTGCGGGAGCGTATGTTTCATCATAGTCTATGCCTTCTTCTTGAGTATACCCTTGAGCAACAAGTCTAGTCTTGTTTCTCACTATATTACCACTTTCATGAAGTTTATTTCTAAATACACATCTAGTACCTACAGTAGATTTATTACTAGGCCTTTCAACTAATGTTCATACTTTACTTCTCTCAAATTGATTTAACTCTTCTTGCATAACCATAATCCAATTTTTATCATTTAATGTTTCTTTAACATTCTTAGGCTCTATGCATGAGATAAATGCAACATAATTACAAATATTTCTAAGAGAAGATCGAATTGTTACCCCTTTGGATGGATCACCTATTATTTCACCATCCTTGACATAGTTGTATTCCCTTGGGTAAGAGACTTCCCTTTCTTCAATGGTTGGATTCTCAAGAGGATCTTGAGTTTCCTCATCTTTCGTTTCTTCTTTTGATGATGGTTTTCCAACGTCATGTCCAACGCCATTTATGTTTATAATACCTATATCATCATTCACACAAGAATCATTCCTTGGAATGGGATTATCATCGAAAACAACATGTATAGACTCTTTTACAACTAAAGTTCTTTTATTAAATACCCGATAAGCTTTAGAATTTAAAGAATAACCCAGAAAAATTCCTTCATCACTTTTAGCATCAAATTTGCCAAGATTGTCTTTACCGTTGTTTAAAACAAAACATTTATATTCAAAAAGATGAAAATAGCTAATGTTAGGCTTCTTATTTTTAAAAAGTTCATATGGAGTTTTCTTCCAAATAGGCCTAATCATTACTCGATTAATAACATAACAAGTGGTATTTGTGGCTTTCGCCCAAAAGTATTTTGGCAAATTGTTTTCACAAAACATGGTTCTAACCATTTCTTCTAAAGTTCGATTTTTCCTCTCAACAACTCCATTTTGTTGAGGGGTTCTAAGTGCTAAAAAATTATGGATAATACCATTATAATTACAAAATTTAGTAAATCCAATATTTTCAAACTCAGTTCCATGATCACTCCTAACACTAGTTATAGAGTAACCTTTTTCGTTTTGATTACTTTTGAAAACGTGATAAATTTTTCTAATGCTTCATCTTTAGTACTTAAGAATAGAACCCAAGTATATCTAGAATAGTCATCTACCAAGACAAATGCATATTGTTTTCCGCCCAAGCTAGTAGTCCTAGATGGCCCAAAAAGTTCTAAATGGATCAATTGTAATACTCTAGTAGTGGATACGTCATTAATTGATTTAAAAGAAACTCGCTTTTGTTTTCCTTTAGCACAAGCATCACAAATTTTATCATTATCAAATTTTAGTTTAGGCAACCCTCGAACTAAATCTCCTTGAATTAACCGTTACAAAACACTCATACTAGCATGTCCTAGTCTCCTATGCCATAACCAACTATCATGCTCATCCTTAGAAACTAGGCATAAATTAGTCATATCTATAGAATCTAAATGCACCATGTAAATATTTCCTATTCTATGACCAACAAGCACAATTCGATTAGATGCAATGTCAATCACTTTACAACCATTAGTATCAAACATGACATTAAATCCCTTATCGCACAATTGATTAATACTCAATAGATTATGCTTTAATCCATTCATATATAAAACATTCTTAATTTGTATGGAAGATGTATTACCTATAGTGTTTATACCTTCAATGTGACCTTTTGAGTTATCACCAAAAGTTGCTTCACCTCCATTTTTGGCGTTGAGCTCTATGAATCGATTTTTGTCTCCGGTCATGTGTCTTGAGCATCCACTATCAAGATACCATGAGTTTGAATTTTTTCCCGTGCCTTGTAGCATTGCTCTTTTTCCTACAAACATAGATTAATTTTTGATTTTTGGTAACCAAATTCATTTGGGTCCATATTCATTAATTTCCAAAATCCTAGTCCCCTTAGGTATCCATTTGTGTAGGATATCCTTATCTTTAGTAGTAATGAGTTCTTTAGGAACCCATATACTTCTAACGATTTTTCCATTTAAGGTTCGTTGAGGACCTCTATGATTATAGTTTCTAAAACTTTTTCTAACAAAGTTGATTTTTGAATTTTTTTCCTTTTTCAAAACGTTTTGATCCAACTTTATCAAAAGAAGCTTTAAGATCATCAATTTTCTTTTGATGATCATCATTGACTCTTGAAAGTAGATTATGCAAATCAATATTTTTCTTTTCAAATTCATTTAATTTGATTTGCAATTTTTTGATCTTACTTTCATGATCATTGTTGGTTTTGGAGATAAGATTATTTTCACTTTTTAATTTTGAAATATCATTTTTGTATTTTGAAAATAAAGTCTTATAATCCAAAGCCAACCCATTATAATCCTCTAATAACTTATCATAAGATAATTCATCCAAATCGAATGAGTTAGAGGTTACATTAGAATCTTCCCTGAATGCCATCAAGCACAAGTTTGCTACTTCTTGTTCCTCTTCATTGGAACCTTCTTCATCGCTCCATGTAGCCACATGAGCCTTGTGCTTATTCTTTTATTGGCTCTTTCTCTTCAATTATGGGTAATCATATTTGACATGCCCCGACTTTTTGCATTCATAGCAAATGATCGGGTCCTTCTCTTTTGGTTCATTCTTGAAGCCTTCATTCCGTTTGAATTTTCTTCCTCGGTTTGGCCTCATTAACTTTCTGAACCGTTTGGCAAACAATTCATTTCCTCGTCATCGTCATCTTCATCTGAATCACTCTCATCCTTTGTTGATTTGAGAGCAACTCCTACGTTCTTTTTCTTCTCCGTCTCCTTCTTTGGCTCGTCTCTTTTCTCGAGATCTTCCTCTTCTTTAAGAATCATTTCATGTGTGAGAAGAGAGCCAATAAGCTCATCGAGAGTCAAGGATTTTAAGTTCTCAGCTCGATGATCGTCGTCTTCTTTGATTGCCAAGATTTTGGAATAGAGTAAACTAACTTCCTTACAAGCTTGTCATTTGGAATGATTTCTCCATATGATTTGAGACTATTGACAATCGTGGATAATCTATCTGTCATAGCTTTGACATCTTCATCCGGTTTCATCCTGAAATTTTCATAGCTATGAGTTAGAAGACTAATTTTAGATTCTTTTACCTCATTTTGTGCCTTCATGAGTGACTTGTAGTTTGTCCCATATCTCCTTGGCAGTTGTACAAGATGAAACTCTACCGTATTGGATGGCTTTGGAGTTGAGCTGGAACATTCTTGTTTCTCCTTCACTCCACAATCTTGGATGAGTTGAAGGTTTGATGTATCCATCTTCTATAATATTTCATGCTCCCATGTCACTTGCTTGAATGAAATACATCATCATATTCTTCCAATAAGCATAATTAGCTCCATTGAAGAAAGGAGGCTTGTTGACGGTAATGAATCAAGACCGAAGTCGGAGTTTGAAGTGGAGACCATTGATGACTTGATTATCGATGTAACTCTTCCAGATCTACTCAAGAGGCGATTAAACCTTCAAATGAGTCAAGCTCTGATACAAATTGTTGAGTTAATCGATCTACAGAATTGGCCAAGAGGGGGGTGAATTGGCAATTAAAAATTTGGTGGAAGCTTTTGCAGAAAATTGAAAGTAATTGCACATCGATTTAGAGTGGTTCGACTTTCTCAACTAAAGTCTACGTCCACTACTTTAGCTATACACAGTAAGGATTTTCCAACAAATTCACTTATTTTTTCTTTCTTTTGAGGACAAAGAGATAACCTTTCAACTCCCTCAAGAATATACCCCAATTCTTGGGAACACTCTTTCTCAAAGAGTAATACAAATTCACAAACTTAATGAAAATCCTCACAAGGCAAATGTGTTTGCACAATTCTAAAACAAAGAAAGAACACTCAATAATAATACAATTGAGCACAATAAGTGTTCTTGAAAGAAAAAATGAATATTGAATGAAACAGGCTTGAAAATGCTCAAACTTGAGGTTTGATGCTTTCTCTTTGATTCTCTCTTGATTCTTGTTGATTGTTGTTTCTTTTTTTTTTGATCAATGGCTTCTAAGCTTGTTTAAATACTCCTTCAATTGATTCTGAACGTAGGGGATGGTTAGTGGAGTCAATGGAGCCGTTTAAGTGTGAAAACAATTAATAAAACTGCTTGGAGCGTGGGGGGAATCGCTACCCCCTCATAGGGAATCGGTTATCTCAGTGTAAAATTCAAATATTTCGATCGTTACATAGGGGGAATCGGTTCCCTACGAGTAATCTGTTATTTTTCGGAGTCAAACCATTTAGGGGGAATCGGTTCCCTCTGGGCAATCTGCCCATTTTGGTTTGAGAAATGTTAAGAAATAATTTTTGACTCGATTAAGGCTCGAAATACTTTGTAAATTTGTTTAAAAGATTAAAACATATTTTTTACACTTTAGTAAGGATTAAAATGAATTTTGAAATACTTGGAGTAATATTTTGATATTCGAATAGATTTATCGAATATATATTTTTGAAAATGATTAGAAAATCTTGAAATCCAATATTATTTAATTTTTTATATCGAAACATCAAAATGTTTTCGACACATATATTGTGACTCATTTAAGTCGGTTCATGCAGAGCCCAAAACAGTCGCACATGGATGCTGCTATAAGGGTTGTTAGATACTTGAAGCAAAAAAGGGGTTTGGGGGTTTTGTTAAGCCAGAGAGAATTTCGATTGGTTGCTTACTGTGATTCGAATTGGGCGGCGTGTCTGATGTCAATGAAGTCAATAAATGGCTTCTGTGTAAAGCTTGAAGAGTCACTAATATCCTGGAAATCGAAGAAGCATAACACGGTGGCTAGATCGTCTGCAGCATGGCAATCGTAGCAGAAGAAGTTGTTTGGTTAACAGGTTTGATAAAAGATTTGGGTGTTGAATTAATAAAATCAGTGAGGCTTTTTTGTGATAGCAAGGTAGTGTTTCAGATTACGACGAATCCAGTATATCACGAAAGGACCAAGCACATTAAGGTGGATTGCCACTTTGTGAGAGAGAAAATCAAGGAGAAGCTCTTACAGACAGAGCATGTAACATCCACAGAGCAGCTTGCAGACGTGTTTACAAAAGCGTTGGGATCTGCACAACACAACCGACTAATATCCAAGTTGGGGCTAAAAATTAGTTTTACCTCCAACTTGAGGGGCGGTATAGAAATGGTTGGTTGTCGAAGTTAGTTAGGGTTCAGTTAGGTAATTAGGTGGATAGGCTGATTATTGTTTGTATATAAAGGATTTTATACATATTGTACAGATAATTGAATACAAGAAAAAGCATTTTTAACAAAGATTAATCAATATTGCTATATTAATTACATCATTCAAGTGATGTTATTTAAGTAAATTCTGTCTAAGGCGGCCGAACAATAATGGGTTTTAGTATATACGAATTATTATAATGTTTAAATGTTTATAGATGATTTAAATTTGACAGTGATGGTCTACCTCATTTGATATATAAAGATATTATCCAAAATCGTATTGGATTGACTAAGTATTTGTGTATTAATAAAGAAAGTCAACTCCTCTTACATGAAACTGCATTCTGAACTTGAAAGGTTTAATAAATGAATAAAAAAAACATCATTAATATTTTTAACTTAAAATCATAGCCATTATTCACGTAATATCACAAATCTAATTTAAACCAACATATACAAATTGAAAATAAAATAAAAACCTGATGTATTCGTAGCTGCATTCGATAATGAATGGTTTTGTGCATTGACTTGTCTAATCTATTCATTATGTGATTTTGTAAAGATTTTGTAGGGCATTCTAATTATGATTTATGACACGTTGATGTTTGAGATACAAGAGAAATTTATATATTATGAAGTTTGTGGTCTTTACATCTATAATAAATTTATATTTTCTCATCTATAAAGATAAATAAGATCGATTAAATCATATTAAATTATTTTTTATTTGATTTAATTTTTATTTATTTTATATAACTTGTTATTCTGTTTAATAATTCAAACATAAAGATTTTAAAAACTAGGAAGAAACCTCAATTAAATTTATAAACACCTCATAATCATAGAGTCATAATATACACGGAATTTAGAACACTCTAGGCAAGGAGTAGTGGATAAGGATGATCCAGCATTTTTATTTAAGGCAAAAGATAATTTTTGCTAGTAACTCAATTTATCATTTTTTATCTTATCATATTTTTGTATTAATTTAGTCATAAAAAATGCTCAATTGCATCATTTTATACCTACCATAAACTTAAAACCTTAAATTTAAATATTAAATTATAATATGGTAAACTTTAAACCCTAAACCTTAATTAATTTAAATTTAGGATTTTAAGTTAGGGATAGGATATACAATGATACAATTGGACAACATTAAAGGTTAAATCGATGCGAAAATACGTTAAGGATAGAATAATAAATTAAGTTACTACAAAGACAAAAACAACATTAAACCTTTATTTAATATTTCCAGAAGCATCCGTGATGTTTTGAAATCATAAATATCTCGTCCATAAAATCCTGAGATATTTGGGATATCTTAGCATTTCGTCGACAAAATCCACCTTTTCCCATGGGCATTCCGTGGATCAATTCCCTTCCTAGTTGGATGATAAAACGTTGAGTAAACTACATAAATGGTCACCTAGTTATAGGATAATTCTTTATTAAGTCCCTTAATTATTAAAATATCAAAATTGTCCTTCAACTATAGAGAGTTATTTTCTTGAGTCCCTTGACTATTAAAAGTACAAAATGGTCACCTGATTACTCGTTATGTTCCAAACTTGTCTTTTTTCATTAAAAATTTGATGGTAGTTTGAGTTTTATGTTAACCTGTTGATTGAAATATGATAAAATCTGATCTCGTAATCTCAAACAACAATCATATTTCAGTCAACATATTAATACCCAACTTAGATGATTTTAACTTTTTAATGGGAAAAGATGAGTTTGGAATAAGGTTGTTCATGGACGATTAAATTGTATCGTTTAGCCTAAACAATCGGTTAACCGTTATAACGGTTATAAGATTTTTTTTCTAACCGTAATCTAACTATTAAGAAACAGTTAACCGCTAATAGTTAACCGTTATTAACGGTTCGGTTACAAAGTAACCTATGGTTAACCTATTATAATTATTTGTCAAAAATTTTCATAATTCATACTAAAAAAGTGTAGCAGTTAACACATACTTACATCGGTATAAGTGAATAAAATAAAAAATATATAGAACTTAACGCATACTTGTACCAGTGTAAGTATTTTTCTTTATTTACAAAGAAATAAAATAAAAAAATTTATTAAGTTATTTGAGTACAAATTTTATTAAATATATATACATGTATTATTAGAATTAATAGAAAATTATATTAATTTATTTGTGTAAAAATATAATAAATTAGAAATATAATTATAAATTTAAGTTATTAACGATTAACCGTTTATTAAAATCGTAACCGTAATCTTAACTGTTAACCATCATTTTTAGCTGTTCGATTAACCGAAACCGTTTACTATTAACGGTTTTTTAACACCCCTAGTTTGGAACACAATGAATAGTCGAGTAACTATTTTGTAACTTTAATAGTCAAGATACACAACAAAGCAAATTACTCTAATCGAGGGATCATTTTATAACTTTTAATAGTTAAGGACTCAATAAAATAATATCTTATAATCAAAGGACTATTTGTGTACTTTACCCTAAAATGTTTTGATAATAAACGAAAGTTTAGCGTATATTTCTTAAAACATTATTACATTCAAATCAAATGAATAAATGAAACAATTCAATCATGATTTGAGATGAGAGCAACATGTTAATTAAGGTGTGGGGCATACTCCAAATTAAAAAGCATCCCTTGGGAGTTTCATAAGCTGACAACTAGCCTTGGTTTTCTGGTTGGTTTTACGTATCGAACATTGATCTATACAAATTTAATAATACTTTAAAAAATTATGTGGTTTCAATTTGTTCATGTATGCAAGTTATATTCATGTGATGTTTATTGTATTTATCATTGTTTTTTATATGTATAAAATTGTTTATAGATGTCAAATTAATCATAGGCGGAGTAGCATAGTGATAGGTCTATCCTTAATTCGAGATAAATATTTGTCACTTTAAAATTTAATTTTTAATTAATTTTAATTATTAATTGTGTTATTTTAAAATTTTATTTGTATTCATATATATATATATATATATATAAATTTATGTTATTAATATAAATATGCTTGCTCACAAAAATATTTTTAGATTTACGACTGAAATCATAATCTTTTTATCTTCTATTATTAATATATAATTATAAATGGTCTAAAAGTAACTTACCAATATATTATTTACAAATTGTTGTTTAAACTTTTTCCCATTGAAAATAATTTATTTAAAAAAATAATGAAAAGAATTTAGAATCGATATTTACGATGCAATTAAAAAAATAGGTACAAATTTTGAGTGCACCATTAAACTATGAATTGCCCAATCAGGCTAGTTTTGGTTTACCTTTTAATTACAATTGTAGTTATTACGTATCAAGCTATATTCCAGCCCGTTTGTTTTGTCTGGTTTCACCTATTCACTTTATATATTATCTCTTGATGTATACGTTTGGACTCTGTATTATATCAAGATATATGTGTTTATTATCAAATGATCTAGTTAATCTTTGAATAAATATTATTTTATATACGTCCTAAGCTTATCCAAAAGAATTATATTATTAAGATTAAATTTATAATTTTGATGAAGTAATATGTATTTATATAACACTAACAACCAATTGTCCTAGTGAGTGAGACATTAGATCCATCAAGTAAGGTCAAAAGTTCAAATCTTGGCTTTTGCAAATGAAGTAAATTAGATTGGGAGGGTCGCATCGCCTCTGCAATACCTTATTCAGATTAATCGATTAATAAATTAGATACTAGCAGTTATAGAAAAACTATTTATATAACGATATTAGCACTCCTCTCATTTAATATTTAAATAACGTCTCTCGTATACAAAACGTTAAAAAGAATTATATACATTACATTTTATTTTACATCAAATGAAATTTAAGTTCTCAAACATAACAGTATATTAACTTGATGAATACTGGTATAAAGAATATATTATTATTACGTAAAAAAACTTCCTTTAGAAAGGGTTAGTGTACTATTTAACTTTACCTTCAATATGTATTTTGGTCCTAAGATTAGCTTGGAGCTATAATAAAAAAGTGAAAGCCATGTTGGTATCAAATCTAAGTCGAGGGTCAGATTGCATTCAACAAAATATCAGGGGTTAAATTACAGTAGGAAGACAGACAGGGACTAAACTGCACCCAACAAAAAGTGAAGAGTCAAATTATATAGCTTTTTCCAAAACCAGAGGTTAAGGACCAAATATATACATTTACCCGAGAATAACACCAAATGATGTAGGCGTGTGTTGTTGTGTTTGGCATTACATTAAAATAATAATAATGAAGTTTACAACAAATGGTGAATGAACGTAGGCAAAAAAGAAAAACACCAAGAAACATAGCCAAAACAAAAAATAAGAATAACAACAACACTACTTTTTCACATTGCACACATCTCCATCCCCATCCCTTTTCTTCAATAAATAAAAACAAATCCCCGACACCATATTTATAAAATTAAATTTTCAAACACAAAACAAAATGAAACCTTGTTATTTCCTGCCCTCGTGCACCGGTTTCCACTTTTTGACAAGTAATTTCCAAGGGAACTATTCGCCATTGAAGAAGCTTCAATCAGAATACGGTTTGGCCTTGACCTATACAGAAGTTCTTCTTCTTTGCGGTTTGGTTATCGATGTTGAGAACAATTTTCCCAGCGTCACCTGTTTTGAAGCTGCCGGAGATCACGGATTCATCGGCCGGACCTACTTTTCTCGTCTTTGATACGATCACGGTGTATCCATCTTCAGCTGTTGGCACAAATTCGGCTCCATAATTCACGTCCCATCCCACAACTCGTAGCTCCCAGACCAGAGTAGATTTCTGCTAATTCATCAACCAAATCTAGTTCATAATTGAATTGAATTCAACCCAGCTTTAGATTGTTATTTGATCCATGTTTCTTTTATCTTACCTCAGTTATAGGGAATTCAACGGTGTGTTTGGTTGCTGGTTTGATTGTATCCTCAGTTGCAGCATCAGCAACGCTAAATTCTTGTTCACCCTCCCTGCTCAATCCACCATACTGAACTGGTACTTGTTCAGGGGCAATATATCTATTACATATAATAAGTTATTTTTAATTATGTTTCTAATATGTTCAACCAATACAGAGAAAGAAATTGTTGGAGTCCACTTGCCTGAAAAGGATATCGGTTGATTTGGATGGACCTGCAAACACAAACTTGCTCTTGGTTCTCTGGGTAAGGAAAGGGCTAATCATCAGATTGAATGCCAAGTACCACCATGGAACATTGATAAACACCTTCAAAATCCAAACCCATATTCAAAATTTGTTATAATTTAACATCATGATACAAAAAGATTTATTTCTTTTTTATATATTTGAGAATTCTATTGTATGTTTACCTGTTTGGCCACGAACTCTGGATAATTATCCTGAAGCAAGTTAAGGGCATGGTTGGTAGCTTGTCTGAGTTCCCTTTTGGTGAGTCCAGGAGAATTCTTGAGATCATTAACCTGAACTATTGTATTGATACCGGTGGGACTAAAGTCAAGTTTTCTGATGCTTTTTTCCAAGAATTGAATCCTCCATCTCAAGAATTTGGATCGCTTTTCATCGTCTCCGAAAGTGTTGTGATACAATTCTTTGTTTTGGAATTCTCCGTAAGCGTTGTAACATACAGGGTGACCTTCTTTGTCAAATCCGTGCATGAAAACCACTTTCTCCAGTTCATTTCCGAGGTCTTCTTCCAGCAAACCTTCAACTCCGAATTCCTTTCGCCAGATGACAGTGTTTTTGAGCATGGTGAATGCGTCCTTCACTTTGAAATCCCTTGCCCTCAAGAATTTCAATAGGATCACGTCACTCCTTTCGTCTGCGAGGAGTGGGATTCCCCATATGGATACCTCTTCCGGTGGAGGTGGAGGAACATCGGCTTCCTTTGGCTCATCTTTCGGAACCACCTCTGGTTCCACCGAAGAAGAGGCAGTTTTTTCTGGTTTCTCAGCCGGAGGAGGAGGAGCTACTGCTACTACGGACTCCTCAATTGCTTCTACAGTCTTGGCACCATCGTCCTCGACGACTGGAGCTTTTTCAACAACCTCTGTTTGCACCACAGTCTCGGCTGGCGGCGGAGTCTTCTCTTCTTCTTCCTTGATTTCAACAGGTGCTGATGCTTCAGCTTCGACTTTTTCAGGAGCTTTCTCTTCAGTTTTTTCTTCAGTTTCAACAGCAGCAGGTTGGTCTTCCTCTTTCTTTTCCTCGGCCGGTGGTTTAGATTCTTTTTCTTTAGCCGGAGGAGGTGGAGGTGGAGCACTGAATTCGTTCTTGTTAAGAGCTTCTTGAATAAGTTGCTTAAGCTCTTCGAGAGCCTTCTTCTGTGCGTCAGGGAGTTCACCGACTATATTGGTTTCATCCTTGAAAGAAGCAGACTGAGTGACCTTGGCTTCCTTTTCTTCAACCTTAGGCTCCTCGGCTTGTTTCTCTTCAACAACGGCCTCGGTTGCAGCAGGAGGCGGCGCAGCCTCCTCTTTCTCCTTCTCCACAACCACTTCCTCGGCAGGCGCAGCAGCTGCCTCAGGCTTTAGAGTCTCCTCGGCCATGATATAAAACTAAAGCAAAGAAGAAGAAAGCAGAGATAGAGAGAATCTGAGAGAGTAGGTATTGGGTTTGAAAACTGAAGGGGAAGGTGGGGCTTAAAATGGGGGGAGTGATAAGAAGAAATGGAGGCGACGTTGGTTGGAGATGGAGAGAACCATTCTGCCAGGCCCGTTTGCCAGCTGTTATTATCCCACTTTGTATTTGGACCCCACCCTTTACATGTTTTTCTCTTTTTTCATAATTATCATTTTTCTCTTTTAGAATCGTAATTAATTGGAATCAAATCCATATTAACGGCTAATTCTAAACCCTTGTCTTTGCCATTGGTTGGATTTTTACTTGTATTTTGAAATTTGTTACCAACCCCACCTCACTATTTGTGTTATTTATTCAAATATCACAATTCAAAAATTTGTTTTTAGAAAATGTCTACTTTTATTATTATTTATAAAAATGCATCTAAATATATCATATAGACAAAAGATATGTCACATCAAATTTATTTCTTAAAAAATATTTTTAGTAAAATTTGTTTTTATTATATAATATCAATATTGATATTATCATTTATTTTTATTTAAATACTATTACAAGTATTTTTTATTTTTGATTTTGTGAATGCACATTTCCACTTATTTTTGTTTATTATTTTTTTAATTGTTGGTTTTGACATTGTCATGACTAATTAAGATAGTACTTATTTGTTATCATATTAATTTTCTCCTCTTTAGATCCTAATATTGAATTTGGATACGTGATTTACATTCGTGGATAATTTTCTCACATTGCACGATCTAATTTACGGTTTATCGGTGATCTTTCAATTACTTGATATCATTTTGTTGTTCGTTTGTCGATGCGATCAATTCTGCTTGTATCTATCTTTTATCGAGTTTATTTAGTTAGGTTTTTATCATTTTTCTTGCATGGTGCTTGTGTGATATTAAGTGACTAGTTTCTTTTGTTATAGAAAAATGTTCTTATTATGCGTTATAGCTTACAATTGTGGTCGTAAACTTCCATTATAATTTGTATACTTTTTTTATTTTTAATAAAACTAATGACTTAAATCTTGTCAAAAAGTAGAAACAAATTGTTAAAAAGATGAACAAGTAAAATGTGTCTCTCCTTTTAATCTAGGTTTTCTCTCAATAATTTTGTGCGTCTTCCACTTCCACTTTCGCTTTGATTTTTGTTTAACTATCGGGGACACCAATCTTATTGTTGATTGTCGATGATCGTTGATCATTGATCATTAGTTCTTTTGTTTATTCATACTATATCATTTGCTTCCCTTTTTCTTGAGTTTTATTTTTAATTTTGAAAAAGAATATGTCATTGTGACACACTTTTCTATGCTATTGTGGCATGATTCTTATGGTTTTTGGCATGTTTTTCGTATATCTTTGTGGTTGTTTTGATGCTCGCACAAAGACCCTCACTATATTTATTTCTTGATTGGTTTGTCGGTGGTAACGTATAAACAAATTTCCTCTTTGCTAATAGGTTGTTTGTTGATATAATCAAAATTGTGTAACAAAGCAACCTGTCACATAGTTTGATTCACTCACCACTATATCAAAATTGTGTAGTGAAGCAACATGTCACATAGTTTGATTCACTCACCACTATATCAAAAATGTGTAGTGAAGCAACATGTCACATAGTTTGATTCACTCATCACTCCTTTTATCACTTCGTAAATCGTCTTGTTCGACAGAAGTAATGAGTTTTTATGAAGGTTATTAGATCATTTTGAGGTTGATCGCCATTCTAAATGGAATGTTTAAGTTTTATTTGTATATTTAGGTTTAATATTTTTATTTTTTATATGAATTTTTTGTGTGACTATTGTCCCTATTTTTCTCTCATAAGTAATGCATTTTTAAAAATATTATATAGAGATCTAATGTATTATCATTTTTTTGAATTCATTAAGTGACCTCAATGATTAAAAGGTGTGTTGTTTTCGTGAGGTTCAGAATTTGAGCAACTATGTCTACAAAGTTTATGTTATCAATAATTAAAAAAAGATTAGAATAGATACTATTTTATAATCACTCTAAATTAATAAAAAAATGTGCTGCCATTTTCATTTTATATGTTTATAAGCTTATTTTTGTACTTATTCGTGTAAAAGTAAATAAAAAAATACCAACGATTAAATGTATCACAATCTCAAACACATTTATAATACATATAACTTGCGTGTTGTGTTGATCATATTTACGTATAGGATACTGTATTTGTTTTATTAAATTCATATTTTTAGAATTAATTATCAAATCTACGTCATGGGATTTGATTTTCTGGGTTATCCGCTTTAGCAAGTTTTGCTAAACGTCGATCTCATCTACTCATCTTCCTATTTTCATGCTCATCTTAATTTAAGCTACCCATCTTCCTAGTAAATTTTCATGATCAACTTTTGTTGAATCATATTATTGTTTTTTTAAATATATGTTTCTCTAAAATTAGTTACTTTAATTGAAATTTGTAACAATTAAATTGAAGATAAGTGAAATGATGGCTAAAATGATAATAGTGTAAATTAATAAAATTTAACGTAATTCAATCTTATCTTACTCCAACAAAACAGGTTTTTAACGGCGTTTTTTAGTCATATTAAAAATGTTTCTACATTTGCAAGAACTAATAATTCACTACAAATATAGATGTCATTAAAAGTATAAAAATATGATATCACATGTATCACAAAATCTATTATATATACTAAAACTCGATGTAGCCCAAAACATTCTTCAAACATCCCTAAAAACTCGTATTTACAACGAATATCCCAAAAGTTACATAAACTATAAAATAATTGCATCTCTTTAAAATAATATCACAATTTTAAAGGTTAAAATCTACTTTATACTTACAGGGAAAACAAGCTTGATCATAAAAAATATTAATACATAATTTTTTTACTAAAATAAATATAATCTTCAAATAATATTCAAGTATTATGATTATAATTAAAGTAAATTTAATTTTTAATTAAAATTTAAATTTAAATCGATATCTAATAAAATTGTTAACGTTCATACGATCCATTAAGAATATAAAAGTATCTGCTAAAATATATTTAAAAGTTAATATGACATGTGGCAATGTATATTTGCAATTTTTTAAAATTTTGTATTAAAAAATAAATAATGGAACTCTTACTTTATACGAAACATTATGTTATCATATTTTGGACATCATCAACCCAATGCGAAAAGCTTTGTAAAATATATTCAAACATTGGCTTAGCACACTTAATCTAAATAATATAATATTCACTCCTTTATTTATTTATTTATTTTTTTCAAATGGTATAAAATTAGCAATAAACCCATTGGCACTTTTGATGATGGGAATGCCTGTCACATAAAAACTAAGGTCTTACTATATAGGGTAAAGTATATAAATAGTCCCCCGACTATAAATATTGTTTTGTTGAGTCTAATGACGGTTAAAAGTTACAAAATGGTCATCTGATTATAAGATGTTACTTTGTCGAGTCATCCGACTATTAAAAGTTATAAAATGATAACTCGACTATTCATTATGTTCCAAACTCATCATTTTTTGTTTAAAAAATTAACGACAATCTAAATTGGATGTTAATATGTTGTCTAAGATATGATAGTCGTTTGAGATTCTATGATCAAATTTTATCATATCTCAAGTAACAGATTAACATTCAGCTCAGACTGTCGTTAATTTTCTAACAAAAAAAGGACAAATTTGGAACATAATAAATAGTCTATGACTATTTTATAACTTTCAATAGTCGGAGGACTCAAACAATTCAACATCCTATAGTCAAGGGATCATTTTATAACTTTTAATAAATTGAGGACTCAACAAAGCAGTACCATATAGTTGATAAACTATTTGCATAATTTACTCTAATGTAAGCCCTAATAATAATAACAAGGCATTATACTATTTATCCCACAATTAGGACAAAACAAGGAGCAAATTATGTATGTGGTGAATTAAATAAAGTGATATGGTCTTTGCATTGTGGTGTGTCATGTTGACTTATGTATATGTTTTCATGTACAATTAAAATTAGGGGTGTACAAAATTATCTGACCCGGTTATTCGATCCGTTGACTCGGATAAAAAAATCGGGTAATTTTCTTAAAAAAAATTACTCGGCCGGGTCGGGTACCCGACCCGACACTTTCCGGGTTTGATCCGAATACCCGGTTAGCTTGTTGTTTTTCAGGCTTTTTTTCAGGCTTTTCTGCACTGTTGTTTCATGAAATATTCATACCCTCATGCTTTGAAAGTTATGCATACTATATTTGTGCTTATTGGGCTAACAATGATGATGTCCAAAAAACTCTTAATATTAGAAAGGTAGGATGTTAAAATATTATTTAATTTGTATTTTTAAAACTTTGAATTTAAAATTTGGATTTACGATTTACTATTATTATATATTTAATAAATAATAATATTATATATTAAATTAAAGTAAACAATTACTTTTTAGAATATTTTAAGGTAACATCGGGTATCCAATTATATAATAATATAATATTATTTTATATATAAAAAGAGTCCTATAATTAAAGTAAACAACTATTATATATTAAATTAAACTAAACAACTATTATTTTAGAACATTTTAATATATGGGATTTTTTTGTATATAAAATAATATTATATATTAAATCAAATAATTATTTTTAGAACATTTAAAAAAAACTGGGTATTCGAGTACCCGTAAAATCTTGATACCCAAAAACCGAGTACCCGAAATATCCGGATCGAGACACATACCGAAAAATCACTGACCCAAATATTCCCAAAAATCTAGGTATATGAATTTACACACCCCTAATTAAAACAGCTGAAAAAATTGAATGAATTAGTGGGGCCAAGCTTCTCATTTCCCATCTTTCAAACAACATTCACACGATTGAAATCCAATATTAGAAGTCACTGAGCAATAAATAAACTTCTAATTCAAATTCCATGCTGATTTGATCAACTAGATTTAAATATTAAAAATATTTAATATTAAAAATATTAAAAATATTTAATATTAAAAATATTTTAAATATTAAAAATATTTAATAAGCATACATATGTTTATATTTATATTTAATGGTGGATTCAGAATTTTTTAGAATGAATATGTATTATTAAAATAATTTTTTTATATATGTTAGTTTTGAGCAAAGGATAACTCGTCGAAGTTTATATTAATTTAAACTTTTTATTGAATTTGATACAAACTTAATTAAAGAAAATATTTATAGGAGAAAGAAATGAGAAATAAAATAGTATGTTGATAAGGTCAAATGAAATTTTAATTTTAAAAATCTAGAAAGTGACTCTGTAACCTTTTCTCACGCAATTTTTCTTCTATGAATAATCTTCAATTTTAAAGAATATTAATTAAATAATTATTAAGTAGTTTTTATTTTCCATCATTGCATAGGACTAGTAAGTGATATAATTTTCTTTATAAAATTTAAAAGTTTTTTTTATAGATAAAATTTTAATACGTAATTTTATTTATTTATAAATATGAGTATATTCCTATTTGTTTAATAGTCTAACTACAAACAAATCTCGTCAAGCAGCACAAGATAATAATTTTTTTATTAAGTTAGGTGATTATAAAGTAATATATGTTCTAAATATTATTAATCATTTGACAATGAACGCTTAATCATCATGCTGCAATTGTTGGTGCTCGAACCTGTGACATTTAGGAACAACAATGATTCCTTTATCCACTAAAGTCAGTTGATTCATGCAACAAGACAATAATTTTTTTATTAAATATTTCATGAAGATATATTTCTAAGGACTCAAACATAAAACATATATTAAACAATAATAAACTCATACCATTTGATTTAAAGGTATGGTTAATTTTTAAAAAAAAAATATATATTAAAAAACTTAGAAATATTATTTCTTTTTTAGAATTTGAATATATTTTTTGAACTCATGAATTCATATAACATACATTGATTTCATTTTAAAAATTAATATAAAACTGATGTCAATTATAAAATATTTCTTCAATGATGATGTATTTTGTGTTGGAAATAGAAACTGCAAAATGAAATTGTTTGTGATGAATTTCGCCTCGATGTGTATAATCGTTACTATAGGAGGTTGTCCCTCGAGGTTAGCATAACTCTTAGAAAATTTGTACACTCGAATATTCAGAGTGAACAATGGTGAAATTGCTCTTCTCACTGGAAAAATAAGAAAACTTTAGAGAAAATTCTTAAAAAAGGAAATGCTTTGAATTATGGGATGATTTGAAACTAAGAAAACCATCTTTATTCATAGGTTGACAAGAGGAGTAAAATCATAAAGAATTAAAACAACAATAAATCACTAATTTAATTTCGTAATTAAAAGTCAATTAATTGTTGTAATTTTATCTAATGCAGCTGGTTGAACCTGGCCCCAAAACCGTCCAGGTTCATCCACAAAATAGTTGTTGAGATAACTTTTAAATCAGCAAAACAGATTGCTGAAATTAAGTTCTGAAAATAATAATGTTGTTTACTGTAATTAAGATTCGAATATGATCTTAAAATTGTCCAGGTTTAATATATGGAAAGTCAAATTCCAGTATTAACAGCTGCTAAAAATACCAACTGGCATAGCTGTTACAACGTATTAATTTTCAAATTACCAACTAACACAACAATTATACAAGTAATTATTCTAACCAATTTAACCTTGTTTTGCATATAAGTTCATTTTAAAAAATTCTCATTTCAGTTTTAGTTTCAAAGAAATTCTTCCATGTTTTTCTCTAAAAAGATACAACGCATGTAAACGTGTCAAAGACACGTATTACCTCAATCACAACCACGAACCGAGCCGAGTTGGCAAGACGGCGGTGGTGGCACGTGCGTACGAGGGAGTTATCTAACCACATTCAACAATGAAGAGTAAAAGAGATCATTTAAATACCATTCACAAGGGATGTTTTCTCCCAATATCGGATAAGTGCCCTTAAAATATAAAGCATAACCAATATTCCCCCTAAAATACAAAATAATTCTTTTGAAAAGGAAAATATTTAAAATTTTAAAAAAACCAAGAGAAGAGCAATTACGAGATTAACCGCTTAAGCATTAGTGAATGTATCTAGAACTAGTACATAATGATGATGAGTAATTATTCTCTTAGATAAGTGAATAAATCTTGAACTTTCTAAGATCAAGGTTAACTCATAACACACTACTAACCCCTTCATCCATTGAAGTCCTTGATGTGTTTACAAAGAGTATATATGAAGGTATATACATGTAGCCTTCATTCCTCATGATTACAATAAGCATATTAGAAAAACGGTCCAATGATTTTCATAGAAGGTGGCTAATCCTTCTTACTTACGTAGATTATTTTATCAAGTTTATCTCAATATAAATCACCCAAAACCGAGCTATAAAATAATTAAGAGCTTTTACAACAACTCATCCTCATATATATGTAAGGTGAATTTCTTCAAATTCATTTTAAATGAACTACCCAAACTGTGGAATAAGAAATCATTAAGAATAAATATTCAACCTCAATAATCAATGAATTCAATATGTATTTCTCACTAGGAGCTCCTAAACTCTTGGATTTGAATTCAATAAGCGTAAGTTCACATAGTCCTTCGCAATTAGGTGTATCCACTCAACACTGGGTTGTGAACTTATTAAGAATATATATTCAACCAAAAATTGATAAATTCATCAAGTCTTTCTCACTAAGACCACCCAAAGCCTGAGCTATGAATTTATTAAAGGCAATTAAGCTCATCATGTGCATGTACATTATTCGTCCTAGGGATATGTAAGAGAATATACACTATGAGTCTTTCCATGGTTTCGTTTGACTACATTGAACTTAGATAACTAACTTGGGTATCCACCATGAATTCCTCAACCAATGGGCTTTAAACCTATCCCCCTCGATGAATCCAAAACTAATTTCTTACTTAACCTTTTTGGTAAGCGGATCAGCTAAGTTACTCTCTGACTTCACCTACTCTAAAAAGAGTACTTCGTCCTTATTAAATGTCTCACTGATTCATGTCTAATGTGAATGTGTCTCTTCTTACCATTGTAAGCTTGATTTTGAGCCACACATATTGCAGTTTGTGAATCACACAAAAAGGACATCGAAGGGGTCAGTTTTCTCCACAAGGGTATTTATGCTAACAAGTTTCTAAGACATTCAGCTTCTTGCCCAACTAAGTTAAGAGCAATGAACTCTGACTCCATGGTAGAGCGAGCGATACAAGTCTGTTTAGTAGACTTCCACGAGATTCTTGCACCACTTAAGGTGAAAACATACACATTCGTAGAGTTTACTTCATCATTATTAGTAACCCAATTGGCGTCATAATATCCTTCTAGTATCTAAGGGTAGCCAATAAAAATTGAGTTTCCAATCTATAGTACATTTAAGATACTTAAGTAAGCGTCTCAGTGCAGTCCAATGTTCATCACTAGGATTATGAGTATATCTACTTAACCTAGTCACAACATAGGCAATATCTGGACAAGTATAGTTCATCAAGAACATAAGGTTATCGATGATTTTAGCATACTCTTGTTGGGAAACACTATTTCCTTTATTTTTAAGGAGTCGTATACTACTCATAAGGAGTTCTGACAGGGGTGAGATCAAAACTATCAAATTTCTTTAACACATTCCCAATATAGTGTGTTGATTTAAAGAAAATCCCTTATCAGTTTTTGTAAACTTAATTCCTAAGAACACATCAACCTTTCCTAAGTCTGTCATATAAAATTTAGTAGATAAGAATTTTCAGTTTTGTTAATACACTGAATAACAACATGTCATCAACATACACTGAATAACAACATGTCATCAATATACAAACTTATGAAGACACAACTAGTCCCTAACATTTTTGATATACGCATGCATCCACTCCATTAACAATAAAACCAAAATTCAAGATGGTTTTGTGAAATTTCTCGTACCACTGCTTTGGATCTTGTTTAAGGCCATAAAGTGACTTGTTAAGTCTACATACTTTTCTTTTTGAGCCAGGTGCTTCAAAACCTGGTGGTTGCTCCATATAGATACCGTCCTCTAGATCTCCATTCAGAAATGCAATCTTTACATCCATATTGTTGAAAACATTTTGATATTTCGATATAAAAAATTAAGTTAAATGAATTTTAAGATTTTCCAAATGATTTTCTAAGTATATTCGATATAATTATTCGAATATCAAAACATTACTCCAAATATTTCAAAAATCATTTTTAATCCTTACTTAAGTGTAAAATTAAGTTTTAATCTTAAAACAATTTCAAAATAATCTTTCAAAGTATTTCGAGCCATTTCAAAGCCAAAAATTCCAGATTGCTCAGAGGGAACCGATTCCCCCCCAAGGGGGTACCGATTCTCCCTGAATGGTTTGGCTCCGAGATTTCCATAATGCTCGGAGGGAACCGATTCCCCCATAGGGGGTACCGATTCCCCCTGTTCAACGGTCGAAATATTTGAATTTTACACTTAGGGAACCGATCCCCTATGAGGGAGAACCGATTCCCCCCACGCCCCAAGTTGTTTTATTAATTGTTTTCACACTAAAACGACTATATAATCTTCACTAATCATCCCCAACATTCAGAAGTGATTCAAGGTGTATTTAAACAAGTTCTGAAGCCCTTGATCAATAAGAAATCATAGAGAAACAAGAGAGAAAGCATCAAACACCAAGTTTGTGCAAATCAAGCCAATTTTCCTTTCAATATTCATTTTGCTTTCAAGAACACCATTTGTGCTCATTTGTAATTATCTTTGAGTGTTCTTTTCTTGTTCTAGAATTGTGCAAACATCTTACCTTGTGAGGTTTTCCTTGTAAGTTTGCAAATTTGTAATCTTCTCTTTGGGAAAGAGTGTTCTCAAGAATTTGGGTATATTCTTGAGAGTGTTGTAAGATTATCTCTTTGGCCTCAAAAGAAAGAACAAATTAGTGAATTTGTTGGAAAATCCTTAGTGTGGATAGCTAAGGTAGTGGACGTAGACTTTGATTGAGAAAGTCGAACCACTCTAAATCGCTGTGCAATTACTTTCAATTTTCTGCAAAAGCTTCCACCAAATTTTTAATTGCCAATTCACCCCCTCTTGGCCAAATCCGTCAATCGATTAACTCAACAATTGGTATCAGAGCCTAACTCATTTGAAGGTTTAATCGCCTCTTGAGTCGATTCGAGAAGAGTTATATCGATTATCAAAGTCATCAATGGCCTCCACTTCAAACTTCGACTCCGGTCTCGATTCGATGACCGTCAACAAGCCTCCTTTCTTAAATGGAGCTAACTATGCTTATTGGAAGAATAGAATGATGTACTTCATTCAAGCAAGTGACATGGGAGCATGGAATGCTGTAGAAGAAGAATACATCAAACCTCTCACTCATCCAAGGTTGTGGAGTGAAGGAGAGACAAGAATGTTCCAGCTCAACTCCAAAGCCATCCATATCATTTTTTGTGCTCTTGGACCAGATGAATACGGAAGAGTTTCATCATGTACAACCGCCAAAGAAATATGGGACAAACTTCAAGTCACTCATGAAGGTACCGATGAGGTAAAGAAATCTAAAATTAGTATTCTAACGCATAGCTATGAAAATTTCAGGATGAAACCAAATGAAGATATCAAAGCTATGACAGATAGATTTTCAACGATTGTCAATGGTCTCAAATCATATGGAGAGATCATTTCAAATGAAAAGCTTGTGAGGAAGTTAGTCTACTCCCTCCCAAAATCGTGGCAATCAAAGAAGACGGCAATCATCGAGTCTAAGGACTTAACATCCTTAACTCTTGAAGAGCTAATTGGGTCACTCCTCACTCATGAAATGATGCTCGAAGATGAGGTGGACCTCGACAAAATTGACGAGACACCAAAGGAGAAGGAGAAGAAGAAAAACATTGGATTTGCTCTCAAATCCCCAAAAGATGAGAGTGATTCGAATAACGATGACGATAACGAGGAAATGGCATTGTTTGCCAAACGGTTCAGAAAAATGATGAGACCTTATCGAGGAAGAAAATTCAAACGAAATGAAGGCCTCAAAAATGAACCAAAAGAGAAGGACCCAATCATTTGCTACGAATGCAAAAAGTCAATGCATGTTAAATATGATTGCCCACAATTGAAGAAAAAGGGTCAATCAAAGAATAAGCACAAGGCTCATGTGGCTACATGGAGCGATGAAGAAAGTTTTGATGAAGAGAAACAAGAAGTAGCTAACTTGTGCTTGATGGCATTTGGGGAAGATTCTAAGGTAACCTCTAACTCATCCGATTTTGATGATTTATCTTATGATGAGTTATTAGAGGAATATAATGGGTTGGCTTCGGATTATGAGAAATTATTTTTAAAATATAAAAACGATGTTTCAAAATTGAAAAATGAAAACAAACTCATATCCAAAACCAACAACGATCTTGAAAGTAAAATCAAAGATTTGCAAATCAAACTAGAAGAGTTTGAAAAGAAAAATTTAGATTTGCAAAATTTACTTTCAAAGATCAATGATGATCATCAAAAGAAAATTGATGATCTTAACACTTCTTTTGATAAAGTTGGAACAAAACATTTTGAAAAAGGTGGAAATTCAAAATCCAACTTTGTTAGAAAAAGTTTTAGAAACTACAATCATAGAGGTCCCCAAAGAACCTCTAATGGAAAAATCGTTAGAAGTATGTGGGTTCCTAAAGAACTCATTACTACTAAAGATAAAAATATCCTACATAAATGGATACCTAAGGGGACTAGGATTTTGGAAACTAATGAATATGGACCCAAAAGAATTTGGGTACCAAAAATTAATCTATGTTTGTAGGGAAATGAGCATTGCTACAAGGCACGGGAAACAAATTCAAATTCATGGTACCTTGATAGTGGATGCTCAAGACACATGACCGGAGACAAAAGTCGGTTCATTGAGCTTAACGCCAAAAATGGAGGAGAAATGACTTTTGGAGACAATTCAAAAGGTCACATTGAAGGTATTGGTACAATAGGTAATACCTCTTCCATACAAATTAAGAATGTTTTATATGTGAATGGATTAAAGCATAATCTATTGAGTATTAGTCAATTATGCGATAAAGGATTCAATTTCTTATTTGAAATTAATGGTTGTAAAGTCATTGACTTTGCATCTAATCGGATTATGCTTATTGGTCATAGAATAGGGAACATTTACATGGTGCATTTAGATTCTTTTGATATGACTAATTTATGCCTAGTTGCTAAGGATGAACATGATAGTTGGTTATGGCATAGGAGACTAGGACATGCTAGTATGAGTGTTTTGCAACGGCTAATTCAAGGTGATTTAGTTCGAGGGTTGCCTAAGCTTAAATTTGATAATGATAAAATCTGTGATGCTTGTGCTAAAGGAAAACAAAAGCGTTTTTCTTTTAAATCCATTAATGACGTATCAACTAGTAGAGTATTACAATTGATCCATGTAGATCTTTTTGGGCCAACTAGGACTACTAGCTTGGGTGGAAAACAATATGCATTTGTCTTGGTAGATGACTATTCTATATATACTTGGGTTCTATTTTTAAGTACTAAAGATAAAGCATTAGAACAGTTCATCACATTTTCAAAAATAATCCAAAATGAAAAGGGTTACTCTATAACTAGTGTTAGGAGTGATCATGGCACTGAATTTGAAAATCTTGGATTTATTGAATTTTGTAATTCTAATGGTATTAGTCATAATTTTTCAGCACCTAGAACCCCTCAACAAAATGGAGTTGTTGAGAGGAAAAATCGAACTTTAGAAGAAATGGCTAGAACCATGCTTTGTGAAAATAATTTGCCAAAATATTTTTGGGCGAAAGCCACAAATACTGCTTGTTATGTTGTTAATCGAGTAATGATTAGGCCAATTTTAAAGAAAACTCCATATGAAATTTTCAAAAATAAAAAGCCTAACATTAGTTATTATCATCCTTTTGGATGTAAATGTTTTGTTTTAAACAACGGTAAAGAAAACCTTGGCAAATTTGATGCTAAAAGTGATGAAGGAATTTTTCTGGGTTACTCCTTAAATTCTAAAGCTTATCGAGTATTTAATAAAAGAACTTTAGTTGTAGAAGAGTCTATACATGTTGTTTTCGATGATAATCCCCTTCCGAGGAAGGATTCTTGTGTGAATGATGATGTAGGTGTTATAAATACAAATGACGTTAGACATGACGTTGGAGAACCATCATCAAAGGAAGAAATGAAAAATGAGGAAACTCATGATCCTCTTGAGAATCCAACCATTGAAGAAAGGGAAGTATCTTATCCAAGAGAGTACAACTATGTCAAGGATGGTGAATTTATAGGTGATCCATCAAAAGGGGTAAAAACTCGATCTTCTCTTAGAAATATTTGTAATTATGTTGCATTTATCTCATGCATAGAGCCTAAGAATATTAAAGAAGCATTAAATGATGAACATTGGATTATGGCTATGCAAGAAGAATTAAATCAATTTGAGAGAAGTAAAGTATGGACATTAGTTGAAAGGCCTAGTAATAAATCTACTGTAGGTACTAGATGGGTATTTTGGAATAAGCTTGATGAGAGTGGTAATATAGCGAGAAACAAGGCTAGACTTGTTGCTCAAGGGTATACTCAAGAAGAGGGCATAGACTATGATGAAACATATGCTCCCGTAGCTAGGATGGAAGCAATTAGAATGTTATTAGCATTTGCATATTTTCATGAATTTAAATTATATCAAATGGATGTTAAAAGTGCATTTTTAAAAAGTTTTATAAAAGAAGAAGTGTATGTGGAACAACCTCCAGGTTTTGAAGATTCAAAATTTCCAGATCATGTTCTTAAATTGACAAAAGCTCTTTATGGTTTAAATCAAGCTCCTAGAGCTTGGTATGAAAGATTGTCAAATTTTTTAATTGAAAAAGGTTTTTCAAAAGGAAAGGTTGACACTACATTGTTTTTAAAGCATAAAGGTAAAGATTTATTAGTAGTTCAAATTTATGTTGATGATATAATATTTGGTTCTACTAATGATGTTCTTTGCCAAGAATTTTCTAAGCTAATGCAAAGTGAGTTTGAGATGAGCATGATGGGGGAGCTCTCATTTTTCTTGGGACTCCAAATCAAGCAAAGAAAAGATGGCATCTTCATTAATCAAGCTAAGTACGTCAAAGATATGCTCAAGAAGTTTGGACTGGAAAATGGGAAACCTCATGACACTCCAATGAGCTCTTCAACAAAGCTTGACTTAGATGAAGGAGGTAAATATGTAGATGTTAAATTATATAGGTCAATGATTGACTCTTTGCTTTATCTAACTGCAAGTAGACCGGACATTATGTTTAGTGTTTGCTTATGTGCTAGATTTCAATCATGTCCTAAGGAATCACATTTACTAGCTGTTAAGAGAATCTTTAGATACCTTAAGGACACTCCTAGTTTAGGACTTTGGTATCCTAGAGACTCTAGCTTTAGCTTGCATGCTTTTTCTGATGCGGATTATGGAGGATGTAAATTAGATAGGAAAAGCACCCCCGGTACTTGCCAATTCCTTGGAAATATGCTGATTTCTTGGTTTTCAAAGAAACAAAATTGTGTTGCATTATCTACCACTGAAGCAGAATATATTTCAGCCGGTAGTTATTGTGCACAAGTTTTATGGATGAAACAATAACTTTTTGATTATGGAATTGAAGTAGGTACTATTCTTATCAAGTGTGACAATACTAGTGCTATTTGTCTCACTAAAAATCCCATCCAACACTCTAGAACTAAACACATTGAAATTAGACATCACTTCATTAGAGACCATGTCACTAAGGAAGATGTAGTTCTAGAATTTGTTGATACTTTGCATCAATTAGCGAATATTTTTACAAAACCCTTAGATAAGGAAAGGTTTTGGACACTTAGGAGAGAATTAGGTTTAACTGACCTATCTTCACTTAGTGTTTAAAATAATTCAGCACTTTTAATAAATACTGAAAAATGCTCATAATAATTTTTGATTGCATTCATTGCTATTAGTTAGGGGGAGTTTATGATTCTTGATGAAAAATTAACTTTATGTTCAAATATTGATTAAAGATTAATTTAATTATTTGAACATAATTATTTTTCAATATATGAGTTGCCTATACCACTAGAGAAGATTAATTTAGCATTTTATGTGCTTAAAAGTCGGATTTTAGCATTTTGGTGCAGAGGGAATCGATCCCCCCCATGAGGGAACCGATTCCCCCTTTGAATGGGAACCGATTCCCCCTTTGAATGGGAACCGATTCCCCCCACAGGGGAATCGATACCCCCTGGGGTTCTGTTAAAATCGGGCAGAACACCCCAAAACCCCAAAACCCTTCCGCCGTTCTCTCTCTCAACTTTTCTCAAATCTCCATTTTTTCCTCAAATCAACGATATTAATCGGAATTCGATTCAAATATCATCTTCTAAACCTGTTGGAATCATTAAAATCGTGCAAACAACATCTAAATCCCCTTAATCTTCATCTTTCAAGGTAAATTTTTCTAAACTCTCTATTCCATTGATTTTGAACATAGGATTAGTTTTAATTAGTTCTAGGTTGAAATAGTGAGCGGGCATTGATTGTTTACTAATTAGAAACTAGATGTTACAACTAATTTCATCAAAAACACAAGAATTTTCCAAAAAAAATTTAAATTTTCGAAATAAAAAAAAATTGTTAATTTTCAAATTATTGTGTTTTGATTAAATTATGTTGTTGTTATGAAAACTATACATATATTGTTTCTCAAAACCATATTTTTCAAAAGTTTTTCAAAAACTTTGCCCATTAAGATTGATTTAGAGAACCTTGAAATATTGAGGACTCAATTGAGTTTTGGTATTAATTGAATTGCATACATTTGTTTTTAAAATTGCAAGTTATCCAATCTATTCTGATTTCCTTCACCATGTCTAATCCTAAACATGCTAGGTCTTCATCTAGTCGTTCTAGTCGTTAACCAAATCTTCCTCCAAATCCTCCTCCTATTCCTCAAAATCCTATTCCAAATCTTGATCCTAACTTGACTATCCAAAATTCTTGTTTCAATCAACCGGGTCCTAAAGATTATCGTTATTGGTTTTACCAATATTTTGACTCGTATAAGATTAGGGAAGAACGTATCCCATCTCTTCAAGCTATGGTTGCTATTAACTTTAAATATCTCCCTATCTTGCACGAATGGAAATTTGATAAACTTTTCGAACTTGAACCCGTTGTCTATCATCAACTTGTTCGTATCTTCTATTGTAATGCCGTTTGTATCAAAAATCGTGACAAAACCAAAACCATAGGAGTACGTTCCTACCTCCTAGGTCAATATTTCCATCTTGATCCGGATTACATAGCCAATGCCTTAGGCTTGGATAATGAAGGTTTATCAAATGAAAAACAAGTTTTAGGCTCACGATATAAACGAAATGATAGTGCAAGTGTTCTAGATCTTCATGAGCGTTTTTTTCATCTCATGATCACTTGGTGGTTTCGACCATCCGGGGGTCGTTATTCTACTCTCAGAGATTTAGACCTTTGGTGGTTGAATTGTTTTGAACACAACATAAAAATAAACCTTTCCGAGATTATCTTTACTGAGATCGTTGAAACTGTTAACCTAGTGCCAAATAAGAAACTCTGTTCTTCACTAGTTTACGGTTGTATCCTTAGTAATCTCTTTTCTAAAGCCGAGCTTCGAGTTGGTCTAGATGCCGCTTTTCCTCTTAAGAAACAAATCAATCTTCTTTCTTTAACAAGAGCGGGATGGGTCAAAAATAAAGAAACCGGTGAATGGGTTTGATCTTCTGCAACTACTCCGGTAGCTAGTTCTTCACAAGCTCCACCCGAAGCTGAAGAAGATCTCGAGCTTGAGCAATTAATGTGAGACATCGATGAAGCTGAAGATGAACCTGAGCAGCCCGAGGAGCAGCCCGAAGAGCAAGCACAACAATCGACTCAAATGCCTCCATATTTTCAATCTTTTATGGAGACATTTGATTACCGATATGCGACCATGGATTCGCGCTTTACTTCTATAGAGTCTCATTTATCCACAATGAGAGCTCAACAATTAGAAATTCTTCGGGAAATGCGTGCAAATAATGAAGCAACCAACGCACGTATTAATGACCTCACTAACGAAATGGCCGCTATGCGAGCTCGTTTTCCTCCTCCTGATCCGGATATGTGATTAAATGTTTTACTTTGAACTCCAAACTTATTGTTTTAACATTTTGAATATTTTGGAATGTTTGAATTTGTGGATTGTGAATTTGTTTGGATTTATGGATGGTGTGAACTTATATGTTTGGTGTGATTTATTCATTATTGCATCATTTACATCATTATTAGCAATATGACCAATTTTACCATATCACATTGTTTATGAATATTGATTATGGAACTAATGGCTAACGTTTCTCTTGATTGTGATCTTAGCAGCTTATGCATACATATACCTAATCAATTGGCTAAATGTTTTTCATGTTTCTTTGAATCTTTTTGATTTAACAAAAAGGGGGGAGAAGTGTGTGTTTTAAGTGTGTTTTAAAATGATAAATGGGAGAAGTGTTAAAGTAAGGGGGAGTAATTTCAAAACTTGATTTCAAAATCTTAAAATTACTAAAATGTTTTGTTATATCAAAAAGGGGGAGATTGTTGAAAACATTTTGATATTTCGATATAACAAATTAAGTTAAATGAATTTTAAGATTTTCCAAATGATTTTCTAAGTATATTCGATATAATTATTCGAATATCAAAACATTACTCCAAATATTTCAAAAATCATTTTTAATCCTTACTTAAGTGTAAAATTAAGTTTTAATCTTAAAACAATTTCATAATAATCTTTCAAAGTATTTCGAACCATTTCAAAGCCAAAAATTCCAGATTGCTCAGAGGGAACCGATTCCCCCCAAGGGGGTACCGATTCCCCCTGAATGGTTTGGCTCCGAGATTTCCAGAATGCTCAGAGGGAACCGATTCCCCCATATGGGGTACCAATTCCCCCTGTTCAACGGTCGAAATATTTGAATTTTACACTTAGAGAACCGATCCCCTATGAGGGGGAACCGATTCCCCCCACGCTCCAAGCTGTTTTATTAATTGTTTTCACACTAAAACGGCTATATGATCTTCACTAATCATCCCCAACGTTCTGAAGTAATTCAAGGTGTATTTAAACAAGTTCTGAAGCCCTTGATCAATAAGAAATCATAGAGAAACAAGAGAGAAAGCATCAAACACCAAGTTTGTGCAAATCAAGCCAATTTTCCTTTCAATATTCATTTTTCTTTCAAGAACACCATTTGTGCTCATTTGTAATTATCTTTGAGTGTTCTTTTCTTGTTCTAGAATTGTGCAAACATCTTACCTTGTGAGGTTTTCATTGTAAGTTTGCAAATTTGTAATCTTCTCTTTGGGAAAGAGTGTTCTCAAGAATTGGGGTATATTCTTGAGAGTGATGTAAGGTTATCTCTTTGGCCTCAAAAGAAAGAACAAATTAGTGAATTTGTTGGAAAATCCTTAGTGTGGATAGCTAAGGTAGTGGACGCAGACTTTGATTGAGAAAGTCGAACCACTCTAAATCGCTGTGCAATTACTTTCAATTTTCTGCAAAAGCTTCCACCAAATTTTTAATTGCCAATTCACCCCCCTCTTGGCCAAATCCGTCAATCGATTAACTCAACACATATGATGTGCGTGCAACTTATGAATAGAAGCTATCGCAAACAAGGCACAAATCTTTGAGATTGTTCGTGATAGAATAGTACGTATCGAGAAAATCTATACTAAATTTCTAAATGAATCATTTGACTACTAGTCTTGCCTTTTATATATGGATTGACCCATCTGACTTAAGCTTTTTTTTTTCTTGAAAACCCATTTAGAATTGATTGGTTTAAACTCTCTAGGAAAATCTACTAGCTCCCACGTGTAATTAGACATTATTGACTCTAGTTCTTCATTTATTTTAGTTTTTCAGAAACTAGCATCGATAAAACTTATAACTTCATCATACGACTTTAGATACTCATATAATAGGAAAGCCTGAGATATATGAACATTAATAATATCTACATCACTTCATTCGGAAATAAAAGAAGTTAAGAAATCTGGACCAAAGGTAATGACTACTCATTGTCTTTTACTTCTTCTAGGTTGTAATACCTACAGACCGATACAGGTGGCCTGATCCAATCTAGGGTGTCACATTAGGGCCACTGGAGCAACCCACTGTAAAAATCTCAGAAAAATTAATTTTTTGTTAAAACACGTAAAATCATAAAAATAATTTATAAACACAAAAATAAAATTTAACAATATTAAAAAATAAAACATATTCCAGACTCGGTCATAAAAATAAAATTCAAGTTACATTCCCCCTAATCACATACACCGTACTCTGAAATCAACGCTGGTGGAACTCCCTTATAGATGTGATAGTTGCACTGGTTTAATCCTTTTAACCTGAAATGGTGAGTAACAGAGTGAGTTTTGGAAAGCTCAGTAACATATAACTACCAAATGATGCTAAAGAATATGCATATAATAGATAAGCATATGTTTCTTTATTGATTCAGACACCTGCAGATTTTTATGTTGAGCGGAGGTCCTACTGATATCTCAGGTAGAAAAAGACAGTAAGCTTTTAGTTAAGAGGAATTGTTTCGGATGAATGGGTTCAGGATATCAAAATGGGGTATCCAGTGTGTTTCTAGAAAACCAGTGAAGATGTACATGTCTTTTTTAAAATAGTAGCAGTTTAAAACATATTTTTCAAAAACCATAGTAAAACCCTCCAACCGAACGCCAATATGCAATTACCCAAAACTGCATCCATAAGGACTTACCCTAGGCCTGAAGGGCGTAGGTGCTAACCTAAGAGAGCACCTTGGGTCCATAAGGTTTTACCCAAGCCGAAGCATAGGTGCCCATCTGAGGGGAATGCCCTTAGGTCCAGAAGGTATTACCCAAAATCACATAGCAATGGTGTCATCCCTAAGGGAGTGCCTTAGGGTCCATAAGGTCTTACCACTAGGCCAATTAGGCCTAGGAGCCCACCCAAGAGTTGTCTTAGGTCCATAAGGAATTATCAGTCGATGTTGAACCTATACAAGGAATTACCAACAACGACTAAACCTACCAGTGTCTTAGAGTCCCAGAGTATCCCATATAAAAATAATTTCAGTCAATAATTAGAGATATCAGAAATTAGAGAAGAGATCATATATCATAACTGAAATCAGAGATCATAACATATATCAAAGTTCAAAACAAAAATAAGAGGTCAGACTGTATTTCAGATAACAGAGACATACTTTTAAGAACACACTAGAGGTTTCAGATATTATTCAAAGGTACTTGATAGTCTTATCGAGCAGGGAAACACAGATCTTTAGTATACCGATAGAATGCCAGAATTTAGAATCACTATCGAAAGAGTTCATTAGCTGACAGAATCATCAGTTATTCAGAATGTGATTTATCAGGATCAAATAGTATTCAGACATTTTTTGAAGGCATTATGTAATCATAAAGGTATTCAAAATCTTTTACATCTGAGTTACTTGTGTTTCCAGATATGACAAGAGTGATTCCATTATTCGGGAAATCAGAGGCATTTTGGGTATTAGGTTCTTGGAGAATTCTTAGTGATTTGATTTAATAAGGGAGAAACGAAGATTCAGGGCATTAATATTTGTGTCAATCTATCGAAATATCGAGTTAAATCAAACTGAATAACTCCTAGTACTGATGTCTGTCAACCAGTCAAATCGTTGCACTTCCAAGGTATTTACTTTTCAATACAGATAACTCTTGTCAAAATGATCATTTTTAGAATCATCGCTGAATGGTTCTTAGGGAGACGAACAAATATTCAAATGGTTTTTATTTTATTTCTACATTGCAAAGATATCAGGAAATGTCAATATGCTTGATTTGTGGTTCATAACCCTTTGGGATGATACATCATGTAAGTTCATCAGTGTTTCTAGACTTATCAAAGCCACTCACTTAATCCTAAGTCATTGAGGTTACTTAGGTTATTTAGTAGTCAAGTTTATCCCAGTCACTTCGGAGTTTCCCGAGTAATTCTATCATTTCTGAAATTCAAATATATACAATACTTCCATTCCATTTAACTTGGTCATATAATATAGTCATATTGGTAGACGAGGTTGATTTGTTAATTTAAGAGCTGAGGGTATTTAGTTATTCCAGAGCTTGGACGTGTTTCGAATCATATTACACTTTAGGGGTATTCCAACTAAATCAGAAATTTATTCGGTGATTCCAAGATTCAAGTGGATCATAATTTGAGTTCTCAAGTCGTCTCCATTATCATATTCATCCATAGTCCTTTTTACTCTCTAGGGATATTATCGTCATTTTATTCAATTCTGTCAGTGGCATTACTTATGATAACTTAGGATTGAAAGTATTCTAGTTCCTTTAAAGTTCAGGTACTTTGCTCAATTGATCACTGGAGGTTATTTTCACCACTAGGGGAAGTCTTGGTCATATTTCAGTACAAGGGCATTTTTGTAAATTTACCTCATAGTGCTATTTTTGGTAATTTCTTTTCCAAATATTTATAACATTAATCTTTAATGAGATTAATCAGAATATACACGTTATAAGACTGATTGATTTACTGATTAAATCATTGATCTGAGATTTATTTCCAATCAGTCTACTAATTCCTTTTTCGAGCCGTTAGAGTCTTATACAGTGTTCCGTCTGAGTCCAAAGATAGTTAACTACCCTAATGGATCAATTATTTTCATTCATACATTTACCATTTATCAGTGAGTCCCAAAAAACACACAAAATGTGGTAGAGTATTACCTCAGTTTTCGTGCCATATCGATCGACCATTTAAACTCCATTCGATCGTCCACGAACTTGAATTCAACATGCAATAATTCCTCAGATACATAGCAAACGAATTTACGTCAGAAACTGAACTTAATTGTGAAACCATATTGAATCCGAAGGTAAATCACTGAAAACGGTCAAAGTCAATGGTCAACAAGTTGACTTGGTCAAAGTCAACAAGTTGACTCAGTCGAGTTAACTCAGTGACTGGATCGAACCAGGGGGTCGGGTCGACCCGATTCTGGAAAAATCCTTGGACCAAAATAAGCCATACGCGCGAGTGGCGGCGCGTGACGCTGGCGGTAGGCTCAAAGTTGATGATCGACTGCTCCCTGATCAACCATTCACTAATTACAACCACAATCAACCTAAAAATCAGCCAAAATCTATCGGAATTAAAAGAAAATGGTCGAAATGCTTACCCACACCGGTAATCAGTGAAAACGGTGACGACGAACCCGGTCGGGTTTTGATCGCACAAAGCTGGGGAACTCGATGAGAAGGGCAGTGAGGTGCGACGGTTACCGGATCGGTAGGAAAATACGTTTATCCGAAGAGGATGAGGGGTTTCAATGGAGCTTTAAATGCTCATAGACGGCGTATGACATGATATTATGATGACTGGTTGGATGGGTTTGCTTTGCGGCAGCCCGACGCCTCAGACGGTACTAGCGGTGACAAACATCGATGGTTGGGTGATGTCTGATCGAATGAGGTGACGGGCGGGATTTTCTCACAATTTGGTTTTTCATTTCGAACTGGAGAAGACGATCGGGGTGTTTATTTTTCAATGTCTATTAAAAATGGGATAATTTTGGTTCAAGCCCCTGAATTTCCCACAAGTTTTAAAACCATGCTGTAATATTTAAAAATTTACGATTTGATCCTCAATTTCTCCCTTGTTATGACTTTAATTTGATACCTTAAAATTAATAAATTTTAGCCCTTAAATTGGGATGTGACATAGGCTCTAATTCTATCTCTAGAGTATCATCGCATGAACAAAAAAAGTTGAGACATGTTTTTCTATTTGAGTTTCAACACTTAATCTAAGTTTTTTTTAAAGGGAAGTTATCTTCAAAGATCACAACAGTCCTAGATTAACAAATATAGAAATCATGCAAATACATGAATCTGTATGCGACATTATTTGAAACATACTCGATAAACATTGCATCAACAGTTTTGGGATCGATAGTGGACTTCTTGAATTCAGACAATCCAATTTTTTACAAACACCCTCACACTTTCAAGTATTACAAATTATGTACAAACACCCTCTCATATCAAGTTAATTTTCAACTTTTGCCTTATAAATAAGAAGAAGTTTTCAGCTTCATCTTTAGTTATAAGGAGATATACCTTTGTACATCTTAAAAATCATGTATAAATGTTATATAGTAGTCTTTACCTCCCTTACTTTTAGAGTTTCTAAAGTCTTCTAAATTAGTATGAATAAGTTCTAACAATTTAGTCTTTTTACTAGAAATAGTTTTGAAAGAAGGTCTAACATGTTTGACTTCTACACAAATTTCACATTTGTTAAAGCTATTATTGTCAAGATTAGGAAGTAAATTTATTTTAATGAGTTTCTTAAGAGAGTGATGTTCACATGTCCTAATCTAGCATGCCACATATTAAGAGTTTCAACAATATAAGCATCAATTTTGGTTTTTTTACTTTCTTTAATCTGGGTTTTGATTACAAATAAACCTCCGTTCAAATTACATTTCCCTACATAATCACCATTCTAGGAAATTATAAGTTTATCTTATTTGAAAACTAGTTTAATATATGTTTTATTCAGTAATCCACTACTAATCAGATTTCTACGCATGACAGGTACATATAGAACATTACTTAAGGATAAAGTTTTTTCGAAAGTCAACTTTAGTAAAACATTACCTTTGCCTAGCACCTCAGAACTGCTAGAGTTCCCTATGTACATTTGTTCACCATTCTTTACATTATCGAATTCGGTGAACAATTTTTATTTGTCGCATAAATGCTTGGAAGTACCGGTGTCAATGATCCATTTGGTGTTGTTCTCCACCAGTTTGACTTTAAAAACCACCACTACTCTAACTTCGTCAGCTTTCTCAACAACGTTCAGTTATGGTTTATTCTAATTTTGGTGGTCAGATAATTGTTGGCATTGGTAGGTTTTGTGTATGGCCTGTCCGTACACATAGTAGTTGAAGGGCTTTGGTGGAACCTTCTTTTTCACGGGCTTCTTGAAGTTGATAGCTTTATGAGTTTGTCATTCTACTTTTGGCCACCTCATCTTTTGGGCTTATTAAACTTGGACCCTGATACAAACCCATATTTAATCAGCTTAGTCTTAGAAGAAATATTACTAGAATGAGTCAACTTATCCTTAAGTCGGTTGGCTTCTTCTATCTTTACATGGCTAATTAACCCTTCAATAGTGAACACTCTTTTCTTGTGCTTCAGAGAGTTCCGGTAGTCGAACCAGGACTTGGGTATCTTTTCAATGAGGACATTTGGTTGCAAGAGTTCACATATCTTCATGCCCTAGATTAGGATATCAGAAACAAGCTTCTCATAGTCATGGACTTGATCCATGATCAACTTATCATCGGACATCTGGAACTTAAGCTATTCACCCACTAGGTACGTCTTTATCCCAACATCATCAGCTACATACTTCTTCTTCAACGTGTTCCAAATTGCCTTGATAGCGGTTGGAAGAACTTCACTGGAAGGAGTAGGAGTTGAGTCACCTTTGACAATATTAAATGCGACAACTAAGGATGAAATGGACTGTGGCGTCTACTTTAGCAACACGTAGTCAAGGTCGTGTTGTTCGAAGAAAATTATTATCCTCTGTGACCATCTCCAATAATTTGTCTAGTTAAAAGCGTCGAGCTTGGACAAGTCAGGAACGAGCTTAGCCATGGTAGTCGACATTTTGCAATTTAAAATTTGTTTCTAAATTGTTGGAAATAGAAACTGCAAAATAAAATCATTAGCACTGATTGTAAAATAATAAAATAATTAAAAGGTAAATTGAACAACCGTGTCGTGTTATAAACCATTGCCTTAAAAACCACCTAGATGTGTGTAATCGTTTCTATAGGCGATCGTCCCCAAGGTTAGCACAGTTCTTAGAAAATTCGTAGACCCAAATTTTTAGAGTGGACAATGGTGGAATTGCTCTTCTCACCGGAAAAATAAGAAATCTTTAGTGAGAATTCTTAAAAAGAGGAAATGCTTTGAATTGTGGGATGCTCTGAAAATGAGAAAACCATCTCTATTTATAGACTAATAAAAGGGGTAAAATTGTAAAGAATTAAATAATAATAATAAATCACTAATTTAATTTTGAAATTAAAAGTAAATTAATTGTTGTAATTTTATCTGATGTAGTTTGCTGAACTTGACCCCAAAATCGTTCAGATTCATCCACAATACATGAGTTGAGACAACTTTTAAATCAACAAAATAGATTATTGAAATTAAACTCTGAAAATAATAAAGTTGTATGTTGTAATTAAGATTCGAACCAAGCCTCAAAACTATCCATGTTCAATCTATGAAAAGTCAAATTCCAGTATTAACAGCTACTAAAATACCAACTGACACAATTGTTACAACATATTAATTTTCAAATTACCAATTAACACAACAATTATACATGTAATTAATCTGATCAATTTAAAATTATTTTGCCTATAATTTCATTTTAAAAGTTTTCATTTCAATTTTAGTTTCAAAGACATTCTTCCATATTTTCCGTAACAAATGCAACGTGCACAAACATATCGAAGACACACATTACCACGACTATGATGACAAGTTGGTAAATCGGACATCGTCATCTATAAGAGAGAGAGTTACCTAACCATATTTAACAGAAGAAAGTAAAAGAGATTCTTTAAATACCCTTCATAAAAAAAATTCCTGCCCTTTTCAACGTATAAGACACAACCAACACCTTGCAGTAACCATATAACTTCTAAATTGTCAAATTTTATCATAATCCGAAATTCACCCAAGGTCTATGAACAATATAAATATTCATAAATATCTTAAAATTCCGTCGCAATAATCGTACAGGAACCATTTACTCTTCAAGAATTCTAATATCGATTCCATGTATTATTTCTAATCATGCTCCAAACGTCGCTGAATTGTAAAGATAATTTGAATAAATTACACGACTTAACATAATTTAATTGAATTTAAATATATATTTAATTTATAACTCACACTTAATACATAGACTAATATAATATTTATTTACATATTTTATAAATATGATTTGAATCATACTTAAAATTTTAAATTTTAAAATAAAAACAAATAAATTTATAACTTAAAATAAAAGTACCTCAACAGAAAAAAAAACCTACATTCATTCCTAAATAAAAAATCCAACATGGCAAAAGAGTACAGAGAGACAGATCAGACCTGTCATAAGAAGAACAAAAATCAGAGGAGCCGGTTTTCACGTTGGATCACGCCGGACACCGCATTACAACAATGCCCTCTGGTTTCGACAGGCGTCTCTGTCCCAGGAACAGGCTGTCACTTGATCACGACAATCATTCAATTTCTTGATTTTTTCTGATTGTTTATGGAAATTCCTTGTTGACATTATCGCTACCTTTGTAAAATAGCCGGCCGAAGAGAATTTTTTTTTTGAAATAATTGGACCCATCAACCCATTGCTTGCATCTCAAAGCAACCCAAAGCTGTTGCTTGGTTTTTCTTTGCTGTCCTTTTCTATTTATTGATTTTTTAAAATTATAAAATTATTGTTTGTTTCTTTTATTAAAATAACATCATCGACAATAAATCGTGCCGTTCGGATAATCCAAAACCAGGGGGAAACTAGGATCTCACATGGTTTTAAGCATTATACGAGCCAACAAAACATATACACACTTTTAATATGATATATCTTCTATATTTAATATTTATCAATGAGATGAGGTGGTTTAATGGTAAGAAAGTCGATAATGTTTTAAAACTCTATTTTCCAAGTATATTATATGTTTAAATGTGTTTGAATTTAAGTTGTTTTAAATATTAATTATGTAAATTAGCTAAAAAACAATTGACTAATTTGATTTGATATTTAATGGTGGGTGAATGTACGATTGATTAGAATTTTATTTTCTTGTATAGTTATATTATATATATATATATATATTATTTTAAATTTAGATTATTAAAAAGAAAATGTGTATAGAATTTTATTTAAAATTTTGAAACTTATAAATAAATATATATGAGATAGGCTGATAGCGTAACGTGTTAAGGTTCTCGTTGTGGGGGGACCGAGTTACAAAGGTTGCGTTTGTATATACATATGCGTGATTATTACGATGCATAGAAACTCACGTGTCGGGCATTCTATGAATGCTTACTCAAAGCCTCGACTGAACTCAACTCGGTCATTGGGCTTTGGCATGGCAGGGAGCAACATGAGACACGCATATTGGTGGTTGGACCAGTACCTGCAATTTCATTCTTTTGTATCCATTGTGCTTTTTTTTTATCATAGAGACTAACAGAAATATTCGAACTGTCTAATATATCTTGTGCTATCAAGTTAGCAAGATGAATAGGAGCTACATCATAGAGAACCTTGCTCACAGACTGACCATGACTCATCGTCGTCATAGCATCATTAATTTGGTTCTTCACCTGTTGAAAATGAGAGCTCTTCACCTCCTACACTTGCTGTAAGAGAGTACGAATCATATCTGCAATGAGTTTTCCTTGCATCGTCAGAGGTTCCAGATTAAACGGGTTGCAAATCTTTAAACTATCCGATTCTACTTCCATTTTTTGAAAATCCAAGCTCCACACATGTTTTATAATGCACAAAGTTTAGCCGAAAACGAAGAATACACCCCCAAACTTCTCGAGAAATCAATCATCTAGTTCCCACGATCAGTTCAAGTAATGGCACCAGAAGCCGCAATCCCATCCTTCTCTCTAATTGCACCATCAACATTTATTTTAACTCAACCCAAGATAATATTAGTCCTATGTCCAATTCTGCTAGTAATCATTGTAATACGAATACATTATAGGTTTATTATGTATAATAATTTTATGCATTGGTGGTAAAAAATTCTCATACCGTGAACTATAAATTCGAAATCTTAAATAAGATATATGACAGTATTAGAATCTCATTCATAAATTCTTTTATCATTAATAAATAAAATGATTTTCTTTTAACTATTTTATTTTAATAGGATCGTCTCTAGTTTTTATAGATTTAAAATTTTAGTCATGATTGAAACACTAACCGCTAAATTTTAGAATTTTGAAACTAAAATTTAACAAATTAAAATCTAAAATTCTCATTCAAAATCAGAATTATAATATGGAGGTTAACGAAAAACTACTTGGCATTTTCAATCAAGGTAATGACAAGGTTTCAGGCCCATCCCCGCCTTAAAAAAAAGGCGGCTTGATCCACTGTGGGAGCTGATTTTGTCTCAGCTGTTAGGTTTTTCTTTGACACGTCTTCCCTCCTTCCTGCTTTCAATGGCATTTCTCTTGTGTTAGTGCCGAAGATCTCTTATCTTAATATGATGGACTATAGACCAATTTCGTGTTGCTCTGTGGTGTATAGGGCAATTATTAGAATCCTTGTTGATAGGCTAGTTGCTTATTTTCCTAGCATGGTTTCCCTTAACCAGTCTGCATTTGTTAAGGGGAAAGTATTGTGGATAATATTTTCTTGGCTCAAGAGATTGTTAAGGGCTATGCTCATCAATCCTTGTCTTCTAGGTGCGCTTTGAAGATGAATTTGTAAAATGCTTTTGATAACTTGGACTGGGAGTTTTTTTTTGGATATGTTGAGTTTGTTTTGTCTATGTTGGAGGCCATGGGACTGCCTGAAAAGTTCAAAGACTGGATTCGGATTTACTTGATCACTGCTCATTTTTCTATTGTATTTAATGGGAGTCTTGTGGGTTACTTTCGAAGAGCTAGGGGGATTCTACAGGGTGATCCGTTGTCTCCCTATTTGTTTGTCATGGCAATGAATATTTTGTCAAGGATGCTTGATGTTACTGCTGCTAATGGTATATTTCAATTTCAGCAAAAGTGTAAGAAGGTTGATATCACACACCTTTTCTTTGCTAACGACTTTCTTATTTTCTCCAAGGGGACCATTGATTCTTTATTGGTATACAATGCGTTTTGGATAGGTTTTACATTGTCTGGGTTGCGGTTAAATATAAGACTTCGTAGAATATACATTGAGAGCTAAATCCCATGGCAGTTAGAGAAGCAAGCAGCCAATAAAGTAATCAATATGAGATCTGTTCAGATTATCTGCAAACCAGCCATCTCGACCATCTTTCCTGGTCACTTTCTCAATAGCAGAGATGAGAAAACTGCTTAAAAAGTTTCGAACACCAAAGATGCTAAGGTAGACTGCAAGTCCGATGCTCCCCAATTCACTTGGCACCTGATAATAAAAGAATTCTTGAAAACCAACAATGGTGAACACATCAGATAATTCCTACAGAGCGTATTGAGGGACCAGCCACCACACACTCATCGCAACCATCACATTTGGCTTGTCCACCAACCCGAGTTCTAGAGCGGTTTTAAGCCTCTTCGTCTCTACTGAAGCAGCAATCACCATTGCTATGGCAGACAAAGCAATTCCAGTTCCAATTCATTGAAGCATTGTAATTCCAGCTGGTTCCCAGTGAAGGCTCTTGTAAAATGAACAAATATTCGATCATATATAGGAATAAAGAGAAGAATCGAAATGCTAATGAACGATTGAAGTGTAGCAGCAGGTATTTCGAACCCAGTTGTAATTGATCTGTCCATTGTAGCACCTTGCTTGATAAACAATGTCGACGACTGTGCGAAAACAACTACATAAATCAAGCTTGCAGCCATATAGGCGCAAGCCTTAAAACAGCCTTTGCTTCTTCAACTTCTCTGATGCTATACACCATTCCCTGCTCCATTGTATCGTTTGGAGCAAGCAAAGCTTTGTTTAGGAATCTAACATCATATTAGAAAATCCATATTGCTATATTAGAGACTCTTGCAGATAACACCCTTAACACATAATTAATTGTGTCATTTTCCATAACTTGAAGGAAGCTGTGGATTAAGACTTTACATATTAATCTTCACTAAAACTTCCTTTATTCAGGAAAAAAAACACTTGAATTGCTTGGAACTTTCAGTTGAAAAAGAACCACATGAATCTTCCTGTGTAGCAATAGCTGAAGAAGTAGTTTTTCTGTTCTTAAAATCCTCGCAAATGGGCTTTCTTCGTCCCCTTCGACACTAAACCTAAGTGGCTGTTCGGAGCACAAAAAGAAGCAGTCCAACGGCCATCACAACACCAGGAATTGCAAATCCAAGAACCCAACTTAAATTGTCTTGGATGTAGTTTAAAATCAAAAAGGACATTTAGATGTCAACGTAAGTACAAAAATACCACCAATTAAAGAAAGAAAGAACTGGCTTTCCTCTCCTCAGGGTCCAGTGCATCAAATTGATCTGCACCAAAAGCTTGAACGCAGGGTTTGTGCGTTGCAAATGCTACCAGATATAGTGAGAAGAAAAATAGTATCACTTGAACCTGAAGCACTGATGAAGTGTCTGCCTTTTGGGCACCAGATGGAAGGATGGCTGCCAGAGTCAACAAGTCTATCCCCTACATGTACATAAAATCATTCCATATCAAATAATTTATTAAAAAAATGCCTCCTACCAATTAGTAAAAAACCAAGCTTGAATTCGATTCTTTAAACATTTGTTGTTTTTTCAATGTTTTAAATTTGGAGAGGAGGAAAATGGATTTACCAAAACGTAAACAAGGGAAGCAAGAATGATGGTGTGGTATCGGCCAAGAATAGAGTCAGCAAGGAAAACACCAAAGAGTGGGAGAAGCGCCGATGCCCCTGACCAAGCGCTAACTTGTGCAGCGGCGGCGGCAGTGGACTGAGCCAGTGGTCCCGTCAAGTAAGTGATGAGATTTGAAGTGATTCCATAAAAAGCAAACCTCTCAGCAACTTCAACGACAATGATGAAAGAGGCCGATCTCCAACCACCGGAGTTTGGGCGGCCTCTGACCGTTTCATCTAAAAGTGGAGTTTCAGCAGCCGATAGATTAGATATTGGCATAGCTCTCGTACCACCCAACACCTGCACTCAGGTCTCACTTCTTACCAACCAACATACCTTCTTCCAGTTTTTCTTATCATTGATAACTCAAGAGTCAACACCAACAAATCTCATAGATCAAGATAAGAGTGATGTCATTTTGTTTAATTTTTTATAAAAAAAATAGTTACGATGATAGTATAAAATAATATTTATTCAGAATATTTACTAGTTATCAATAATATGTATATAATTTTAGTATCAGTTTTAAGGTCAATCATATAACTTATATATATATATAAATAATTTTTATTTATTTCAATAAGAAATATATATCTTCCTCATAATATGGATATAAAATAACATTCGTCTGTTTATTTATAGCTAGATGAGATATATAACTATGGATCAAGATTGGACACCCAAATTTAAATGTCGGTAAGTCGGACGTAATTTATCTAATCCCGTTAGTCAAAACAATGGTCTTATGTTTTGGCACCCGTGGAAAAGTCACATCGGGTATTTTTTGATTTACCATTACAAACTTACAAATTAAACAGATTCTGGATATTGCGTACAGATGCCTCATGCGACAATTGCTAAAGATCAGGAAATGTCTTCACCCGAACCATACCATTCACAGCAAACAGATTCTTAAAAAGTAAATAGAAATTTTCATTGGATACAACTCATCTACATATACAGTTAGGATTATGGGAAACTGCTATCTTAATTAAAAATTATATATTATGTCGTTAATAAAAAATCATATTTTATAGTCTACGTTAATATTGTACAACAACAATTATACCAAGTGATCTTCAAGGTGCAGTAGTAGGCAAGTCCAAGCAAAGCAGAGGTCTTGGCATCAACTCTATGGCTATCGTAGCTTCAGAAGCATCCACATCTGCGTATTTCATGCTAAAGAAGGCAAGTGGTAAATCTAGTAATTACATTGTGGTTCTACCAGCTAACCTTATCCGACAACAACCGTAGTGTACTTCAGCAAGACGGTATAAAGCCGATAATTATGATAAGCTCTTGGTAGCCAATCAATCTTTAGTTTTGCATTTGCATTTCGTTTGAAGCTCGGTGAGCTCCTGCCAAGGATCAAGGTTTCTCAGTAGGCAGTCGTTTACAGCAGCACCGGTCATATACCATGGTGTTGCCTACTTTCTCACTTCATAACATACATATTACCAACTAGCAAAGAGGTGAAAATAAAAACCTTTCGAAGACTACGTACCTGAATCTTCCTTTGAAGATATTTAACGTACTCTACCGCCTCTTCCAGCATATCTGCAGTGTTGGTTTGCTGATAGTACAAGAAAGAAAATCGCCAAGTTAAACAGTGTACATCGGAAGATTTTGCATGATATAATGTACACCTGCATGCAAATTTACAGGACAGCCAATACATTTGTACTCACATTAGAATTTATAGATATAAAGTTCCATTGCAAATTTCATATTGCTCATGCCGTATATGTTAAACCAGAATGATGATTAACGGAGGAATAACTTCCAGTACCAGATACACCAGACAATAAAGATCTAACCGCTACAGAGTAATGAATCCATATGCCTTGTTATGTGTTCCACAATCCTTTAGACCCTGAAAATTTTGAGAATTCCTCTTCTTTTCTTACTGACACACCACAATTAGATAATGGTAACCTTTACAATTAACTACTACATCTATGAATTTATAGTAAATAATACAAATTGTACAAGCCGGTCTCACACTCTAAATCTAAGGCTGCAAATAAACATAGTGTTTTTTCTTCTGTTTTCGAGCTTGTTCTGATAAAACATCGCCAAATTGAACTAGCTCTCTAAACCAATGCATTTGGCATCAAACTTAATTAGGATGATACACTTATATAGGTTAGAATTTAGAACTTCCAATGAGTTTTTTGCCCCCATTAAAACTGATCTCAAGAAGTAACCTACCTTATCCATATTGGGTACAAGCTCTTGAAGCTTTCTGATGCGGTCACTAATCCTTGTTCTCCGAACCTAACAAAAAGCAGAATTGAATAGTTAGAACTCAAAATAAACACCATTTTAGATCTTATCAATGAAATGAATACACTTACTCGTTCTGCAATGCTTCGAGGATGAGTCGCGCAACCGCGCTTGGCACGAACCCTGCAAGGGACCGAATCCTCCAAAAGTTTCTCCATATCTACGTCTAAAAGGTTTGATATGCCACCAGAAATCTGATCACTTGGCTCTCCTTTCTACACAAAAAATATAAAAAATGGAACTTAGCCATATATAATTTTGCTCAAAAGAGCAAATTCATGCATCCCCTTTTGGCTAGACGTGTATTGCTAGTAACTGGTGAGCTTTGCAAGTAAATATTAAAGCCTAAACCTTTAAAAGAAGACTTAAAGAATAAAATAAGAAGACTTAAAGAATAAAATAAGAAGACCAAGTATCTTTTTTTTACAGGCAATTCAAAGACGGAAAACCCATATTATATATCTCTTAGCCTTACCAGCTGGGAATGGAACTTTGTGGGTGGGAATTGCGTATCAAGCTCGCTAGCCGTCTTACTGGAGGGAGAAACATCCATATTTGGCGATAAATAATCATAATTTGCAGCCACTCCAAAGTTAGAGAAGTAGGCATCAGAGGCAGCAGCCGAGTTATTCCCAAGAAAATCAGCTGGAGAACTGTTTTGTCTCAGGAAGCCAGACGGTTCAAACAACCCAGCTGGATCGGGCGAGTTAGGAAAAGGCAATGGGTTTCGAATGGTGGGTATGGTGGATGAATTGCCGGTGAGTAGCTGAGTCAAGCACTGGTTAGGTTTTAATGCGTCCTCTTCGTCTTCCTCGAGAAGAGCTTCCAACCAGGTGGCTGGCGCTGAGCGGAAGCGGGTAAGTCCAGCGCGACTCCCTTCACCACCACCGCCGCCACTACCACCGCTAGAGCTGCTACTTCCGGCGGGCGTCAGTTTCATCTGATTCTCTGTTCAGTTCGAGGGAGTTAGCTTCGTGAACCTACGAACAAAAACAACTTTCCTCTTCGGCTTCCCTTTTTCTATGTGGATATGCCCTAAACATAATAAAACTTTCCTCGTGTTTTTAACTACTTTTAAACCGTTGGATTATCACCGGATGTTTTGGAAAGGAAAGATCCAACGGTGGCCAAGTCCGTTCTATCGGAAAATGAAACATGTAAGGCCAGAAACTGCAACCTCAGCATTTTCTTTCGGATCAGACTTCCTCTTCACCGTAACCTCTGGAAAGTAAAGAGTGTGTAAAGTGTTTTGCAGATGCTAACGTTTCCCGTGAAAATCACGGACCAATTAGAATTCAGAATATAGGCACGTAGATACACCGCTTAATAACTGTGTGGTAGATTGTGTTAATTATTACACAAATTGGGTAAATGTCGTGGGAAAAGGGTTTGATGCTGAAATGCATGTGGGAAATTTAAGGGCAGTGTTGTCTGTAGATTTGGTAATTATTCTTAAGTGTCATATTCATATTTAAATCTTATTTGTATCAAAATAATTTATTTATACCGGAAAAAAGCAGAGCCATGAGCATGACCGCAACTTTTTATCGTAAAAATAATTTATATTATCCTTTACTATTTTTATTATGTTATATTTTAGCACTATTTGTGAATAATAAAAATTTTAGGTCAAATAAAAAATTTAAAGGTAAGTTTAGTTTGCGACAATGGAATAAAGACGAAATATATATGATAATTTGTAAATAAAAATATATATTAAAAGAGTAGTTCCGTAATAAATTTATGTATTTTGTAATATGGATTAATCCTGATAATTATAAATAATATATCTTATAATTATAATATTTAAATAAATTCGTATTATAAATTTGTATGCATTGTATGGGTGTTAAGTTTTCATATGGTCTATGGTGTAGTTTTCAACATATAGTTTTGGTGTTGCTTTGCCTTCCCATTTGTTACTTACTGTCTTGGATTGGGCAGCCTGAATGTTAATTGAGAAAACCAAGCTCCTTGGCTTACTTAAGCTCCTTATTTTCAACAAATTTTATCGAACACGTTACGTGCATCTATATTTCGACTCAGTTACCTACACAAAAGTCGTTCAACATTCCACCAAATCCACTTGTTTGATCCACGGGAAACTTGCCCATGTCCATATCATTAAGCCTGCTTTCAAGCCATGCCTTTTCTTGCTAAACAATCTTTTGATTATGTATTTCAAAGCTGGTGAAATGGACGTTGCTCACCGACTGTTTGACAAAATGTCCAAGCCAAATCTCGTTTCCTATAACTCATTGATTTCTGGGTATTACCAGATGGGTGCTTTTGATAAAGCCATGCGGGTATTTACTGAAGCTAGAAAAGCATGTCTAAAACTTGATAAATTCACTTATGCCGGTGCTTTAAATGTTTGTGCTCAAACCGGGGATCTCAAGCAAGGGAAGTTAATTCATGGATTGATTGTAATAAGTGGATTAGTTGAGAAAGCATTTTTGACCAACTCCTTAATAGATATGTATTGCAAATGTGAATGTGATCATGCAAGGTTTCTGTTTGAGAATTCGAAGGAGATAGGTGAGATTTCATGGAATACATTGATTGCTGGTTATGTTCGTATGGATAAAAATAACGAGATGTTGAAACTATTAACAAGCATGCATCGAAATGGCTTGAACTTGAATACTTATATTATGGGAAGTGTCTTGAAGGCTTGTACGAACATGGATGTAGGGATAATGTGTGGGAAAATGCTTCATGTATGTATAATAAAACTTGGGTTCGATATTGACATTGTTGTAGGGACAGCATTGTTTGATATGTATGCGAAAATGGGAGAATTACATGGTGCAATCGAAGTTTTTACAAGCATGCCAAACCGTAATATTGTCATGTATAATGCCATGATATCGGGATTTATAGAAACAGAAAGCATTAGCAAGGAATGCGCAAATGAAACCTGCAGACTTTTCTTTGAAGTACAACGACAAGGATTGAAGCCCTCAAAATTTACGTTTTCAAGCATTCTTAAAGCTTGTATTGCAGTTGGAGATTTTTCTACGGCAAGCAAATTCACGCTCAAATATGCAAGTATAACTTGCAGTCTGATGAGTTCATAGGAAGTGCAATTATTGAACCGTATTCCCTGATGGGATCAACTGAAGATGGCTTGAAATGTTTTAGATCAACATCAACACGAGATATTGTCTTGTAGACATCCATGATTGCTGGCTATTCAGGATGGGCAATTTGAAAGTGCATTGAGTCTCTTTTATGAACTGTTGGCCTGTCGAGGAAGACCAGATGAGTTCACTATCCCAAACATTTTGAGTGCTTGTGCAGAGCTAGCAATGGCAAAAGTTGGTGTGCAGGTTCATGGGCATGCTGTAAAAAGTGGCTTTGGGAACTTCGGAACTGTTCTAAACTCACAGATTTGCATGTATGCAAAGTGTGGTGATATAGATTCCACTAATCTGACATTTCAAGAGATAGATAATCCTGATGTGGTTTCTTGGTCAGTGATGATCGGTAGCTGTGCACAACATGGATGCGCTAAGGAGGCTTTAAACCTCTTTGGGTTGATGAAGGAACACGGGATTAAGCCTAATCAGATTACATTTGTAGGAGTTTTATCTGCTTGCAGTTATGGCGGGCTAGTCGAAGAAGGATTAAAGTATGCCAATGGATCCCTCCCTTCAATCATTTCTAAGTGCATTTGTATTTATGGTGCTTGCATGAGGATGTGAGGGGTTGTAGGGACAGGTTGCATCCTTAAATTTCTAGACTGAATCTATCTAAATGCTGCCCTGTTTTTTACAATGGGACTTAGCTTAGCTTTATGCAGAATAGCACTTTGTTTTAGGCAGACGATAGAACACTTGTAAATATATGCACTGGTATTTCCATGTCAATCTCCTTAGGGGCTTCTGTTCTAGCAGATTTTATTTCTTTGCTTATATTCATGATAACTATGTGATTAACCTTTTGAATTATTGCAGATACTTTGAAAGCATGAAAGATTATGGTGTTGAAACCAGCATAGAGCATTACTGCTGTGTTGTTGACCTCTTTGGTCGTGCAGGAAGGCTAGAAGAGGCTAAAAACTTTATCCTCACCTCGGTTTTTGAGAATAATCCAATATTGTGGCGAGCCTTGTTGAGTGCTTGCAAGGTTTACAGGGACACTGTAACTGGGAATCGTGCTGCAATGAAAGAAATTGAGCTTGAACCCCAAGAGTCTTCATCTTATGTTCTTCACAACATCTATGCTGATGCTGCTGTAGAACCATTCGCTACAGTGTCAGAGAACTGATGCAACAGCGAGGGGTTAAGAAGGAGCCTGGTCTGAGCTGGAATTAGGTTGGAAAACATAGTTCATTCCTTTTCCTTGATTGGGATATCTCACCTTTTGAGTCAAGCAATCTAGAGAGGTTAGGAGAAATTTTGGAGAAGAGGGAATTTGGTCATGTTAATGAGAGGACTGCTTCTAGTTTTCTTTTCCTTGAAAAATAATGTTTATTATTCATCAATAGATATACCACGCTACTCAGGACCTCATTTGAAAACCTCCCTAACCCTACAATGGAGGAAAAAGAGTGCACCTAAGCAGTGGAACAAAGCGATCACCACCTGCAAGTTCTATAGGCGACACAGCCAACCTAAATACACCCTAGAAGCATAAAGAAAACAAAACCAGCAAAGCACTAAACCATAAAAACCAGAACATCGTACAAAATAAACCAGAAAACACTTTAGCCTGGAGGGTATCCTGAAGCCAATTTTTCCAGCTGATCTGCTTCCGAATTACGAATCCTTGGAATATTTTTGGCAACAAAATTTTCCTTAGAAATAGACTCAGTCATCGACCGAAGCATCTCCTCCCATTCCGGAGGAATAGACGAAGGATTCCGCAACCAATTCACTACAACTTCACAGTCACATTCAATAACAAGACCAACAGACTTAAATCACACTGAATCCATAAAGAAATTAATCGCAAACTCAATTGTCTAGATTTCAGCCTGCACCAGAGAACCGCCCCCAATTGGAACCGAAAAAGAAGCTAAAACAGAACCACTCGAGTCTCTAAGAATCCCACCAATTCCTCCTCTGCTCCCATCAGTCCTCATAGAACCATCTATATTAAACTTCAGAAATACAATCGACGGCGGAATCCACACCAAAGAATTTAACGAAGACCTATTTATGAGGGTAGAGTCCTTTGCAATTTTTAAATCGGCTGCCAAACTTTCCGCACTAAACGAAATTGAAGGATATTTAGCCTTCAACCAGCAAGCAATAGCAATACGATATTTGTTATAAACGCCAATTGTAGCTCATCAAACTTCTTACCCTTGAAAACCACTTCATTCCTTAAGAGCCAAGTAGACCAAATCAGCGCCAATGGCAATAATCCAAATAATATCATTCGACATTTTGACGGGGATTCACACCAAACCTGTATAAAACAAACAGGATCAATTGGGAGGGCAGTAGCGATATCCCATAAAGACAAAAAACTTTCCCAGACTCTCCATACTGCCGCACAAGAGAAAAACAAGTGATCAACCGATTTTGGGAATGCCAAACATATCGTACATCTAGAATCCGACATCGAGACTCCTCTCTTTCCAAGCTCCACTCTCACCAGAACTCTACGTCGAAGCACCCTCCAAACAAAAGCTTCCACCTTGAATGGGGCTAGACCCAACCAAACATGCTTTTTCCAATTAAAACCAGCCCACTAACACATTCAAGACTAGAGCAGATATGACAGAATAAATTCCATCGCTCGCACCCAACCGCTTGACCCCGTCCATGCGAGAAGCCGAACCCACAAAACTAGCAAGAAGACGCATCAAAGCTTCCCATTGACACCTTTCCCAATCAAATACAACTCTTCTTAGAGGAATGTTCCACGACCACCCCGCCTCATTTCTCAACCCAAACTCTGAAATTGGACCCTCTTTATTCAAAGCCAAAGTAAAAATCTCAGGAACATCTCTTTCAATGGGCGATTACCAACCACTTATCTTGCCAAAATTTAATCACAGCCCCATCTCCTACATGGAGTTGAAAAAACTCATGAAGACTCTTCCCCGAACCCTTCCCAATGAAAGTAGAAAGAATTCCTCTCCACACCCATGAAGTTCCTCGTGGGTACGCAAATGGCGGAAGGATAGCCTCCTTATCAAGTTTGTACTTAGCTAGATAACTAATTTCCAAGGGCTGGAATGCTCATTACAGAATCTGCAACACCATTTTTCAAGAAGGCCAAAATTTTTCTGCTTAATATCCACAAAATCAAGACCTCCGGAATTCACTGGTTTGCGTACTTCAGCCCAATTCAACCAAAACAAAAGGCAAAGGGAGCTCAGTGATGAGCTATCACAGTTTTTATTTTATGTGTATATATATATATAAACATTTACTTTACAGTGCACTGAAAGAAGCGTTGCGAAACCAAACTGTCCAATACTAAATCTTTAAACAGGATCAAGTATTATGTTACAAGACAAGAGTGGAAGTATCTATCTCATGAGCAGGTTAAGTTAGGCGTTGGCCCTGGTAAACAAGATGCCAGGTGAGCCATTAGTGTGAGAATATTAAGCACTGATGAGTTTGTGTTTAGCTTCTTCAGCCTCTCATTCAGCCTATTCCTCATCTGAACCGGTGGTTGCCGGTGCCGGTGAGGGGCCTTTCCTGCTTATTTTAGCTGCTGCATCTGCAAAACTCGGTGGCTCAGCGGTCCTGCTTCCCCTGCAACGAATTCAGGTCCTCCCTCCTATCTTCCTTCTCTATCTTCATCCTCTCAAACATCACCTGCAATGTAGATCCGATATGTTAAGCACCAAATAGTGAATATGCAATCAGGAGCATAAGAAATTAAGCAAGTTACGTTTGTGGCTTTAGGCTCAAAATGCAGTGCATTAACCAAACCATGAGAAGTGATGACAAAAGGTTAAAAGATTGAAACATATCTGGCGAGATTGAGACAAATCTTTTCCTGTTCCACAAAAAGTGCCCCAACAAGCCAACCCAATACTGTAAGCCATTGTCCTGAAGTAAACAGTGTATAACTTGCTTTGTTGGGCTCTCATAACAACACCTGTAAAGAGCAGAAGACTTAAAGAGTTGCCCCTAAACTGTTATAACAAACTCAGTTGATCATTTTTTTTTCAACTTTCAAATCTTTTGTTATAAATCAGTTCAAAAGTCTTTGTTATAAATCAGTTCAACTCTGCAGATCCCTTCATATCACTCATCATGAAAACTAGAGTTAAAGGTTTACAGAACAAAGATCGAACAACGAAACATCACTCTCATCATGCGTAAAGAAAGATTACTTCTAATAAAAGTAGAATGAAACGGATTGAAACTATAAAACAACAATGAAATAATTAAACTATTTTATCTATAGAATTTTAATTTCACTGTGTAATGAATGTATGAGCCAACAACAAATAAAGCTTTTATATTTTTGGAGTGGTTAATGGAAATGATTGGAACCTTCACCATCTCATCCCATTCGGTACTGCAGACCAAGTTCGAAATCTCCACTTTTATTATTTTTTTCTTTTGTTGATGTCTACCTTTCTAAATAAAAAATATAATTCTGTGTTATTTTGATTTCGAAACAAAAAGTATTTTATACATGCAGATGTCTTAATGTAAATATTGTTAAATGTTTAGATACGTACGAAAGAATGTGTGCAGTTGTTGAAGAACTCCCGTCTTCAAAATTTTAAGATTCTCAGAATTACTCTCCTCCCTTGAAACTGGTAGTGCCTTCGAAAGTTTGAAATACCGATGGATGACGAAGCTTTCAACTCACAAATTCTTGTCTTTTCTAAGGAATATTTAGGTTTTCTAAGGAATCTGGTAGTGGCTTCGATCGATATACAACAATGTTGTGTGTATCATTCGAAGTATCTGATTTCAAAATTAGAATATTGAAAAGAAATAATGCCTAAATGGGGGATGGATAAGGTATTTCATCTTTAATGACTTTTACAACTAGCAGTAATTTTGACTCTCCTTGATTAATAGTTCTACTATCATAAGGAATTGAAAGTCTGTGCCGATTGATCGTGGAGTCGAAAGGTATGAAACGTCTTGCATTCGATCTCGTCGTGCTAGGAAGTCAAAGCCGAAGAAAGACCCAACCAGCTTTTCTGTTCCTCAGCCAGTGAGTGTGCATTTTCTGTGTAAAGAAAATGAAGTATTTGTAGTTTGAATTCCTAACGCATTTAAGTTGATTGTATAGTCTAATCGAATTACATTTTGAGGTACTTTAGATATTGTTTGTGATGCAGATACGAAATAAATAAGGCCCTTGAGCTATATAATTATGATTTTTTTTCTTCCTAACACAAAAAAAAACATTATGATTTTGTGACTTGAAAGTTTCTTCGTCTATTGGTATTTCAATTAAGGTAATTATAAAGTAATATTTGTTTTAAATATTTTAATATTCGATAATAAACATTCAATCATCTCTGTTGGAATCGTTGTACTCGAACCTAAACTTATAAAAATAACCACCACTCGTTTAACAATTGAGATAATTAGTTCATGTTTTTACGGTAATATACGGATTTCTTCAAGAAATGTGATAATATAAGATAACTCTTTTCCAAAGAGTATAAAACCTCCGTGCCTCAAATTGGATAAGTCCACAATTGGCTGTATCAACTCTGGATGGCATGCCAAATTAATAATTACATGTGTGAAACCCTACTTTAAAATTGAATGTGTATTTATATTTATACTACGTACTTAAGAGTTTGACTATGTTATGCCATTAGTTAACTTGGTATTAATTCGATTAAAAATTATTTCTTAAATATTAGTAAAATTATTAATATTATAATAATATTTTTATATTTTCAAAAATTTATATTGTTTAAATAAACAATAAAAAACACCAAACTAAAGATGGAACCTCCCTAATCAATATAACTTATATATTAATTCTTTTTCCCTTAACCTAGTACCATTTAAAAAAATATTTTTATATAAATATATAATTTAATCCACAACAATATAAGTTGACAAATTCCGATATATATATATATATATATTATAAGGGTGTGATTAAATTACACTTAATGTAAAATTTTTAATTTACACATTTTTACAATCATTAGACGAAGAAGAAATCAAAGACTAATATATGTGTCTACACTAAAATTTTATGAGTAATATAATTTTTTGAGACTAATATATATGTCTTCAATTATCTAAATTTTTATAGATTAATTTAACCTGATTATAATTATAACATTACATACATTGATGGATGTATTTTTATGTCTGAGTGAGTACTATTTATCTTGAAATCTGAGTTTGTTTAATTAGTGTTCTATTTTATTGAAGTGTGTCTATGCTAAAATTTTATTTATATTCAGTTTTCATAAAAAAATTATGTGATTAATATATATGTGTCCATTTTTAAAAAATATTTTTGCATCAGTCACGGATTACACATAATCCAAAAGAATAATATTAGTAAAATAATAATGAAAATCTATATGATACAAAATATTAATATATTAAGATTTATATAGATAATTAACTATAATTATGGTAATAAAATGAAAGAAGAACACATAAAATGTGAATAGTGATGTGGTTGTTTAATGATATAAAAATCAATAAACCATGCCGCTTTTGTTCATTTCATGCCACTTATATCTTTACTGATATAAAAAAGAGTTGGTTGGAAGTGATGTTATGGATTAAATTATAGAGAAATAAAAAAGTTTGAATTTAACGAAAATATGTATTGTTTAATATTAAATCGTTGTTGAGCAAATGGATGGAATTAGGCCTGTAAACGAACCGAACGCACACGAACGGATGTATGTTCATGTTCATTCATTTAATAAATAAACGAACACGAACATAAACGAACAAATTTTTTTTGTTCATGTTCGTTCATTAAGGAATATAGCTTGTTTATGTTCGTTCATTTAAATGTAAACGAACGTAAACGAACACAAACGAACAAACATAAATGAACACAATAAACGAACATAAACGACCAACACAAACACAAAAAACAAACTTATTCGAACACAACAAATGAATGAAAAAAGTAAACAACAAGAATAACAACTTAAAATTCATTAATATAACCTGCAATTTTAGAATTAATTTGTTCGAATATGACAAAAACATACATAAATTATAAATAAGCTATAAGAACATATAAATCTTAAAGTTAATTTGTTCAACAAAAAACAATCTTCTTGAAATCCAAACAATTCATAATATTCGTAACATATTCAACTTGCATTCATGATCAGTCGTTAATTCATCATCCATACTGACCTTGTTTTATTTTTCTCCAACCCATAGTACTGACGATACCATCAGCTCCCACAAACAAGCATATCTACCATCTTAGTTCCTAAGAGGATTGATTGCAGATCAAAACCCTCCACCAACACTGAAAACATATTCGAAGCAACAGTAGTGATCGAAATTGCCAATATATCAGCAGCCATTTTTGACAAAATGCTAAATTTAAGATTATATCCTTCCACCATCCCAAGGCATCAAAATATACACCAGGCTCACTAGTTAAAACTCCTTCTCCAAATAAGTGTCAAATTCTGACTTGACAAATGTAAAAGTATCGACACTTCTAATATGTACTTGGTCATATTTAGTTGTGTCAGTTTTAATACCTTTACCTAACCGACTGAATAAGGAGCTAACACCACTCTTAGAAGTACCACCAATACTAACACCTTGACTCCTATCATTTCCAGTAGATGAAACAACATTTGCTGCTTTATGAGCCTCAACATATTCTTGGTACAACTCATAAAAATACATCAAACTATTTGCATTCTCTCGGAGCCTCATCATGTGAATAAATAGTATGGAAATAAAACTCAAGCAATTTCATTTTATACCTGATAGAGAGAATGACATCAATTAAACTCAAATAATTCATTAAAATAAAATTCAACAACTTAAATTTATATGGGATCTAAAATGGCACCAATTGAAATTAACAAGTTACAAGTACACCAATACTTGTCAAATTTTTTCTCATCTTCATAGCCATAGCTACCATGTAATCACTTCCTCCTAAAATACTGCATCCAATGTTTCTTTTATCCCAAACAATTCGCTAAGAAATAAATTGGATGTAGGATATTCGGAACCTATAAAATTAAAAAATAATTAGTAGTAAATTCTTTGTATTAATAATAATAAAAAGAATCAAGTTATACATGAAATGATTTTTGTAGCTTCATTGAAAAGTGCCAAGAATGAGCAAACCTCTTCACTTTTTTCCAGTCTTCCTCGCTCAGTAAAGTATTGTATGTAGACTCTCGATCGGCATAATTCACAAACACTTCTTTGAACTCTAAAGCAATAGACAACATAGCATATGTAGCATTCCACCTGGTACTAACATCTAAAATCAAGTGTTTTTTTGGCATTGAAAGTTGTTTGACGAGTTCACTAAAAATATGCAATCGACCCGGAGAGGCATTGACATGTTTCACACTCTCACAAAATTATGAATTATGTCTTCAATTTATCCAAGACCATCCTGAACTAACAAATTAAGAATATGTGCACAACATCGCACATGAATAATTTTCACCAACATCAAGTTTCTTATGAAGGTTCAATTTTCCATCAATTTTCTAGCCACCACTCATTAGTCTTAGCATTATCCACTATCTAAGTCACCACCTTGTCTCAATGTTCCACTCCTTTAGACACTTAAAAGTGAATCATAGATACATACTCCAGAATACGGTGGAGGCAATTCAACAAAACTTAATATGTGTTTGTGAAGCTTGAAATCAAATCTACAAAATGGCATGTAACTACCATGTAATAGATGTTTTGATTCGATGTCCTCATATCTGTAGTGATGCTCACACGCTTGACATAATACAACAATTTTTTAACTATTTTCTTTCTAATCTCATAACTGGAAATACAATCTTGTTTAACATAAGCACGTGAGATCTTGTTAATCTGGATTTGCTTTTTTCATTACCACATTAAATAATCCATACTCCACAAAATTAAAAGGTAATTCATGAACCATAATCATGTGGGAAATAACCTCTCATCTTTGCATTGTCAAACTTCCAATTTCGAACCATAGATGAAGAATCTGATATGCCATGTTGCACTTTTAAACTTAATTGACCTCTGTTAACCACTTTCAACTTTGTACAATCACCAATGTCCATGCAACGATGTGGTGGTTCCATATTCATTTTTTTAATCTTTCTCCACAATGGCTACATTCAGACAAGTCAGTTCCATCATGCACTTTACCATCCGAAAATGTTCTCAAACTCCCGAAGTCTTATTCTCTTCCTTCTAATGAATGGAGTTGGCTCTTCATTGTTGGTTACATCAACATGTTCTAACTAGCTGTAGTTGCTGCATCTACTTCTCTGTTATCAGCTGTAATAAAAAACATCTGGATTTTGTGTACTTTCCATGGTTGGAGTGTCGGTACTTGATTCAAATTCAGTTGATTCAAGTGGTGAATCAGACATCCGTGGTATAACAATGAGTAAATGTAGCATTAGCAAATAAAAGGAATTTCTGTATGACCTTAACTAATTTAGCTTCAACACTTAATTGTTGGTACCAAAGCTGAAATTGTTTCAATGAACAAATCAAACAGAGTACATACACTTAGGACAAACCAAAACTTGCAACAAAACGCAAAATAACGATCCATAAACCAAAGCTGAAACTTCAGTTAACTTGATGTTAGAGACCCTACCTTCCATTGTTCTTTCATGAAAAATAGTCTACAATGCAAATCAACCAAATATACAGTGATAAATAGCGTAAGAGCTGATTAGCAATGATGAAATGTTTGAAGATATCAGATATTTCGATCGATCTTTTAAAGATATTAAATGATTCACATGACTTTAATTTAACGCTATAACATTTACTTTAGTGGTCCATGATTACATATGAACAATCATTTTCCACCACGATATTCTAATAAATTCGCCGACTAAAAGTTTTCTGACATCAATGTCAGACTTTAGTGAGATTTGTTAATAATGGTCCTTTCTGTTGGCAGAGTAGAAAATTTAACAGCATGAAGATTTCGAACGGTACAAATTGGATTACAAGGCAATAACATAGATCCGAAATCCCTCTGATGCTACATATCGTAACTGATATTATTGCTAAACCACCATTCAAAATTTTAACGTACCTAAAGTCTACTCCACACAAAGGTCACACAAGAACTATGAAAACAAAGTTCATTGTAACATCCCAAAATACGGGTTAGTGACTAAATTATAAAACTTCAGAATGTGTTGATTAAAGTAAGATATTTAAATAGTGTAATGATTTGTTAGGAAATATTTCCTGAAATAATTAGTAATTATCAAAGGAAATTAAGGGGCAAAATGGTCATTTAACATGAAAGATATTTGTTATCTCTTTATGAAGAGATAAACGTTGGGGGAGAGTATTTAGAAAACTCTTCTTCTTCTTAGCTCTTCTTCTCCAACGTGCAGAGCATAAGGTGAGTTTTCTATTTGTTGGTTATTTGTTAAATTGAAGATTAGGTTTGATCATTAGATGATAACTAAGCTTAAGGAAAGCTTAAGTTGTCTTATAATCAAAAGATGAAGAAGTTATAAGAGATTTAAGAAAACGAGTTTTTATATGAAATCATGGAATAGAGTTGATAAGTTGATTTTAAGTTGAATTTGACTTGTCATCTATGAGAATAAGAAGATAGAAGTGTTAGAATTGTATTTAGAACATATTGAAATTTGAGTATGATTCTTGAATTACATATGAAGGATAGGATTTTGAAGTTATAGATGATTTTCATGGATATAAGTTGGTTTAAGTAATGGTAGTTGAGTTTAATGACATGATAGGGGTTTAAAATAGAAGAATTAAGTGAAGAATTGATGATTTTCGGGGTTAAAATACAATTTCTGGGTAGAGGGAACCGATACCCTATGAAGGAATCAATTCCCCTCTTGGATGAAAATTCCAGTATGTGCAGGGGGAAAGATTCCCCCTGGGGGGTATCGATTCCCCCCTAAATGAAAAAATAGAATTTGATTCATTAAACCGGTTTAAGTTATTAACATCAAATTTAAAGTTTAGGCTTATGATAGTTGTTTTGAAATGATATATTTATGCAGATATTGAGCCTAAACAAGTTCTGGAATAATCAAAGGATTATAATCGAATCAAAGCAAAGCTAAGGTGAGTGCAATTTTAATTGTACTTATATATTGAACGAACATTGGCTTGCGATGAGTCGGTGAGGAGTTATTATGGTAAGAAGTGACTCCTAAAATGTTATTTGATTGGTGATTCTTATATGTACATGAATACATGAAATGAGTATAGGTTATGATATATGTTATGAGACATGACCAATGTGAAATGAGATACTCTATGTGATATGATATGAAATGACATATGAATACGTGATACATGTGTTAGGATTTTCGGAAGCTCGAATCGACAAACGGAACTGTTTGCAAAGAGGGGTCGGAATGGTTTTGTGTTTAGGAGAAGGAGATTGAAAAATAGAGAATTGCACAGCGATTTATAGTGGTTCGACTTTCTCAATCAAAGTCTACGTCCACTACCTTAGCTCCTCACCAAGGATTTTCCAACAAATTCACTAATTTGTTCTTTCTTTTGAGGATAAAGAGTAACCTTACAAACTCCCTAGTTTTTCCGGGCTAAACTAGAACCTTTCCCTAACTTTTACACGGGCTAGCTAGAACCTTTCCCCTTTACAAAAGGATAAGAAATGTAAACAAGAAAACCTCTCTAAGGTAGGTGTTTACAAGATTGAGCTCACAAGAACAAAATATATACAAGAGAAATACGAAATAAGAATGAAAAATTCTTCTCTTGTGTTTGATTGCTTGGATAGCTGTTCTATTACTTTTTCAAGTGTCCTTAGCTTGTATTTATAGCTTGGAATGTGTTTGAAGTCATATCTAGCCGTTGGGGATATTTTGGAGCCGTTTGGGAATGATTTTTCTACAAAAATAGGCTACCAAGAATGGGGGAAATCGGTACCCCTTCATAGGGAATCGATACCCCTTCATAATATTCAAATATTATGACCGTTGGGCTGATGAACAGTGAGAGAATCGGTACCCTCAAGGGGGAAATCGGTTCCCTCCGAGTAATCTGTTATTTCTCGGAGCCAAACCATACAGGGGGAATCTGTACCCGGGGAATCGATACCCCTGGGAGAATTTGTTCCCGGGGAATCGATACCCCTAGGGGGAATCTGTTCCCCCTGGGGGGGAATCTGTACCCCCTGGACAATCTGATTTTTCTTGAAACCCTATAAAAAGAAAATATGTTTGGCTCGATTAAGGCTCGAAATACTTTGTAAAATTGTTTTAAAATAGTTTAAGTATAAAACATAATTTTACACTTTAGTAAGGATTAAAATGAACTTTGAAAGACTTGGAGTAATATTTGATATTCGAATAATTCGAAATATACTTAGAAAATCTTTTGTAAAATCTTAAAATTCATTTAACTTAATTTGTTATATCGAAACAAAGAAAATATTTTTGGCTCGATTAAGGCTCGAAATACTTTGTAAAATTGTTTTAAAATAGATTAAGTATAAAACACAATTTTACACTTTAGTAAGGATTAAAATGAACTTTGAAAGACTTGGAGTAATATTTTGATATTCGAATAATTACATCGAATATACTTAGAAAATTTGTAAAATCTTAAAATTCATTTAACTTAATTTGTTATATCGAAACATCAAAATATTTTCAACAATCTCCCCCTTTTTGATATAACAAAACATTTAAGTAATTTTAAGATTTTGAAATCAAGTTTGAAATTACTCTCCCTTACTTTAACACTTCTCCACTTTAACACCTTCACTTCTCCCCCTTTTGTTAAATAAAAAAGCTCTAATCTTTGAAGTTCAAAATAACTTTGGAGAGTAAGTAGTAAATTTGACATTTTAAAAATCATTTGAAAAAAAAATCAAATCTCCCCCTCAATAAATGCATTCCAAATAAAATTTTTCTTGTATGATCTTGACACTTAAACAAAATTGAATTTCAACAAAGAATAACAAACATGTTAGTAGCATATGAAATTCAATAATCCAATACTAAAATACTTTATGCAATACAAATTGTTGAATTTAAGATCATATGCATAAAGTTTTCTAAAAATGTTATGCATTTGAAAATTTTTGATATCAATTATTAGAGAGATATCATTTTATTTAAACCACATGCATAAACATTTAAATTAGGTCAATTTTTTTAAAGATTTATAAAATCAAAGTATTTGAAAAGTTGATATCAATTGTTAGAGATATATCATTTGCATTAAAACAAATTTTGACCAAAATTTTTTATGATGAACTAAAAATTCTGAAAATCATTACAATTTTAAAATGTTCATCGTAATCATCTTTTCAACATACATGAGAGTAAACAATGATGCATAATCATTTAAAACCAAAACTCATGCATGCTTAAAATCAAATGAGCAACCAAATAATCAAAAATTAAAAGTATTAAGCTTAGAGGTTACCAATTCCTTTTCATGTGTGGCTAGAGCATCTTGAATATCATCATTTTCATCACAATTGCTTCCACACACCTACAAGAGACATTTAAGTAGATTTTGGTATCCAAATTGCTTTGGATCCATGAACGTTAGTTACAATGCCCCTTGTTTCTTTTGGAACCCATACTTGCCTAATTTTAAAATGTTTTCCTTTCTTCAAAGGACAAGTATGTTCCATATGACCATGATAATGGCAATGTGAGCATTTTGCCATTTTTAAACATAATAGATTGTTTTAGAAATTAATCTTTTTTTTTTGTTAAGCTTTCAAGCTTAACTTCTAACTCAAAATTTTTCTTTTCTAAATAATTTATTTTGATTTTTGAAAGTTCTAAATCATTTTTCAAAATTTCATTTTGATTTTCAAAATCAACTCTAGCTTTCAAAATCGATTTATTTTCAATTTTGAGTTTTGAAATTAATTTCGTATTTGGAATTCATGGTCTTAAATCCCAAATACAACCTATATAAGCATCTTGTAACTCATCAAAAGTAAATGAATTAAATTCATTTGAGTTAGAAGATACCTCGAATTCTTCTTGAGTGGTCATGAGGCATAGGTTGACTACTTCATCTTCAACATTGGAATCATCTTCATCACTCCAAGATGCAACAAATGCCTTCTTCCCATTTTTCTTTAGAAGAGGACATTCATATATGACATGCCCCTTTCTTTGACAATCAAAACATACCGGGGGACTCTTTCTTGGTTGATTCATGTTCACTTCCTTGGAAATCATGAATCTCTTGAGTTCCTTCAAGAGCTTGACCATCTCTTTTTGTTCATCATCATCTTCACCCACCTCATCACTTGAATCTTGATAGCTTTCATTGATGCCTACGTCATCATTCTTCTTCTTCTTCTTCTTCTTCTTCTTCTTGTTTTTCTTCTCTTCCCTTTCTTCATCTTCCTTCACCATCATCTCATGAGTGAGAAGGGAACCAATTAGCTCGTCGAGAGTGAGAGACTTTAGGTTTCTTGCTTCGATAATGGACGTATTCTTTGATTGCCACTCCTTTGGAAGAGAGTAAATCATCTTCCTCACAAGCTTCTCATTTGGGATTACTTCTCCATATCCATTGAGACCGTTGACAATCATAGAGAATCTATCCGTCATAGCTTTGATGTCTTCATCGGGTTTCATCTTGAAGTTCTCGTAGCTATGGTTGAGAAGACTTTTCTTTGATTCCCTCACTTCGTCGGTTCTTTCATGAGTGACTTGGAGCTTATCCCAAATCTCTTTGGCACTGGAACAAGATGAGACTCTTCCATATTCATTTGGGCCTAAAGCACAAAATAGAATATGTATAGCCTTAGAATTAAGCTGAAAATTTTTCTGCTCTTCTCTACTCCAATCGTTGTACTTGCCGGGTAGAAAGGAGTAACCGTCCATGATTGAGTACCAAGCTCTTAGATTGTATGATTGAATGAAGTACATCATCTTATTCTTCCAATGTGCATAATTTGCTCCATTGAAGAAGGGTGGCTTGTTGACCGGTTGTGAATCCATAATAGGATATTCTTAGAGATAATAAGCACCGGAGGAAAAAGTCATTTCTTTGTCGGTTGCGTCGGGAATTGGTAGAGCTTCTTCTAGGATCGTCTCAAGGTGGTTAAACCTTCTTAACGAGTTAGGCTCTGATGCCAATTGTTAGGATTTTCAGAAGCTCGAATCGACAATCGGAACTGTTTGCAAAGAGGGGTCGGAACGGAGATTGAAAAATAGAGAATTGCACAGCGATTTATAGTGGTTCGACTTTCTCAATCAAAGTCTACGTCCACTACCTTAGCTCCTCACCAAGGATTTTCCAATAAATTCACTAATTTTTTCTTTATTTTGAGGATAAAGAGTAACCTTACAAACTCCCTAGTTTTTCCGGGCTAAACTAGAACCTTTCCCTAGCTTTTACACGGGCTAAGCTAGAACCTTTCCCCTTTACAAAAGGATAAGAAATGTAAACAAGAAAACCTCTCTAAGGTAGGTGTTTACAAGATTGAGCTCACAAGAACAAAATATATACAAGAGAAAGATGAAATAAGAATGAAAAATTCTTCTCTTGTGTTTGATTGCTTGGATAGTTGTTCTATTACTTCTTCAAGTGTCCTTAGCTTGTATTTATAGCTTGGAATGTGTTTGAAGTCATATCTAGCCGTTGGGGATGTTTTAGAGCCGTTTGGGAATGATTTTTCTACAAAAATAGGCTGCCCAGAATGGGGGAAATCGGTACCCCTTCATAGGGAATCGATACCCCTTCATAATATTCAAATATTATGACCGTTGGGCTGATGAACAGTGAGGGAATCGGTACCCTCAAGGGGGGAATCGGTTCCCTCCAAGTAATCTGTTATTTCTCGGAGCCAAACCATGCAGGGGGAATCTGTACCCGGGGAATCGATACCCCTGGGGGAATCTGTTCCCCCTGGGGGGAATCTGTACCCCCTGGACAATCTGATTTTTCTTGAAACACTTTAAAAAGAAAATATTTTTGGCTCGATTAAGGCTCGAAATACTTTGTAAAATTGTTTTAAAATAGTTTAAGTATAAAACACAATTTTACACTTTAGTAAGGATTAAAATAAACTTTGAAAGACTTGGAGTAATATATTTTGATATTCGAATAATTACATCGAATATACTTAGAAAATCTTTTGTAAAATCTTAAAATTCATTTAACTTAATTTGTTATATCGAAACATCAAAATATTTTCAACAACACGTGATATGAAATGACATATAAATATGTAATACGTGATACATGTGATATGATATGAAATACATGGTTACACATACATGTGGTATGTGATAGAAGAGAAAGAACAAGTGATGAGAAATGTATTCATAATAAATGCCCATAGTATATGATACGAGAGTTATAGGTATAGTTGGCATGCCAAGAGTCGAGGGTTACATATGTCCTATAAGACATATGATAGGTCCTACGGGGCACAGATTACATCCTTCGGGATGACAGGTCCTTCGGGACACAGATGACATCCTTCGGGATGATAGGTCCTTCGAGATATTTATACGAGCTGTGGTGACAGCATATGTGTGCACAACCTCAGTGTACTCGCATACCTCTATTCTCAATAATATACATGGGCAATACAATTGAAAGATAAATTAAAGTGAAAGTGGCACAAGAAGGTAAGTTTTACATGTACATGACATGCTTATATATATGTTATCGTGTAATAGATACATGAATGTTGAAATGTCATGATCAAATGATAAGAATACATATTCATGAATTGGTTGTTAAATGTTTATTTATTGCCTCACTAAGTCTATGACTTAGCGTGTAAGTGATTTACACGTAGGTACCAAGAAACGAGAAGAGCAAGAATAGAAGTGGCAAGGACATTATTATTACTAGAAGATCAGATCAGAAGTAATCGACAAAGTATGTATTTTGGTGTGTATAGAGTGTTGGCATGTAATAAGTCGTTAATTACGAGTACTCTGATGGAGTTTATATTTTGTGGTCATTTTTATGTAAATTAACGTATTTTGCTTTAAACAAAGTTTTAAATTCCTCTATTTTTCAAAAGAGTCAAAGTTTGAAAAGTCAATGTGACACCTCAGACTTGTATTCGAGTCGGGTACGGGTTGGGGTGTTACATTCATTGTCAAAGTGTCTTTTCTACTTATTAATGTGTTCTTCCTGGAAAACCCATTACTTCTGCTATTACACTCTTTTTCAGAAATTGCATAGAAATCTTTGTTTTGTTTTCTGGCAAATTCTATATATTTTTCTCTTTACATATGCTCATACTTTCGGTTTGTTACCTTTATCTTCCCATCTATTTCTAGAAAGTATGATGTTTTCTTGAGTTTTAGATGAAGATACCCGCAATAACTTTACATATCAAATATTAAGCCAAATAAAACAGAGAAAGAGATGAAAACAGAATGTAAAACTTCAGATTGCACTCTAATATAAATTGTTTTGAAGCTTTCACTGATTGTCTCCACTCTCCAGTGAACACTAGGGTTTGGAAAAAAAGGGGAAATGAATATAGGTGCGAGGTGTCTCACGGGTTAACATATTTGATTTAATCTCCAAATAAAATTAGGTTAATTATGGAGTTGGTCATCAGAATATCAGATTAATTAATATTTTTAAGATACTTACAAATTGGTCACCAAAATTGATTTAAGAAGATTGGGTTAAACATAAATGAACGAACATAAACGAACGAACATAAACGAACGTTCACGAACGTAAATGAACGAACGAGACCTATGTTCGTGTTCGTTCATTTAATTAAATGAACACAAAATCTTGTTCATGCTCGTTTATTTAATAAATAAACGAACTTCCCGCCATACGGTTCATGAACGGTTCGCTGAACGTTCAGTTCATTTATATGCCTGGATGGAATGAGAAAACGCGGAAGCATTTCATGGGGGGAAATGATGGAAACAAGTTGGAATTGGGTGGGCAGAGCAAAGGGATATGGGGGAATTTGCTAACCGTGTTGGTCCACACATGAAACGAAACAAAGGCAAAGCCCACAAAATCAAGGACGTAAAAGCAGCGGTACCTACCAAATCTATCTCCCTCTGTCCAACCACTTGCCTTTCGAGTCCCCTTTTCTCTCACTCCAACCACCCTATATAAATATTCTTGCACAACCCCAAAGCTTGTTCCATTTGCCTTTCCATTTGTTGTTCTCATCGATATTCTTGTAACTGATTTGATTTTAGTTTTCCAAAGTCATGGGACGATCACCTTGTTGTGAGAAAGCTTATACCAACAAAGGTGCGTGGACCAAGGACGAGGATCAACTCCTCGTCGATTACATCCGTCTCCATGGTGAAGGTTGCTGGCGTTCCCTCCCCAAAGCTGCTGGTAATTTACCCTTTTAATTCCTTCTTCTTTCTCCTTCTTTGTTACCAATTTGTTTTGTTAAATTATGGTTTGATTTGCAGGGCTGCTTAGATGTGGTAAAAGTTGCAGATTAAGATGGATTAATTACCTGAGGCCTGATCTCAAGAGAGGGAATTTCACTGAAGAAGAAGACGAGCTCATCATCAAGCTTCATACTTTACTTGGAAACAAGTGAGTTCCTCCTCCCCTCCCTCCCTTTAATTTCATTGTAAATTTGATAAATTTTTAATGTTGTCAAATGTATTTGCAGGTGGTCTTTGATTGCTGGAAGATTACCGGGAAGAACAGATAATGAGATAAAGAATTACTGGAACACACACATCAAAAGAAAGCTTATCAGCAGAGGAATCGACCCCCAAACTCATCGTCCTCTGAACGAAACTGCACCCAATCCCAATCCCACCACCACCAACACAATCATCGCAGCCCCTATTGAATCGGATTTCAGAAACGCACCCAAATCGGATTTCATGAAAACCCCATCATCTCCGGAATTCATATTCAATGAATTTCAATTCAAACCTAACGCAGATTCCCTCGAAGAACCCAACTGTACCGCCAGCAGTGGCATGACTACAGATGAAAAACAACAACAGCTACACAAGAAGAAGCAGTATGATGATAATCCAAGTGATGGGGAAGAGTTAAATTTGGAACTTTCGATTGGGATTAGTTCAGCCGTATCATCTCCGAGTCCAAACCAAAGCTAGAGAACAACAACTTCCAGTTTCTTGAACAAGCTATGGTGGCCAAGGCAGTGCCAGTATGTTGGTGCTGGCAATTAGGGTTTGGAAGGAGTGAAATTTGTAGGAACTGTCAAAATTCAAATGGCTTCTATAGATTTTGTAGACCTTTGGATTCGTAGGGTCATTTTTCACTTTTAGATGTTAATTTGAGATAATTGCTTAATCATTAACATCTTTTCCCCTGCCCTTCTGTAATCAAAAGCTGATTTCTGCAGATATTATTCAATTCTTTTGATTTGTTTTATCAGTTAAATGAACATGCAATCCCTTGTCCAGAAAGAACATGCAATCTCTTGTCCAGAAAGAACATGCAATCCTGGTTGAAAGGAAGCATAAAAGATTAAGAAATCATATATTTTGATCTTCGAATAGCTATTTTCATATTATAAAACAAAGTTTTGGAGTCACAATCAAGCGCTAGACACAAAATTAGAAATAATTTAGACTTATTTATGAAAAAATACCTTGAAATAACGAGAAGATGAAGAAAAAGTAAAGATGAAAGGTGTTGAATTATGAATGAAAAAGGTATTGATGTCAACATGCAAATGCAATGGAACCATGTGAATGAGATGGTGACTAATCGGTTTGTTTAGGCTGGCAATGGCTGGCATGCATGTTTAAACCGTCTTACATCATAAAAATAAATATATATATTATGATTCAATAATTCATATCAGATACTAAAAATAACAGAAAAGATCATATTAAAAATTAATAAAATAAAAAGTAACATGTACAATGGCGGTGAAGGAAACAAATCCATGTGTTTTACGGTTTGGATGGAGAGTATTGAAATTAAGCAAGAATTGGGGTGGGTATTAGGAAGATAATAATGAGGATCATTATTCTAAAACCAGTTTTGCTTTCAATTTCAGTCTGTCTCAGTGGCAATGCATGTATTAATGGGATATTGAAGAAACTATTCAGCTCTTACCAAAACCATCCACGTTAGGTTTCATTTAAGTTGGTAATTAATATGGAATAAACAATAAGTTTGCAGCCAATGCTACTCTACTTGGGAAAATTTGGAGCTTTGAGAGTACTGATGACAGTCAACAATGACAAAATCTCGATATATTAAGAGAAAATGAGAAGAAGAAAAAATAAAAAAAATAAAAGAGAGAAAAAAAAGAAAATTTTATAAAGGTCCAAAACAACGTTTTTTTTGATGTCATTTATCATGTAATAACACCGTTAATTGTTTAATGACATAGTGACCAAAACATGAATAATTTAAAAGTTGAGTAGTAAATATGTGAATTTTTAAAGTTTACTAACCAAAATAAGAGTAATAAGAAAGTTTAGTGATTTATGTAGTTTAACCATAAAATCGATAAATGGGAGTAGGAAGTCGATGTCAATTGGAAAAGCAATCAGGAAGAGGCTGGAATTGGTTGGGGGAGGAGATAGTGACATGCTTGGCTCCTGAAAGGTCAGGTCAAGTAGGCAGGTAACCAAATCTTCAGTTTCTTCTTATCATTTATTGATTATAGCATTAATGAGAAAGAAGTTGGTTGAAGGTTGGTCGGGGAGAAAGATTGGTACCCACTCATCCCATCTCATGTGCCCATACCACACTCTCATCTCATATGTAATACTTATTATATTAAATAGAATGGGTTAATTTGCATTTGGTACTTCAACTAAATATTTACTCCTAAGTTTGTAATTAAATTCTTTCTACTCTTAAATCGGTAGTTGAATTAAACACTTTCTGCTAAATTAAAATCTAAAGAGTCTTTTGGTTTCAAGAACAACGCAGAGACTGAATCTTGACATAAATATGTAATTGGGTATGGGTTTGGAGATTGTTAAAAGAAATACAGGTTGATTCTAAGTATTTAAACGTGAAAAGTGATAATCAATCAACGTAAGCATCACTCAAATAATGTTCATCGTGATAAACAAAATATGGCAATAATAGAATTCTTGATCTGGGCTATATTTACACTGAAATACAGCTTGTAAAAATTCTTTCAAGAGCTAACTTTGATATATTCAAGTCCCAACTGAATTTGTATAAATATACAAGTCAGCTTGAGGGGAAGTGAAAAATGTTACCAATAATTAAAAAATTTAATTCACTTGAAAGTTTAATTTCTTTTAGGAGATAAGCAATGGCGGAACTTTGTGATAGACTTTGGCAGTCATAAAACTTTAAAAATTCAAAGGTTTTTAACTAATTTTTTAAAATTTTTGAAGTGTTTAGTTTATTTTTTCCAAAAAAAAACTAGGGTCTAACTAAATTTTTTAAATTTGAGAGGCTGAGAAATTTTAAAATTTATGGGAGGGTTTAATTAATTTTAAATTTTAAATTTTAATATGAATTTCTAAAAATTTGAGGGTAAATTAAATTTTTTTAATTTAAATGTCTAAATATCCTTTTTAAAATTTTGGAGGGGCCATGGCCTCTACTAGTCCCTCTTATGTTTCACCAGCGAGATAAAATTTAATTTATTTATATTATATTAATAGGATTAAGGTTTAGGCTTGATTATAAAATAATTGTCCAAACTGTAGCTTTTCACGAACAAGTGTCTAAACTTTTTTAATGATTTCGGTGTCTAACGTTCTAAACATTATCACTTTAGGTGTTCGGACTATAGTTGACGTTAGTTTTCTCTGTTAAGAGGCATATTTCGCATTCTTGTAATTTAAATTTTGAAAATTAAAATATATATTATATATATATATATATATATATATATAATCTAATTTATTTTAAATTACAAAAAACTCCAAATTCAAAAATTCTAAATCTCTAACCCATCGTCATCGCCTTTTTCGACCACAACCACTACCGCCAACTAAGTCCATGTCATCCTCTCAGTCTGATGTATGAAACATGACATATGTAATACGCCAGAAATGCATGGAGAGGGGACCATATACTTCTCGGTCTGTCAATCGTGACCAACAACCCAGATGAACGATATGAGATCATACAAACCTCATCTTATGTGACAACATGGGAACGTAAGTTTAAAAAAAAACTCTACATTTTCTCGGACTCATTTTTAACAATGGAAAAGGCAATTGGGAAAATGTTTCTATTACCATCTTGTGCAACAGCTATCATCAAGACGTGTTTGTATACGCTATAGAAAAAAGTGCAATCCACTTGAACTATTTGTTTGCAGTAACGAAAACCTTCAATGAATTACTTGAAAGCCCAGAACAAGCCTTCGAAAACTCTCTTTCCTGGGATAGCATGTCCATCAAACGTGGTCGCGGGATAAGTATAAGAGCGAACAATGGTTCTTGGGATGAAAAAATCCATTACGTGCAACAGGTGTGAGAGCTTATTGTAACTGATCCCAATCAGCGTACAATAGTGTCATATCTTTACTTTTCACCATCCATGACTTGTAGTAAGATGGAATATAACTGAATGAGTTCCAGATTGATGCCACTATCATTGAAACTGGGATCCTTGAATTTTTCTCCTTCAAAAGCTTTATATATGCACATATGACATCAGAATTTAAATGTTTTTGTCTTGTGTCAAGGAGCTCAACATACAACTGTGTTGGGAGTGGAACCTTGTCACTTGTAACAACATCTTTCGTTGTAGGTAAGAGTCATGTATCTTCCACTTACAGCCGACATTGTTGTATACACTTAACAAAATATGTCTTCTGATCAGACTCAACCACATTGAATTCTATATGAAATCTAATACAAAACTCTTTCACTGCTAGTTGGGCATCCTTCTTAGTTTCAAACTGGGACCCAACTGCCAACTTTGTTGCCTCGTATAAGGGACCCTAATAGCCTGTGCATATCTTCAGCATATCAGGAATCTTAGGATTCCTTATGGCATCATATTTTTATGTCATGTGTTACAACTGCCTGATGATAGTGAGGCATTTGGCTGATGATAGTGACTGGGGGTTAGTGAATGTGCCCAACCTCGCAAAACATTCTACACTACTTGCGTACATGAAACCACTGCCTCTCAGACATCATCCTCTATATCAAAATCTTGTCCCTATGAAGCAACCTCAACAATATTAAAATCATTAACTACTAGTGTGTCATCGTTTAGCAATAATGGAACAAACGTTTCATCATCCTCACTGAAATCAGCGAAGCTTTCATTGAATCGTTCAACTAGGTTATCTCGATCTTCTGATGGTCATGCTTCTTTGGTCACATGTGCAGCGATTGAGGAAGTAGGAATATCTACAAATTCATATATCTCAATCATTTGATTATTTGAAGATTGATGCATACTAACCATAACAACTACATCGTCATCGTCATTAATCTGGATTGCTCCAAATTTGAGCGGAGTCTCTGAAATTATGTGTCGATAACTCAAACATGAAACATGGGCTCCAAATTTTCTTTCGATCATCTACTTCATTGGGTGCTGCGATAGGGAACATCATGTTTACGAGCTTTGTGACATAAACAAAACACCATCATCAGTTTGGATAACTTGGCCATTTGAGTGGACCGCTGTGTAAAATTATTAGCCATAGCTTGAGAAAGGTTTTTTCTTGTTCAATACAGTTGTACAAAGAACTACTTCTTTGGTTGTTAACCGTAAATAGAAAAGTCAACTTTTTAGTGGATAATTAATTATATTTAGCAACTTTTGATTGATATATCAACTCCTCATCAAACTTTTCAGTGGTGATATTACTTTATATCACAAAAAACGTGCATTTCTCATAGGCAAAACAATGCACCATGACATAAACTTTTCAGTGGCCAATTAATTATCTTCACAACTTTTCAATGATATATCAACTCATCTCAACAAACTTTCAATGGTGATATCACTTCATATCACAAAAGTGCATTTCTAGGCAAAATAATACACCATGGCTGAAACTTTCAAGTGGTCAATTAATTATCTTCATCAACTTTTCAGTGATATATCAACTCATTTAAGCAAACTTTCCAGTGCTGATATATCACTTCATAACACAAAAACATGCAGGCAAAATAATGCACCATGGCATAAACTTTTCAGTGGCCAATAAATTATCTTCAGTAACTTTTCGGTGATATCAACCCATTTCAGCAAACTTTTCAGTGTTGATATATCTTCATATCATAAAAAATGTGTATTTCTCATAGGCAAAATAATGCACCATGATAGAAACTTTTCAGTTCACAAACGTTTCATCAACCTGTTATATGTGTGAGGTGAAAACTAAATTACATTGAAGAAATAATTGTGTGATTATGACAACTATTCATGTAACATTTTTTTATTGCAAATCTTTAACCATGTGTTTCGGAAAAAAATTCAACTAAACGAGTTGAAGTTCAATATAGAAACAAGGTTCAACTCGGAAGCAGTAGAAGAATATCTTTGTTATACTATAGATTTTCACTATCATGCATCAGGTTTATCTAAAGGATGATGTCGACCTTGTTGGTATGATTGAGACATAATTTTATCATTCTTTTCTAATGTCAATTTGTTTGTAGAGTTCGTTGATCTCGACCTTCCTCGTACGGCTGAGGATGCTCCTTCCAGCTTGAACATCCCACCAACTCAAACAAATGACGAAGAAACAAACATAATGATGGAGACCCAGAAGCATGGTTCCAATTTGTACGTGAACGACAACAAGAAAAACCATGGAGAATTGAAGAACTTAATATTACTTCTTACGAGTCTACGATTACGAAGATTAAAAAATCATAACGAATACTGATATATTTATGATTTTGTTTATTGTTTAAGGTGTGTGTAAGGTTAGTTCCACTTGCTTCATTAACGTAATGTATTAAGTTTGTTTTTTTTCTTCTTATTGTCATGTTCACGGTTCGTTGTTTTTGTCTCCATAATATAATGCTTAATTGTTTAATTTAATGTTTATAGTTTTTGTTTTTGCTTAACTTTTCAATCATATATCAATATGACCCTTTGAACTTCTCACACTAAAAAGATAAAAGCAATAACTGAATTTTTGCTACAGCAACTCGTCACCTCAAGGTAACGAATTTCAAATTTTTTTTTCATTTTCTATTTAAAGTAAATAACTGTAAAAAAATTCTGATTGTCCCATATCCCAATTTTTTTCACGGTTGCCCTATTGGGGAAAAAACGAGAAAAGAAACGTTGTCTTACTTGTGAAATTAATTCCAACAATATTATGACATGCTTCTATTTGCTGCATCCAGAAGGAGAGCCGAAAAATACCATCTTCCCTCTACAATGAGATAAAACAGCCATCATACTTTGAGAGTTTGGAACTCAAGTTAAGCATTTGAGTTCAACCACATATCAACTTACATTTTGTATGACTTACATGAAGCATGAGAAAGCATAGCTGACCAAATGCTGTTTTTAGTCTGAGAATTCATAAAAAAAAATAAGAATATAAAAACTTAATAACGTAGGAGCTGTGACCAGTGACGAAGCTACGTGTGGGGCCTTGCCCCCCAATATTTGGGTGCAATTGTTTTTTCGGTCCCTATTAATTTTAAAGCTAAGAAAATTAAGCCTCACTTCCTCCCTATTTTTTAGGTTTAAATGTTAACTAGATAAATTAAAGTTGACTTCTATTTTCTCGGTTTAAATACTTCTTAAGTCCTTGTTAATTTTGCTCATTTTTCCCCTTGAAAAGGAAGATTGAAATTATCTTCTTCATCTTCCACGAATATTTATGACCTGTTGTTGAATCATTCTAAGAACTAGAGAGAAAAATTAAAATGTTTAAACCTCTTATAGTGTTTGTGAAACTCAAGTATAATTCTTTAAACATTCGGTGTTTAACCACTAATTGGTATCAGTTGGTGTTGAACTAATTAGATTCGACATATTTATTACACTTTATGATAATTGTGTCAACCCAAGCTCGAAATTTTGTGCTTGGGGAATCAATGTAGCCATTGAAGGATCTGTAAGGTCGAAAGTAGTGGCTTAGAGCCTTGGGATTCCCACGACGTTTTGGCGTTTTGCTAGGAATTGAAATTGGTCCCCCCCAATACTCTTATTTTTGTGGTAGGTGGAGAACAAACTCGCTTTCTTCAAACTTGTCTCTATCTTCCACCACCTCGTATTCTGCCGGTTTCACCAAACTGTTGCTGTTGGATATTTTAGTTCTCCATACATGCCAATAACATGCCTTCAAAATATGCTTTCCTCTTTGTCAAAATCCAATGAGAAGCTTGAAGTTTCTTACTTTTTACACGGAGATATACATTCACGGTCAAAGACAGAGAGAGATAAAACAATAATAAAATTGATAAAAAGTAAAATTGCATGCTTGAAATCAATAAATGAAAAGTATTTCCAGGTAATTCGATACATATAGATATGGCATCTGCGAAACTTAATTCCTTTTAGTGTATACTTGAAATGGAAAACAATGCAAGAGCCATCAGCCATGGCTGCAAAAATGACTTCTTTTCTTCTTGTCACTATTTTCACGACTTAAAAAACGTAACGTTAAGAAGCAAGACTCGTCCTGATACTGCAGAGGTTTAGCAGGTCCAAGATGATGATCTCTTTATCAATGGCTTCATTTGTTTGTCCTCCTCCAAAGAAATCATCCCCAAGTGCGATGGATCCTCCAGCATCATTTTTGCCACTAAATATCCTGCTATTGACCATGTCTGAAACTTCCTTGCCTGTTTACCGATAAATCTCCCGAGTTTGCCGTCATAATACTCCGGCCAGCCGTCTTTCAACAGCCGTGTCTCGGCAAGGTCAATTGCACGTCTTGCAATTTGAGGCCTTCCCGTTTTTATGCAAGCAGCTGTCAGCAACCACAAAAGCACTGCATGCAAAATAGGGAGAAATTAATTGCAGGATTATGGAAAAGGGCAATTTACAAATACAACAAACAGTAATGTTCATGTTCATCAGTTTGAATTTTTTGGATAATCATTCTTTTATATGTATTACATGTCTTTGGATTTGCGTAATGTGCGTTTGACATAATCATCTAAATACAATAACTTTGTGGCTTCATAGTTTTAGAAGATGGCACCAGTAAATTTCTGTTTAATAACAAATATGAATATCCTTTCTCATATGATCAAAAGCACTGAAGTGAAGATAGATTAGAAAGAAAAGGCCTTACCTGGCCAAGATCCTCCATTGTGATAACTCCATCTCGTGTTCTTCGGGTCACAACCAGTTACGATTCGCCATTCGTGACTTTCTATTGCAGGATAAGCTATTTTTAGTGGCATTCTCCAACAAGCTCATCCCAACGCTCCTCAATAAGGTCCATTATAGCCATTGATTGCTCCGGAGTTGCAAGAGAAGATAGAATTTGCTATACAGTTGCCCAAACAAAACCATCTAAAATCCATCCTTGCAGGACTAACATTGCCGATAAAGTAGCCACCACGTGTTGGCATAAAATCAAATACCCAGTCTGGGATGGAATCAGGAATAACATTAAATTTATTTACCGCAGTGTGAGAATACTCCTCGGTTTTATATCTATAAATATCGTTTAGTTGTTGGAAGTCAAGCCAAAAGTAACTCCGCATGTGATAACTCAAAGCGTGTAAACGCTTCACAATCCTTTCAATGCATTCTTTGCCTTCTGCATCATGCTTCAGCAATGATAGAGCACACCTCAATGCCATAAAGAAAAGTGCTTGAATTTCAATAGGTAACCATAAATACCCTGTCAATGCCGGAAAAAAAAGATCATGTTTTTATCTCACAATACAAAATAAACATGCATCTATTAACAGATATTTCCTCCAATGATGAGAAGCAAGGTGGACCCTCACAGGATAAATTCACTAGCAATTAATATGGATCTGATCATCGAAAAGAACCATTTCCCTAAATGGTTTGCATTTCTGAAACAGATAATTCATCTTTAGCGTAATAAAATAAAGATAATCAAAATCTGCATCACTTGATTACCACCTAAACCTACATCGTTCTTGTCTGCCCTATCATATAACGGTCTAGCAAACTGCTTCAGGAATGGTCAATAATTGGTATCCATAGCTTGTTTTCCGCTACTCAACCCTAATCTATCATGTACTATCCTTTAAATCTCTGCTACAAAGGAATAGCACCACACTTTCGAGATCTTGTGAACATTTACTTGGAATCTTAGCATCACATTCATTAGTGAAAAAACAGACTAACTAGATCTTAATAGAAATAGACATGAACCCAGAACCAGAGCATGAAAACTTATTTATGTTCAAAACAGCCAAGATATCTGGTTGTATAAAATCAGTGGACATAAATGTATGAACAGGCAATAACATATACATGCACAACAGAAAAAGGAAAAAGAAAGACTAGACGGATAGCTTACCATTCTTCGATCAACCATAGAGCATCCATCAGCACAAAGTAGGGTTGGGAATGTATCGAATCCTTCTGATAGACAAAGAGTAAGTATGAGCCTCATCCCCTTTTGACATTCAGGTGTTTCAGCTAGAGATAAATCCCCTGTAGATTTTGTATATGCACGGAGCAGAATGATCCACCAGAATCCAGAATCAACTGGAGCAACTCTTCCAATTGCACTCTCTCCAAAATCTGCAATAATTGTATCCGATTTACGTACAGGATCATGGAGAACTTTGAAGCTAGCTGGCATTACACCTTCCCCTAGCTTGAATCTATCTATTCTTTTCTCCCACCCTTGAAGCTGAAGAGTCTTCAAGAGAAAGTTCTTAACGATCTCAGGCTCTCCATTCATCAGAAAAGCCAGAGCACTGGGTACAAAGTCTCGAACAAAAACCTGACAAAAAATCCAAACGAAACAGTCTTTGAGGATTTCAATGTTTCAACTAACTGAATGGTAATGGATTTTCAGTATTAAAAAATAACAACAAATATCTTTTAACTTATCAAACCCACTTTTAGCAATCAGAAATCTCTATTCAAGGTAAAGTTCAATTCATATAATGTTTGACTTGAAGTTTTACCTAATCAAAGTCATCCAACTTGGATCAAGGTATTTACTATTAAATGATGTTATACTACATTCAACTAAGCTTTATAGTTTGCTGTGAACTTATATATTCAGGTTTAAACATTCTATAATTAACAATTAGCTTTAGATTGAATAACTAACACTCACTATAAGCAATAATAAATGTCAGGAGTCAGGAACGTAGTTTACAATTCCATACATATGCAACAACAATTTGAATATCTTTAAATCTTACCTGATCATAGTTCAAAACTTCCTCGGAAGCATGGTCATATGCTGCAATGGTACCCAACTGGTTGACCTCTGAAATACACCAAAGATCTCCTGAGAGCTTCCCATGCTTCAGCCACCATGGGGTGCGGTTCAAAGGAGTTTCTAGTCGATGAGGCCGGGGTATTGAAACCGGACCTCCAGCCAGGGGAGTGCGTGCTCTCGTAATTGTCATGAGCTCCTCTAGATAGAGCATTAGAGAGCTCACCCAGCGATCTCTCATCAAATGATCTTTGCCTCTCGATGTTAAGCCTTGGCTTATCAAGGAGGCGTGAGAGATCATAGTCTTCTGTTTCGGAGATCGAGCAAGTTGAGCTCACATTTCTAAGACCCGTCACTTTAGCCCCGTCCATTTTCTTTATCTCCATTGATCAAAAACGAAGCTTGCGAGTTTCAGAATAAGAGATCTACAGTTTAGACAAAAGATACAAAGGATTAGAACCCAAATGTTTAGGATAAACAACAAAGTACAAACCCCTTAAGAATAGCAAAGAAACATGCTTTGATAGAGACACTGAAAATCTGAAATGCTAATGACATGAAAAATCCTATTCAACAGGGATGAATAAATCGAAACTCTTGTTCATTATATTACCAAGATGGTTGAAAAATAAAGGAAATTTACAACAACTAACCCCCAACCATCTATATTATAAATAAGGGGTTGTTTGTTTGGAAACGTTTGTTTCTAATATCTTAATTCAATAAAACAGTACTGAATGATTCAGCATAAAAACATTCCGAATGATTTAGAGTTATTATCAAATAACATGTTACATTCAAAACTAATTTATACATGAATCATTCGACATTTAATTCATTCAGCACTTAATCATTATTAAATAAACAAACAGCCCCTAAAATGTGGATTTGAAATTACGCACACAAAATATTTTCATAAAATTAGAAAAATTGATCGTGATGTTTACATTTTTTTAATTGTATATTTGACTATAAGAAAAAAAATATCAATATTTTATAAAAAATATCAATGGGAAAAGCATGAAGATGCATACCAATAAGAAACCTACAAAGAGCATGAAAAACGAAATACTGTAAATTAATCCACCGAAAGAAAAAAAAACAGATCTGAAGCTCATCCAAAACATGAAGTAACAAAAAAAAACTTAACCCCCGCGCAAAAAAATATATTAGCTTTAAAAAAAATAAAAACGAACCTCCAGAACTCAAAAAATGTCTCTAAAATGAATTATCCGGCGAAACTTAGAGAGTAAATGACCGGCGATTTCGCCGGAAAGAAGGGAGGACGAAGAAGAGAAGAAGGGCTGTAGGTCTATGAGGATCTGATACTTATAGCGTTTGAGAAGAAATGACTTGGAAAAAAATACCCCACGGTCCCCACCTCCCGTTCTTTTGTCATAACAGTGTGTAAAGTTTCCCGGTAATTGCCAGTAAAAGCACGTGTAGAAAAATGACCACTTGCTGTTACCAAACGACGCAGTTTGGACACGGACTTCCCAACGTCTGATTTGGGAACCGGAACTGGACGTATTAATGGCCAACTTGTTTGAATAAATAAATCGTTTTCGATATAAAATGGATGTCCCTTGTTCCCATATGTAATGGGGTAAGTGGGAGATAAGATAGTAGGATGTCCCAACACTAGATTGAGAGCATCTTCCGTAGGAGATCTCTGAATTATGAAATGCCCTCCATAGGACTAGATCCCACGACCTTAAGGTTAAGAACTTTGTGCTCTACCAACTGAGCTGGATCGTTATTTTTCAAAATAATAAGTAAACTATTGTACGTGACATTGATCTAAAAATTCTCTTATCCATACATAACAATTAAAATTAGAAGATTGTCTAAGATACTTAACATCCATAACCGGTAATTAAGTTCTGATTAATGATTAAATTTATGGAAATTAAATCGTTTAAAGTGAACAAAGTTGATTCCGTTTCCATTAGTACATTCAAAATGCATGGGTTGATCGGTGATATAATATGAAAAATGTTAAAATTTCCAAATATTTCCTCTAAGTTTCCCGTTTTCTTTCCGTTTTATTTTCAACAGTCAAATTGAGCTTAAATTGAAATTCAATACGTTTAATATTTGGTTTGAATTACTTTCCTAAAAAGTTGAGATTAACTGTTGTTAAACCTTTAACAATTTGATGACATGATACGGTAAATATATAAAATTAAAATTATAACTTTTACACGTAGATAATATGTGAACTAAGTTTTGGTCACTTTCCTTTCATATTTATACATTTTTGCTCTCCAAATTCAAAAAACATAAGTTTTGGTCACTCACATTATTTGTTTTATTAAGTTTTGGTCTCTTGAACGTTGAATGACGTTAGTTTGATGACGCAACCCGTTAGTAAAATGATTTAATTTTTATTTTAACCCCTAAAATTTAGACAGAATACTAATTATGAGTTTTTTTTTTGTAAATTCAAATTAGTTTATGGATAGCATTAAGGTTAGGGTTGTAAGAAAATATATAAAAATAAGTGATCGTGAAAAATGCAGAGAATTCACTCCCTCGAGGCGAGAAAATTATAGCTTATTCAATGGCGGCGTTATTGATGACATGATACTAGGTTTCCATCTTTGACGCGCTGTTGACCAATGAAATCTCGTGATGCAAAAGATCATCAAGAACGTTTCGTTGTATCCGAACGTGACCAACCTCCATGACGTTTATGAATATTAAACCAACAATCACTTAATACTGGAGTTTTGTCCAGTGATGAGTTTTTGATCGAATCATTTAGGAAATAAGATACTTGAAGGCCGGCACGATGGTAGTGGTTGAATAGATCGCATAGGCCACATGGGTTAGCATTGATTCATAAGGTGAACATTGTTCATAGGGATCTAGAATTAGAAAATTGTTTGTTCTTGAGCAAAAACAAAGATTCGACGTTGAATATCATGGATTTTAGATTGAGTTTAGTAGATGAATTCACTGATCCAGTTATCGAGTTGCTTGTATATATTGATTATGTTTCATCGGATGCATTTTCTCAAGGGAAAATCATCACGAATAGTGATATCCAGTTATCGAGTTATTTGGATCCATTGATTTATCTTCTGGTTTATTATTAGATTTGGCATTTTGTAATCTCAATATTTGTAAATTAAATGTTAGTTTGTATAACTGAAATTACACAACTTCATTGTATCTTTAGATGTCCACCCTATCATTTTTATATAAACTTGTGGTGTTATTATTTGTTATCAGAAGTTGGAAATCTTGCATTATTCTTTAAATGCAGTATGAGTCCTTGAAAGAAGGCAAATGGAGCAAATATGTATGAAGAAGAAGCAGTGAGAAGATGAACAACAATGGGGTTGGGGATAATATTATGAAAATTTTGATAAATTAAAATGTTACCCCTAAACTAATTTTAATTTGTAAAAAGACCCATAATCAGTATTTTATTTAAAGTGTGAGGGTTAAAATAAAATTAAACTTTTTCACTAACGGGTCACTTCATCAAACTAATGACATTCAACGTCCAAGTGACCAAACCTTAATACAACGATAACACAAATGATCAAAATTTAATAAAACAAAAACGTAAGTGACCAAAACTTATGTTTTTGAATTTGGTGAGAAAAAGTATACAAATATGAAAGGAAAGTGACCAAAACTTAATCCACATATTATCTACTTGGAAATGATGTAATTTTAATTTTATATATTTATCGTGCCACATCAACAAATCATTCAAGATTTAACGATTGTTAATCTCAAGTGATCACATCTTAATTAAAACGAAACGAAAGTGATCAAATACTATGTTTTTGAATTTAGTGAGGAAAAAAATTATAAAAACTCAAACGAAATATACCAATTCTGTGGTTTACCCTTTTATTTTTCTGAAATGTTTGATTAGATTTTATTAATTTTCTGTATAATTAATTCTCGTTATCCAATAATTAATTTATACTTTTTGATGATTTTGATGAAAATAATCGATTCATAGTATTAATTTATTTTAAATTTTATATGCTCTTCTTTTTTTAGAAAACCATATATTCTTATTGTATTTATTTTTTATTTGTTCAAAAAATAATTACTATTATTATTTTTAAAAAATAACTTACTCCATAATTAAACCGTTCAAAATTAAAGTAACGCGCTAATGCTAGTATCTCGATTACGTTTTAATTATTAACCATCGTCAATAGCACAAAATGTGATAAATCTATCATATTTTCTTATGCAAAATCTACACCCTAATATTATACACAACAAAAATATAATATTTGGTAATAGATAAAAATATAAATTTAGCTTATCAAAACAATATACAAATTGAACAAATTATATCATCCACTATCCCACGTTAGTAAACCATAAGAAAGAGAAAATCTAATATATGGTTGGTAATGTTTAATGATAACATTAAATTTAATTTATTTATATGAATTAAGTGATTTTAGTATTTAAAATAATTATTATTTTTTAAGATATCATATTTAAATATAATAATTATAAAAATGTACAGACATTCATTGATAAATTTAAATATATATTATCTAATAATCGTCTCGTATTAATTAAAAAATCAACTTATCAACGTTCAGATTTATATATCAGAGTAAGACGATGATCTAATATTTACAAATAAACTCATATTTTACTTTTAAAAACAGATCATATGTCTGATCATATGGCGGTGGACGTAATTAGGGTGAAAGTTTGATGAGTTAAGTTAGTAAAAAATTTTGAGTTATTTGAGTTGATTAATCATGTTTAATAATTTAAAGTTGATTTGAATTTTTTTAAGTCGAGCTGCGTATATAAAATTTAATTCGAGTCGAGACGATTTTTTGAATTTATTTTTAAATTTAATTAAAAATATTTATAATATGATAATATTATTTGATTTTAATTTAAATGATTTTTTATAATCATATACAATACATATGTATTTCTTCATATATTTTTTTCATATGTGATATACATATATCATACAGAGCCAAGGGATTCGACTCAAACTTGAAAATCAATCGACTAATTACTAAATATTTTGAGTTATTCGAGTTGTATTTTACAATTCGATTTAAACTTAAAATTTTTTCGAGTTGAGTCGAATTTATGAAATTACAACTCGAAGCTAACTCGAGTTGAGTTTTCTCGATTTGAATCGAATAAAAATAAATTGATTTTTCGAGTCGAGTCAAGTTTTATTCACCACTATGCATTGGAAAGTATGCTATCAAACTTTGTAGTATTATATATAAGTTACAAATTCAGTTATTCAAAAAATATATATATAAATTCAGTTTTTATATTTTAAATTAATTATTTTTATATTTATATTTTTAATTATGACGATAATAAAATAAAATTAATTGCTAGAAATGCTAACCAATGCATTGATTGATAATAAAGATATATTGAAGTTGTATAAAAACAATAGATAAAAGAACAATAATCGGCTTTGCTTTCGTGTCCCTCGTCGGATATGGATTATGGAAGCAACATTTTGGCTTTTTACCTGGAAACGAAGTGGAGATCTTATCTGCTCCTTAATTAATGCAAAAAGTGTATCCCATTTTTATATTATTTTTGGTGTTTGGCTTACGGACTAGACACGTGTAATGTTGCACCAAGTTTAATTCTCAAGCAATGCTTCCCGCGTGATTCTTATGTATTTGAGCACGACTACTTACTTTTTTCTTCCTTACGTTTTAATTCATTAAATTATTTGTTACTTTATTTTAGGTATAGATTTTTTTTATACCTTTTCACGCTTAAATGAATCTTTGACTTTTAAGGTGTATTTTATTAAGCACTGACCTTTCATTTATTTTAAAAGTAAGATTAATTATGATAAAGTACACAAATAGTCCCTCGACTATAAGTAATAACCCCCGTTTTACTATCAAAATAATTCTGACTTCTTAATAAATAGAAAGAAAAAGTAGTATAGAGAAGCAGAGTCAATCCACATGGATTGTGGTGTTTCTGATTTAGTAAAACTTTTTCTTGATTTTAAAAGAATATAGAATTCCAGATGAGATTGAAAAGATAGAATAAAAAAAAGGAAAATAATAAAATAATAAATAATGATTTAGAAATAGTAATAAAGATAAAAGGGAGTTTTAAATTATTTAAAGAAGTATAATAAGATGAAAATTAAATAATAAATAAATAAAATAAATAAATTGGTATAAAGAAAATTTATGGTAAAAACTGTCTCAGACTTCAGCTTTGTCTCAAATTCCTTAGATCATCGAAACAAATATTTACTCCAAAATTCACGTCGGCTTACAAGGACAATTTTTTGTTGCCGACTCGAATTATGTTGTTTCAACAATAACTGATTCCGATCTCGGTTTCCTCTTAGCAAACAATTTTGCTAAGCGTGTTCTCGGAAAGTTGAATGTGCTTTAATAAGTCAATCCTTCTTCTAACGTTAACCATAACAACATCCAGACCAAAGTCAACTTTAGGTTTGGAAAATCGTTTTGATTTGAAAAGTAAGCTCAGAAAACAGAGAGAAAAATCTTAATCGATTTAAGTGTCTTACAATTCTCATGTTTGGAATTGAGCCTTCGGCTTAAAAGAAAATTAGCTAAGCAAGACCACAATCATACTTAGCATATATGAAAACAAAATTTAAAGGAAAATAAAAGAAGTATACAAAAAATAGAGAGAAAATATTTAATTCTTAGATGATAGAGATATGTTTCTAGGCTTACCCTGAGAGGGTATTTATAGCCTTTAAATTCCTAAAAACAAGCTAAAGATAATTCCTAAAATAACATCTTAAATCCTAATTAAAATACTTAAAACTATTTAAACTAAAATACCTAAAACAAATATAAAATAAAATACTATTTAAAATAATATCCTAAATCTTGATTGAAATACTAACATCTATTTAAACTAAAATATCTAAAACAGAAATAAAATATAATGTTTAAAATATTATCCTAAAACTTGAGATTAATCCAAATCTGTATTCCAGAAACGTGCGGCCAATCCATTCGTGCTTCTAGAAACGCTGACTGGATCTTATAGAAGGTGCTGACGTCATCATATCGTCGGATGTTTAATGCCTACTAATCCAGCTTCGATTCCGAAAAAAACTGTAGAATTCTTTTCTTTTAGTACAATTTCCAGAATATGATGTCCTATACAGAAAATGAATTAAAACGAACAAATAAGCCACGAAAACCAATGATTGAAGAGTAATTTAAAAGTAAAATATTAACTAAATTAAGCATTTATCAATAAGATAATGCTTTATTAAGTCCTCCGACTATTAAAAGCTGTAAAATGGTCATCCGATTATATAATGTTACTTTATTGAGTCACTTGACAATTAAAAGTTATAAAATAGCCACCTGACTATTTATTATGTACCAAGCTTGTCCATTTCCGTTAAAAGATGACAATATTATGAGCTTAAGGTCAACCTACTAATTGTGATGTGATAAAATTTGATTCAGAATCTCAAACAAATATTATATCTCATTCGTCATGTTAACGTCCAGCCAGTGGCAGATCCAGAAATTTAAGCATGGGAGCCCAAAATTTTAATTTTCTTTTCTTAAAAACAACGTGTATGCATTTTTCTTATTTTTTTTCTTAACACATTAAGCTAAATTTAACAATTTTCCCAAAATAATGGGGATGCACTTGGCCCCTGTGGGAGTTTGGTGCATCCGCCCTTGCGTCCAGCTTAGACAATCACAATTTTTTTAATGAAAAATGACGAGTTTGTAACATAAGTGAATAGTTTGGTGATCATTTTATAACTTCTAATAGTTGAGGGGCTTAAAAAAGCAACATTCCATAGCCAAAAGATCATTTTGTAACTTTTAATAGTTAAGAGATTTAATAAAGCAATACCTTATAGCTGGGGGGTTATTTATGTACTTTACCCAATTTATTATTTAATATACAAGTCCAAAAAGAAAACCAATATGGCTGGAATTAGAAATATAACTTTCAGATAAACGAACACAGTCCATTAAAATAATGTGGGTTGTAAGATATGAGCATAACACAACAACTACATGTTGTTAGACCAAATATTGTATTAAGTCCAACCCAATAAACAGGTTCGCATTTTGGGTTAGTGGTTAACTAATTAATCAAATCCTAAACCGTGAGGGTCCAATATGGACTAATTGATTAATTAAGATCATTAGAAGATTGTGAATTTTCCAGTTTGGTTTTAAATTTAATTATAGTTGAAATTTGATTAATTAAGATAATTAGAAGAATGTGAATTTGTGATAATATAGACATATTGAATTATGGTCATTAATTATCTTAAACTTACATTAATCGATTATTACAATGGCGGGTTACGATTAAAATGGTGTTATTTAAGGATATTTTCATTTTGATCATCGATTTTTTAAAATTTATATTATAATCATCAAACTTTTAATTCGATTTTATTACTGTCATTGCCATTTACAAAATGTTGATGTGGAGTTTTCTTCCCCAAACATCTATAATTTTCTAAATTGACAGACATAATAAAAAAATAAGTTTTCGATGAACGGAGCAATCATCTATCAATTTCAACAATGGGAAGACTTTGTTTTTCCAACATATTAACACAAGTTACACAACTCAATTTCAAATTGAATTGATAATTAACAATAGTATATCAAAAAGTTTTAGCTTTTAGTTTCAATTAGATTGTTGTCTCATTTTATTATCGTTTCCATTGTTGTTTGTAACTTATATGGTAAAATAATCACGAAACTACTTATCTTCTTTTCACCATTTTATTTCCTTTGGATCAAACACGTCTAAATTTTTTTCAATCTCTACGGATCTAAGTAAATCTTAATTGAAATTAAAAGTTAAAATCTTTTGATTTGTCACTATCAACTTGTTGGATCATATTGAAAATCAAACTATATTAATCTTTTGGTCAAATGGATCTTTCACACAATTAAGCTTTTATCGACGATCATTTCGTTCATTGAAAATTTGATATTGACGATGATCGTAAACTTAAAACCATTTTTTAGGAAAACTTTTTTAATGTGTCACGTTGATATTTCTTAACGACAATTAATGATAATGACTATAATGTAAACAAATTAAAATATAATAATTATAAAATAAATTTTAAAGTTGAATAAATAAAATGAAAACATCTTAAAACTTCAATAATCATTAATATAATTTACCTTATCGAGAATATATGTTATTTTGATATTTGAAAATGATATTTGAATCATTTAACCGATTTCTCATTGAATTCGAGCTCAAATGGAATTAATCCTCATTTCATACTAATTTAACATTATGGTATATACAACACAAAGTTATGATTAATTGGATGTCATTGGATTAATTTATAATATATTTTCAAATAGTAAATTTATATTTGTATAAAAAATATAAATTTATATTGAATTATAATTATGAAGAAAAAATTAAAATGGGCTCATATTTATAAAAAATATAGAAATATTAAAGGGTAAACAATACCATTGACCACTAAATTATTTAATCTTGTTACTTTTACCATTGATATTGTAATCTTGTCAATCAAACCACTTAACTATTAAATTGTGTTCAATTAAGACATTAGTTAAAAATTAGTTGACTATATTCCCATATGTAATGGGGTAAGGGGGAGGTAAGGTAGTAGGATGGCTCCCAACGCTAGGTTGAGAGCAACTTCCGTGGAAGACCTCCGACAATTATGAATTGCCCACCGTGAGACTCGATCCCACGACTACAAGGTTAAGAGCCTTGCGCTCTACCAACTGAGCTGGACAGATAATTCAATTAAGCCATTAGTTGTTAATGATTAATGGAAATGCTAACGTAACAGTTAAAAAAATTATCATAATTATACATTTAGTCTTTAGTGTTTAAATATTCTATCAATTTAGTATTAGTTTAAATTTAATTTAATAAATTAATCATTTAATCTATAACTGACATGTGTCAATACATGATCATGATTTAATTAATTAAATAAATATTCTATCCCATCGTATGATGACATGTGTCACCATTTGATTGGAAGAAAATTAAATTACACAAAAAAAAAAAAGAATTTTAGTGGGGCTATGAGGATTCAATCGTATGGATGAAGCACGCTAATACCACTGGACTATCTTAACTATTTGTGTAAAAAAAACTCAATAAAATATATATTGATACTATAATTAATGCCACCTCAAACTGTAAATTTAAAATATGTATATTTTTAAACTAAATTTGATATTTCATTTTTCTTTTTACATTTATAATTTAATGATTATATATATGATTTTAAATTAGTAATTTTAATTTTAATTAATAATTTTATTGTTTATTAAATATAAAATGCATAAAATTATAAATGATTTAATTTAAATATAAATATACGAATCTTTAATATTTTTTGTATAATTTATTTTATTGTATAACATAATATTTAAAATATATTTATATTTTAAAAAAGATTTAAATATATGAATAAAAATATATTCATATAAATATATATTTTTATTTAAATTCATTTAAATATATGAATAAAAAATATTTTTAAAAAATATTAAAATATATAAATAAATATACATTTAAATACAAATATATATTTATATAAATATATTTTTATCCATATATTTAAATATTTTTGTTAAAATATTAATATATTTTTAATATTAATTTATACAAAATAATAAAATATAAAAAAACATAAATGATTACCACATTTTGAATATAAATTGATTCATTTATATTTTTATACATTTTGTATTTAATAAACAATAAAAATATTAATTAAATTAAAAATACTCAATTTAAAATCATATATAATCATTAAATTATAAAGGTAAAAAAATCAAATTTAGTTTATATATATATTAAATTTACATTTTGAGGTGACATTAACTATATATCAATATATATTTTATTATGTATTATTTAACACAAATGGTGAAGAGAGCCTAGTGGTATTGGCGTGCTTCTTCCTTCCTTGCTATCTAGGTTCAATTTATCACAACCTCTCTAAAATTCCTTCTTTGCAATTTAGTTTTTTTTTTTCCAATCAAATGGTGATAAGTATGATCATTTGATTGGAAAAAAATTTACTTAATTTATTAAAATTAGAACTAAATTGATAGAATATATTAACATTAAAAGCTAAATGTATAATTATGTTAATTTTTTTAATTGTCATTATTCATTAACAATTAGTGGTTTAATTAAACACAATTAAACAGTTAAATGATTTAATTGATAAAATTAAAATATTAATGATAAAAATAATTTAGTGGTCAATAACCCAATATTAAACCCATCCCCCATTTCAAAATTTCCAATTTTATCCAACCAAAGATAAAACAAGGAAAAGAAAGCGACAGAAAAGGAGACGACGATTTTCCTTTTCCATCTGGTATCTGTAGCGCTTTTCTTAATCCGACGAAGCTTGCAAGAAAAGCGAAAAACCCCACCTTTACCTTTCAACTTTCAACCCACCAAATTTCTTAACTTCACCAAACTGGGATCCAGCACTCTTCCCCTTCTTTTTCAGGTACGAGTAACACTTTTTCTTTTGCATAATTAGGGTATTTAGTTTCTTTAGTTACAGCTCTAGTTCATTGTTTTGTGCCTTTGCCTATGTTCCTTAAACCCTGCATTAACTTTCGAATTTATGTTGTTTTTGTTATTTTCTGGTCATAAAAGCATAGAATTTATTATCTACTCTATGTAAACCTTTTATGCTTTCTGATTGTGTTTGGGTTTGGCTTGTCTTTTTGCATTTTTTGGGAATATTTTTGTTTGTAGTGTTTGTTTGGATTGTTTATTGAACGATGGAATCGAAACCCAAGAGGAGAGGTGCTATGGGGAATGGGGATGCAGGGGAAGACTCGGTAGTTGCCACTATGATTGGGAATGGGGATGATTTGGGTCCTCTTGTTCGACGGGCCTTTGAAATGGGGCGGCCTGAGGCGCTTGTTCACCAGCTGAAGCATGTTGTGAAAAAGAAAGAAGTTGAAATTGAGGAGCTCTGCAAGACTCACTATGAGGACTTCATTCTCGCCGTTGATGAGCTGCGGGGTGTCTTGGTTGATGCCGAAGAGCTTAAAAGTGATCTTTCTAGTGATAATTTTAAGTTGCAGGAGGTCGGGGGTGCTATTTTGGAGAAACTTGAAGAGCTTCTGGAATCTTTTTCAATTAAGAAAAATGTTACTGAAGCTATTAAGAAATCCAAGATTTGTATTGAGGTCTTGGAGCTCTGTGTCAAATGCAATACTTACCTTTCAGCAGGCCAGTTTTTCCTGGCATTGAAGACTGTGGATTTGATTGAGACAAACTACTTGCAGAATATTCCTGTAAATGCAATCAAAATAATGATTCGGAAGAATATTCCTATAATAAAAGCACATATTGAAAAGAAAGTGACTGCAGACTTTAATGAATGGCTAGCTCACATTAGGAGGTCTGCCAAGGATATTGGACAGACAGCAATAGGTCATGCTGCATCACTACGCCAGAGAGACGAGGAAATGCTTGAACGACAAAGAAAAGCCGAGGAACTGAACATTTCTGGCTTAGGAGATACGGCTTATTCATTAGATGTTGAAGAGCTTGATGAAGATTCTGTTTTGAAGTTTGATCTTACTCCTCTCTATCGAGCATATCACATCCATTCCTGCCTTGGAACCCAAGAGCAATTTCGTGAATATTATTACAAAAATCGTTTATTACAACTCAATTCAGACTTGCAAATATCTTCCTCAATACCATTTGTTGAATCATATCAAACCTACTTAGCTCAAATTGCAGGCTACTTTATTGTGGAAGACAGGGTCTTAAGGACTTGTGGAGGCTTGTTGTCTGCTGATCAAGTTGAGACAATGTGGGATACAACTGTTGCAACAGTGGCATCAGTTTTGGAAGAACAATATTCTCATATGGATTCTGCAACACATCTTCTCTTGGTGAAGGATTATATTACACTTCTTGGGGCAACTCTTAGGCAGTATGGGTATAAAGTGGGTTCAATTCTTGAGGCCTTGGATAATAGCCGAGACAAATACCACGAGCTTCTTCTTGAAGAGTGCCGTCAGCAAATTGTTAATGTTATTTCTAATGATTCCTATAAGCAGATGGTAATAAAGAAGGATTCTGACTATGAGAGTAATGTTTTGGCATTTCGTCTTCAGACTTCAGATGTAATGCCAGCATTTCCATATATTGCACCATTTTCCTTAATGGTGCCTGATTGCTGCTGCATTGTGCGATCATTCATCAAAGGCTCGGTTGATTACTTGTCTTTTGGAGTTAATTCCAATTTTTATGATGCAGCAAGAAAGTATTTGGACAAGCTCTTGATTGATGTGCTTAATGAAGTTGTACTGACTACAGTTCAGAGTGATGGCATTGCTGTATCTCAAGCCATGCAGATTGCTGCAAATATAACATTTCTTGAAAGAGCTTGTGACTTTTTCCTTCAACATGCTGCCCAACTCTGTGGGATTCCGGTTCGATCAGTTGAGAGGCCTCAGGCCAGTTTGACTGCCAAGGCAGTCTTAAAAGCTTCAAGAGATGCAGCTTATCTGGCTCTCGTGAAATTGGTAAATAGTAAGTTGGATGATTCTTGGCACTTACGGAAAATATAAACTGGACTTCTGAAGAGATATCCCAAAACAACAGTGAGTATATGAATGAGGTGGTCTTTTACCTTGACAGTGTTTTCTCAACAGCACTGCAAATTCTGCCATTGGATGCATTGTACAGAGTTGGTTGTGGGGCACTTGAGCATATTTCCAATTCTATGGTTGCTGCATTTCTCACTGATAGTGTCAAGAGGTTTAATGCCAATGCTGTCATGGTAATCAACCATGATCTACAGGTGTTAGAGAATTTTGCTGATGAGAGGTTTGACAGCACTGGCCTGAGTGAGATATACAAGGAAGGTAGTTTTCGAAGTTGCTTGATAGAAGCCCGGCAGTTGATAAACCTTTTGTCCAGCAGCCAGCCGGAGAATTTCACGAATCTTGTAATACGGGAGAAATCCTACAATGCTTTGGATAATAAGAAAGTGGCTAGCATCATCGAAAAATTCAAGGACTCAGCAGATGGGATCTTTGGGAGCCTTTCAACCAGAAATACAAAAACAAATTCACGGAAGAAATCGATGGACGTGCTGAAAAAAAGATTGAAAGACTTCAGCTGAGAATGATTCAAATGTTTGCTCGCATTAAAGCCTCTGTCTATTTTGATCTTCATATTTCCTTTTCCCCTTATATGGTTTACAGTTCATTTGATCATATAGATTATTAATTAATAAAGTTTTTAGATTCCTATTGATTCTCTCGCTCATTTTCTTTTTCTGGTTAACCAACTGGGGAAATAGTTTTGGAGATCGCATGATACATGGTTTAAGTTACTTTACACTCTACTTATGATCACTTTAGATACATATGATGTTTGATAGCCAGTAAATGATAATGGTATCAGACATTCATGTTTCTTCATTTTATTTATTGTATTATATGTAGAATTTAGGTCTTTATGATCAATGTGATGACAATTTTTTTACAAGGAACAAGCTATTTCTGGTCAAAACCTTTTGAGTGGTTGCAACAACACGGAACATTTTGGTCTTACGAGAACAACTTGTAGCCATGTTACTTGGGCTACGGTGTGAGCGTTGGATACTAGTAACTGCTGGAGATGGGTATGTTTGATCTTTTCTAACTTTTCAATGTATTTGGAGGAGCTTGGAGGTTATATCCTCGTACCCATATCTGAATATGTTTCAGACATGAGTATTGGATATAGGTACTTCATGAAAATGAACTTAGGGTGTATTTGGTTAACGGAATGTAAGATTATCAGTGGGAATAAAAGATTATCAGGGAATAGGATTACTGGGAATGTTGTATTTTTTGTTTGGTTGGTTTAGCAGGAATGTAAGATTACCGTGTTTGGTTAAAAGAATAAAAAATTATTGGAATGTATATTTGATCAAATTGTCTTTATTATATATTTGTTTTTTAACAAGTTGAAAAATATTATATATTTTCTTTAAAAATTTTAAATTCATAAAATTTATATAATTTTTTACAAAATTAAAAATATAAAAATACTTAATGAAAGGGTAAAATTTTATTTTAACCCTTGAATTTCATATAAAATTTTAATTATAGATTTTTTTTGTAAATCTAAAATAGTTTAAGGATAAATTTGTAATTTAATTTTTGTAGAATTTTTATTATTTAATGACAGAATTAAGATATTTTTGAAAGAAATTTTTTTAAGTGCATTTTAGTCCAAAACGCCGGTAATCTAACAATACGTAAGGAAATGAAGGTAATGACATTCCCGGTAATATACCCCAAAAAATTCACTATTAATAATGTAAGATTACCGGAAATGACATTTCCGATTAATCAAATGGGAAAATGTGGATTCCATTTCTATGAGAATCTCACAAATAGAATCTACGTCCCCTAACTAAACATACCCTTAGGTTATAGTAACTGCTCTATAACCCCACTTAGGGTTATAGTAACTGCTGTTTTATGGGGATATTTATGTTCAATCCAAAGGGACATTAGCTGCTGCTCTATGTACCTTTTGAAACTTGGGGATTGTTCTTTTTCTTGTCATATTATGCCCTTTTGTTCGAGACCTCAACCCCTCCATTGCAGATAATTTTATTTTTTGCCTTTGGCTTGGTTGCAGTAATGGAATATAAAACATTCTGATTTATTTGCTTGATTAAAGTTGAAGTCATGGAGTTGAAATGGCTATTTGGTTAAGATTCCATCTGATCTACTTGATTTGTGGATTTAAAGCTGAGATATTCTTTGAATTCATATCACAAGAAGATGTTGTGTGTAGTTCATCACAATATCAGTGAAGTAAAGTCTTTTAGTAATTAGCTGTTGCCTGCTGTGAACAAGATGTTTGGGAACATGGGGGAATTTTATTTTGTTAGTAAGACCAACTTTGGTAACCAATTGGATAGATTGCAACGATTTAACCAAGGAGATTTTACTTTTTGTTGTGTCAAGGATCTCTTCTCTCGCTTAACCATTTGTTAATTTGAGCAATAGATAAATCATTATGCATGAACATTGTTCAAAACATTGTTCAAATTAATTTGTTAATATGAGAATCTTTCTTTTATGATATAGGAGACCCCATCATCTTGCTTCATTGAATTTTGGTTGCTAAGAGGGTGTTTTGAGTTAGGTCTGTAAAGAGAAGCAAGGGACAAAAATATGTCTTTTATTAGTAAACTCAGTTGCATCTTGAATAAGAGCCATGGAAACTCATCCTAAGAACATCTCTGTTGATAGTAACCAAACAAGGTTCTCTAGCACATTCCATGCATAATCTTATAATGTTGAGAATTATGTTCGCAAGAATCCGTTTTGAGGGAATTCACTATATAAGATTCTTGTATTCTATAATGTAACCTTTATGATGCATTATCTTTCTAGTAATTAGTTTGTTCTTCAAGGAGCATGTAGATCATTGAGACCTTTGTAACCAAGACAATGCGTCTTGGAAAAAAAGTTATATTATCTCGTATGCCACATAAATTGTAACACCCCAAATTCGACTTGAAATATCTAATGGGCACATTGTCACATTCGGGTCATAAGAGGGACCCACAAATAAAATAATTTCTCAAAATCAAACAATTTATGATAACTGATAAAACATACAAATTAAAATAGTTTGCAAAAGTAGAGTTCCAAAAATTAATGAGAAAAACCAAATGAGTTTACAAACACAAATCACTAAGCAAGGGTTATACAAATAATACATGCACAACTAAAGCAAATAAGTACTCAGAGATATAATCTATTGGAACTCCCTTGAATAAGTCGATGCCCTGACTTGAACATGATCAAAGTTTAACTACCTATGAGGAGTAATAATTTTAACACTTGCTTTAAAAAGCTCAATAATACACACCACTCAACATATACAAACATGAAATGAGTTATGCAGGCAAGTTAAGCATAAACATGGCACAAGTGTTGAAGGCATATAACATTGACTTGACACGCACATTGGAGTATACCTTAGACTCTTACCACAAAGCTATGTTATTACCTTTTAGCAGACACATAATGGAAAATAAGCTTAATAGCATCAGATTATAAATCATAAGCTAGACAAATCATTAACATATCAGATAAAATAAATTACCACACACTAAGTTGAGTTATCCACAAAATGATTGTTGTTGTTCGAAGGATAGTTGCATATGCACAAGTTATAGTTGTTATCAAAGAGTTGCATAATTACAAGTTGTTTGAAAAAGCTGCATATAGGCATCAAACGTTGAGTAACTGGAATCAGCTCATCTTGGAGCTCACAGAAAGAGGAAGAAGAATATTACCTTGGTGGATATGGAAGGGGCAATTACTTTTAAAAAGATATATACTTTAGAAAGGCTTCAAACTCAAGAGAGAAGATGAAGGTGAACGAGAAAAAAGGGTCTGGAGATTAATTAGAGAGGATGATGACATATATTCAGCCATTGTCCCAAATAACCGGAGTAAAAGACAACAAAATTCTGCACACTTTAAGCAGAAATGGTTTAATCACACTATAGGTCTTTCCTCTTATCACCTTTATTTAAAAATCTCCTTTTTGCTCCACTTTTGACCCAATCCATAACCAAATAAGTACAATACTTGGTGCACAAACTCAAACGAACATATAATCCGTGATTATCGAAGCTCGAGCTAACGCGCCAACATTGACTCAAAATTTGGGTCGTTACATGACCATGGTAGTTTATTTCCCCCTTTTGATTCAAAATAATTAGTCTACAGAAATATTGTCCAAAGAATCTTCTTGGTATCTTGTTAGAGAAAACAATTGTCAGAAGCATTCCTTTCGATGAAGGGGAGGACATCTAAAAACATACAAGATATAATTCATCACATTTTTGAAATTCCTGCCGATTAAAGCTAGTTCTGCTCCTACCAAAGGCTGAACTAGTGTCTCATGTTATTCATTATCTTCTTGAATATTGTAACAAACCAGAGGTCCTTTGTTGGAAGGACCTTACCATATGAAAAGATGCAAGAGAGATAGAAGTGATCTTTCACCTTGGTTTTTCTTCAGCCAAGCATCAGTTAAGTCCTTTTGACTTATTGTTCTTTATCCTCTATAATTGATGTCCTTGGTTTTGCCTTACTCTTTTTCATGCTCGTGCTCTTGCTCAGCAAAAATATTAGTCAACAGAACTAGAAAGATGTTCACCTTGGCTTGTTACAATAATCAACCAGTAGAATAGCTTCGCATGGATGTTTTGGTTTCCTGTTTCTTTTTGTTAAGATAATTATACATCCAACCTTGATTATTATTTTCCAGCATCAATTGAAATAGTCTTCTTTTCTTTTTGTTTAGAGGCATAGTGGAGATCCACTTCGTGTGTACATGGACCTTGAGGCTGGCAGGAAGCATTCAGGTCGGGAGGATATATTCATCAGTTACCATGCAAAAGATGATGTTCAGTCAACTTATGCTGGTGCTCTCTTTCATAATGGTTGAAATTATCACATATCATCAGAAAATAACAATGTGAGTAGCTGGCTTATATTTCTTCGTTCATGCCTCACCTCAATAATCCCCTTAGATAAATACATGGTTGTAATCACATTAGGGTTTTTTTCTTCTTCTTCTTTAAATGTATTTCTAGAATACACTTGTTTATTGGTCTTCATCACGTTGCCTTTCTCGAAGAAACCAGCTTGCTAAGAGTCTTCTCTAGTTGCTGCCTCATCACTCCTTTGGCAAATGCCGGCACAATGTTGGTGGTTTAGACATGGCCCTTTCCTTCTACCCTGAGTGTGCAAATGATCCCAATAACCCAAAGTGGTGGGACCATTTACATTGTGCTATGTCTCATTACAAATTCGTCCTCGCAATTGAAAATACCGTTACAGAGAGCTATGTGACCGAGAAGCTATATTACACTCTGGACTCTGGTGCAGTACCTATATATTTTGGAGCTCCCAATGTGCTGGACTTTGTCCCTCCACATTCAAGCATAGATGGAACCAAGTTTAGCTCCATGGAAGAATTGGCTTCCTACGTGAAAGCCCTTGCCAATGATCCTGTAGCTTATGCAGAGTACCATGCCTGGAGAAGATGTGGTGTATTAGGTAACTATGCAAAGGCCCGTGCAGCGAGCCTTGACACATTGCCATGCCGATTGTGTGAGGTAGTTAGTACAAAAGGTGGGAGAAATGCAAGAACAGAATGAGTTTATTGTTTTATATACTTCACACTTTACTCTCCTGGTATTTGGTTATCCATTTGTAACGAGTCGTCAATTTTGTGTTCGATATAATAGAATTTAATGCAAAATGACCAATGGGATTTGTTGTAGGTGTGTGAAGATCAATTTTGTGCTTGTATCTTTTGCATTGATGTTTACAAGGTGGAGAGGTGGTAATTTAGATCCATGTTCTTTGCTGAAATCATCCATCTTTGATGGCAATCAAGAAACAGATACATATCTTCTATAAATGAAAATTAATGGTTAATGTCATACACAGTTTAAATCATCTCAAAAGTCTTAATACTTTAACCAATCTATAAGCTTCCTTTTGATTTACAAGTTGAAGTTTATATTTGTATTGAGCTTTTAGGCAATTGTTAGTAAAAATGAATCAAGCATATGAACTGAATGATGAGAAATAAAATGATTTGTATTTATTTTAGTGAGGTGATATAATTTAATCATGACACTCTTTCATTAATTTACTTCCGGAAAAGCAAAACCCACATTGAAAGGAGGGTTGCTAATTAAGTTCGCGTTTGCTGCCGAATTTATTATTCCTTTTATACATTATATGTGACAGTATATGCATGCTGTGGGTGTCCATGATACTTGAAACGCAAGATATCTATGTCTGGTATCATGCGTAAACGATTGTCGAATCTTGTAAAGACGTAACCATCTTATTCACATATATTAATGAAACAAGCATATATGGCATTTAATATTAGACATGGATCTCTAATACACATTTTCAGTAATTAAACCCGCATAAGTTACTCTTTCATGCCAACATTTTTTTGCGAGAGAGATCAATCATCATCCATCATTATACGATGATGTTGAACTGAATTTGACTTTATATAAATGGTAAAAATACGATTAAAATTCCCAGTTTTTCACTTGAAATGATATATTTAACTAAGTGAATTAAACAGGGTATTAAAAAAGGATTGATCTGCTTGAATTAATTCTTCACCGATAAGCCAACTAAGTCTAGCTAGTTGCCATTCTCAACAAACTTAATACTTCTAGTAAAGAATCGAATACCGTAACCAAATTTTGTTCTGAACCTTGTATCAATTCAGCTGTAACTTAATTCCTTGAAGTTCACAAGTCAACTAAATCTCATAAAACTGAAATTTTACAAGAAAGATAATGAGTGTACATTTATAGTATTAATAGTAGAGTAAACTATATGCAACTGTGCAGGTAGCAGAGAACAAATGGATAATAATAAAGAAGGTGATAGATACAGAATCACCGCTTAACTTTACGAAAAATTAAGATGGATCAGGGGTGGTCCAATATATTACTCCCACATGGAGTAATGTAATCTTCACTCATATTCTCATTAAACATCACATGCAACATTACAGATGAGTTTCAGCCTTGAACACATCATCATCGATCATTCTCCTCATATTGCATACAAAAGACAAAAACAAAAAACAAATGTAAGCTATCTTTTTTGTTTTTTCAGCACCATGATTAAGTAATCCCAGTAAGTGACTGATAACAAATGGGTGTTGCATTTAACGGGAACGACGATTAATTAGGCCATAATTAGCTGTTCTGCTACTTGCCCTCGGGAGATAGACTATTGATTCTGAAACTGAACAACTTTTACAATAAAGGTTAATGAACCCGAACCTCTCACTGATACTCCTTGTAACCTTAGCCCCTGCTGCTCTCCACAGTTTGCTATCATCCTCGTCATTGTCGTTGTCGTCATCCTTGGAACATTCAACCAATGCCGAGAAAAATGGGTCCTTTCGGAAACTCTCAGCAGCAGCGGCGGCGGTGGAAGTTTTCTTCCGGGATAACAAATTTCCCAATATGTTCTTCCTGGAGGTTGGTGGAGTAGCCGGAGGTGGCAATGGAAGCAACTTGATGGATTCGTTCTTCTTGTGGTTTTGAAGCTTCTTGGGGATACCAGGTAAACGTTCCCAAGAAAACGGTACGCCTGAAAACCGAACTGGAGCCGCTGGACTGAGAGGAGAATCATCTTGAAAATGCGAGGATCCAAGTGAAGATGACAGTGTTGCTGATGAAGACGAAGACGAAGAAGAAGAAGAAGAAGAGATCGAAGGCGTTCTCCGGGAAGAAGTATAGTTGGTTGTGGAAAGTAGGGTGTCAAATTTTTGCGTGGATGAAGAAGCCATGACTATAGAGAAAAAGGAAGGTCAGGGGAGACCGTACGTGTTTTTATATGGTGTAGTTTGATTATTTTCTTTTTAATTTGATATCTGCAATTAGAGAAAATCGCCTCAGTGACCAAAAAAAAGTTATAATATACGATTTTAACCAACTTTTTTTGGATTTGCCAAAATGACCAATAAAATCGCAACGCGAAATAAAAATCGCAACGCGATCCCCAGAATCGCAAATCAGTTTCCAAAATCGCAACGCGATTCTTGAAAATCGCAATGCGATAGTACAAATTCGCATTGCGATTTTCCAAAATCGCGAATATGAAAATCGCAACGCGAACACATAAATCGCAACGCGTATCCGTAAATCGCAACGTGTATCCGTAAATCGCAACGCGTATGGGTAAATCGCAATGCGTATCCGTATATCGCAACGCGTATCCGTAAATCGCAACGATAATCCGTAAATCGCAACGAGAATCTGTAAATCGCAACGATAATCCGTAAATCGCAACGATAATCCGTAAATCGCAACGAGAATCTGTAAATCCGGTAGGGCATATGTCTGTAAATCACAACACTGAAATTTTGGGTATATAACACTGAAATCATAAACTAAATCTCTAAATCGCAACTCATTCCATCTCCATCTATCACTCTCTCCGGCGACATCCGTTCCTATATCCAACGACATCCTTCCCAATCCGGCAACAGGTTTTAGTTTCGCAGCTCGTCTGTTTAGTAAATTAATTTACAACCATGAAATCATCTAATGTTGATCATGTTTGGATAGATTTGTGTTTTGGAGGGTCATGGGATAATGTTAATGGTGTTTTACAATATATGCCTTTACCCATGAATCTTCAACTAAAATTGTCTTTACAAAAGTTAACTTATGAAACTCTAATGCTACGTGTTTCAAATAAATTGAATTTAGAGCCCCTAAGTGGATTTAGGCTATCTTATCAGAGAAATGGTAAAGTTTATTTGTTAACCGACAATGAAGATGTTGAACGATTCATTGCTTACATTAGTGTTTCACAAGATGATGTTACATTGTATGTTGTTGAACCTAGAAGTAGTATTGTTGGGTCAGTAGCGGGTAGTAATCAACTAAGTTTTTCTCAAAACCCACAACCTTTCTCTAATCCAAATCCCAATCAACTTTCAGCACCAAATTCCGGTTTTCGTATTGACCAGTTAGACGATGATGAGCCAACAGAAAAAATTGTGAGTACTAGTCAGTATTCGAAATTTGGTCTTGGTCAATATCCGGACTTTGATATTGGTCAATACACGGATTTTGATGATGTTTCAGAAGAAGAAACAGACCCTGCGTGTAATGATTTTGATATTGGTCAATACCCGAATTTTGATGATGAAACAGCCGTTGCCGAAGAATGTATTGATGATGATAATGAGGAGGAAGTTACGACTGTGAATGAACATGTTGAACATCCATTCTGTAATTCATATAATCCTGAAGAAGAAAAAGAAGAAGAAAAAGTCCCCGAAGAAAAGAAAATGCCACGGGCGTATAACTGGAATATGCCAGAATTACTTCAGATACCGGAAGAAGAGTTGATAAAGAAAGCAGTTGATTGTTACACAAAAGTTATTCGTATCAAGAAAGATGATTGTTTTGATACAAAGGAAGACTTGAAGATAGCTTTGTATACGAAATGTGTGGAAGATGGCTATCAACTAAAAGTTAACAAATCAAGCAAAGATCGTTTCGAAACAAGGTGTATGATTGACAAAAACTGTACGTGGACATTTGCAGCCATACATCATTTTCACGCAGTTCACTTCTGAGATTAACCTGCAGAAACCAAACATTTGCTCAAACAATCAAAAAACAATCAATTAAACTATTGAATTCTAGGTACTTAACCAAACATTTTCAAACCAAAAGTATATAAACTTACCAATTGTTTATGGACATTTTTATAACGCGGATGCAGGTAGGCAGCGTCTCGTATATATCGATTTAGCCATATAATGCCGAAACCACAAGCCTACTGCAGCTCTATCTCTATCGGTGGGAGGATAGATCAAACGCTCCAACGCCAAGCATACGAGAGGCTCTGGCTCCGCTCGTGGCGCGGCGTCTCAACGAGCACAATCTTGTTTCCAGAACGAGTCCAATAATTGATCGCATCCAAGAATTTAGCCAAATGAGAGCTCCATCCCTTAATAACATCTCTTAAATCAGCCAATGATATGTAATTTATCATGTTGTCATACACTATTGTCTTAAGGGATGGGAGCTGAAGCTCGACGAGAATCCAATGTTTACGTTCCAAAACAGGGATAAACACCTGCAATCATAAGTAATAATTCATTCATTTGCGCACTTATTTCATAAAACCTTTAAACTCAATCTAAAATAAATACTAACCTTATCGACCTCCCACTATGCAGGATAAAGTTTAGCTTGTCCATTGCCCAAATCAAATGATTCATCTCGTGCATTCTTCAAGTGAACGGCGTGAAAAGACGTCGGCATAATTGTATATCGTATATTTTTATTTTTCTTAAGTTTTCTTATTATTAGAAGACGTGTCACCCACGCATCGATATGCTGTTTTACAAAAAAAGACATATATTAGTGACTTACATAAATTTAAAAAAAAATTAATCAAATTGAAATATAAGAAAAATATAAGACTTACCCCCCCATCGAAATAGCCATTGTCTTCGACCCCTAATAATACGCCCCACCAAGACCGATCAAGCAACAAATAGATATCATCGGTGAGCTTGCATATGTCAGTGAAACACCCCTGGCTCCGCTCATGTAGATAAAAATCAACAGCGGTCTTAGCCCAAAAGGTGTTATCCAGAATTGTGTCCGGTAGTTGTTCCCTCTCCTCTTCAGATACCGGTATGGTACTGGCCGGTAACTCATACGAGAGCCAACTTGAATCCATCATGTCCGGCACGTCAGAGGGTTTCTCAAGAAGCCTACATATGACGCCATGTGAATCGGGCTCTTGAATGGTGGGAGGGACCTCTTCAATGATGACAGTGGCCTCTTGATCGGTGGGAGGGGACTCTCGAGGAATGATAGGGGGGGCCTCTTCAACGATAGGAGTGGACTCTTGAGGGATGACAGGCGAGTCGGGCTTCTTCTTGCGGTGTCTTCGCACTATTGGGGTGTACGGAGACTTAATAGCACGTGCACGCTGTCTGATGCGTGAACTCCGTCGTGCAAGCATAACCCGACGTAAAGCATCCACTCTATCGGGCCGCTAAATAATTAAATACAAAAATCAGTAAATAAACAGACATGATATTTAAACAATGAAAACAAAGACAAATATGTTTCAAACTTGCATTGTATTCACCCAAGTCATTATTCTATCATAGTTCACAAAATGCATCAGATAACAAAGAAAAATATGTTTCAAACTAATACCCTGAAGTTAGTATTTGTCTTTGTTTTGTCTATTGGTTGAAGTAATGCAATCCATTCAAGTTTCAATTTGCAGAAGAAGAAATAGTTTACTTTCGCAACACGAAACTTAAAATCGCAACGCGAAACCAAAATCGCAACGCGAAATGAAAATCGCAACGACAGAATCGCAACGCGAAACCAAAATCGCAACGAAAGAATCGCAACCGAACAAATTTACTTTCAACCAAAAGACAAAACAAAGACAAATACTATTTCACAGTGTTAAAGAATACACAGTTTAGCAGAATTGGCAGCAACCGAACAAATTTACTTTCAACCAAAAGACAAAACAAAGACAAATACTATTTCACAGTGTTAAAGAATACACAGTTTAGCAGAATTGGCAGCAACCGAACAAATTTACTTTCAACCAAAAGACAAAACAAAGACAAATACTATTTCACAGTGTTAAAGAATACACAGTTTAGCAGAATTGGCAGCAACCGAACAAATTTACTTTCAACCAAAAGACAAAACAAAGACAAATACTATTTCACAGTGTTAAAGAATACACAGTTTAGCAGAATTGGCAGCAACCGAACAAATTTACTTTCAACCAAAAGACAAAACAAAGACAAATACTATTTCACAGTGTTAAAGAATACACAGTTTAGCAGAATTGGCAGCAACCGAACAAATTTACTAAGCAATCTAAGTGAAATGGCTAATCTAAGTGAAATTACGAGTAAATTTATCATTAAGTTAAATATGGAAAATCTTAAACTTACCTCGTTGCGTAGAGTATGAACCTCATTCTGCAACGATACTATCATCTCACGTAGAGCGGCAACCTCACCACGTAAAGTTGACACATCCACACGCCATGCACCATCGTTATCGCGTAGAGTACCGATCTCCTCACGCAAGGCATTGACCTCATCACGTAACTCCCTTGACTCATCCCGTGGAGGTGGAGGTGGAGAACAGGGAGATAGGAGTCGTGGCATCTTTGCCGGTCGCCTATCATGAGGTGATGGTGGAGAAGAGGCTCGATGATGTGACGGGATAGGTGATGGCTCTCGTTCTAGAGGTGTATAGTCGGGTCGATCGGGTGATGGCTCTAGGTGAGGTGATGGCTCTCGAATTGGAGGAAGTGGATGCTGCTCATCATCCGTGCCATCAAAAAAACTCTGACTAGCTTGCCACCAATCAGTGGCAAGCTCTTCCTCCGTGGGTGTCAGTCTTTGTAATGGAATGTTGGCCTCCTAAAATATAAAAACTCAAACAAAGTTAAACGTCTACTATTAATAACTTGTTTATATATTATATGAAAGTATTTGTGTTAACTTACATTATTTATTGTCGCATATGGTATTAAGTCTTCCCAATCCAACAGAGCTTTCCTCTTCCAGGAAATAGCCCTGGGAATATCATTTGACGTTTTTATTGCATATGTACGCATGCTGGGGAAAGCCTCGAATATCCAAATCTACAAACAATATAATAACAAAATTAGTAATTGTTAAATAATTAATTATAATTTTAGAAACATTATATAGAAATTCTTACCTTAAAGGCCCAAACAAAGCCTGACAAAGTGTATTTGGACCCATCGCCCCGCAAACTTTTGCGGTCATCAAAGGCAGACGACAACTTAGTCCAGGTAGCTTTCCATATATATGAACCCCACGGAAACAGATTCCATGCATTCAGGTCCTCTACCAATATTATTAGCTCCCGATGAATAGGTTGTCTGGCCTCTCTGCCTAAAAAGCCGGCATACACAAGTAGTAGAAGGCATACTCGGACAACATCGACGTCATCCATCCGAGTGAAACCAGCTTTCTTATTAAATAATTTCTTCAGGTCGTCGACATGTAGGTTCGGCTTCTCCATTGACTCATCCGGAAAAACCCGGGATAACCATGATGGGCGGGCGATATGACGAGTGTACCGGCCTACATCATCGTGTCCGAATCGTAGACCAGTGATTAAGCAGAACTCCTTCCGCCCAAAACAAGTATACGCTGGTGGAAAATGAAACCATATCTCTTCCTCACCACGTTGTATACTGTCGGGTAGATTTGATGTCATGGTCTGAAGCCATAAATGGGTCAAATTAGCATCTCCACCCGGATGCTGTACTCTCAGCCATGGCCCGAAGCAGGTTTCCTCAAACAATTGTCTTTGAGCAGGTGAAAGCTTCGAAGCAATTGTAGTGGCCAGGCTGACTTTATTTCTCAAGGTCAATTGAGCCGAAAAAAATTTCTACAAAAACAATAAACATACCAAGTTAGATATACCAAAAACTACACTGTGAAGATATACTAAAAACAATAAACATAAAAAGTAGTAGTTTATTCTTGAAACTAAAATTTGCAACACTGTTTTGTCTTTGGGTTGAAATGAAAATCGCAACGAGAGAATCGCAACGCGAAATGACAATCGCAACGAGAGAATCGCAACGCGAAATGAAAATCGCAACGAGAGAATCGCAACGCGAAATGAAAATCGCAATGCGATTTTGGTTTCGCGTTGCGATTCTCTCGTTGCGATTTTCATTTCGCGTTGCGATTCTCTCGTTGCGATTTTCATTTCTCTCGTTGCGACAGTCATTCTCTCGTTGCAACTCTTCTGCAAATTGAAACTTGAATGGATTGCATTACTTCAACCAAAAGACAGAACAAAGACAAAGACAAATACTAACTTGAAAATCGCAACGACAGAATCGTAACGCGAAATGAAATCTAAGTGAAATAGTTAATCTATTATTGAAATGACCAGTAAACTTATCATCAGTTTCAATATGAAAAACCTACAATAATGCAAACATTTCAAAATAAAAATAATTAAAAAAACTAACCCTCGGAGGTTGATTTTCCATTTCTGAATATTGTGAGGGATTTCTGACCGTGAATGGTTGTGAGGGATTTCGCCGGAGATGGGGACGGAAATATTCGGAGATGGGGACGGATTTCTTCGCCGTAGAGAGTGAGAGATGGAGATGGGACTGAGTTGTGATTTTAGGTTTTAGGTTATGAGTTGCGATTACGGGATTTTGTCTTAATATTCGTTTTTGTAATTTGAAAATAAAATACGCGTAGCGATTATAATGGCGCTTTAAATATCGCGTTGCGATTTACGGATTCTCGTTGCGATTTACGGATTATCGTTGCGATTTACGGATACGCGTTGCGATATACGGATACGCATTGCGATTTACCCATACGCGTTGCGATTTACGGATACACGTTGCGATTTACGGATACGCGTTGCGATTTATGTGTTCGCGTTGCGATTTTCATATTCGCGTTGCGATTTTGGAAAATCGCAATGCGAATTTGTACTATCGCATTGCGATTTTCAAGAATCGCGTTGCGATTTTGGAAACTGATTTGCGATTCTGGGGATCGCGTTGCGATTTTTATTTCGCGTTGCGATTTTATTGGTCATTTTGGCAAATCCAAAAAAAGTTGGTTAAAATCGTATATTATAACTTTTTTTTGGTCACTGAGGCGATTTTCTCCTGTAATTATTATATATTTATATAGATGGATTAATATAAAATATTTAATTTATTTTTTAATATAATAAAGAAAAGGTAATATAATTATTGATATTAATTAAATAAAAAACGACCGCATGGCAATGGGCAAGGCATTGATGGGAAAGGTTAAGGAAAGAAAAGGACTGAGCATAGAACGAGAACTAAATACGAGAATTATTTAAATAGTTACGTATATTTAAAATTTAAATTTATTATAATTACTTTTTTGGATTAATGGTGTAATAATTTTTGAATTATTGAAAAATTTAATTATATTTTTACCTTTTTCATTTAACTAAATTTATATTTTAAAATTATCAATTTTTTAAAAAATAAAGATGAGGTCGTAGTCGTATGTTAAGGTAAACTTTAAATACAATAAAGAAAATTAATAATGTCTTGCGCAATTTAGGACTAAAGCTTCATCGAGATATTCTCGAGAAGAAATGTTTCAAGATAGGTAGATGTCATCTTGATCATATGACCGTTAATCACATTTTTATTGCAGTAAATCTATTGAATTTCTATCAGCCAAATGTCACGGACTTAGCCTAGTTGATTCGGTTGTTACCTCGTACGACACTTGAAAATGAACTATTTCTCATCAAATCAACATTTATCTTGAATATATGTTCAAACATAAGCACACATTGAGTTAGATCATCGTCACAACGAGGCCTCTTAGATTGAGGGCCGAGATTGTAGGGCATAACGGATACACACGATCAACCTCGGACTCATTCAAGGGGAAAATATTATTTATGAAATAACGTTGGGTTACAGAAGACTCACCTACACCATTGATTAAGCCGTAGGGGCGGCTCTAAACTCTATCGACTGTCCACCCCTACATATATGTGAAAATAAAATAACAGAAATACTAAATTTAGATGTTATTTTTTTTGAATGACTAAAGGTAGATGTTAAAATGCTCGAATTAGGGATATCTATCTTACCTACGTTCCTTGCCTAAAAAATAATGACATGCTTGAAAAAAAAAGAACAAGCTTATGATTGGCCTTAACATACCTATTTGGTTATGGCCCATACAAGGGATGACCACAACATTCTCCCCTACTTAAATTATCGATGCCCTTTTCGAGTGGATTACTTGAAACTCCTCGATCTTTTTTTTAACGCTATGAGGTCACATTCTCTCTCCCAACTATGCTTTTCAAGATTTAGGCCTCTCCATTTAACGAGATACTCTCGTCTTAGCTTTTTTCCCAACATAACCACTTTATCAATAAGAATCTATCAACATAATACTGTGAAGGTGGTTTACACAAATAAAAATCCTCGTTGTCTAACTTCGATTGGCATTACTAGGATTAACATGGAACGACTTCCAATTTCTCACATGAAAGACTGGGTGACATTTCATCCAAGCATGAGGGTCGATCTTGTAAAAGACATTTCCCACCTTTTTCACTATTGAGATCGGACCTTCATATTGATAACTCTCCAAAAGAGTTATTATTTAGGATCTTTTTACTTAGGCTGAGCTTGAAATTTAGCATCGTTAGAATCATATTAGGATAACTTTTTCATATATTTTTCATCATTTGCATCATGAGAGTGAGTTGGTGGAAGTTGGCTTGATTTTAATGTTTTATGCTAAAAATTTACACGCTAATGTTGTGGCTTTGCTTGAAGCTGCAGGAGATAATGTACTACGGTGCTACATCAAATTGCTGAACAGGACCAGTAACAACTAGTGACTTAGTAGACAATTATGAAATTTTCTAGATTCGGACAGTTGTTTAATATAGTTGTAAAATGGCTGGAAAATATAGGAAAAATCATATTTTTCCTATTGGAGGATGCTTTGACCTTTTGGGCTTATAAATAGGGGCTCCCTTCACACTTTTCATGAAAAAAAATTCTTTCACCTCTCATATTTTCTCCACCATATTTGATCCATGATGAGATCCTAAGTCTTTTGTTGGGGAGTGCATTAGCAGTAGTGGAGCATCCATGTAGCAGTGGTAACCGATCGAGATTCAAGCTTATCTTCATGTTATTTGCTCAAGAGAGAAATACACTTTATTAAGTTTGGATGACTAATTTTATGTTTTTATTTTGTACCAAACATAAGGTGTTCGGTGAATTGCTTGACTCATTGGTTTTTGCTTTAGCTATATGTTTATGAGTTGCATTTTAATTAGATTTTGTTAGAGATAATTGCATCTTTATGTATGTTTATCTTGGTTGATTTTAGAGATAAAAATTATTGAGATTGCATGTTACTATTGTCCCAATATTGATGTTTACGAAAGTAAACTACTTCATATAGAGATGTATGGTGCCAAGTGGTATGCTTTGTTAACCATTTAATCTATGGTTTTAATGAGAATTAAATTCATTACGTTAAGTGTTAATTGTTTCATAACTTATAGTTATATTGCTACATCATAGCCATTCTGCTAGGAGGCAAGTAATAACAACATTGTAGGTCTATCGATATAATAACCTCATTGTTTGTTACAACATTCCCCTGCTTTCATACCTTGATTTCTTTATTTTTCTATTTGCTTATTAGTTCACCAATCCACCCATATATTTTCCTATACCACACATTCTTTTGTAATATGTCTTGCTCCCTGTGGGTTCGATACTTGTAGTTCTTTTGAGCTACCATTTATTACTTGAACGATACGTATACTTGTGTAATTGCTATAGCATCTTATGTAGAATCAAGTTTTTTTCACCGTTGCTAAGTAGCATTAGTTTTACATTATTGTTAATCTTATTATTTACTTATTTGTCTCTTTTATTTTTGTAGGTACTTACCTTTTCAATTTCATTGGTTTATGTCTCATATTGATAATGAGCTAGAGCCTTTCGATCCAGAGATAGAACGAACCTTTCATCATCGTTGAAGATAATCTAACGTAATCAAGCACACATGGCTGGACAAGGAAGAGGTAACAATACTATACCCCCGTTACAATATGGAAATGACAATGAAATACTAGTTGGAATTGGTAACAATCAACAACAATTTTATAACATAGATGATTGAGACTGACTTATTCGAGAGCATGTGGTGATAACACTTGATGATTTACCTCCTGTCATTATGCGACCAACAATACATGCTACCAATTTTGAGCTGAAACTGATGATGTTTCAAAAACTACAATCAATGGGGCAATATAGTGGATTATTCACTAAAGATCCAATAGCACATCTTCGAGCTTTTATGGAAGTATGTGATTTATTTGTTCATCAAGGAGTTCCTGAAAAGGCACTAAAGCTAAAGTTGTTCCCATATTCGCTGCGAGGTAAAGCTAGAGCATGGTTGAATTCGCTGCCACCTGGTGCTATAACATCATGGAATGAGCTAGCATAATTTTTTTATGCGATTCAATCCGCCAAATATGAATGCAAAGCTGCAAAATGATTTAACATCTTTTAAGCAACTAAAAGATGGGAAATTATATGATGCTTGAAAATGTTTTAAGGGCTTATTATATAAATGCTCAATGCACAAATTCCCACATTAGACGCAAATGAAAATGTTCTATAATGGGTTGAACATGCACAGTCGAATGATGGTTCATGCTTTAGCAAACGGAGCATTGATAGACAAGATATATAATGGGTTAAACATGAACAATATTTCTTATATGAGTGATAGTGTTGAATGCTACTTAATTGATGTTATTGATGTTTTCGTACAGGAGCAATGAGATGTGAGCCACAACAATGATGTTGCTACTAGCAATGTTGTGACAATTGAGGAGCTAACCGACATGAAGAAGTTGAAGGCAATTACACACAACATTTTGAGTCTCTAGAAATTCCTAAACAACTTATCCAAGCTCTTAAACCATCAATTGAGGAATCACCCATGCTTGATTTGAAGCATTTACCTGAGCATTTGAAGTATGTGTTCCTTGGTGATAATGATACATTGCCAGTCATTGTGGCAACACAACTTGCAACTTACAACATAACAAGAAGAAAAATCTATTGATATTCTGAAGTAGCATAAGTGAGTAATAGATTGGAGCATCACTAATATTAAAGGCATTAGTTCAGTATCATGTATGCACAAAATCTTGCTAGAAGATCCCAACAACAATTCAACTGAGCAACAACATCGTTATAATGATGAATCTTCAATAGGGATTTTAGCTATGAACAAGGGTTCGACCTATCCTCAATGGAATACTTGTAGTCGTTCGACTGTATTACGTATATCATTGCTACACTCTATCGGGAGAAATTTTGTAAGAATCCGGGGGATATCACTCAAGAACTAGTTTGGGAATTTTATAACACTCTTATCGATGAGAAGAAACCCCTAGTTTTTGTTCGTGAAAAGATGGTACATTGTTGGGCGAAGCCGATTAACATGTTAGATATCAAAGATGTTGCTTGTGAACATACATCATTCATTGATGATCTGACCAATGCTGAATTGGAATAAGTCAGCATCGATGTTTGGTTACCTAAAAATCATAGGATAAATCGACTCCCGAGTATATATGATGAAACGATTAAGTCTTAACAGACCAACACGAGTATACTTCACTTTTTTTCACACTCGTTTAATGCCTACTATGCATTCTTATTCGATTATTAAGGATATAATTTTATTTCTCCATTATATTTTGGCTAACTGACATATTGATGTCGGAAAAATCATATCGGCTGAACTATTCCCTTATGCTCAGAAAACTTCAAGATATATATTTTTCCCTTTACTAATTCTTCACTGTGTCAACAAGCACAAGTACCTACATTGTCTTCTGATCATGTAGCCAATCGAACTCCTATTAGGTCGAGTTCTATCAAAAGAACATTGTTGAATAAAGGGCCAGACTCTGACCAACATGAAGATGAGACTTTTGGCAAAGCTGCTGACCAAAACGCAATGCCACAAGAAAATCTTGTTATATTTGAAATGTAGAATGCCATGGCATCGTTGGTAGCTAAATAAGGTAATATGTTGTCAATACTTAGTCACGTGTTGTAGAATCAATCGCAAATGTAGAATGCTCAAGCGTAGTATTGGCAGTATGCTAATGATCGTGACAAAGAAATTCAGCAAATCATAAGCAAGTAGTTCAAGAAAATCAAAGTTACATTCCTTACTTTCTCGATGTTGGTACTAAATGACTTAGCTCCACCAGCAATGCTAGACGTTGCATCAAACTCTACTAGCTCTGAAGGGGGAGAGGAACATGAGGACAATGTTGGAGACAAGGTGTTATGTGTTGTGAGTACTATAAATTATACGCAAATGATGTGAAAGTATACACAATCATAATAAGTAATAAAGTGATGAGTGAGTATCGTCTCCATAAGGATTGGAGGGCTTTTAAAAGATTGTTACAATTAGGAATATTTATCATTAACTAATCCAAGTATCTAAGTATAATGATATAAACAAGGAAAATATGCAGTGGAAAATGGTATGAACATATGGAAAAAGTTTGTCGATGCAAGAAAAGTGTGAAGTGAAGTAAGCAAATAAATTTTGTTGTGACAAAAGATCATTTATAATGAGTGAAAATGAAAATATCGGGGCAATGTAAAATGGTAAAAAATAGAAAATAAATGGAATAACTTGCTAATCCTCACACGGGAAACTACTTCGAAAATGATTGGTGGGGAGACACTTAAGGAGCTGAAAACTTATCTCTCTAGCTGATTTAGTCTACTAATGCCTTACTTGCTTGATGGAGTTTGCTAAAAAATTTCTCGTTATCTCTACTCATAAGAACTTAACATAATAGAATGACACATCATCTTCTTTCAGTTTCAACTATGGCAACCTATACAATTGATGACACACTACCCCTCTTAGTCGTTGAAATCATAGTTTAGTCTCTCTCAAGTGCTAAGGGATTATGATATACTGATTAACTGTATCTCATTATTTATGTTAATCTTACTCAAGTTTCCCTCGAACACTTAATAATTAATGGCTATATTTCTCTCAAACTTCTAGTCTTCATCTAAGAAATTGACACTCTCATGCCTCCTACAATCTTAGAAGATAAAGCACATATAAACAAAATAAGTAAAATCAAAAGATAAACATTAATAAACCATTAAAACAAAGTTTTCAAGCAACCATCAAATGAACCCCACCAAATATAGCTTAGTTCATGGTGGGGTTCGAATAAACCATGAAAAATATCAAATAATTCATTCAACCAAATAACCCAAATAAGTTTTCAATATTTAACAATGGAGAAAAGTTTCATCAAACCACCTTGAATGGATATAGCGTGAGCTTCTCTCAGATGCTTACAACACTTCCTCAATCTTCACCAATGGAGGAACACCAAGAAAAAAAGATGAAGAAAAATGGTGGAGAGAATGGAGAAAATGATGATTTTTCAAGCTGGATAACCATCTTTTTCTCTCTCTTGTGTGGTTTCCTTTTATAATAAAAATATCTAAGGGTATTCTTCAGAATGTTACACTCAAAATACCCATTATACCCCCAAATTCATTCCTTAGGCATGAAGTATCTCTACAGGTGGTAGTGGACCCCATCAGGCTATTACAAGCACCAGACACATGCTTTGACAGTTGTTCTTTTGTGAAAATATCTTTTTGTCCTTTTCTGCGCTAGAAATGCCAAGACATTTCAACCTGCTTCAACAACGTGTGATGTCACGACATTCCTTCCCAGCTCGGCCTTTTTGCTTGTTATTTTCTGCACATCACTAAAAACCACACCTTCATCCTCATACAACACCTTAATAAAATAAAACAACACAAACACCATAAATACAATTATATGCAGCTACATATATCTAAAATTATATATATAAACCCTTAAACAAACAATAACTTAAGTGAAAAATACCTTAAAAGTAGCATTTTCACAGAGTTATCACAAGGATACAACAATAGAGAAGGAAAAGGAAGACAATGTTTTTGAGGAGAAAGATGAGGAAAATGAGGATAACATGGATGATTCGTTGGAATCTACTGATGTCCTTGTTACTGACTTTGAGGACGTCAATGAGTAGGAATTTGACGAGGAGATCATCAACCACCTTGACAAGTTAAGTAAAGAGGATCAAGCTTCCAAAGAATTATTGAACTTGAATGTTGGAACCATGATGAAGGATGCTACAACAACTAAACAACAAGATCTCGATGTTGCTAAGATAATCAGCAACGTTATTGTAGAAGTTGAAACAATCATTGAAATCAATTTGTAAATAAACCTTCTCAACCATTTCCATTAGTGCTACAACTTGCAGATCATTCTCTAAACAATTTGTAATAAACTGACGAATTTTGTTAGACACCCTACTAGTAAATATGAGAGTCAAATGTTTGAGTGCTACAAAGCTTTATTTCAGCTCAGCGCATCATCCACATGATTTTTCTTTCCGACTTTATACTTAAAGTTAAATTCAAACTCTTCTAAAAACTCATTCTACTTAGCTTGCTTCGTCGTGAGCTTCAGTTGTGTCAAAAAATGACTAATTGATGTATTATTCGTCTTTACTAGAAATCTAAAATCCAACAAGTAATGTCTCCAAATCCTCAAATAATGAATTACTACTAGGAGCTCATTCTTAGGTGAAGTATATCTCATTTCCGCCTCATTTAGCTTCATACTCTTAAACGTCACAAGATGTCCATATTGTAAAAGTATCCCTCCAATCACATAATCTAGAGCGTCCGTCTCAACTTCCAAAGACCTTTCTAAATCTGGTAAGATGAGAACTAAATCACTAATCATGACCTTTTTTAATTCATCAAAGGCCTCTTGGCATTCCTCTGACCAGACTTATTTTTTACCTTTCTTCAACAAATCAATGAGCGATTTTACCCTACGATAATAGCCCTTCACAAATCGTCAATAAATAAGCCCTTCAGCATTCGAAAAGATTAAGCCTCGATGACATGCCCTAAGAATTGGATCTGTTGGGTGAAAGCATATTTCTCCTTCTTTATAAATAATTGATTCTTTCGCAATCTCGCCAATGCCAATAGAAGATGTTCTTGACGCTCTTTCATGGAAGCACTAAAAACCATTATATCATCCAAATAGATGGCTACAAACTTATCCAGGTAGTCATGGAACTCCTTATTCATAAGAGTGCAAAAAGTGGTAGGAGCATTGGTTAGTCTAATTGGAAATTCATCAGAGTACAAACTTATCATTTTGGTGCGGTTATTGATGCCTAAAACGACTTCGTTTTAGGCACTAAACTTCATGGGTGTATCCATTTTCCACTAAAGTTTTAAGCAATTCACTTTTTGACATTATATTTTTTTACCATCGTCAACATCTAATAGTCACCCATCACTGGTCTTTTCCCGCCCGATAATATCGTACTAAAACGTTCGTATTTTACTCATGTTTCTTTTTTAATGATCGATTTTCATGAAATCCACTTAAAATCAATTAAATTAAACAAAAAAAAATCCATTACTTTAAGGGTTTATGGCTTTCTCAAATTTGAGAGGTTTGAGATGTTTGTTCAAAATTTTGAAAAATAAGAAACATTATTTATTGAAGTCGAACAACATACCTCGAAATTGGCCTCATTAGATGTTACATCGAAAGAGATCAAAGTATTAGCACTTTGAACCATTGAAATAGATTTTCTTCGATTTGAGTGGGTTCGTGGAAAACCAATTCTATGAGAAGAAAGATGAGTGGAATAAGAACGTCTTGATATCGATTTTACCGTGAAAGGCGATCGATAATGGGTAATGATTGACTATCAATAAGATTCAAAAAAGTTTTAGAGCCTAAAACTAAACATTTTTCAAGATTAATGGTAAAATCGATACACCCCTAAAATTTAACGTCTAAAATGACATCATTTTAAGTATCAATCGTCGCACCAAGATGCATTATTATATCCATATCATCATAGTGATGAAAAGCTCTGTTCACATTATCGTACCATTAAAATTTAACAACCAAATTATATAATTGATGTTAAAACCAAAATTTAGGGTTATAATGGAATAATTAAAAACTTAATGATATAAACTATGTATCACTTAAAGTTAAGTGATATTTGATATAATTTACCAAAAGAATTTCTCGGGCGTAACCGGGTGGATATTGGCATTGTGAAATTCGGAAGCGGAGTTCTCGAAACAGGAAGACGACACGTACTACTGCTGGCATTATTTTTTAAAGATAAAGAAAATAATTCCATAAATAAAAATACATACAAAAAAAAATCAAAAATGAATTTAAAAGGGGAAAAGCAGACCCAAACATAACCTTCGATATGAACAGGAAAATATTTCTGAGTTTATTCTGTTTCATAATTGCTTTGTATTGTTTGATCGAAATGGCTGAATCTGCAGATGCTAGGGAATCATCGTCGTCGTCTCCGGCGGTCCACATCATTTACACCGAAAAGCCTCAGGATGAGCAGCCTGAAGCCTACCATCTCCGAACCCTCGCATCCGTCCTCGGCAGCGAAGAAGCTGCTAAGGATGCACTGATCTACAGTTATAAGACGGCAGCCAGCGGCTTCTCCGCCAAGCTTACTCCCGAACAGGTTTCCGAGATATCGAGTAAGCGTTTTTTTCTAATAATTTCTCTGTTTTTAAAAATAAATATCGTTAGCTTGTTATTGTTATGAATCACTATATTCTTTCGGTTTCCTCTATTAAGAATTACGATTAGCTTAGTAACTTGAAAAAATTAAGTTCCTTAATTGAGAATCATGATTTATGCAATCTTGAGGGAGAAGGAAAACAATTATAACAAATAGCAGAAAGGAAAGTGTTTCAAGAGTCTTTGGTTTATCCAAAATAACTTGGTTTTTTTTCCTTGGTAAAACATGCTTTTATTTCTTTTCTGGATGAATAATCTTCTATCAGTAAAATGAAAATACCAGTGTGGAAATTATTCAATGGTTTTCAATTTCTCATGCAATCCATCATTGTGGAAGAGTATTCTCCTGACAAACATTTCAGTCGCTAGAATTTGAGACTTGGAACTTGAATGTTAAATATTTGTAGTGTTATTATCACTTTCTTGAGGTTTTGCATCGAGCATCCTCACAAGTCAAACTCGATGCACGACAGAAGATGCTGTTTTGTTTTCTTTTAACAAATCAACAAATTAACTTTGTTTTCTCGTTAACAGTTGGAAAGGAATCCATTTAATTGGTTGATGCAGGAGTTGCTAAAATCAACAAATTAACGTCGTTTTCTCGTTTGTTACACGGTTCTTGAATGGATTTTTTTTTAACTTTAACATGTTTAGAAATTTCAAAGCAATATTTTTTTTCTTAGTTAAACAACTCATTTCCCAGAAATACAACTTTTAAAGCACTTGGCCTTTTCTTTCATACTGTTTTTAGGATTCAGCTCTCTCTTTGAGGATTATGCGCTCAATATCTTTTTCCTGCACCATCAATCTCTTGTTCATTGCTAATGCATTTTCATTAAAAGTGTTTTGGCTTCTAGATGTCTTGGCTTCTTTTCTCTCTCTCTCTCTCTCTTTTGGTGTGAGGGACGATAATGCTTGTTTTATTTTATAAGTTAGGGACCTTTCACACTTTTTCCTGCCTTCAGGCAACTGCATCTATCGTTAAAAGATTTAGATTGTAATGGAAAATATATGTGAACCAATGAGAAAGCACCTTGCTAGCTGTTTATGCATTAATAGTAACTGCATTAGGGTATAAGTTTCAAAGAGACTGCTTGACTGTTGGAATAGAGAAGTAAAAACAAATTTGGAAAGCAAAGTTAGGTATAAATGATGATGTGATTTGGGGTCTAGGTTTTACTTGGCAGGTTGATGATGTTTTGAGAAGGAATCAATGAATATAGAAAGGCTGGTATAGGATCAGGGTAGGCCTTTTTTGTTAATTGTTGCATATACCTTTTTGTTTCTGTTAACATAAAAGTTCTTGTTACATGTTGCTGTAATATTTGGTACGATGCTCAATTTATCTGATTTTGTAATTATATGTGGTAGAGCAACCCGGTGTTCTTCAAGTCGTACCGAGCAGGACACTCCAACTGCATTCTGGACCAAGAAACCTGCATTAGGGCTTAAGAAACTCTTTTGCCCTACTAAAACCAAAAACCTATCAAACAATGGTCTCCCTGTATAAAGCAGTTTGACCTGTTCCCTATATAATCTGTTACGCACTCTATATTGTATCAATCTATGTTTCCATGTAGACATTTGCGTATACAATAATAAGTGTATGATCGGTTTTTATTTTAGCTTTAGCAGTTTTATTTGCTGTCATGACTAGTTTTGAAGTTGGAAAAATACAAAAAGTCTACTCAATGTCCGGGGAAGGGTCATGAACCCATTTAACTCATCCCGTGTATGGATTTGGTTGAATTGTACCAATATTGGACTCACTTCCATGGTTTTAAAGGAAGAAAGGTTCCTGTTGAAAACCTGGAAGTCAAACCTTTAACCATGTTTTCTGCATCGAGACTTACACTCTGCCTTCTAGCAACGAGGTCCTCCCGATCCCATGGCTTGGCTTCCATGATTGTTTCCCCTCCCACTCGTCTTTCCCTGACTGTTGCTTCAGTTTTTTCTTTGGTTGCTTTGCAGCCTCTTGTTGATGCAGTTGTACCAATGTTTTCGATCTTTTTTCTTTATTATAGTTATCCACCAATTCTGCATATGTAGTGCTTTATTTGCCTTTTCATCTTCATTCGAAAGAATATATAATGTGTTGTTGTACCCATGGTTATCAAAACCGGACCGGCCGGTTCAACCGGTGGCCTGTCCGGTCCAGTGATCCCACAAAACCGGTCTTGTTATGAACCGGCTGAAAACCGGTTTGAACCGTCGGTTCACTTTTTTCTTTAAAAAAAATATTAAACCAAACGACGTCGTTTGTTCAACGAGCCAAGTCAAATTCGAGTATTGCCGAGCTCGACTCGAATTCAAAAACTTTAAAAGTAAGCTCAACTCGACTCAAAAACTTACTAGCTAAAAATTATCAAGTTCAACTCGAACTCGAACTCGAAATATAATATTAAAACTTGAACTCGAAAAGGCTCGAACTCAAAAAAAATTTAGAAGTTCGATTAAAGTCTAAAATTTGAGCTCAATTGAAGCGAAAGAATATTTCGTTTTATGCTCACCAAAAGGTTCCATGATTTTGAATGTCAAATTACATCTATTATTTATAGAAGTAAGTTGGGATGCTTTTCTATGTTTCTTAGCCATGTGAGATTGTTTTGTTCTCATAATTTTACTCTTTAAACTTTTGGGATGCTCTTCAATGTTTCTTAACTATGTAGGATTTTTTTTTTAAAAAAAATTAAACCAAATGACATTATTTGTTATGATTTTTTAAGCCATAATTTTATTTTTTTGATTATAGTTATAAAATTATATTTATTATTTAATATGTTTTACCTTAAATATTATGTTGTAGTTGATTTGAATAATTTTGTTTCACTTGATTTTATGGTTTTTAATTTATATATGTTATGACTTGTGATATTTTTATACCTTTTAATATTGTAAACTTAAAAAAAGTGTTACATATATATTAATATTGCTTTGAATATTATGTAAAATAAAAAAATATTATTTTATATAAAACTCGGTTCAACTGCGATTGAATTCGGTTGAACCAATGAATCAGTACCTTCATCGGTTTAATATCAAATCCGATTTTAAAAACATTGGTTGTACCTCAATATTAAGCATGGATTTTGGCCCGATGGCAGTAGCACCTCTTATTCCCCCTCAAGTCCCATTTCCAAATCCTCTTAGGCCTTAGGTCCAGTTAATTTATTTTCCCCAACCAAAATGTGGGTGCCCTTTTGGTTGAATTGAATATTTATTTAATTAAATAAATTAAAATTAACAAATTATCTAATCATATGGTGATATATATCATTATATGATTGGAGTATTAAATTATTTTATTAAATATAAATTAAGATTAAAATTATTATATTAAATTAAAATTAAGATTAAATTAATTAAATATGTAAGTAATAAAGATCGAATATGTAAATATATAAATTATTTTAATTGTTACATTAATATCTTCATTAAAAATTAACGATAAATAATTTAATTAAAAAATTTAAATAATTAAATAACTTATTGATGAATTCTAAAGATTGATAATTAAAATAAAGTCTTCCGCGAGGATGAGTCTACAACGGACACCACACGCTGATATGTACCGACATAAATTTATAAATAGTCATTAAACTATGATAAAATGATTTTTTTTGTCATTCAACTTTTAAAAAATTAAAAAATGAATATTAAATTTAGATTCCATTAAAAAGAAGTATTGTCACTTGACACTCGTTAAGGGCTAATGTGACTATTAAATTAATAAAAAATCTCATTTACTCCATCAATTGTGACTAAAATTTTGTTTTTGATATTTTTTAACAATTTTAAGTAATAATTCCAAAAAATTATAATTTTTTAAATATAAGGATTTTTTATTTTTTTTAAATTATAAATATATTTTTAAAGTTATATTTAAAACTATTAAAAAAAAGTTAAAGAATTGAAACACATTGTTTAATAAAAAATGGTTTCATTTTTATAACTAAAGTTATTGGATTTCAAAAATTATAAATTTTCAAATATAATCATAATTTTTTTAAAAAAATAATTCTAAATTTTATGAATTAAAAGATAAATTATAAAGTTATAATTTTTAAAAAATAGTTTTATGATTTTAAAAATGAATAGTAAATATATATAATTGATTTTTTTAGAATTATTATCTCAAAATATTGAAAAATATCAAAATGAAATTTAGTTCATAATTGAGGATTGAATGAGATATTTTTTAATTAACTTAACATGCTATCTCTTTAAAGATAATTAAAGATGTTATATTCATTTTGTAATACAATTGAGGGACTTATTGAATGAGATATTATATAACTTTTAAAAGTTCAATGTTCAAAATGAATATTTTAGTATAATTTAATAACCATTTAAAGATTTTACCTTCAAAATTAATGGTACATTTCGGTACATGAAATGTATTGTAGAATTTTCCCTTCTGCGATTAAATGATCCTAGGTGTAATTTATAAAAATAATTATCATATATAGAATTGATAAATGTGGGGCATGAAACTCAAAAGTGCAGCGGCCTCAAACCGCCCCAGCAAGTAACGCCCACTTGGTTTACACTATATTTATTTTCTTGTTTGCTAGCTAAAGCAAGTCCCACACCTCCCTTTTGGGATATGTCTTCTTTTCTGTTTTGTACTGCTTCTAGTTTAAAGTACCTTTTAGTTCTAAAAGCATTTTTGAATAACATTCCTAAAATAAGGTTAAAATAAAAAAAAATCCCATTTAAACATGACAATATAATGAAATGGTGATTCAAAATGTATAATAAATTATTTGGAAAGAACATCTTTGTTTGTTATTCCTCAACCTGGCGTGGGGCAACCTACTACCTTACCTCCCCTTACCCCATTATATATGAGAATAGGATCAGCTAAATTTGTTGTTATTCATAAATCTCAATTGTTCACACTTCAATAATAAAAAAAAACTAGTAGTTTCTCACAAAGAAAAGAAAAGGGAAGATAAGAGATTAGTTTATGTTAAGATAAATAGCAGTCTACTAAGTCAGTCATAACCGGCCAAACCGTCTTGAAAATGACACGTTGATTAGTGATTATCAACTTTAACTTATGTAACTCTAGTTAACATGGAACAAATTATTAATGATCTATTTATTTTCTACTAATAATCAACTCGACTATATTCATGTATGCAATGATTAACAATAGCAAATTGACCTTACACTTGACATTTTTTTGTTATAAATATTAACCAACAAACATAGGATTCTATTGGCCAGGAGGCTTATTTTTCTCGCTTGTTACTGTACATATAGTTGAAATTAAAAAATGAAAATAAATGGCCAAGTTGCAGTAGTACTGTGTGAACAGACAAGAATAATGAAGAGTTGATCAACGAATGATTATGTCTCTCATGAAGACATGAAATTAGGGGATAGGGGCACTATGATTTTCCATAATCATATTGTGATCTTCAAAACAAGATTCATTCTTCTTAAACACTTTCGATTTACATTATAACATTAATTTTACACAAATATGCAAAAATAAAATTCCATGAATTGATTATATTATAACAAGAGATGCTTCACCCGATTTATTTATTTTCACAACGTGTAGACCACTATAAGATCGAGATGTTTGTGTTAAGATAGCAATATAGCTGACAAAACAAGAGAGTAAAGCATAAAGAATACATAAACTTTTTTCAGACTTTTTATTATAAAATCACTAACATCTAAAACAAGAAGGGGCTGATTATCTATACAGCTAATTCAGCTTAACAGAAGCACTAACTAATTAACAAACTTGTAACTTCCGGCCCACAACCTAACAGACTGAACCCAACTCATATTATACACTAACAGTTTGTCTTACAGTTTTTCGATGATAATATCTAACATCAATTTCATGAAAATTTAGAGATGAAATTAAATTTTTATATTGTTGTTAAAAATAACTAATATTATATTTTTGAATAAAAAATAATTTATGAATAAATTAATGGAGATTCTTTTGTGACTCTTGTGCATAAACCTATAGATCTATAAAGCCAATGTCACAGAGTGAAACAAAAGTAATGAAGGTGACATTTTTTTTTATCAAACTTTCTCGCAACTTGGTTTATGCCAAGAAATAGAAGCAAATGTCTGTTATATTTATATACATACTTTTTTCATTGCATTATTTCAAGCATGCAATTTAGCAAAATTTCACATAGGTTTACAACAAAATAATCAACTGTAATCTTCTGTACCGTTTATAGGCATAATTACGAAGAATACATAACTTGCTTAGTGATCCAAAAGTCTCTAATTAATATATATATATATATATATATATATGTATTTTTTTATCATTCTATGATAAGTACAAGATAATATTTGTTCAAAGATAACTTTCAATCATTTGACACTGAATGATCACACTTGTAACATTTATGGTGCTCGAACTTGAAACTTCAAGGAATGACAATAATTCCTTTACCATCAAAATCATTTGGTTCGTGCATATTGTCACGCCCTTGGAGATTCCAACACCGAAGCATGTGGCCTTAGTAGACTTGAAACGCTTCTTGGTCGGTTTGGCGGCTAAGTCAGCGTGAAAACACTAAGTAAGAACACTTAGTAAAAACGCGGAAGCACAAACACTAGAAAGGGAGATGGTTCTCAAACAACAAAAAGAGAGATTTGAGTAAATGTTCTTTATTACTCAAATCAAGTAAAAAGTGAAGTGTGTACAAATGAGGTGGTGAGGCCTCTATTTATTGTTGAATCCCCTTACAATGGACAACTAAGATCAAACTAGATCAATGGCTAAGATGAGTCCTATTAATTACAAATCTTTATATCTAAGGAAAATCTATCAAGTTACAATCAAATCAAATCAATTAGTCTCATTCTTTCCTTGGATTGGAGATTTCCACTGATATGGAAAGATTCCCCCACGATCCTACTTGATAGGATGTTTCATGCCTTTTCTGCAAGGTCAATGTGGACATAATCTGATAAAATGCAACTTTCCATATTCGTACGATCATTGTGATCAGACCCAGGCTTCTTAACACTCTCCATATTTTGGGCCAAGTCTGAAGGACTTGTCACTCCCAACATGCGTTTTAGAACCTCTGTCGCAAACTCTAGCGCATATGTTTCGAGCCTAGTCACGCGGGGCATGATAATCTCCCCCACCAAATCTAGTGACACTCTCGTCGCTGCATTGGATTGTACTCAGACTTGGCCACTTTGAATCTCACTCGGTGCCTTCACTTGTTGCAGTTCCCCCATGTGAACTGCTTGTCTTATCTTTTGCCGCTATGTAACTCCATAATCTCTTTTCCCCATGTGTGCACCTCAATTGTAGGAACACATTCCTACCCGTCTAGATTTGCCTCGGTACATACCCCCTCGATCTTTCGGTAAAGGCTTGAATGACCCCCTTGGTCGAACTCTCAAACTCGTCAACATTTTCGGCGTGCCCTCTTGAACTCTAAAAGGTTTGCATGTCTCTCTGAACCTTTATCCCCTTTAACCTGATGGTTAGGTCTTTCCCGACCTACCCTCATCGAATATGGCAAATTAGACTTAACAGCATAAGAGTTGTGTTCGAGATGTACCTCTTTTACTTCAGTTGTATTATATATCAGCCCTCTTTTTCCCCGGAGTTTGGTGCCCCAGACATCGATGCTTCCTCCTCAAAATTTGGTGCCCTTGCATCGACACTTCCTCCTTGAAGTTCGGTGCCCCTTGTTACATCGATTCTTCCTCCTTGAAGTCCGATGTCTTTACCATATCACCCATTAATGGTTCCTCTATGTCATTTGAAAGCTCAAGTTCCTTTGTCTCCTCCTTGGTTTTGCCCTCAATAGTTGCCTCTAAAGTGATATTTGTCTCCCTCGGAACATCCCCATCAAATTAGATTGCCGATAATACTTTTTATTTTTCACTTTGTCTCGATACATTGGCACGGTGCATGGACAATGTTGATTAGCTAGATGCATGGTGTCTTCTTGAGGAATGATGATAGCTTGAATACGTTCAAGGAAACTTAACCCGATAACAAAATCAAAGTTATCCAATGGAATTACCTTGAAATCTTCCATGCCTTTCCACCAGCCAATTTGAAGCTCTACCATCCTCGTCACTCCAGTAATGGGCACTTCCTTAGAGTTAATAGTCTTTTTGTATACTCGCCTTCTACACTTTGAGGCCAAGATTGTCCGCAGCTCTCTTGGATATAATAGATCGGTTGACCCAGTGTCCACTAGAACACTCTTCGGTTGTCATGCAATATTGATGTCCATGTACATCAAACCTTTCTGTCATTCGACTCGATTTGCCTTGACAAAACACATTACCATCACGACAAGTTGCATGGCCTTCTCGTCTTTGGATTTGACCTCTCCCTTGGGATTCTTGGCTCGATCATCACAATATCACAACCTTTGTGACCCCTCTCTTTGGTGGTACTTTGTTGCTCCATTTCTACCCTCCCTTTGCTAGCCTTACTGCTTACAATTGTGTCGAGTCTGATTACCTCTACTTATGGCTCATCTTCTTGACTCAAAAAGGTGACCACCTTGCACTTGTGTGGGTAATCCCTCGCCTTGTAGTGGTCTCCACATGTGTAACACTTAAGATAACTTTTTAGTCTCGGTTCATGGAATAGGTTGACTCTTCCCTTTTGTGGCTTCTCATCACCAGTTTGATGCTCTCTAGATTTATCCATAGATGATTTTTCACTGTCTTCCCACAATTACCTTATTCTTTGGCTTTAAGATCTCAAATTATGATATGGACTTGACCAAGGCTATGGCCTTCGAAAGGTCATTCACGTTCATTCTCACCACTTTTATGTTGGCCCATCATTATAGTCCGCCCAAAAAGGCATAGTATCCCTCCTCTTCACTCATGGTTGGGATTTGTAACTTGAGCTCCATAAATCAACTCACATATTCATGGATTGGACCATCATGCTTAAGTTCCTGAATCTTCTTTCATGCCTTCAATTTGGCATTCACGGGGAAGAATTGTCCCTTGAATTCAACCTTGAACTCACTCCACTTTCCTAAGGGAATTCCTTCCGAGCATCTGTGTCACCACTACAAAAGAGCATCATCAGTTAAATAATTTGAAGTAACATTTACCTTTGTGAAGTCACCCTCAACTCTCATACCTCAGAAATATTGCTCCATGCACCAAATAAAGTTATCAACTTCACATAGCAATCGTATCCCCTTAAATTTGTTCGGCACCAGAACATCGATCTAGGGCCAACTCGTGGGTACAACTCCTGACACCCAATTCACCATGGCCTCCCGATAACCAATAAGCTCAATCTTGAACTTTTTCAACTCTTTCAGCACCCCTTTCCTCATGACCAAGTACAAACTCTCAAGGCACCTAGTCTACTCATCGAACGATGTGCTCACCCCATCAATAAGTTCTTAGGTCTCTCTCCCGAGTCTTTCCTCCACGAATAACAACTTGGCCAGGCGAGATTCAGCTACCTGCAACACTCCTAGACTTTTCTTAGCTCCTTCCCCAGACCTAATACCTCGGCTCTCACAACACCATACTCATTTGTTTTCTTCTTACCATAGTCATCAAGGACCTTCTGCACATCCTCCATGACTTTAGCCTAGAAGTCTTCCAACTTGTTGAGTCTCCTCTCAATGGATGCTACATCATCTCTCAATCTCCCTCTCTTATTCTCTGTAGTTGCACGTGTCTCGACTCCCACCACAACAACTAGGACCTCTTCTTGGTTTTGTGGTGCCATCTCTCCCAAAACTAGCTTGAAAACGCTAATTGTTGCCACAACAAACTAGCTCTGATACCACTTATCACGCCCTTGAAGATTCCAACTTCAGAGCGCGCGGTCTTAGTCACCTGGGAATACTTCTTGGTCGGTTTGGCGGCTAAGTCAGCCTGAAAACACTAAGTAATAACATTTAGTAAAAACGCAGAAGCACAAACACTAGAAAGGAGATAGCTCTCAAAGAATAAGGAGAGAGAATTTAGTGAATGCTCTTTATTACTCAAATGAAGTAAAAAGTGATGTGTGTACAAATGAGGTGGTGATGCATCTATTATAGTTGAATCCCTTTAAAATGGACGGCTAAGATCAAACTAGATCAATGGCTAAGATGAGACATATTAATTACAAATCTCCATATCTAAGGAAAGTCTATCAAATCAAATCAATTAGTCTCATTCTTTCCTTGGATTGAAGATCTCCACGGATATGGAAAGATTCCCCCACGATCCTTCTTGATAAGATGTTTCCTATCTTTTCTGCAAGGACAATGTGGACACAATCTGATAAGATGCCATTTTCTATATTCGTACGATCAGTGTAATCGGGCCCGGGCTTCTTAGCACTCTAAAGTCTGACGAATTGGTCACTCCCAACATGCCCTTTAGAACCTCTGTCGTAAACTCTAATGCACATGTTTCGGGCTTGGTCATGCTGGGCGTGAGAATATAGTTAATTATAGTGAAGGGTACTTTTGCTAGCGTGCATTTTTTAAGATTAATTAAAATTTTATTATTGAAAATTTTAATAGACTAAATAAATATTATTTAAAATGCTGGTTAGTAAATTTTTGTGGGACCATTAAGGAATGGCATAGAATCGCATCGAAGACAAAGTGATTTCCTGGATGACTTCACGCCTAAAATTTCTTGTAGAAGAAAATAGTAATTAGTCTTTGATTACTAATGAGATTTTGTGAAGTTAACTAATGTATAAACCCACAGATTCAATAAATAATCGTCAATTTGATTGATAAATTTCTAGGCATGTGCACTTGCTTTTTCATTTGCAATTCTATATCTTTCACTCTCAATTTTCTTCACCTGGTCCTAATGTCCGACTGTTAGGCCAATTTCATTAGTTTGAGTTATTATTTTATTCACATAGTTATGGAAAAATTGATATCTATTTTTTTCTTAATGTTAGGCCAAGTTCATTAGTTTGATTTATTACTTTTTAATGTTAATATTTTTTTAACGTTAGATCAGTTCTAAAAAATATATTTACACCGCACTAATGCATTTTTTATAAGAATATCAGTTAGGAAATACATATATAATACTATGCAAATTAAAAAAGTATAAAAAAAAGGAAGAGTTGTAATTAGGAGATAATTCTCAATTATGAAGTAAGAAAGGAGATAAAGCCAACGGCAGATGATGATGAAAAAGACTGTAGCTTTAGTGGGACTCATCTCTGGATGTCTGCCTCGAACCCATTTTATACCCCAAAGCAGAAATAGACAGATCATATAACACAACACAAATGTTTTATCCTATTTAACTCGATAAAGACAGCTTATACATACAACACTTGTCACAAACTTAGCCATTGCAAACGGAAAAGGGCGGCGCACCAAACGCAGCGGAGAGAAGCGGACCGATGCGTAGATAAAGCTTAATTCATTCTATATGGTTAAAACATTTCAACATAATTTATAATTTATTAGGTTTTAGGACAAGAAATTTGACAAAATGCTGTGGGAAGGAGAAGGGTGGGGGGTGGCGTGCGTGAAAATTGGTGTCACGCCGTCCAAACGAACTATGCATCTGATCTGCCACCCCCACTCCACGCGCAATCAATAACATCTTTCCTTGCTGCTAATATATATATTTATACCCTCACTCTTTGTCTTTACATCTCTAAACATTTCACCACTTCTCTTGAAATTAATCTTCTTCTTTTCCACATATATAACAACTCTCTCTCCCTTTGCAACAACACTGCCTTATAAATTCTCTCATTCCTATCGTCCGGCAAGTGTATATTCAACGATCCCAGCATTTTCTTGTGAGTATACGTGTTTAATGTTTATCAAATGTAGGAGCTCCCTTCTGCAATCTGCAGTACTGGAATTAGGGTTCTTTTGTTAGGGTTTGTCATGCATAAATATATGGATTTGCCTTGGTATGGTTTGATTCTATATCTGCATTATAGATCGAGCAAGATCAATGTGGTAAGTAGATCTAAATTAGAATAAACTGAAGAAGATGAATTTTTTTCTATTAGTTATCCATTATAAAGTAATAAACTGGTTTAAAAAAAGGCTTTAAATGAAGAGGCCGGCTATATCTAGGGAGGTAGTTGGTGGGGTGTAAAAGCATATATATATCCACTAACACCACCACGGACACGGAGTGCACTGCACTCAAAGAAACACCATGCTTGTTTGTGCCAGCAAACAAAGTCAAGCTTTTCGGCAATTAATCTATGCTTTTATTTGCCCCTGTCTGAGCTCATGCAACTCGACCAAACATCAATCTTAAAACTTAAAACCCTATTCTTTTTGTTTATCTAGTGGATTCCATATAGCATGACATTCTCTCTTTTCTTTTTTTATTATGAGATTGAGAGAGAAAAGCATGAAGGGGGCCAACCAGCTTTGGGTCCCCTAAAGTTGAATATTCAATCATTGATCACCCACTATATAATAAAAGAAAATAGCTACTATTTGCGACTCAAGAGTTGAGGAATGAGCTTGCATACATTATGACAATACATTTATAGGCAAAAAATGTTAGTTTACTTCCGTTATCCTTTGTAGAAAAAGCATTGGCAATTCATGTCTTCCTTCTAACTTGCCCTAGTATTTAGCCTTACGCCAAAAACTAACTTCAACCCTGTGTTTTCTGGACCACGAATATATATATATATTTGTTCATGTTTTCCAGGAGTAGATCCATTATGGAATTGGAATCATTCGTGCCACCAGGCTTTAGATTTCATCCTACAGAGGAAGAACTTGTAGGATATTATCTCCAAAGAAAGATCAATTCACTCAGAATTGATCTAAATGTTATTGTCGAGATTGATCTATACAAGATGGAGCCATGGGATATCCAAGGTAAATTTACTGAATAAACCAGTGATGTTTCTGAGATCTATTGGTCCTATCCTAGCTAGGGTTTGAAATTTTTTCTCTTAGTCATAAACTAAAGTAATATGTAATGATATATACATTACCAAGGCATGACATAAGGTCAAAGGGCTATTTTCAAAGCAGATATATGTTCACACTAATACAAGTGGTTTGGGTTTGGTGTTGTGCAGAAAGATGTATATAGGAAACGAAGAACAAAGCGAGTGGTACTTCTTCAGTTATAAGATAGGAAGTATCCAACAGGAACAAGGACCAATAGAGCCACTGCGGCAGGATTTTGGAAGGCAACGGGAGGGATAAATCTGTGATTTCAAGAACAAAATATAGGGATGAGAAAGACCCTGGTTTTCTACAAGGGTCGTGCACCTAACGGCAGGAAAACCGATTGGATCATGCATGAGTATCGACTCCAAACTTATGAACTTGGACCGCCCCAGGCAAGTTTAATTTTTTTCCCACCTCTTTGATGCATAATGAAGACGTTTACTGATATATATGAGTTTATTCCGGTTTGCAGGAAGAAGGATGGGTGGTGTGCCGGGCATTTAGAAAGCCGAGTAATCAAAGGCAAGGCTTTGAAGCATGGGGCCATCACAGGAATCAAGGATCAAGTTTTTATGAATCCTATGGTTCCGATAACAACAATTTTTTGGACAGCCAACAACAAGTCATTGAACTATCGCAAATGGATAGTCCCCCCATTACAAGTTTAGCAGAAAAAGAAGTTTTCCAGTGCGACGAAGAAAGAGCAATCAAATACAAATAATGGACTGGAAGAACTTTGACAACTTGCTCAACTCTCAGCTGACCGATTCAACATCTTATCCATATCAAAGTACTGCAATATCCCAAAACGATGAACTAGAAGCTCAAGTACAACACCGTCTGCTGGGTTGCTTCCCTGAATCATAGTGGAAGAAGCACAAAGTTCATCAACTGATTTTGTGCTACCTTGCTGATACAGAATGCTAGAACTCTTGTCTCAATTTGATATTATATATATATATATATTGGAATTAAGTTTGAAATCCTTGATCAGATTTACAAAATATAATTGCAGTGCTAAAAGTAGATAATATTGTAGTAGAGAAAGCATGGTTTTGTTATGATAAGAGTCTTCCTGCATGCTTTAGGGTGTATGCAGAAAGTTTCACTTTTACTTTAAATTTTTTCTTCTTGTTTTCATTTGTCACGTTAACGCAACTGTATATTGCTCATGCATTAATGCATATGTATGTATTTTGGTCTTGTTTATTCTTTTTAACGTTTGAATTTTTATGTGTTTTGTGGTTTTAATTAATATAATTCACTTGAATTAAAAAATATGAAAATCAAAACTATATTTAACGAATATTTTAGGCTAAAATGATTATTCTAAATAATTTTCTTCGGCAACAAAAAAAACTAAAAATGAAATTAAAAAAGAATAAAAAAAAGTAGAAAGTGAATGCCCCAAAGGTTTCTAATCCATAAGGCCCCCCTGCCCAAATTCCAAACCCTAACTTAGAAGCCTGCCCAAACGCGGTCTTCTCATTTCCTTTTCTCAACGGTAAATATAATTTTGGGGTTTTTTTTCCCCAATTATAACTTATGATTTTAATTTACTACTTAAATTTATTTGTTCAATTTAATATTTTTATATTATTTTTTATTTAGTTGGTATTTATTATTATTTTATCTAATTATATTTTAATTATTTTTAATTTAAATTAATACTTGACTTTAACTTTCTAATTTAAATTTAATATTTTTATATTATTTTTTATTTAGTTGGTATTTATTATTATTTTATCTAATTATATATTTAAAATTATTTTTAATTTAAATTAATACTTGACTTTAACTTTCTAATTTAATTTAATGCTTATGATTGTTAGTCCAATTAGTGATTATATTTAAAATAAATATATATTCTAAAAAGTTTAAATTTTAAATTTGTTTAAATTCAGCTGATCAAAACAAATTTAAATCTAAATGATTTAATTTGATCAAAAGGCTACATTCAGATAATTAAGAAGACAAACTTAATCATTATACAAATGTAGATACCATTGAATAAGAAAGTCAATTTTATATAACTAATTGAAAAAATATATGTACCAATTGAACCATTAAACTAAGTTAAGGTATCAAAATATAATTGACATTATTAATAACCGTGGCATGGGGAGATGGGTAAGCTTTATCTTCAAACCACTAACATAGTCCGCTGCTGATTCAAAGAGCGAGGTCCTTTGATGTTTGAACTTTGAAGTTTGAAGATAAAAAATTAGAAAAGAAAAATGCTTCTTCAGACTACAATCTCAGCTCGGCCTTTAAATCATGGGCAACATGCGTGCTTCTCAGTAACCAGCAGAAGCTTCCTCATTATTACCGTTCCTCACATCTGGGTTTCTCAACTTCACCCGCAAAAACCTATTTTCCCAGGTCAAAAACCACTACCCTTTACTATTTCTTAATACCATTTGTTGTCATAATTCTTTATGCCAAGTTTTTACTTTAATCATCTCAACTTTTCAAGATAACTCGGAGTAGTACATGTAGGAGGAAGGAATAGATATGGGAATATAATTGCAAAGTGAGGTCTTTGAAACCATTTTTGGGGTTAAGGGGGTCACTATTTTTAGTTACTTTTAACCTTTAGGGGAAGCAATGGTTATTTGGCATGCCATGAGCAAGTAAATATTCAAATTGGGTTCTTGGCTCATGCCAAGCTTCTTAGGATGAACGGAACGCATGAGTTCTGCTAAGGGTACCAACTTAGGAACTTGTATTAGAAATTAAGTGTGCAGAATATAAATTCATATTGCGAAAATAGATTATCAGTAGAAAATACAAGAAAATACCTAAACTATTAGGTGATTTGAAATTTCCAGGGATGCGACTTCACCCGTAGCCCTCTCCCCCTCGGTCCATCCCTGTGCCTAGCACTAGCACTTGAATAATCGGCCAACTATAACACCCTCTCTTTCTTGCGTTAGCCTCTCCTGGATTTATGCCAATTCTGATTGCTCACTGTATAGTTTTGGAGTTTCTAAAATAAGTTTATGTAATGGAAAACTAAGAAAGGTAAAAGGGAAAAAAGAACTAAAAGGACAGGTTGACGTAAAATTTCGTCATATAAAACATGATTAGGTGTTTTCTAAATCAATTTGTTCTTTCTTTTATTGGTTAAAAAATTCTCACGGAAATAATTAGTAGCAAGGTAATCTAGCTAATGTCCATGTTTGATTTCTTTCAATTGGAAAAGTTATATTGTGAATTAAATGAGGTGATAACAATGGCTACAATAGAAAGAGTAGTAGAAAATTTATGAAACTTGAAATTATCCATATTAGTTACGGATTGTGTGATTGAATCGAATGTGAGTGTCAGATATGGTTATGCATGCAGCACAAGCATGTTTAAGTTTTTCTAAGTTTTTTTCATGTATTGGAAGAGTCTTGGGGGATTATATTCCCATACAGCCATACCTATGTCCGAGTATATGTTGATCATGGGTGACAACACATATTACAAATTTGCTAAAAGAGGGTCAAAAAACAAGATTTACCTGTTTCTTTTAGCTTTGTAAAGAACATTGGATAATGCTGCTTCCTGGTCCAGGCCATTGTTAGGTGCTATCGTGAACCAGCTCTGAAAATCTCAGTTGCAGGCAGTGGAGTGAATGACACTAAACTTCTCAACCTACAGGTAATGTTTTGTACTCTCTTAGCTTCAATTGTTTTAAGATGAAATCCTTGTTTGTGAAGAAATGCTGCAATATTCATTGTAGGAGAGTGTCTTTCCATATTCTTTGTTTAATTTAGTCAGTCGACATGCTGAGCTCTGTTACGACTTGGTCTTTCCCTTCATTTCACCCTATTTGTTTATTCAACTGTGTGCTGTATTCTTAAAAAAATTTAATTATCATTTTTCTCACCACTTTGACTTCAATCATTTCTACTTGGTGCTTATGCCTATGTATATTGGTCAAAATATGTCTTGACTGATCATGAGGAGTAAGCTTTATGATTAGTTTTGGGAGGAGTAATATTGGTGAGCTGGAATGATGACCAGTGTTGAGCCTATTTTAGTTGCAAGAGAGAATGTTCAAGTTTTGTCGATCATTAGCAATCTGGATTCTATCCTCATTATAGCTCTGGTTTCTAATACTTTATGGTTCAAATAAGGGCTGAAGTCAACAGATTTGAAATTTATCTTTTAATGACTATTTTTGAACTTGGAAGTTTCACGAAATGAAGCTCTCTAATCTATTGCCTTAAGATCAAAATTTGGTCGAAGGATTCAAAGTTTATGCTGTCATGCTCAGAAGCTGTGCATTCATGGCACTTAGCTTCCACCAATGCGGAGTGGCTGGGGAGGGGGGATGTCAGATGCATTCAAGAGAATTCTAGACAGAAAGAGACTTTAGCTGCAAAGTTATCAATGATTCTGTGCTGTTTTTGAGTACAGATAGCATCATGTTTTGAAATTTTAGCCCTTAACCTGGTGATATCGGTGATTGTAAGATGAATACTCATATGCATTATAAGCTAAACTAGGAACTAAAGAAACAAAGTTAAATGGTTGCATGTAAGTTTCATTTATAGAAGGCCTAAATCATGCTATGGCATAAACACATAAAAAGGGAGTGTAATTTTCTGTGGCTTGGACAATGCCCCATCTTCCATTTCCATCCGTGCCTACTCTGTTGTTAATATACTACTCATGTCACTCTGTTTTGTATATAAAAATTACTTGTTTTCCACATGAGAAAAGCGCACTTTCAAAATTTTAATCAGGCTTTTTAGTGAATAGTGATTAATATAAGATTCTCTGCTAACCCTGACATGATTTCTTATAATTTTTCTTTTCCATTTTTCAATTGATTGTGGATAAAGGCAGATGTTTCAAAAGGGAATGGCAGCAAAATCTTTTACCTCGACACTTGATGGTAATTTCCCATTCTTGTTGCACTTTTTAGTATTAAGGATGTTTAGCTGCTTATCATCAGTGCATGATGACTTACATGGCATAAAGTGAGAATGTTTGTACTCCTAGTCCTTGTCTCCTATATAATACATAAAGGATGTAAATATCCTTCCCTTCTAACATTTAGCCATATATTTTTGCAATTTCTTCCAGCTGATAATACAAAACTTCATTTTTCTGAATTTTTATTTGTATTGCATACTAGCTGAATAAACTTCACTTGCTCCGGCCAAGTCTCTACCTATCTTTTTCAAATTTCCCATATGCATAAGAAATTCTCTCCCGATTTTCAAAAACCTACATTTTATCCTCTTTTCTTTCAAAGCCCTTCTAGGCTAGGGTGAGAAAACATATCCAATGCCTAGATAAAGCTACTAAGTGCTCAATATTCAGGTGACTAAAATTCAGGAAAAAGAAATTCCAGATCACAAAGACAAAATTCTCATAACTTGCATGTATTTGATTGTAATATTCATAATTTCACAATTTTGCCACTCGTATGGGATTTTAAATGGCTTAACATAAGCTGATTGAGCCCTAGCTGAATGGAAAAACTCGTTGCTGTTGTAATATACAGGAGGATGTGGGTTTGAGCATGCGAAACTGTTCGATTTATGGTTGGGAAGGGGTCTGGGTAGTTCAGGCATTTTGTAAAAACGAAAGTGGCTTAACATGATGTTTATTGCTTAATTAGAGTTTTCCACCAAGCAGTTGTGTGCAATCACTTATTGAACATTATTTTGATGCAGTCCTCTTATGTAGTTATTTGATGGAACATCATTTTTGTCTTAATATTATCCTAACTAATATTCCTTATAAATAGTACACAAGCAAAAAATGTCATCGAGCCGAGCATTTCATTCTTGTGCAGTTTGCTTGAGTTGTGTGTTAAATAATGTAATATACAAGACGTTTTGATGGTAAAACAGCACCAAGTTTTAGTCATGCACTTTTATACTTGTATTCTTACTCTCTTAATCTGCCTTACTTTTAGTTGCTATATTTTCAAAGCATGTTAAGCAACATACTGCAATTCACGCTACAAAATTACTTTTAGTTGCGATTATATATGCAAAGATTTGAAGGGCAAAGAATTAATCACTGGCCTCTAGATTGTGGACATATACTTTTTTTACTAGTTGGAATCTGAAACACTTTTGCTGAAAATGACTTTACCGCATCGATTAATGTGTAATTAGTGGTAACATATATTTCCCTTGTAAACTTAAGTGGTATTCTGTTGCACAAACTAACTTTTAGCGCATAAGGTACTGTCTTTCCTGTTATTTACTTTAATGGCTAACTCAAGCTTTTGGCCAAAATAGTACTTCAGTCGAGGAATAGAGACATAAAAATATATATACTAAGATTCCACCATAATTGCTTGAATTAAATAATTGATGTCACCATTTTTGTTGCAGAGTCCTTGAAGAACCATCTGGCTATGGTTGATGACTTGAATGTGAAGAAGCCATTAGTTATGGTTCCTGCTTTCCTCTTTGGTCAAGCATTGTGGTTAATTTCTGCCCAATCAGCAAATGCAAGTGAAATTACTAATGGAGATGCCGTCTATGAGATCGGGGAGTTGTTTGAGTTAGGAATCCAGCTATCTTATCTGCTTTTACTAGGTTTCCTTGGGGTCGGAACCTTCTTTGTAATCCGTCAAGACTGTAGTAGAGAACTTGACCTTTCGCTAAGAATTGCAGGTAAGAATTTGTTTTCCCATGCAAAAGAATGGTAATTAACTTGCTCTGCAATGTTTATTTTACATTTCTAAGTGTCAATGCTTGATTCTAGTACCATAACAAAACGAAAAGCAAAATGGGGAAGACTTTCAACACTTTGTTCTTACCGTTGCAGTGAATTTCGACTGCACCTTTCCGCTTACATTATTCCTTAATATAATTATTTTGATTTCAGGAGCAAGTCAGAAGTGGAGATGCCAGTGCAACTGAGCTTTTTGAGCTAGGTGCCGTTATGCTGAGAAGGAAATTTTACCCAGCTGCAAATAAATTTTTGCGTCAAGCAATCGAAAAATGGGATGGAGATGATCAAGATCTCACCCAGGTGTGTTGTCATTTGGATCTTCCATTTCTTACAAGAAGAAGCAATCGGCTGTTAACATGACATCATCATTCATTACTGAAATATTCTTCTTCTCTTGAGTTGTGAATGAAGCACTAAGCGTGTGTTCTAAAGGAAGAGCATTGTGAACGTCTCAGTTGATGATTTTTGTTATATATATATGTTGATTGAGCCTTTGTAAAGATTCTAAACTATTTCGCTAACCATTTCACAGGTTTACAATGCTCTTGGTGTCAGTTACGTCCGGGATGGGAAGCTCGAGAAAGGAATCAATCAATTTGAAACTGCTGTGAAGCTTCAACCAGGATATGTCACTGCATGGAACAATCTTGCAGACGCATGAGAAGAAAAAGACTATAAGTCTGCACTGAAAGCATTTGAGGAAGTGTTGCTTTTTGATCCTAATAACAGGATAGCACGTCCCAGGCGAGACGCGTTGAAGGATCGTGTGGAAATGTACAAAGGAGTTCCTATCAAATCAAAAGATAGATGATTTTTTCACATTATTAGAATTTTGGACCATCTGCTTGTTCAAACAATTCAACCCCCAGAAAATAAATTATGTCTTATAGTGCTATTTTTTCTCAATCTCATATGCCTGTATATCTTCTTATACAGCAGCTTCCTTTTCATCTGCCTTGGCCGCAAGCTTGATTTTAATTATCATTGTCGGTGTCTTTCAATAGTTTGATCTCTTTTTGTAGTTTGTTTATCGATATAATCATATTTGTTTATATTTATCTTGTGTTCATTAGTTTTTAGCATTTTGGATTTCAAGTGGATAGTTTTTTGTGTCAATTATTATGCAAATATGTTCTCATTATGTTTAGTTTATGGTTGTAAGGTTTCATTGTAATTTTTATTTTTTCTTTTAATAAATAAAAAACTTCTATTTACATAAAAATAGATAATTAAAATTTCATTTCCAACAAAAAAAAAGTAGAATAAAACAATGAAATATTGCCTTAAAATTTAGAAGTCAAGGCTAACACCACATGACCTACAACAGCAGTGCTTGAGAAATTCTGGGAGATACAAAAGAGAGGCCCCGTAACATAAAAAACTTAGACTCTACAATCTAATATAGTCTAATGGTGTCCAGCCATAGCGGTTCCAGAGTTGAGGGAGAGTTGGTTTTTGGGATTGGGGAGCGCAAAGATTGCCAACAGTGCGCTGGTGGCAGCCACAACAGAGCCCAACACAAAGGCCGGAAGTTACCGCCACCAAAAGCTGCATCCAGGGGTCCACTCACCAACGATATTATCATCTGTCATTTATGAAAATCCCAATAAAAGATTAAAACTTTACAATCATCACATTCTTAATCCAATTAAGGATTCTTCTTTTCTTGGATTTGTCTTGGCTAAAAGGAAAAGGGATCAATTCTGCAAAGGCAATTGTAGTTTTACCTGGGGGATAACTATTGACAAGTTTAGCACTCCCAAGGACAGCCCTATAACCATCCAAATTAGTTACAATAATATATATACCATATCTACAATTATTTCATAAAATACTATAAAAATCACTATTTAAATGAGATTTAAATTAAAATATATGTAACTATAGTTAATGTATAAAAGTGGAACCTTATGTAGCATAAGCATATCCACTACACCAAGAATTAAACAGTACGTACCTTGACCGCCACCTGCATCAGAACAATATATGGATGCCAATGCGAATGGAATGCTAAATGTTACCTGCATCCAACATCATCACTTTTATTTATTTTAAAACATAAATTATGAAGACTGTAGATAAAAAGTTATCACGAGTACTTCACATAAAATTAATCGATGGCATAAAAGCTGTCATATGTCCTTGTATAAAATATAAATATTAAAAAGTAATAATTTCCTGAAATATATACGTAGAATTATTATGATTACTTTACATATTAAATCTAATACTAAAAATAAATAAATGAGTAAAAAACTAATAATTAATTAAGCACTAACCGGATAAGATTAGCTGACCTGATAAAAATACTTCATGTCTCATGTTATTGGTGTATCCGTGGTCCCAAAAAAGAAATCACACTTAAAAGCGTTTTCAAAACGTAGCATCACACATTTTTATTTTTTGTTCGACGGTAACATCAAGCATTAATGAAAGGGCTGTCGATAAGTGTGAAGTAAAAGGAAAAAAGAAGAAACTAACCGCCAATGGAATACCCAGCAATCCGAAGAGAGCCAAAGCCGAGCCTTTGACGTGGGTTGGTGGAGCCGTCAAGATTTGTGGTCCCAGTTTACGCCTCCAACCCTCAGCCGCTTTGGTAATCCCCACCGTCCCGGCCAAGCAAGCAGCCAAAATGAGGTTGACCAACCCCCACAAATTCTTAACCCCGCCGATTAACCGGCTAACCGGCTCCAACCCCAACGACGTAAAAGCCAACACGATCGAGTTTATCATCAGCCCCAAAGCACCCGCACGCACTCCTTGGTCGTACAGTTTTTGTTCATTCGCGCTTCCTTTCACGTTCCCTCCGTATACCTCAACCCCCATCCAGTCGGTGTCGTACAACAGGAATGGGAACCACGCGATGCAGTTGAGGCAAGTCACGAGGAGTAATATCCACATTGGTTTTTTCAGCGTCTTGAATGCCGTCCCTAACTCTCCGATGAACGCCCCGGATGATTTTCCTTCGTCTCCGTCTAAAGCGTCCTTTGTCGTTAACGGTGTCTCTTTCACAGTTGTGATGGCCGTTATCGTCACCGACATGAGGAAAACAATGTCGATGAGGAAACAGGTTTTGAGGTTCGCGCAGTATACATCGCAAGCTGTTGTTTCTGTGAACGGTAGGAGTTTGTGGAGGTTAGAAAATGATCCGGCTGCGTAGCCCAGAACGTTTCCGATGGCCATGAAGAATGAGAACCAACCATTGGCGATCCTCATTCTCTTATGATCGTCTCCGGAAAGATCAGCAAGGAAAGCACGGCACGGACCTTGTAACATGTTGTTAGCCACATCGAGGATCCAAAAACCAGTAACGAATATAGCCACTGCTCTAGGTTTAGTTGGATTATCGAGTGAATCGCCTGCTCGGTGGCCTATGTCTTTGGCGAAGACGATGAAGAAAACAGCGACGGCGACGAAACAAGCTCCGGCGGCAATAAAAGGTCGGCGGCGACCGATACGAGAGGTGCAGTTGTCACTGCTGTAGCCCACGATGGGTTGAACGAGGAGGCCAGAGATGGGACCACAGAGCCAAATGAAAGCAGCCCAAACGTGAGGGACACCGAGGGTTTGAACATAAGGGGTTAGAAGAGAAAGTTGCAGAGCCCACCCGAACTGAATCCCGGCGGCAATGGCTGAAACCACCACGATGTTCCATAGCGGTCTTGGGTTTCCGTTTTGACCCGTCTCCATGGCGCTGCTATTCACAATTCAATCTTTTTATGGAGAGAAACTCTACTGATGAGTTGATTGAGAAGTGCAATGAAAATATAGTTGTATGTATGTATTTGGATGGCGTGAGCCCTAGCCTCAATCATAAATAATACCAGGAGGCTGGTCAAAAATATTTTTCAAAGTAAATTTACGTGTATAAAATTATACAATATTCACACTTAATGACTGCCACGTGTGATAATATTTTTATTAATTTTAAGGATTTATGTAATTATAAATTAAACATTGGTGTTTTTTCAGTATGGGTTGAAGGTTAAATACTCATTTGGAGCAAAGTTGTAACGTCTTATTTAAATTAAATTGATTAAATCGAGAAGGAAAAGTAACGAATAAATCTCGTAAAGAAACTATTTCTTACCAATTGAAGCAAATCCAATGTGTATTTAATTTACCCTTTGAAATTTGACGACATTCAAGCAGAAACGTAAACAGGAATTATATGCTTATTTCTATTAAAAAATATAATATTTTTAAAGCGTAGCCAAATGGAGGCAATTAGTATTTAATACCATATAAGCTCCTCGATAATTAAATATGGTGAATTTTAAATATATGATATATATCAGCTAGCTGTTGATCCATAAGAGGGGAGCCTTAACTCTGGACGGTTAATTAGCAAAGGGTAAATTACAAATTTCATCACTAAATTTTATTATATCTCCTATTTTGCTCATTGAACTTTAAATTTTTTTTAATGTTCTCATTGAATTTAATACATTAGAATTTTTATCACTGAACTTTACTCTATCTCCCATTTTAGTCATTCTATCGTTAAATAGTTAACAGTACTAAAAACAACGTCATTTTAAAAAAAATAAAATTTTCACCAAAAAATGTCGTTTTACATTTATATAACAATCTATTTAAACACCATTAACTATTTAACGGCCGAGTGACAAAAAAACTCTAATGTATTAAGTTCAATGAGAAAATTGAAAAGATTTAAAGTACAGTGAGCGAAACAAGAGAGAGAAAAAGTTTAGTTACCAAATTTATAATTTACCCTTATTTTTTAATAAGAACAATTCTATCTTTGTTTCAATAATCCAATTGCCGATTTTTTTCTCTTTATTTCATTTTTTTTATTTTTTAATAAGAACAATTTTATCTTTGTGACACGTTTTTCATTTTTTTCTCGGTCATTTGATCGTTCTTTTTATTTTATATTTTCTTAGGGTTGGATTTGATGACGCCACAATTAATCAAGACGACGCTTATTTGTAATTATGTTGATATTCCCTGCTATGGACCTTCGTATTGAATTTAGATACGCGATTTTCCGTTCGTAGATAGTTTCTCACAAAGATCAACTCTTATTTACGGTTCTCGGTACTCTTTCAATAACTTAATCTTTTTTTATGGTTCGTTTGTCGATGCAATCAAATTTGTTCGTATCTACTTTTTTGTTCAAGACTTTTGGTTCGTTTCATTAAAAAAAAAATAGGAATATGTTCATTACATGATTTGAAATGTTAAATTTCAATGTTATAAGAAAATGTTCAAATTAAAGTATTTAGTTTACGATGATAATTGTAAACCCTTAGTATAATTTTAAATATTTTCAATTTTTAATAAGACTAATTGTTTATTGGAAAATGGAAGTATACTTGAATTCATCATAGGAATAGAGGATTTTTTTTTTAAATGAAAAGAGAACAAACCGACGTAAAACTAAGCTTCAGGCTGATGAAGAACACTGCCACGATCATCATGCCCTAGCTGGTAGCATTCCAGCTTCAGGTGGAGGCAATTGGAAGAGATGAGTACCAAAGGAGAGATTCCACGCCATAGCATTCGCAATCATATTTTTTTCAAGGGCTAAAATTAAACTGCATTATCCACTCTCTATCCAATAAATTCATAAAATGAGGCATCACCAATGAATCACCTCTCATACCTCGTCTATAGTTGATCGCGTTCAGAGCCTCGTCTATAGATTGATTTAAATACTCATAATGTTGAGAGAAAATTCTTTTAGCCTTCTATTTTTAAATTAGGTATGTTTAAATGAATATTTCAATATTTTATAATTTTAATATTAATTTCAGCAATTAAGAGAAAATGTGGGATTTACGTTTATAACCTACAACTTCCTTCTGTTTTTTTTTTAAAATTTTGAATTAATATATTTATATATATCTACCCATTACTTGTCACTTAATGTAAGGACATTAAATTATTTTATCCTAAATTGGTATTTGGAGTTGAATCCAAAGGTTTTATCACGTCCTCCATTCTTTCTTATCTCTTTCCCGTTCTCATTCATTTATTAATTAATTCTCCAATATTTAAGTCATTGATTCTCATTTATTGGCATTTAATACTTATATATCAGCTTGGAATTAAATTTAAAAGTTTTCTTTTAAGTTTTATTTGATATGGACAACAAAAATAAGAAAGATTAAAAAAACTATAATAAATTGAGTAAGATTTAAAATAAAAAACTATAAATGCTAATCCTTTATTTTAAAATTTCTCATTTTTATTTTTCATATCAAACAAAACCTTAAAATATTTATTTTCTTTCATATTTCTATAAAAAAAATTATAATGAAATGGCATTACCCGGGAGCATACTAGATAAAGTGGAAAACAAGCTAAAATATTAACTGTTAGCATAAATTTTCGAGAAATACAAAATGTTGTACAAGGGTATCATTGGTCAAATAGTGATCTAAATTTGCGTGGAAACATTAATTGCGCTTAATTACTTGACTGTTGACACACTTTTTGGTGGAGAATTGTCTACACACTTAAAAAGTGCTTTTTTCCCTAAAACTTTAAGTTAATGAAACAGAATTATTTAGTTTTAATTTTTTTAAATAACATTTTTTGAATTTATTCAAATTTTACTCAATTCTAATTATATATATATATAATATTTATTACAAATTAATTTTTTTAATTTTATGATTGATATTACTTATGAAAAGTGGTTTTGAAAATTACTACTAAAAAGTGTTTATAAGAAGTGATTTTGTAAAGTTAGATTTAATATTTTAATGTTTAGCATTAGGAAAATATACAACGCACGTCGCATATCGCAATGTATTACTAAAGTTATGTACCGAAATATACCACAAATATTTTATATAAATATTAAAAAAATATATTTAAAATTAACCATTAATTAAAATTTAATTTTACTTTTAATAGAATTATAATTAAATTATGTTTATTTTATTAAATTCATCGGAAGACTCATCCAAAAATTTATCGGGAAGTATAATATTATAAATCTAACGTTGCCACCCAACAGTCGACTGTCGCCCACGAGAAAGTCTGTATCAATGTTTTGAAAATCGGACCGGACCGGTCGGTTCAACCGGGAATCGCTGCCTAGTCCAGTTCAATCTACACCGGTTGAACCGTTACTAGTGAACCGGCCGGAACCGCTACTAGTGAACCGGCCGGAACCGCTACTAGTGAACCGGGCGGAACCGCTGAACCGTTCGAACCGGACCGGCTGAAAACCGGAAAAAACCGTCAATTTTGTTTTTTAAAAAAAATTTAAACCAAACGACGTCGTTTGTTAAACGAGCCAAGTCGAACTTGAGTATTGCTAAGATCGACTCGAACTTGAAAACTTTAAAAGTAAGCTCAACTCGACTCAAACTCACGAGCTAAAAATTATCAAGTTCAACTCGAACTCAAAATATAATATTGAAATTTGAACTCGAAAAGGCTTGAACTCAAAAAAATTTAGAAGCTTGATTGAAGCTTAAAATTCGAGCTTGATTGAAGTGAAAGAATAGTTCACTCAATGCTCACCAAAAGGTTCCATGATTTTGAATGCCAAATTACCTCAATTATTTATAGAAGTTAGTTGGGATGCTATTCTATGTTTATTAGCCATGTGGGATTATTATTTTTTTTAAAAAAAATTAAACCAAGAAAATATCATTTTGTTATGATTTTTTAGCTCCAAATTTATTTTTAATTATAATTATATAATTATATTTATTATTTAATATGTTTTACCTTAAATATTATGTTGTAGTTAATTTGAATAATTTTGTTTCACTTGATTTTATGGTTTTTAACTTATATATGTTATGACTTGCTTTGAATATGACTTGTGATATAAAAAATTATTTTCTATTAAATATTTTTGGTATTTTTATTTAATTTTTTAAATAATTATGACGTCGTTCGATTCTTTCGACCGGTCGAACACATTCGACCGATTAAACCAATGAACCGATAGTATGACCGGTTCGCTAACAGATCCAATTCTGAAAACCATGTTCTGTATAAAAGTTGGTCGGCGCTAACCTCTCTTTCAATTGATATGCACAAAGAAGGTAGAGTTTTAATTTTCAAATGGTTAAATTACATTCCAACCCCCTCTATTTGTGGTTTATTTTCAATGGTTAAACTTTATGAAAACTCCCAATAGTTTCTTTTATTTATATTTTAGACAAACAATGGACATGGCTCAATTACAATAACCCCCATACTTTTTTTAATTTAATGGACAAATTGCATGCAAACCCCCTCACTTTTCCCTGTTTTGATTTTACACTTCTAGGTTTTAAATCTTCTATAATTCATATCATTATTAATACTTTTTTCATTATTTTGTATTAGCATTAAATTCATATCATTTTATCTTATATGTTATCATTAATCTTAACAAGTTGATACTTAATTTTACTTTATAGTAATTTTTTATTTGAATCATGATAATATTAATTTTTAATTTGGTGCAATGAAGAGTCATTAGATCTCTCATAAAAGGCTTATGATTGTTTTGTTAGAAATTGATAACTTTGATGAATATAATATAACTTTTTAAACTTGAATAATAAAAAAGAATAATTATTTTATTATAAATTAATAAAATTATCGAACATTACATAATTTTTAAAATTTAGATGGTGAAAAGAGAGTAATCATTTTATTTCAAATAAATAATATTAATGATTATAACACAATATCTCGAACTTTGGCGTCGAAAAGAAAATTTTAACAAACTTTTAGTTTTTCCTTTACATTACCAATTTACCTCGTGGCCCTCCTCTCAATTAGGGGTGTTCATTCGGTTAAAATCAAATCGAACCGAACCGAAATACTCAAACCGAATTAACCGAATTTTTTTTCTTAACCGTTAACCGAACCAAATTTTTTTATAAAAGTATTAACCGAACCGAATAAATTTCGATTAATTCGGTTTAATTTTCGAATTAATCGAATTTTTTTAAAATTTTAGAATTTAATATTTTTTAATTAAAAAAACAGTTTAGGCAGAAATCAAGGTAGTGCTGCCTCACCCATGCTCCACTACACCATACTCCACATGCCATCTCATGCCCATACCTTACACAAAAAGGCAGAAAAAAATTATAATCGAGGAAATTGCAACGGATTTAAGACTAGTACCATGAGTCTTGGTGCAGATGTTATTGTATTTTCTTAGTGTTGTGGAAAAGAGGTAAAGCGGTTAGTCTTTGTTAATATTTCTAGGCCAGTATAATATTTGTTAATTCATTTTTATGAGTTTTGTGTATATTTATAGGAAGTGGGGGGCAATGTCCCTTGGATATTCTGCAAAAAGCAAAGTAGCAGACACCATTGGACAATGTATTTATGAATATCTATTATCTAGAAAAGGAAGTGGGAGGCAGGGGTGAAAAAATATTAAAAAATATTTAATTCGGTTAATTAACCGATTTCGAATCAAATTAACCGTTAATCGAATATCTAAAAAATCATTAACCGTTAACCGACCGAACTAATTCGGTGACCGACCGAATTAACCGAACTAATTCGGTTCGATCAGTTAACCGAATTAGTTCGAAAATTTGAACACCCCTACTCTCAATCACTGTCACGTACGTGTTACACTTCGTTATCTGTTTGATTGCCGGGAAAATATTTTATTTTCGTTGTAAACAAACGGAATTTCGTATTCAACTATCAAATTCTGTTCTCCGTGTTCCAAGTTCTCACATGATTCCGTTTATAATTTGTTTTGCTCTTTAAAAGGTAACAGGTATTTGAAGAATCAGCAAAATGGTTTCTTTTGAAATGAACAGTCAAAAAAGTGAGCTTTTATGTTCCTTTTTTGTGCTTTCTTTGCTTCCTTCAATTCAATGAACGCATCTGTGTATGTGTGATTTTTGTGAAACTTCTGTTGGTTTAAGACTTCAAATATGATTCGATTTGCAATCCCTAGCAATTTTAGTGAAATGCAAATCTCTAAACTTCCGTTTATACCACAAACGCCGCAATATATTAACATATAGTGGCGTTTTAGCCAAAACGTTGTAATAGATCAGTAAATTAGCGGCGTTTATACCACAAACGCCGCAATAGAATACACATATAGTGACATTTATTCTTAAAACGCCGCAATAGTGATAATAAATAGTGGCGTTTTTAGACAAACGCCGCAATAGTGTTAATCACTAGTGGCATTTTTAGAAAAACGCCGCAATAGTTTTAATCAATAGTGACGTTTTTTAACAAATGCCACAATATTGTAATCAATAGTGGCATTTTTTTATAAACGCCGCAAAATGTTAAATATATAGTCCTCATTTTCTCTTACCTGAACCCTAAAATCATTTAAACTCTTCTTCCCTCAAAGCTTCTTCTCTGGAACAACAATAGCTCTCAAACGATTCCTACCGACGTCGTCGTTTGTATGTCCCGGCAACCAAATCGAGCCTCTCACCGACGAACTATAAAACAATTGCACGGTTTGATCCCTCTTATCATTAATGATATTTTTTCATTTTTTTGGTCTTCTGAAAATGGGGAAAACCCAAAAAGCTAACGTATTTGAGAAAAAGAGAGCATGTGTTGCCTTGAGTAAGAGAAATTATCATTGACGAAATGTCTAAGTGGCGTATTTGCTCTGATGATGGATCAAATTATCGTTGGAAAGATATCGGTCCGGTCTCGCCGTCAAAACTGGATGATGACCCGAAAGGAACTCCTATTGCTCCATACCATTTCATGGCCGATCTCCTTCTTGAAGGTAATAATCTATGAATCTTTCAGCTGCTATAATTTATTTTTCTATGCTCAGTCAAATTTCATAGATTGTATGCATATAGGATCTTCGAAGCTTATTGAGAACGATGATAGAGGAGTGGATAAATACCCGATGTTTAGAACTGAATTTGGTAACTCTGTGGCGTTGAAAGAATCTTCAATTGCAAAAGCAGTATCTATCCTCAATGAAGATGAAGTTGCCTCTACTGTTACTCCAAGTAAACATTTATATCATCTATTTAAATTTATTTTAATTTTTATTTAGTTCGCAAGCCACCTACAATCAAGTTTCATACTGTAGGTGAAAGGTCGTTATCTGTTTCAAGTGAAGCACTGAAGCACGCAAGGACTCTTCTTGGTGAACCGGAGGTAGGAGATTTATTTGGTGAAATGGATGAAGAGTTTCTCCATATAGAGTTTACAAGGAGGAAAAACTTAACAATACGTCGTCAAACAAGGAAAACAACTTTCCTACGTCCTTTCCCCACGAATAAGCACAACTAAATTCTATTGAACAATATGGTGAAGATTGTTATGCATAACTTTAATGTTTCTAAATTGTAATGTATTTTGTTGTTAAGTATTTTTATGCATAACTTATGTCTTAATTAAAATGTATGGTTGTTGTTAATATGTAAAATCAACTAATGTTTCTCCATATATTGTTTATACATATATCAGTCAATTTAGTTGATGTACAGCAGAAATGAAATATGTAAAATCAACTAATATTATCTAAATAAAAGGTAATTAGCGTGTTTGTATCTAGAAATGCCGCTATAGATATGACATTTTACGGTGCTTGTATCAAAAAACGCCGCCAAATAGTAATACTTTAGTGATATTTTTCAAACAAATGCCGCAAAATGGTTGCATATTGTCATTTATAGCGCCGTTTTTCAATCAAACGCCGCAAAATACTCTTAATTTAGTAGCGTTTGGTAACAAACGCCGCTAAAAAGTTGTACTTTAAAGGCATTTTTGACATAAACGCCGTAATAGAGTTGTATATTGTTATTTATAACGGCATTTTTTAAGAAAACGTCATAAAATACTCTAAGTTTAGTGGCGCCGCTAAAAAGTTATACTTTAGTGGTGTTTTTGACATAAACGCCACAATAGAGTTGTAATTTAGTGACTTTTTGTAATAAACGTCACAATAGTGTGTCCCTTAGTGGCGTTTTCGTAATAAAAGCCGTAGTAGAATAGTTCCTTTGTGGCGTTTTTAATATAAACATTGCAAATGTCCTTTAATTTATCATATATCCCTAATTCTGAAGCCCGAATCCCTTATTTGTTTTATCCCCAAATCTTCTTCCTCGAATTAGCAGTGCATACTTGACAAATCGGTGCACCAGTCGCCACCATCACGCCGTGGGTGACCATCATTGCGCCACCAATCATCAACATCGCGGCGCATCAAGCTATTGTCGTCAGTTTCTAATCACAAATTTCCGACCATCTCAAGCTCAGCTTTGAAACAAGGTATGTACAGTCATTACCTAATCTCAAGCAATTCGTGTGATGTAGTTTCATTACCTCCATTAGTCCATTAGTATACATTTAATACCGATTTAATCACCAGTTTTGTGGATTCAATGGCTTCATTGAGCAAGGGTCCAACCCCGGTGCACTCGAAGCTATAATCCACACTCGTTCCATCGGTTAGTTCTCCAATTGAGTAAATTTCATTTTTGTTAAACATGATTTACTTGCTATATGTGTTTTGTTTGACTGTAATGACTTGTAATAATATTCACTTTTTGTAATATCATAGGATTATAGAGGTTCTAAGAGAAGAATTTGTTTGTATTTGCTTCCTTTTAGACTAGTGGAATTCTTGTTTTTCTGCAACAATTAGTTTTGTTTTCCGAGGGACTAGAAGGGATATTGAGATCGGGTTTTCAGGATTTATTCGTGAACATCTGGCTGTGGTATGTTTGCCTTTCCACATTAGTACATTTTACCTCTCAATTAACCAGATTTTCTCATCCCATATAATGGGGTTTGAGCTATCATTGCACTATTTGTTTCCAGCGTATACATGCTGCTCGACCAGTTACTCCAATTCACTGGCCTTTCTTGTTACATGTATTGTTTCTAGTCGCATATGTTTATTTATTATTTTTTCCATTACATATGTTAAATTTTTTTTCTTAATCATGTTGCTTCCAGTGATTCGACTACATCATATAATAAGAACACTTTGCCTTAGCTTATTTTTTAAAAAAATCTTATTTCCTTGTTGAGTAACAACTGAACCATTGCATTGCCATTTGATTGTTGATGCTCATCTGATGTATTCGATTATTATATATCGTTGTGTGTATGCAATCAGTTCAATGTCCTAACCCGATGTGCTAAATGTGTATGATAAAGGATTCTTTCACAATTTGTATCAGGTCATTTTTCTGTTCCCAGCAAGAGCATCACATTCGCAAGTAGGTCATTTGGATTTTGAGCATCGCATTCGCAAGTAGTTCTATAACAAGAGCATCGTTGTGTTCTACTTCCAACCTTTCTAGTATTTAACTCTCCATTATTGTTCTACTTTATTTGTTTATTCTGTTTTAATAGGTTTTGAAGTCTAGTCCTACATTTTCCAAGAGTTCCAACTTCTTATCTTCTTTTTAGCCTTAGTTTGGTTGATTTGCTACTATTTCTCCCTAAACAACACTAGATATGCTTAAAACCCTTATTGTATCATATCATATATATTGTCCTAACAGCCTTACACATATTAATTCAATATTTTAGGCCTGCTTTGCATTATTCTCTCTTTCATTTCGTGTCTCTTAATGATGAGATAAATTCAAATTAAAAATTTTCTTATTGTCTGATAACATAAAATTCTTGTAATGTCTTCTAGTATTTGGTCGATTTTGGCATTGTGATTTGTTGAGTTAATCGATTGACGGATTTGGCCAAGAGGGGGGTGAATTGGCAATTAAAAATTTGGTGGAAGCTTTTTGCAGAAAATTGAAAGTAATTGCACAGCGATTTAGAGTGGTTCGACTTTCTCAATCAAAGTCTACGTCCACTACCTTAGCTATCCACACTAAGGATTTTCCAACAAATTCACTAATTTGTTCTTTCTTTTGAGGCCAAAGAGATAACCTTACAACACCCTCAAGAATATACCCCAATTCTTGAGAACACTCTTTCCCAAAGAGAAGATTTCAAATTTGCAAACTTACAAGGAAAACCTCACAAGGTAAGATGTTTGCACAATTCTAGAACAAGAAAAAGAACACTCAAAGATAATTACAAATGAGCACAAATGGTGTTCTTGAAAGCAAAATGAATATTGAAAGAAAAATTGGCTTGATTTGCACAAACTTGGTGTTTGATGCTTTCTCTCTTGTTTCTCTATGATTTCTTGTTGATCAAGGGCTTCAGAACTTGTTTAAATACACCTTGAATCACTTATGAACGTTGGGGATGATTAGTGAAGATCATATAGCCGTTTTAGTGTGAAAGCAATTAATAAAACAACTTGGAGCGTGGGGGGAATCGGTTCCCCCTCATAGGGAATCGGTTCCCTAAGTGTAAAATTCAAATATTTCGACCGTTGAACAGGGGGGAATCGGTACCCCCTATAGGGGAATCGGTTCCCTCCGAGCATTCTGGAAATCTCGGAGCCAAACCATTCAGGGGGGGAATCGGTACCCCCTTGGGGGGAATCGGTTCCCTCTGAGCAATCTGGAATTTTTGGCTTTGAAATGGTTCGAAATACTTTGAAAGATTATTTTGAAATTGTTTTAAGATTAAAACTTAATTTTACACTTAAGTAAGGATTAAAAATGATTTTAGAAATATTTGGAGTAATGTTTTGATATTCGAATAATTATATCGAATATACTTAGAAAATCATTTGGAAAATCTTAAAATTCATTTAACTTATTTTGTTATATCGAAATATCAAAATGTTTTCAACAATCTCCCCCTTTTTGATATAACAAAACATTTTAGTAATTTTAAGATTTTGAAATCAAGTTTTGAAATTACTCCCCCTTACTTTAACACTTCTCCCATTTATCATTTTAAAACACACTTAAAACACACATAAAACACACTTAAAACACACACTTCTCCCCTTTTTTGTTAAATCAAAAAGATTCAAAGAAACGTGAAAAACATTTAGCCAATTGATTAGGTATATGTATGCATAAGCTGCTAAGATCACAATCAAGAGAAATGTTAGCCATTAGTTCCATAACCAATATTCATAAACAATGTGATATGAAAAAATTGGTCATATTGCTAATAATGATGTAAATGATGCAATAATGAATAAATCACACCAAACATATAAGTTCACACCATCCATAAATCCAAACAAATTCACAATCCACAAATTCAAACATTCCAAAATATTCAAAATGTTAAAACAATAAGTTTGGAGTTCAAAGTAAAAACATTTAATCACATATCCGGATCAGGAAGAGGAAAACGAGCTCGCATAGCGGCCATTTCGTTAGTGAGGTCATTAATACGTGTGTTGGTTGTTTCATTATTTACACGCATTTCCCGAAGAATTTCTAATTGTTGAGCTCCCATTGTGGATAAATGAGACTCTATAGAAGTAAAGCGCGAATCCATGGTCGCATATCGGTAATCAAATGTCTCCATAAAAGATTAAAAATATGGAGGCATTTGAGTCGATTGTTGTGCGTGCTCCTCGGGTTGCTCAGGCTCATCTTCGGTTTCATCGATATCCCTCATTAATTGTTCAAACTCTGGATCTTCGTCAGCTTCGAGTGGAGCTTGTGAAGAACTAGCTCCCGGAGTAGTTGCAGAAGATCAAACCCATTCACCGGTTTCTTTATTTTTGACCCATCCCGCTCTTGTTAAAGAAAGAAGATTGATTTGTTTCTTAAGAGGAAAGGAGGCATCTAGACCAACTCGAAGCTCGGCTTTAGAAAAGAGATTACTAAGGATACAACCGTAAACTAGTGAAGAACAAAGTTTCTTATTTGGCACTAGGTTAACGGTTTCAACAATCTCAGCAAAGATAATCTCGGAAAGGTTTGTTTTTATATTGTGTTCAAAACAATGCAACCACCAAAGATCTAAAGCTCTGAGAGTAGAATAACGACCCCCGGATGGTCGAAACTACCAAGTGATCATGAGATGAAGAAAACGCTCATGAAGATCTAGAGCACTTGCACTATCATTTCGTTTATATTGTGAGCCTAAAACTTGTTTTTCATTTGATAAACCTTCATTATCCAAGCCTAAGGCATTGGCTATGTAAGCCGGATCAAGATGGAAATATTGACCTAGGAGGTAAGAACGTACTCCTATAGTTTTGGTTTTGTCACGATTTTTGATACAAACGGCATTACAATAGAAGATACGAACAAGTTGATGGTAGACAACGGGTTCAAGTTCGAAAAGTTTATCAAATTTTCATTCGTGCAAGATAGGGAGATATTTAAAGTTAATAGCAACCATAGCTTGAAGAGATGGGATACGTTCTTCCCTAATCTTATAGGAGTCAAAATATTGGTAAAACCAATAACGATAATCTTTAGGACCCGGTTGATTGAAACAAGAATTTTGGATAGTCAAGTTAGGATCAAGATTTGGAATAGGATTTTGAGGAATAGGAGGAGGATTTGGAGGTGGATTTGGTTGACGACTAGAACGACTAGATGAAGACCTAACACGTTTAGGATTAGACATGGTGAAGGAAATCGGAATAGATCGGATAACCTGTAATTTTAAAAACAAATGTATGCAATTCAATTAATCCCAAAACTCAATTGAGTCCTCAATATTTCAAGGTTCTCTAAATCAATCCTAATGGGCAAAGTTTTTGAAAAACTTTTGAAAAATATGGTTTTGAGAAACAATATATGTATAGTTTTCATAACAACAACATAATTTAATCAAAACACAATAATTTGAAAATTAACATTTTTTTATTTCGAAAATTTAAAAATTTTTGGAAAATTCTTGTGTTTTTGATGAAATTAGTTGTAACATCTAGTTTCTAATCACTAAACAATCAATGTCCGATCACTATTTCAACCTAGAACTAATTAAAACTAATTCTATGTTCAAAATCAATGGAATAGAGAGTTTAGAAAAATTTACCTTGAAAGATGAAGATTGAGGGGATTTAGATGTTGTTTGCACGATTTTAATGATTCCAACAGGTTTAGAGGATGATATTTGATTCGAATTCCGATTAATATCGTTGATTTGAGGCAAGAATGGAGATAGGGAAAGAGTTGAGAGGGAACGACGGCAAGAAAAAATAAGAGGATTTTTGGGGTTTTGGGGTATTCTGCTCGATTTTAACAGAACCCCAGGGGGGTATCAATTCCCCTGTGGGGGGAATCGGTTCCCATTCAAAGGGAGAATCGGTTCCCTCATGGGGGGGATCGATTCCCTCTGCACCAAAATGCTAAAATCCGACTTTTAAGCACACAAAATGCTAAATTAATCTTCTCTAGTGGTATAGGCAACTCATATATTGAAAAATAATTATGTTCAAACAATTAAATTAATCTTTAATCAATATTTAAACATAAAGTTAATTTTTCATCAAGAATCATAAACTCCCCCTAACTAATAGCAATGAATGCAATCAAAAATTACTATTATGAGCATTTTTCAGTATTTATTAAAAGTGCTGAATTATTTTAAACACTAAGTGAAGATAGGTCAGTTAAATCTAATTCTCTCCTAAGTGTCCAAAACCTTTCCTTATCTAAGGGTTTTGTAAAAATATCCACTAATTGATGCAAAGTATCAAGAAATTCTAGAACTACATCTTCCTTAGTGACATGGTCTCTAATGAAGTGATGTCTAATTTCAATGTGTTTAGTTCTAGAGTGTTGAATGGGATTTTTAGTGAGACAAATAGCACTAGTATTGTCACACTTGATAGGAATAGTACCTACTTCAATTCCATAATCAAAAAGTTGTTGTTTCATCCATAAAACTTGTGCACAACAACTACCGGCTGAAATATATTCCGCTTCAGTGGTAGATAATGCAACACAATTTTGCTTCTTTGAAAACCAAGAAATCAGCATATTTCTAAGGAATTGGCAAGTACCGGAGGTGCTTTTCCTATCTAATTTACATCCTCTATAATCCGCATCAGAAAAAGCATGCAAGCTAAAGCTAGAGTCTCTAGGATACCAAAGTCCTAAACTAGGAGTGTCCTTAAGGTATCTAAAGATTCTCTTAACAGCTAGTAAATGTGATTCCTTAGGGCATGATTGAAATCTAGCACATAAGCAAACACTAAACATAATGTCTGGTCTACTTGCAGTTAGATAAAGTAGAGATCCAATCATTGACCTATATAGTTTAACATCTACACATTTACCTCCTTCATCTAAGTCAAGCTTTGTTGAAGAGCTCATTGGAGTGTCATGAGGTTTCCCATTTTCCAGTCCAAACTTCTTGAGCATATCTTTGACGTACTTAGCTTGATTAATGAAGATGCCATCTTTTCTTTGCTTGATTTGGAGTCCCAAGAAAAATGAGAGCTCCCCCATCATGCTCATCTCAAACTCACTTTGCATTAGCTTAGAAAATTCTTGGCAAAGAACATCATTAGTAGAACCAAATATTATATCATCATAAATTTGAACTACTAATAAATCTTTACCTTTATGCTTTAAAAACAATGTAGTGTCAACATTTCCTTTTGAAAAACCTTTTTCAATTAAAAAATTTGACAATTTTCATACCAAGCTCTAGGAGCTTGTTTTAAACCATAAAGAGCTTTTGTCAATTTAAGAACATGATCTGGAAATTTTGAATCTTCAAAACCTGGAGGTTGTTCCACATACACTTCTTCTTTTATAAAACCATTTAAAAATGCACTTTTAACATCCATTTGATATAATTTAAATTCATGAAAACATGCAAATGCTAATAACATTCTAATTGCTTCCATCCTAGCTACGGGAGCGTATGTTTCATCATAGTCTATGCCCTCTTCTTGAGTATACCCTTGAGCAACAAGTCTAGCCTTGTTTCTCACTATATTACCACTCTCATCAAGCTTATTCCTAAATACCTATCTAGTACATACGGTAGATTTATTACTAGGCCTTTCAACTAATATCCATACTTTACTTCTCTCAAATTGATTTAACTCTTCTTGCATAGCCATAATCCAATGTTCATCATTTAATGCTTCTTTAATATTCTTAGGCTCTATGCATGAGATAAATGCAACATAATTACAAATATTTCTAAGAGAAGATCGAGTTGTTACCCCTTTTGATGGATCACCTATAATTTCACCATCCTTGACATAGTTGTACTCTCTTGGATAAGATACTTCCCTTTCTTCAATGGTTGGATTCTCAAGAGGATCATGAGTTTCCTCATTTTTTGTTTCTTCCTTTGATGATGGTTCTCCAACTTCATGTCTAACATCATTTGTATTTAAAACACCTACATCATCATTCATACAAGAATCCTTCATTGGAAGGGAATTATCATCGAAAACAACATGTATAGACTCTTCTACAACTAAAGTTCTTTTATTAAATACTCGATAAGCTTTAGAATTTAAGGAGTAACCCAGAAAAATTCCTTCATCACTTTTAGCATCAAATTTGCCAAGGTTTCTTTACCGTTGTTTAAAACAAAACATTTACATCCAAAAGGATGGAAATAGCTAATGTTAGGCTTTTTATTTTTGAAAATTTCATATGGAGTTTTCTTTAAAATTGGCCTAATCATTACTCGATTAACAACATAACAAGCAGTATTTGTGGCTTCCGCCCAAAAATTTTGGCAAATTATTTTCACAAAGCATGGTTCTAGCCATTTCTTCTAAAGTTCGATTTTTCCTCTCAACAACTCCATTTTGTTGAGGGGTTCTAGGTGCTGAAAAATTATGACTAATACCATTAGAATTACAAAATTCAATAAATCCAAGATTTTCAAATTCAGTGCCATGATCACTCCTAACACTAGTTATAGAGTAACCCTTTTCATTTTGGATTATTTTTGAAAATGTGATGAACTGTTCTAATGCTTCATCTTTAGTACTTAAAAATAGAACCCAAGTATATCTAGAATAGTCATCTACCAAGACAAATGCATATTGTTTTCCACCCAAGCTAGTAGTCCTAGTTGGCCCAAAAAGATCTACATGGATCAATTGTAATACTCTACTAGTTGATACGTCATTAATGGATTTAAAAGAAACACGCTTTTGTTTTCCTTTAGCACAAGCATCACAGATTTTATCATTATCAAATTTAAGCTTAGGCAACCCTCGAACTAAATCACCTTGAATTAGCCGTTGCAAAACACTCATACTAGCATGTCCTAGTCTCTTATGCCATAACCAACTATCATGTTCATCTTTAGCAACTAGGCATAAATTAGTCATATCAAAAGAATCTAAATGCACCATGTAAATGTTCCCTATTCTATGACCAACAAGCATAATCCGATTAGATGCAATGTCAATGACTTTACAACCATTAATTTCAAATAAGACATTGAATCCTTTATCGCATAATTGACTAATACTCAATAGATTATGCTTTAATCCATTCACATATAAAACATTCTTAATTTGTATGGAAGAGAGGTATTACCTATTGTACCAATACCGTCAATGTGACCTTTTGAATTGTCTCCAAAAGTCACTTCTCCTCCATTTTTGGCATTAAGCTCAATGAACCGGCTTTTGTCTCCGGTCATGTGTCTTGAGCATCCACTATCAAGGTACCATGAATTTGAATTTGTTTCCCGTGCCTTGTAGTAATGCTCATTTCCCTACAAACATAGATTAATTTTTGATTTTTGGTACCCAAATTCTTTGGGTCCATATTTCATTAGTTTCCAAAATCCTAGTCCCCTTAGGTATCCATTTGTGTAGGATATTTTTATCATTAGTAGTAATGAGTTCTTTAGGAACCCACATACTTCTAACGATTTTTCAATTAGAGATTCTTTGGGGACCTCTATGATTGTAGTTTCTAAAACTTTTTCTAACAAAGTTGGATTTTGAATTTCCACCTTTTTCAAAATGTTTTGTTCCAACTTTATCAAAAGAAGTTTTAAGATCATCAATTTTCTTTTGATGATCATCATTGATCTTTGAAAGTAAATTTTGTAAATCTAAATTTTTCTTTTCAAACTCTTCTAGTTTGATTTGCAAATCTTTGATTTTACTTTCAAGATCGTTGTTGGTTTTGGATATGAGTTTGTTTTCATTTTTTAATTTTGAAACATCGTTTTTATATTTTAAAAATAATTTCTCATAATCAGAGGCCAACCCATTATATTCCTCTAATAACTCATCATATGATAAATCATCAAAATCGGATGAATTAGAGGTTACCTTAGAATCTTCCCCAAATGCCATCAAGCACAAGTTAGCTACTTCTTGTTCCTCTTCATCGGAACTTTCTTCATCGCTCCATGTATCCACATGAGCCTTGTGCTTATTCTTTGATTGACCATTTTTCTTCAATTATGGGCAATCATATTTAACATGCCCTGGCTTTTTGTATTCGTAGCAAATGATTGGGTCCTTCTCTTTCGGTTCATTTTTGAGGCCTTCATTTCGTTTGAATTTTCTTCCTCGATAAGGTCTCATCATTTTTCTGAACCGTTTGACAAACAATGCCATTTCCTCATCATCGTCATCATTATTTGAATCACTCTCATCTTTTGTGGATTTGAGAGCAACTCCAATGTTTTTCTTCTTATCCTTCTCCTTTGGTGTCTCGTCAATTTTGTCGAGGTCCACCTCATCTTCGAGCATCATTTCATGAGTGAGGAGTGACTCAATTAGCTCTTCAAGAGTTAAGGACGTTAAGTCCTTAGACTCGATGATTGACATCTTCTTTGATTGCCACGATTTTGGGAGGGAGTAGACTAACTTCCTCACAAGCTTTTCATTTGAAATGATCTCTCCATATGATTTGAGACCATTGACAATCGTTGAAAATCTATCTGTCATAGCTTTGATATCTTCATTTGGTTTCATCCTGAAATTTTCATAGCTATGCGTTAGAATACTAATTTTAGATTTCTTTACCTCATCGGTACCTTCATGAGTGACTTGAAGTTTGTCCCATATTTCTTTGGCGGTTGTACACGATGAAACTCTTCCGTATTCATCTGGTCCAAGAGCACAAAAAATGATATGGATGGCTTTGGAGTTGAGCTGGAACATTCTTGTCTCTCCTTCACTCCACAACCTTGGATGAGTGAGAGGTTTGATGTATCCTTCTTCTACAGCATTCCATGCTCCCATGTCACTTGCTTGAATGAAGTACATCATTCTATTCTTCCAATAGGCATAGTTAGCTCCATTGGAGGCTTGTTGACGGGCATCGAGTCGAGACCGGAGTCGAAGCGGAGAAGCGGATTGATGACTTTGATTATCGATATAACTCTTCCCGAATCGACTCAAGAGGTGATTAAACCTTCAAATGAGTTAGGCTCTGATACCAATTGTTGAGTTAATCGATTGACGGATTTGGCCAAGAGGGGGGTGAATTGGCAATTAAAAATTTGGTGGAAGATTTTTGCAGAAAATTGAAAGTAATTGCACAGCGATTTAGAGTGGTTCGACTTTCTCAATCAAAGTCTACGTCCACTACCTTAGCTATCCACACTAAGGATTTTCCAACAAATTCACTAATTTGTTCTTTCTTTTGAGGCCAAAGAGATAACCTTACAACACCCTCAAGAATATACCCCAATTCTTGAGAACACTCTTTCCCAAAGAGAAGATTACAAATTTGCAAACTTACAAGGAAAACCTCACAAGGTAAGATGTTTACACAATTCTAGAACAAGAAAAGAACACTCAAAGATAATTACAAATGAGCACAAATGGTGTTCTTGAAAGAAAAATGAATATTGAAAGAAAATTGGCTTGATTTGCACAACTTGGTGTTTGATGCTTTCTCTCTTGTTTCTCTATGATTTCTTGTTGATCAAGGGCTCAGAACTTGTTTAAATACACCTTGAATCACTTATGAACGTTAGGGATGATTAGTGAAGATCATATAGCCTTTTAGTGTGAAAGTAATTAATAAAACACTTGGAGCGTGGGGGGAATCGGTCCCCCTCATAGGGAATCGGTTCCCTAAGTGTAAAATTCAAATATTTCGACCGTTGAACAGGGGGGAATCGGTACCCCCTATGGGGGAATCGGTTCCCTTCGAGCATTCTGGAAATCTCGGAGCCAAACCATTCAGGGGGAATCGGTACCCCCTTGGGGGGGGAATCGGTTCCCTCTGAGCAATCTGGAATTTTTGGCTTTGAAATGGTTTCGAAATACTTTGAAAGATTATTTTGGAAATTGTTTTAAGATTAAAACTTAATTTTACACTTAAGTAAGGATTAAAAATGATTTTAGAAATATTTGGAGTAATGTTTTGATATTCGAATAATTATATCGAATATACTTAGAAAATCATTTGTAAAATCTTAAAATTCATTTAACTTAATTTGTTATATCGAAATATCAAAATGTTTTCAACATGATTGATATGCAAAATCATGGTTTGCACTGTACAAGTTCAACATCTCTTTCTAACTAAGTCTGGACTAAACTGCTGGATTTTCATTGTGGTTTGCACTGTACAAGTTCAACATCTCTCTCTGATTTTTGGATGCAATCATAAATTATTTATGAAGTATTTATTCACAGCTTTTTCTTGCTTTTTGGAGCAATTATATGCGTTCACCTATGTTCCTGTTTGGCTACAACATATTATTATCCCTTCTCATTTTATTATTTCTATTTTCTGTCTATCATTTCAGCTCATTTGCATTGTCACTCCATCATCAAGTAACATATAAGAGACACACAATACATTGAAGTTTGCTCACCGTGCTAAAAACACAAAAATCCAAGCGGCAGAAAACAAGGTATGCTTGTATTTTAGATTTTTAATACTTTGTTGTTGTTTTCAGTTGCATGCGTGTCTGTTCTTTGTATGTGAAGAACATGCTAGAAATACAAATATGTATACGCGTGCACAATGCTATAAATTCCTCTTTCTGTATTGGCTACTAAACCTTTGTTAGTCCACTTTAGAGACTCCACAGTTGTTTAAAACCCTATTTGACTTCTAAAAAAGAAGTTGTTACATAACTATTTAAAGTCTAGCAATCATCGACAAATAAGGCAATTCAATTAATCAAAATTTCCTCTCATTTAATGGATTAAATGTAGACCATTGTCAACATTTAGAATTTAGGTTTGGCTCATTCTTTACTGTGACTTTGTGGACCGGTGGTGGGATGTGAGGCTGATTAGTATCCAAAAATGAAAGCATTTGACAAATACTCCCATAGACTTGATAGACATCGGGGATGGAAGTAGAGACAACATTGAAACAATATCAGAAAGTTTACCTCTACTACCACAAAACTTAGATGAAACTATCAGTAATACAACACAATTTTAATGGGTTCGGGAGGTCGTTGATGAAGATATTTATGACAACTGACATTATATAAGACTTTTGTACGATTTTATATCTTAATTTATATATTTATTTATAATGTTATAACCTTTAACATGTTGTTTTTCAATATATTTATTAATTAATTCATTTTTTTATTACTCATGTTTGTTTATTATAGATATCATGCTGAGGATAAAAATAAATGATTTGCGGGTTGTTCGAGCTTCTAAAGACCATGAAGAAAGAAATAACAAGGAATCGAATGCACCTGAGTCTTCCGAAGTTCCGGAAACTATTGAAGAAGACGTAGAAATTCAAAGTAATCTTCGAAACATTATTTACTACTTTGTTCATTTTCAAAACTGGCATTTAATAATTTCTTATATAGTTGAAAATGCTGGAACACGCAAGACTCGAGGACGTACAACTTTGAAGGAATTATACCAACTTCCTCCTAGGCATCGTGTCAAAGTTTCAAGAAACGATGCCGATCATCCTATTGGCCCAGAATCACGTCTTCTAGCAGGTTACTTAGGCATAGTTGGACGTAATGCGAATCTGTTACCGATTAATTACGAGTCATGGCGCGAAATGCCTAATAGTAACAAAAATCAAGCGTTGGATTTTGTTAAGGTAATAATGTCATTATAATACATACTCTATAGAAATTCAATACTAATTTATACTTACGGTGCACACTTATTTGCTGTATAGGAGAAATTTCCTTTAGAGGTCTCTCATGATTATGTGAAGCAAACATTAGGGAAGAGATGGAGGGATCACAAGAGCTCCTTAAAGAAGAAATACTTCAAGAATGATCTCAGCCTTGAAGAGAAGTTGCAAACAGTCCCACCAGGAATACTCAGGTACCAATGAGAAGATGCAGTCAGATTTTGGAGTTTACAAAAAGGACATGTATGATGTATTTTTCAGAAATAATTGTAACGAATTGTAAATCATCATTAAAAGTGGTTGTTTGACATTGTAGGACCGAGAGCATATTGGTGTTGCTAGCAGGCAACAACAAAAGTTTACGCACACGGCTGGATCAAAGAGTTTTGCTTGTATAGCTCATGAAGAGGTATTATAGATGATTGAAATAGTTTTTGCGATATTTTCCATGTACATACTAACTCATAGTAATTATATTATGGTACATTGTAGGAAAATACATCCGGTCTAAAGTTGGTCGAATCCAACTCTTCGACATGACACATACGAAGAAGGATGGTACTCCTATGACTGCTGACGCTGCAGAAATTATGGTACGTTTTTTGGGTAGATGTTTTAAATTTACCTGACTTTATTTATATTTGTATAATGACATTTTTTATTTTAATTAATTATTCACTTTATTAGGAAAATTGAGGGAGAAAAAGGCAGAGTATCATGTTACTGCTTCGAGTCAAGGTATTGTTAATGATGATGACATTGAAAACCAAGCTATTAATGACGTTTTGGGTCCTGAAAGATATGGTCGGGTACGCTGTCAAGGATCATTCATTACTCCCACAAAATATTTTGGATCCAGTTCATCATAGTACATGTCATCACAGTCTCGATCTTCCCACCAAGAAGTTTGTCGTTTAAAAGAAAAGTTGGTTGAGATGGATTAACAAATGGCTAACTTGAAAGCGGAAAATGAAGCAAGGGAAGTAGAGAGAGCAGTAGCAGAAGCAGCTAGAGCAGCAGCGAAAGTAGAGAAAGAAGCAGCAGCACCACAAAGAGAAGCAGCGGCAGCACAGAGAGAAGCAGCGGTAGCATAAAGAGAAGTATCATATCAGCAGAGATGTGAAGAATTTGAAGAACGACTCAATGATATGATGCTGATGATTCAGAAAACGCAACCTCAGAATCCACCATCGTAGTCTCATTTATGTTACGAGCATTCTACTGAACCTTGTTTAACTGAACTTATATTACGTTAATGAAAACTTTTATTTATTATATTAGATTTGATGTTGTTTGTTATGGATATAGAGTTTGATGTTATTATTGTTTTGTTTGTTGGATAATGGAACAGGTTGAAAAAACAGTTTTGGGGTAATCAAGCATAATTTTTAGGAATGTTAATTATGTGTTATTTAGCGGCGTTTGTAACAAAAAACGCCGCAATATACCATACATTTAGCGGCATTTGTATCCTAGAAACGCTGCTATATACAGAACTTTATCGGTGTTTTTAGCAAAAACGCCGAAAAAATCAATACCTATTGCGGCATTTGTGAGAAAAACGCTGCAAAACATCAAAATCAACTGAGGCGTTTGTGGGAAAATGCCGCAAAACATCAACATCTACTACGGCGTTTGTGGGAAAATGTCGCAAAACATCAACACCTACTTTGGCGTTTTAGAGAAAAACGCCGCTAAATATCATTACCTATTGCGGCATTTTTTTGAAAAACGCCGCTAAATATCAACATCTATTGCGGCATTTGTACACAAACGCCGCTAAATATCAATACCTATTGCGGCGTTTTTTGTTTAAAAACGCCGCGAACTTTAGCGGCACTATTTTTAACGACGGTTTTCGCGACGTTTGTCTTAACGCCGTATGTGTTTTTAGCGGCGCTTATAAACGTCGCTAAAAGTAAAAAAAACGCTGCAAAAAACATGTTTTGCTGTAGTGACGTGAATTTAGAATAAGAATAGTCCAATTGACAGGGAAGGCTAACCCAATTAATGTAGCTCATTGAGTGAAGCTGTGGGGCAGTGAGTTGTCAATAGAATAACTTTGTTTTAATTTAGTCATTTAATTTTCCTAAAAGTTATTTAGTCATTTTCCAATGTGCTAAAAGGTCGAATTCATGTGTATCGCTCATTATGTAACCCTAAATGATATCCAACAAATTACAAATAAAAGTCTCCCACCTTTTATGATAATATCCGATCTCACTTTCATCATTAATTATTTTTTCATTATTGAAAACCCTAAAGGCCTCATTAAATCACCATGACTTTCTTTCACGCTTTGTTGCCTCTCTCCAAACCACAATTATTTTGTGCAAATATCAAGGGAGGAGACTTAATATATCTAAAATACACGGAAGTTTTACACCAATATAATATATCTATTACATTGATTGAAAATATCCATTTTTATATGTTTAAAAAGTAATAGAAAATGTGAGAAGTCTCCTAACATTTATAGTAAAAGTATATAAAACGAATTTGATTTTCAATATCTTTATAAAGCCGTAACGCAGAGTGCTCAACTTATAGCAAATTGTGCTTATTAAAGGTGAATGGGGCCACCTTATTTTGGTAAAAGTCTAACAATTTGATTGATGATATAGAACTACCATCTTTTATACGTATGTGTATATAGGTATATGCCCTATAGTTAGGCGCAAAGCAGTTCTCCACAATATTGATATTCTCATATTTGTGTGCGTAGAAGTAGAAGAAGAAGAAAGAAAAAAGAAGAAAGAAGAAAGAAGAAAGAAGAAAGAAGAAAGAAGAAAGAAGAAAGAAGAAAGAAGAAAGCAGGCATGTATTATGCAAGTGTTGCTGCGTATCACATATTCTTCAATGCAACCAAGTACCTGTACTTTCTTCTTCTGCTCAGCTTTTCTTTGCTTTACGTTTTCATGTTTCCAGCAGAGATGGGAGATATGAAACAATGGGCTGCTCTCTTTTCACCTGCTGGAAGCAACCGTTTCTGGGAATCTCCACAAATCTCAGTTTCATCTCATTCAAACCATTCCTATTTCAAGCTCTCAACTTTTTATGACTCCAACTAATAAATGGCATCTCCACGTTGTTGCTGTACAATTGTAAGATTTCTGGGTGAATTAATTACATAAACAAAGGGATGTTATATGTAAATCAGTTGGGTTTCGTCTTGTATTTTACTCTTATTAAATTACTTTTCGTTCCAGCGTCTAGAGTTTGTGATAATATCATCAGCATTTCAAATCGTGGCCGCGATCGCGTTTTCAGTCATTTTGTGTTTATCGTGATTACGGCCGTCGCGGACGTTATTGCGGCTGTTACGGACGCTATTGCAGGTGTAACGAGTAACTCGGACGACGGTAAAACCATTATTTCGCGGACGAAATCATATTTTCAGACCGTGATTTGAAACCCTCGATATCATAGATGAAAAATGCTTTCTACTGTTTTGTACTTGTCTCTCTTAAATCCTCATTTTGAGTTAAGCTTATCTTCATTATTTGCTTGTTTATGTTTTACATTATTTTAATTATTATCCACAATTAATTGATAAATCTATTAACATAAGTAATTTTGAGTTTTTATTTTGTGTATAAATTATAATTTTTATTATTGTATATTATACTTCACAATTATAATTATACATATGGTTATACTCATTCTTACTCTTCCTCACAAAAAAAATTAATTATTCTTAAAAATAGAATCTATAAATAATATTATAGTTAAATAATAAAGTTTTGAATACTTCCATAGTTAAGAGGACGATATTTAAAATTCTTCATCACTCTTAAATTTGAGAAAGATAAAATGATGAACACATCAAGTGATCTCAATAGTAAAATGATAAATTACTTTTTTTTTTATAAAATTTTGGATTTGAACAACTACGTCTACATAGTGTGTGCATTGTCAACAGATTAAAAAAGTTTTGAATAGATACTACCTTGTAATCACGCCATACTATTAAAAAATGAAAGTTGAAACGAGGAATCCAACTGATAGAACCAAATCATAATAAACATAAAATCCAATCATGATCTAATTATATCAAATCTGTAAGAATAAAATACTAGATGCAAAAACGTACTTAATTAATTGATAGGTTAAAATATTTTAATATTTCTTTAAATGCGATCTTCCAAGAATTTGTTTTCTGTTGTAAAAAAATTCTTTGATGGAATAAGAGTAAATACAAGTCAACTTATTTCACGTAGATTATTAACTCTTTATATAAAATAGATATTAAGTTAATATATTAAGTATTTATAATTCTACCTCTCATCAAATTATAGATACAACTTATGGTATTTATAATTCAATCTCATAACATTTTACCTACTATATATATAATTTAATTATATCAATAAATAATATATATTATATAATTGATCACTTGGCATTAAATGGTCTCGAAAGCTATTGGGCGAATTCTGACATTTTGTACTTCTGGTAGAGTCAAGTTGTTTGCCAACTTGCTACTAAAATTTGAACATCAAGTTTAATGTTCCAGGTATCACATTCTAAAATCAATGTGTAATGTAGGAGGAGCAGTATACGTATAATACAGTAAAATTACTATAAAATTCAAAATTAATTTTTAATTTGTTTTACAGTATATTTTTCTAAAAATTATAAAATGAGCATTAGATGTTAAATTTTGTAATTAATTAGAATCAAATGTTTAAACCATATTATATTCACTTTAAGTGTTTAAGTTTTTGTTTTCTGTTTACAATATGTATTTAATTTTTATATGTTTTCTTAATTTTACATGTTTTATATTCGTTTAATATCATTAGTTTATTTTAATTTATGTTGATGTGGGTTGTACATATGAAATGTTGAATGATAATTTAATTATTTATTTAATTGAAAAATCATTCTTTGTATTATAAAAGGGCCAAATTTTAAATAATAAAAACAATATTATTAATAGATTGACATTGGACATTCTACGGGCTTTACTAGGGTCCAGTTGTAGAAAATGTTACAAGCCCGGTTCAAATTGGACTCCATTCAATCCGGTTCAAGAGTTTATTTACTGCTGATATATCTAAAGACTAAAACTAGTTTTATTTCTTTTGTTTTCTTTTCAAGTGAACAATACATATTATTTTATCAATAATCAATTGATTTAATGGAATCGGACATTTGATCTTTTAGTAACACTTAAGGTTTGAATGTTAATATTATAGGAAAAATAAATCGAATTGAGAGAATCAATATGAAAAATTATATAAAAAACAGAAGGTATTCTCGGTAAAAAAGAATATCAACTCTCTTTTACTTGAAGATTGCTCAGCATGTACAGCCCCAAGTGGAAGGCAACATCTTTATAACTTGAATAATGATCAAGAACGAATCTAAGATTTTATGTTGAGGAGATAAATTTTTAAAATTTTAGAAAAATATGAATTTATAAATTTCGAAAGATAAAAATAGATTTATAATGAAAAGCATATATATATATATATATATATATATATATATTTAAAATAATAATTTTAAAATTTGATGGTATGATTATCCCCTTGCTCTTTCAATGCATCCACGATAATGGCTGACCCACTTGCCCTATTTTGTGTCAACATTTGCGTATGTGTGGCTCCATTCTCAAGCAATAAATTGTTTCACTTTTCCAATTTAATAAATCACTCAAAACATTGTGTCCGTAATGGGCATGTACGGTTTTCCCCCCGACTCCACTAACCTCCAATTCTTTATTGTTTTTCAAAATTAGGTTTTAGAATTAGAAAATAACAAAACAAATTAATTTTTTATATTATTTTCTATTTGAATTTAAAAGTGGTTATTTGAAATGGGAACTTATAATTTTTTTAATCTAAATTTATTGTATATAACATTTATAATTTGAAATTTAATTCGAAAATTAGACCCCGAATAATGTGATAATAAAGTAAATAATTTTAATTAATTCGAGTATCATATTAATTTACCAAATAAAACAAGAGAAATAATTGTGATTTGAGATATTTACACGCCATATAAATAGATATCCTTTACTGATGGTGGAAAGCCATGCTTGCTGACTCTGTAATCTTAATTTTGTGTTATCTTCTCCATTTTCTATCCTCCGACGTGGATCCCACCCTTCTTTTCTTTACTTGTTTTCTTTTGAAAAAGCTATCTATGCATTTAGCTTTTTATGATATAATATAATAAATGACAGCACGCACATTAACATTCACTCACGCGTTTACGTGCCACAATGCAAATTTATAAAATATTCAAATCGGTCCAGTCTCAGTTTCCAGTTCTTCCATATGGATTATAATACTTCGATTTTGGATATTATTATTATTTGAAGTTAAACTATAATTCATTCAACTACTTTAAGAATTCAATTCAGTTAAATTGAAAATATAAATAAATGTCAAATTTTCATTATATATATATTAGACATCTTCAGTTTATCGAAATTTTCAAAAGAATACTCATCAAAGTCTTCATGATTCTTAAAAGTCTTTAAAATTTCAAATCTTTCGATCAAGCATAATATTTTGGCAAGACAACTTATAGACCCACATAATATGTCAAAATCAAATCTACTATATGACAGACTGACTATCATATATGTCTACATATACATTGTCAGCTTATGTATAGCCCTCATAATCTTTGGTTTATATATAAATTTCATGTAAAACTGGAGAAAGAATCCATGATTTCTCTCTCTTCTCTATCTTTCTCTCCACTCTATTTATAAATTTTTTAGCTCAATAAAACTATTGACTGATGACGGATGTATGTAGAATTCAAGGTGCACACGTGTCTATCATGGAATCTAATTTTTTTTTATGTTAGTTATTCATTTTATTGAAGGTATTCACCCTAAAAATATTTCTAGATCTACCACTGTTATTGACTATAACTCTGTCTAAATCAGAAATGACGAATCTTCTACATCACAATCTCAATTTTTCCATCAACATGATTAAATGAAAAAAGTTGAATACTTTAGATACCTATTTTGATTAAAAAATACTTTAGGTACATATTTTAATAAAAAAATAACTTTAAGTACTTATTTTAATTAAAAAAATACTTTAAACACTTAAATGAAAAAGATGATATACTTTAGGTACTTATTTATTATATAATCCTAAAGTTCTTACTCGATGATATTATGTATGAAAGTTCGAGTTTTATGTGGTCCATCCCAAACTCAATTTTATAATAAAAGAATTTGGCATTGCCATTGTTTTCGGTTCATGCAGTCGAACAAAACCAATACTCTAACTGCAATAACTTATAATTAATAGAGTGGTGTAAAATCATGGAAAATACGAGAATTGAATATGATGATTTTCAGGAAATTTATATTAGGGAATAATTTTTTCAAATTTTAGAAAGATAAATTTCTAAAATTTTAAGAACCGAGATAAATAATCAATAAAAAATTTAAAATATGTATTAGTTTTAAAATTTTGAAGGAATGATTACCTCCGTCCACTCCTCTTAATTATGTACTCTTAAATACTCATTCCTAATGGTTGACGTACTCTTAAATTATATGTTGTAAAATAGACGCACTACATCAAAACAAATATTTTGCGGCGTTTTTTTACCTATAGTGGCGTTTTTAAGCGCCGCTAAAAACACATGCGATGTTATGACAAACGCCGCAAAAAGTGCCGCTGAAAATAGCGCCACTAAAGTTTTAAAAAACGCCGTAATAGGTGTTGATGTTTAGCGGCGTGTTTCCTAAAAACGTCGCAGTAGGTGTTGAGATTTAGCGGCGTTTTACTTAAAAACGCCGTAGTAGGTTTTGATATTTTGCGGCGTTTTTCCTACAAACACCGCAGTAGGTGATGATTTTTAGCGGCGTTTTTCCTACAAACGTCGAGTAGGTTTTTAGATTTAGTGGCGTTTGTATCGAAAATGATGCATAAGGGTTGAGCATTAGCGGCATTTCTAGTATACAAACGCCGCTAAATTTATGGTGTATTGCGGCGTTTCTAGTATACAAACGCCGCTAAATAACACAAATTTAACAGTTCTAAAAATAATGCTTGATTACCCCAAATCTATTTTTTCAACCTATTCCATTATCCAATAAACAAAACAACAATAACAACAAACTCTATATCCATAACAAACAACATCAAATCCAATATAATAAATATAAATTTTCATTAACGTAATATAAGTTCAGTTAAACAAGGTTCAGTAACATTAACAGAATGCTCATAACATAAATGAGACTACGATGGTGGATTCTGAGGTTGCACTTTCTGTATCATTAGCATCATATCATTGAGTCGTTTTTCAAATTCTTCACAGCTCTGTTGATATACTGCTTCTCTATGTGTGTCACTGCTTCTTTCTCTGCTTCTGCTGCTGCTCTCTGCTTCTCTTGCTTCATTTTTGCTTTCAAGTTAGCCATTTGTTGATCCATCTCAACCAACTTTTCTTTTAAACGACTAACTTCGTGGTGGGAAGATCGAGACTGTGATGATATGTATTGTGATGAGCTGGATCCAAAATATTTGGTGGGAGTAACGAATGATCCTTGAAAGCACACCCGACCATATCTTTCAGGACCCAAAACGTCATTAGTAGCTTGATTTTCAATGTCATCATCATTAACAAGACCTTGACTCGAAGCAGTAGCAAGATGCTCCGTCTTTTTCTCCTCAAATTTTCCTAATAATAAAGTGAATAATTAATTAAAATAAAAAATGTCATGGTACAAATATAAATAAAGTCAGGTAAATTTAAAACATCTACCCAATAAACGTACCATAATTTCTGCAGCGTCAGCAGTCATAGGAGTGTCATCCTTCTTCGTATGTGTCATGTCGAAGAGTTGGATTCGACCAACTTTAGAACCAGATGTATTTTCCTACAATGTAGCATAATATAATTACTATGAGTTAGTATGTACATGACATACAAAAAGCTATTTCAATAATCTATAATACCTCATCATGAGCTATACAAGCAAAGCTCTTTGATCCAACCATGTGCGTAAACTTTTGTTGTTGCCTGCTAGCAACACCAACATGCTCTCGGTCATACAATGTCAAACAAGCACTTTTAATGATGATTTAAAATTCGTTACAATTATTTCTGAAAAATACATCATACTTGTCCTTTTTTTAACTCCAAAATATGACTGCATCTTCCCATTGGTACCTGAGCATTCATGGTGGGACTGTTTGCAACTTCTCTTCAAGGCTGAGATCATTCTTGAAGCATTTCTTCTTTAAGGAACTCTTGTGGTCCCTCCATCTCTTCTCTAACGCTTGCTTCACATAATCGTCAAAGACTTCTAAGGAAAATTTCTCATATACAGCAAATAAGTGTGCACCGTAAGTATAAATTAGTATTGAATTTCTATAGAGTATCTATAATAATGACATTATTACCTTAACAAAATCCAACGCTTGATTTTTGTTACTATTAGGCATTTCGCGCCATGACTCGTAATTGATCGGTAACAGATTCACATTACGTCTAATATGCCTAAGTAACATGCTAGAAGACGTGATTCTGGGCCAATAGGTTGATCGACATCATTTCTTGAAACTTTGACACGATGCCCAGGAGGAAGTTGGTATAATTTCTTCAAAGTTGTACGTCCTCGAGTCTTGCGCGTTCCAGCATTTTCAACTATTTAATAAATTATTAAATGTCAGTTTTGAAAATGAACAAAGTAGTAAATAATGTTTCGAAGATTACTTTGAATTTTTACTTCTTCTTCAATAGTTTCAGGAACTTCGGAAGACTCAGGTGCATTCGATTCCTTGTTATTTCTTTCTTCATGGTTTTCATAAGCTCGAATAACCCGCAAGTCAGTTATTTTTCTCCTCGGCATGATATCTATAATAAAAAAACACAAAAAATAAAAAAAAACTAATTAATTAATGAATATATTGAAAGACACATATTAAAGGTTATAACATTATAAATAAATAAATGAAGATATAAAATCGTACAAAAGTCTTATGTAATGTCAGTTGTCATAAATTTATTCATCAACGTCCTCCCAAACCCATTGAAATTGTGTTGTATTAGTGATAGTTTCATCTAAGTTTTGTGGTAGTAGAGGTAAACATTATAATCTTGTTTCAATGTCATCTCTACTTCCATCCCCAATGTCTATCAAGTCTCTAGGAGTATTTCGAAGTAAAACATACCAAACGTCATCCATTGGATTGTGACAATAAAATACTTGTTTCACTTGAGAAGAAAATACATATGGTTCATCCATCAAACGTTGACCCGTGTGAATTAATCGAGAGAAATTCACCATTGTAAACCCGAATTTATCTCTTTTTATACATCTGTTTACATCAACCCAGTCACACCGAAACAACACAACCTTTCGTTTACCATAATAATCTAACTCAATAATGTCCGTAAGATTTTCATAATAATCGACCTCTCCCTCATGCAGATTATTGTCCCTTACAGTAGCATAACTTGTAGTTGACGAAGTAACTACGACTCCACAATTTTGTGTCCTCCTTTCACGAGATTTTGTGTGGAACCTGAACCCATTAATGAGGAAGGCATTATATCTTTTAACTATTCTATTCGGACCTTGAGAAAGCCATTTAACTTCATCACTAACTTCTCTCCCACTCCAAACCTATTACACATGAATGGTGAATTAATTTGCATTGATGTCGATATAAAAAGCAAGACATATATAATTGATAAGTGTTCGTAAGATTTAGTTCTTACCGTCTGGCCTAACCATTCATGAAAAGTTTCTGTGAATAACTTATGTAGCTCTCGCTGATTTAATCTTCGAGTGTGTGCTCGAGATCTCAATACTTCTTTAAACTCACTATAAAGAATATTATGTCATTAAAAATTGATAAATATAAAAGATAAAGAGATTTCATTCGTATTGGGTCCGAAAGACTTACGTGCGAAAGGGATCTATTGAATCGTGATGAAAAAGAACATATCGGTGTGCTTGTACCCAAGACGTGTTATCTAAGTGTGCAATTTCAATTTTCCCTAATGGTTGACCATAACTTTCAAACAAATAATGTTGAGGTAAGTCATCAGTACTTAACAAATCATTTCGATTTGGTCTATTCCATCTTATTTCAACATCTTCCAAATATCTAGAGAAAAATGTCATGCATTCCTCTGCCAAATACCCTTCAACAATTGATCCTTCGGATAACGCTTATTACGACAATAAGACTTCAACTTGCCCAAAAACCTATACACAAAACAACATACTATGTAAATACATTTGAGTGAGAGGTATAATCAGTAGTAATTTGAAACATGTAATTCAATTAACACCTCTCTATAGGGTACATCCATCGATAGAAAACTGGACCACCAACTCTTGCTTCGTGAGGAAGATGAATTAGCAGATGCACCATAATTGTGAAGAATGAAGGCAAAATATCTTCTCCAAATTGCGTAAAGTCAAGGCGACTCAATCTTGTAGTTTATCAAGTTCTTCAACCATTAGAACTTTCCCACAGATGGCTTTCATTATATTAGAAAGTTCAATGATACAAGACGTCACCTTACTCGACATGCAATCGCGAACAACTACTGGCAGTAAATCTTGCATTAATATATGATAACCATGTGACTTTAAACCATAAAGTCTTCGATCTTTAACACTATCACATCGAGAAATGTTTGATGCATACCCATCTGGGACCTTTATATTCTTTAATATCGTGCAAAACACTTCTTTTTCTTTATTCAAAAGAGAAAAAATAGAAGGCGGCAAGAAATTTCTTCCATTTGGACGTAATTGCGGATGAAGATCATGCCGAATTCCCATGTCCACTAAGTCAAGTCGACTCTTAAGATTATCTTTAGATTTTCTGCCATAATTCAGAATGGTCTCGATAATATTCTCACAAACATTCTTCTCAATATGCATTATATCAAGATTATGTCTCAAAATTTGCTTTTTCCAATAAGGCAACTCGAAGAATATACTTCTCTTTTTCCACAAGTCTACCTCATTTGGATCATCCTCTTCATCAGACTCATCATCTGTTTGTTCGTCAACTTCAACCTCTTCATTGACCTGCTTTGCCTTTTTCATTGATCGTGTACTACTTGGTTGATTCATCTTTCCATAAGTAAAATTGATATTTTTCAACATTCTGAATATTTGAGAACTGGTTGTTTGGTCAGGAGCATTTCGAAACTCTTCATCACCATCAAACATATTCTTTTGACTTCTAAATCTATGATTATCAGGTAACCACCGAAGATGTCCCATATAAGAGAACTTCTTTCATTAACCAACTACTTCGAACATGTTTGTAGAGCACAACAAGGACAAGCGTAACGACCTTTGGTACTCCAACCAAATAAATTTGCATACGCATGAAAATCATTAATTGTCCATAATAAAGTTGCGCGTAAATTAAAGTTCTCATTCGTCAACACATCGTACGTTTCGACCCCTTCCTATAACTGTTTCAACTCTGAAATTAACGGTTGCATGTAAATATCAATATCATTTCTGGGGCCTTTCTCGCCGGGGATTATCATGGATAAGATGAAAGATGATTGTTTCATGCAAATCTAGGGAGGCAAATTGTATGGAACAAGTACAACAGGCCAAGTACTATACGAAGTACTCATGATTTTGAATGGATTAAACCCATCAGTTGCAAGACCGAGACTGACATTTCGAGGATCTCTCGCAAAACTTGGATACTTGTTGTCAAATGACTTCCAAGCTAAAGAATTCACAGGATGTCGTAATAATCCATCATCGGTTCTACCATCATGATGCCACCTCATAGACTCAGCAGTCTTTGAGGACATAAACAATCTTTGTAGCCTAGGTATGAGAGGAAAATTTCGTAAAATCTTGACCGGTTTCTTTCTTGATCTTGCTTGAGTGTCATCCTCAGTAATATTTTCTGCCTCCGTAGTCATCCATCGAGATTTTCAACTCCTGATTTTTTCGATCACCCCAATACAACATGCAATCATTCGGACAACTATGAATTTTGTCATATCCAAGACCCAAATCTTTTATCATTTTCTTCACATCTTTGTATGATTGAGGGATTTTTGCAAAAGGAAACACTTCTCCTAGTAACTCCAACAATTGCGTAAATGAGTACCAGTCCACCCTCCCAGGCATTTTAAGTGGAAAAGACGAATGCAGAAAGAAAGCTTTGAAAACGTTGATCCCTCATACAGTTGTTCATTCATTTCATTCAACAACTTGTAAAACTTTACCGCTTCTCCATTTGGCTCTTCATCATATCCAATTCTTCCCGTCTCAATGAAATCATTAACATCATTCTCAGAATAATTTTCTGTAACATACGATTGATAATTGTGCATATTAAATGCATCTTGTAACATCCTTTCCATGTCATCTGCTCTTAAAGTTGGATGGTGAGAAGTAACATGATAAGTTGAATAACTTGTGGAAGTAGATCTATCTGATACAAACTCTCCATGAAAGATCCATTTTCTATACCCCCGAACAAACCCAAAAACAACTAGATGCTCATACACAACTTCACGAATATGTCAGTTAATGTTAACACAGTTCTTATAAGGGAAAAGAATCATATTATCTTGGCTTGAATTCAGAAAAGCTAAATTTAGAAAGTTTTCAACTCCATTTCGATATTCGACGCTTACCCTTGAGAAATCCATCCAACTCTTATCAATTTTGTATTTCTGGAGTTTCAAATTCAAATGTTAATACACCAATATTATAGATAAATTTAGAACCTAAACAGAAGTAATATTGGATACTTCTTGATAATTACGGTAATATAATGAACATATAGGAAAAAGTACTGTAAAAGTTGACGACTTTTGCAGGTGTCTTCCATGGAATTTTTTTTCTTTAAAAAAAATTATAAGTAAAAGTGTACAGCTGATTAGGCAACTTTCAGAGACTAAATGCGCACGGAAAGGGGCAATTAAATTATTTAAATATAATTTTTAAATAATACTGATTGAAGATATAATAATGTATAATCATTCAATCAATTCATATTCATATTCATATAAATATGTATTATCAATGTGGATTGTGTACGATATTTCTTTAAAGGTATAAAGTAACAAATTTTTGAATATATATATCTTAACTAGTATTCTTAATTAAAAAGTGTCATCAGAAATGAAATCCGAATATCTTTCGGACCCCAACTAAATGGTCACCCTTACCGTAATAAGTGGAGCACTCACTAGAATCTTGTGCATAGGAAGTATAAGAAAACTATTTTGATCTTTAAAAGAGCCAGGTCCCAAATAATAGTACCCCTGCCATTGTTCAAAATCCCATTAATATCTCTTCCTCACTTCACACGAGCATTAGATCCACTTCCCCTCTCTTTCACAAACTTTTGAGATCCTCTCTTCATCAAGTAGTACTTTTACCAATTATCATATATTTTATAATGTTAATATTTTTGAAATCCTAGAAAGGAAATTAGAGTCTCTATGCTTACCTATGATGTTGCCATATTTCGAGAAAATTACAGCTTTGTTGCATTTTTGTGTAATTCTCAATTGCATCATTATTACCACTACATGTTCAATTGCCCATGGACCCCACCATTTAATAATTCTTATGCTAATAAGTGTTGTTTTTTCACTATTGATAGATGTGAACTAATTTATGTATATGATTAGCAATTTAGTCCATAAATAGATGTTTTATGCTTATTTAGAAGGTTGTTTGTCTGATTTAATTTTGATTCTCCTCTAATTAAGTTTTGATTTACGGCTAAGCTAGGTGGGTGGTGTTATGTTGATCAGTATTAATTTGAGTTATTTATAACACCTATACATTCATATACGATCTAGGGTTTTGACATGCAGGAATAGGCTGTTGTTTTTAAAAAAAAAAAATTTAGGATGAATATACTGTAGGTTTTGACATTCATATCTTATATATGCGATACTTAAACCTGAGGCCTCAAAGGATGATAACAAACCCCTTAACCATCGAAGTAACTTGGTTTTGACAATGAACGTTCATACTCTTATCTTTTATGTTTTAATATTTTATTTGAAGGCCATAGTATATTATGTTGTAATATTTATATTTTAGTGACCTACAATATTTATATGTCGATACTTTATTAAATTTTATATTTTACAATCAACCAAATAAAAAACAAGGTTTAAATTATTTAAAGAAACAAGGTTCAAAGAAACAAACCTGGTTAATGTTCCCTAAAACTCTCTTAATGGCAACGGTTCAAGAAAAAAACAGTAGAGAAATGCCAAACAAAGGGTCCACAAATGTAGTATTCACTGGTTAGAAGAAATAAAAATCTTGAATTCACAAACACAAATGCAAATCAAACGTCAGTACAAGACTAACATTAACAAATTTAAAATAAAACAAGACTTTTAAAAGTAGACACATTCAAACAAGTTAAAGAATAAAGTCCAAATTATGAGTAATATTAACAAAGATCTTCTTGCTCAAGAACTGTGTATATATATATATATAAATACCACAATAAAAAGCTCTTGCAGGTTAGTTTGTATGTTTTTCTTTTAAAAAAAATTATGGTTCAGATTTGTGCTTCTGTTATAACAAAAGTAGCTTCAAGCTCTAACATTATGGGTGTTCTGGATGAAGCCTTTGCATCAACTTATCATTCAGTTGTTAACTAAGTATAAGCAGTGTTGGTTTACATCTTCATTAAAATCAATGTTGCAATACTATTTTTTTTGTTTAGTTTCTTTTTAGGATGGAATGGGGGCATGCTTTGTTATTAGTGTAATATGAAAGAATATGTTGTAAGCTAGCTGACTTTAACTAGGTTAATCCCTAAAGACGTCTTGCATAAGAATTGATTTTGATAAATAAATAGTGATGCTGAAGTGAAGCTGTTGGATTACAAAAATGCTAATTGATGCATTTGTTGGGATGAGTCTTCGATACAAATATTTGTCAAACACACACACAGAAACATACAAATACACACACATAATATGTATAATTTTTTCATACATTTGGGGACCATACACTTATAGCCATGAATGAGTATGTGTGGAACATAGGTGATCGATATAGGTACTTTATGAAAAAATGACGAGTTGGATAGCATATCTATTTACTGAGTTATGTCAATATAGATGCAAATGAACTGCCTTGTAGATGATAACTTCTTTTTTAATTCCATGTAGAAAGGCTAGAGGTGTTTGCAAAAACATTGCAGGAAATTTAATATATATATTATTATAGGCAACCTACTCTCTGATTCTAAACAATATGTTATTTGTGATGAATAATCCAAAATGTTGCTGCTTATTTTTATGGTTAATGTAAAATGATCAAGTTACCAACTAGTGTAGGTTAATGAAACTACTTGTGTGGTTTTTATGGTTACATTGAACTTGAAATTCCTTAATGTTGGATTGATTCATTACCTGCAGTGAATACGCCATTTAATATGATTTGTTTTCTTTTGTTTTTTGTTGTTGCTGCTTCTTTTTTGATTTTTTATTGTTTTCTTCTCTTCGCGATTTAACCTGTGTTATTTTTTAATATATATATATATATATATTAACATTGGCCATTTCAAAAGTTATCAACATTCATGGGATTAGTAAAGGTTTTTGAATTCAACTTATAAACTTATAAACTTATATATATATATATATATATAAACTTATAAACTCTGTTTCTTAGAGTCATAAATGCCTATACCAGACACTTCAAATAATGCCATTTTAAAATGAAATTTGTTCAAGTGTATATGAACTCAATGATGATTAAGCTACCTATTTTTGATTTACACATAGTGTACTACTTTTGAATCTTTCTTCTTAGCAAGAATTAAATCTAAAACCCCTCAATAATATCTTTCAATAGCTGATCATGAGCAAAAACAAGATGTAAAGTTAACTATGGCAGACTATTGTAAACGAGTAAAACCAACATTTTGCTCAGTATTAGTAAAACAAACATTTTTCTATCATTTTTCAACAAAAACAAGTTATTCAGCTGAACAGTGGAGAAAAATGAACCTCTTTTCTTCTTCTAATAATTCAAAACCATCAAATGACATAACACATGCATGCATTTATACAAGCACTTCATGAATGAAACAAACAAATATTTCAACCCCATAAAAGCAAATATAACTACAGCTTCATTAAGAATAAGAAACCATCATGTGAAACTACTATTTGACTTTGAAATTCTCATGGAAGAACACATTGGAAAAGGTGGGTATTCTTACTTACCAGATGGAGTCTGAATAGCGCAAAAGAAGTGGAGATCCCTACGAAGAAAAAAAATTTGGCGATTAGCTTTTATTTACTATAGTGTACATGACCAAGTTAAAAGCTAATTTGGTGCAGCAGAAGGTTAAGCTAATTTGGTCCTATAAATTCCCCCTTTTCTCTTCTATTTTTCAGCTCTCGTTCGAATTCTTAGTCCCGTTTTAAACCGTAGAGCTAATTTTACCATGGGTGGCATTCGAATAAGATCAAATCAAAGACAAATTCTAAAATAAAGCAGCTAAGACCAAGTTTACGCTCTCGTGGAATTCCATTTGATAAAGCAACAAAAAAAATAGCTTTGAGATAGAAATAATAATTACCTGGTGTTGAGGTTGAAGATGAATTAAGAGTAGAGTTTCGACAGAGTTAAAATTTTCCAAGGCAGCGACGGTATAGGTGATGACGAGCAGCAGCAGGAAAGGACCCTTCAAGCAAAGACGAGCATAAGCAGTTGAGTACCGGGCAGCGACGGTGTAGGTGGTGACGGATTCGAATGGCAACGGGGAGCATTTGTTTTCGATGAAATTAGGTTTAGAATGAGATTTCAAAGGGGGAAATGCTCGCGCGCGATTTAAGTAACAATTGCGGCGTTTGTAATCCAAACGCTACAGTTATACTCTATTGCGACGCTTTTTAATAAACGCAGCTAATGTCCATATATATTGCGGCGTTTGTGTCTAGAAACGCCGTAACAATTCAAATATATTGCGGGTTTGGTAAAAAACGCCACTATATAGTACACCTATTGCGGCGATTGTTATAAACGCCATTAATATCTAATTTTTTGCGGCATTTTTATTTAAAAACACCACTAAAATACAAATATATTGCGGCGTTTGTTATAAAAACGCCACTATATATTACACCTATTGCAGCGTTTGTAAAAAAACGCCGCTATTGTTCTACTCATTAGCGGCATTTTTAGATATAAACGCCGCAAAAGGTGTAATATATAACGGCGTTTTTGATACAAACGCCGCTAAATACCTTTATTTATATAAGATTAACATATTTTAAATATTTATTTCTTCTATACATAACCTAAAGTTACAACCATACATTTTAATTAAGACATAAGTACTTATGCATAAAACTACTTAACAACAAAATACATTATAATTTAGAAACATTAAAGTACTTATGCATAAACAGTCTTCACCATATTGTTTAGTACAATTTAGTCTTCATTGCTCCTTCATGGGGAAATGATGTAGGAAAGCTGTTTTCCTTATTTGACGACGCATCATTAAGTTTTTCCTCCGTGTAAACTCTATATGGAGAAACTTTTCATCCATTTCACCAAATAAATCTCCTACCTCCGGTTCACCAAGAAGACTCATTGCGCGCTTCAGTGCTTCACTTGAAACAGATAACGACCCTCCACCTACAGTATAAAACTTGATTGGAGGTGGCTTGGGAATTGAATCAATATTAAAATAAATTTAAATAGATGATATAAACGTTTACTTGGAGTAACAGTAGAGGCAGCATCGTCTTCATTGAGGATCGATACTGCTTTTGCAATTGAAGATTCTTTCAACGCCATAGAGTTACCAAATTCGGTTCTAGACATAGGGTATTTATCCATTTCTCTATCATCATTCTCAATAAGCTTCGAAGATCCTACATGCGTACGATCTATGAAATTTGAGTGAGCGCACAAAAAGGGAAATATAGCGGCATAAAGATTCATAGAATATTACCTTCAAGTAGGAGATCGGCCATGGAAGGGTATGGAGCAATATGAGTTCCTTTCGAGTCATCATCGAGTTTCGACGGCGAAACTAGACCGATAGCCTTCCAACGATAATTTGATCCATCTTCAGAGCAAAGTCGCCACGTAGACATTCTGACGATAATTTCTCTTACTCAAGGCAAGACCTGCTCTTTTTTTTCTCAAATATGTTAGCTTTCTGGGTTTTCCCTATTTTCAGAATACCAACCAAAACAAAAATGCAAAAGATCATTAGTGATAAGAGGGATCAAACTGTGGAATTGTGTTATAGTTCATCGGTGAGAGGGCCGATTTGGTCACTGGGATAGACAAAAGACGACGTCGCTTGGAATTGTGTGAGGGTAGGTTTTGTATCAGAGAAGAAACTGTGAGGGAAGAAGAGTTGAAATGATTTTAGGGTTTGGGTGGGAGAAAAGGGAGGACAATATATTTAACATTTTGCGGCTTTTTTAAAAAACGCCACTATATCACATGTTTTTTGCGGCGTTTATACAAAAAACGCCACTTAAACAACCATATTGTGACGTTTTATATATAAACGCGCTAATTTACCACTCTATTGTGGCGTTTGTGGTATAGACACCGCTACATTAACACTCTATTACGGCGTTTTTACTATAAACGCCGCTATTGATTAACCTTTCTGTGGCGTTTGTCTAAAAATGACGCAAAAACTATTCTTAATTACGGCGTTTGTTGAAAAAACGCCACTATATACCATCCTATGGCGGCGATTTTAACAAAAACACCGCTATATTTATACTCTATTGCAGCTTTTTCACAAAAAACGCCGCTAAAGTCTCAATTTGTGGCGTTTAGATTAAAAACGCTGCTATATGTAATACTTTTATGGCGTTTTATCAACAAACGCCGCTAAAAATACCGCAACAATTTTAATGTAGTGACGTAAAGATTCTAGATTTTCGTCTTCTTAATCTTAATAAAAATAATCTGTTTATTAGCATGCAATAATGTGCGGTGTGAATGTGTAGAAAACCTGCAACCATGCATGATTAGGTAACCACTTTCAAACTTTCACAAATGAATAATTTTTGTATACATAAACTTAAACATTTGACAGTGATTTTTGATTTGAAATTCTTATAATAAATATTTATATATTCCGCGACTAATTATTTAACAGCAAATGTAAATGGCTTCCATAATCAAATACGTGCAGTTGGTTAGTTTCTATTAAGGTGACGCAAATATTGTGTGAATGCGTGTTTTATTATTCTTTTAATCTTTGAAATGTCTTCTCTTTGAAAATATAAATTGCGACACACCATTACTAAACATTCTCGATATCTTGACTAAAACATAGATTAATCAATAATTCTTAGTACATTCAATTAATCACAATTAGATACCTCAATAAATAAGCCACTGCGCACATACACTGCGGTAGACGACTAAAATAAGCACCAGACTAAACGGAAATTTAAGTTAATGAGAAAATTGTTGATTTTTCTTACCAATTAAGGAGAGAAAAATGAATCGTAAATAGAAATATTGAATGCATGGAGTTAATGTGAAGAAGTGAGCATATCATTGAAATATTGCGACAAGAGAAGTCTAGGTATACACATTTGTAATACACCAACTTAAGCTTTAGCACCATTAATTAACCTTTTTAGCATTCAGCAGCATTGCTTAATTTCTATCATAAATATTCAGACCCACTAAGAAAACTTCAGTTTAACACTGATGTTGTCTAGATTATAATCATATTTATTTCCATTCTTAATATTAGTGACCGGCCTGAATTAAGATATAAGTTACCGCATAAAGTTATGGTTAATGAAATCTTTGCGCACTAAGTTGATTTGACATAAAAACTAAGGGTTCATAAATATATCCCATGTGTCTATTTCATTCCACTTTTGCAAATACAGCACTCTCTTTAGCCATCGCCTTTTAAAAGAAGACTACCTTAAAAAACCTTTTAAAAGAAGATAAAAAGAAACCATTACTTTATTATTTTATTAGTTATCCAAATAAATTCAAAAGACAAAAATGGTCCAATACATACACCATTACCGATGGTACTTTTTATTAGATCTTGATTTTAGATAATTTATTGATAGTTATACTATTCGAAAATCTTAATATATAATTAAAAAATGTTATATCAGAAGTAATAATATTTTTTAATATTTTTGGTAAAATATTATCTAAATATTATTTTTTTACCGAAAATATTAATTTCACTAACTAATTTCTTGTAGAACCCAATATTAATGTTTTAGGTAGCTCTTTATCTAAAATGTTAAATATTTTAAGTAACACCTAATATTAACATTTCCATTAGAAAAATAATATTCTAAATAACGATTTACCAAAAATGTTAAAAAATATTAATATTTCTAGTAATACCTTTAGTTATATATTAGATTTTAAATCTTAAATTTCTTTATAATAATTAGTTTTATTTTTTGTAACATTGACATGTTTTAATAATAATTAACATAATTATAGATATGAAACGAGATAATAAAATAAAGTGGGTAATTGTACCTGGCAAGTACTCCAACTTGTACCCTCTTCTCTCTCATAATCATCGTATCATATCATTTCATCACTATTATTTCTTTAATTCTCCCTTTTCTCTGCTTTATATAATGCGTCCATCACTCTCCTTCCTCCCTACTCTCTCCAACTTCTCCTTTCTTTACTCTTCTTCTTCAACCTCGATATCGTATAATAATAGCTTCACCGTCACACTCCAAGGTATCTTTTTCTTTTTCATAAAACGCCAAATGAAACAATTCATCCGTCGTCTCTCCCGCGTTGCCGATACTTCCTCCCAGTACAGACTCCTCCGTTCCGACACCTCCACGCCCACGCGTCGAACCGAATCATTCCATGTCGCCGTCTCCTCCTCGAAGAAGCCTGGACGCCTATCCGTTCCCGAAGGTCACGTGCCGGTTTACGTGGGAGAAGAGATGGAGCGGTTCGCCGTGAGCGCGGAGTTGCTGAACCATCCGGTTTTCGTAGGATTGCTAAACAAGTCGGCTCAGGAGTATGGATATGAGCAGAAAGGGGTGCTTCATATTCCCTGTCACGTGCTGGTTTTCGAACGGGTCATGGAAGCGTTGAGACTTGGGGTCGAGTCACATGACCTTGAGGATCTCCTCCGGTCTTTCCCGGGCGACTTTTTTTTCGACTTCTAGGAGGAGGAAAACGGTAACACGCTGTCGTTTTTAGTCCTGCAAATATAGAAGCTTAAAGGAAAAAGGAAAGAAATAGGGTTTCCCCCCTTTCTGTTTTGGCTAGTCCTTTGATGTAAGCTGTAAAGAGTGGACAGAAATGGAGGAATTGTTGTTCTAATTTTAGTGATGTTTATACAAGTTACTCGATTGTATTTTGATATTCATGACATCATTTCAAAATTAAATAATAAAATTGATATGAACCCTAAACTTTAATTGGAAAAGTTTAAAAAATAAATATTAATTATGAAAGTTGTAATCTTAAAAGACGTCAGATACCAGAATGAACTAACAAATTCAAATCTTTTACAATCTCAAAATCCTTGTCAATCTCATTTCTAAAATTCGTATTTTGAAATTAAAAATCCTACGCTAAACTGTGATTAAGTGAAATGAAATCCAAAAAATAATAATGAGGAAATCGAGAAGAGTAAAATAAGCGAATAATCCAGCAGTTAATATGCCAACATACGAAATGATTAATAAACAAAACAAAGGTTTCATTCCAACTTACGCTCAGTAGATTATGTTATGATCAATGTGAAATCAGATTAAATTCTGTTACATGCTTAATGATTAATTAAAACAATTGATTATTCAGGGGAAGTTGAAAAAATATATATATAAAGAGTTATAGTCTTAATTTAAATTCTCAAGGAATAATTTTTAATTATTATAGAGACAAATATTAATTTTAAAAACAACTTTGATTTTTTTAACATAATTGATACTCGATCAATTTAGAATTATAATAAAATTTTGAGTAAAGTATATAAATAGTCCCCAAACTTTTAGGGCACTTGCATTTGGGTCACTCAACTTTTAAAACTTGCAATACAGTCATCGAACTTGTAGTTCGTTTTCAATAAAGTCTTTATCGTCACCTCCCGTTAATTTTGCTAACGTGACACTTAACTGCTGTTTCTGGTCACCCTACGTCCGGTTAGCGGTGGCTCACACCACTATCACCATCGTCACCAGCATCGTCTCCCGACCACACCTCGACCCTCGATTCATACTCACCGTCCATCGTTCGTCCCAAATCATGAGAAGACTCATCCCTCTTTATTGTTTTTAACCAATGAAGAACGAAGGAGGGGATAACAGTGAGGAAGAACGATTGACTGGGTTTTGGTCGAAACAGTGTGACTTCAACGGTGGTGGTTGTGTGGCGAACGAACGATCCAATCGGCCGAAAATTGATGAAAATAGAAGGGGGCGTTGGGGTTTTTCGACGAGATTCGAGGTCATCTCCACGACGAACGGAGATGAGTCTCGGGAAGTGGTTAGTAGGGTTTTGGTCAGAATAGGGTAGCACTCCTACTAGTACCGACGGTGATGGTCACTGGTGATTAACGATGGAGATCGATGATGGGTGTTCAAATGGTCTTCTCGCGATTCGGGATGAATAGTGGAGGGTAAGTATGAATCAAGGGTTGAGGTGTGGTCGGGAGGCGATGCCGGTGACGATGGTGATGGCGGTGTGAGCCACCGTTGATTGGAGGTAGGGTGACTGGAGGTTGGGTGAACGAGAATGAGAGAAAAAGAAGAAGAAGATGTGGAAGAAGAAGAATATGGGGGAGGGTTAACGACAATTAAGTGTCATGTCAGTAAAAACTAACAGAGGTAACGCCATGAACTTTAGTAAATGAATTAAAAGTTCAATGATTGTATTGCAAGTTTTAAAAGTTGGGTGACCCAAATGTAAGCACGCTAAAAGTTCAGGAACTATTTATATACTTTACCCTAAAAGTTTTTACTCTTTATGACTATTCAATCTGACAAGGAGTAGTGAGAGAATCCTCCTTTTTCACGATAGGTTTTTGTACGTTGGATTAAGTCCCCACAATTGCAATATGGATAACCTTTCATCACAATATCTCCTTTTTCTTTTCTTTTCCCCACAAAATAAGTGGGAGGGGACATTAATTATTAAACAAAATCATCAACACATAATTAATTGGGATTAATGGTGTCTAGGTGTGAGGCATTTTACAAATCTATGTCACTTATATCAATAGATTTATGATTTGATCTATAATCAGACAAAAACTTTGGCAATTATCTTTGCGGCTAATATAGATAATTAGTGTCACCCACTATAGAATTAAACCCAACAGACGAAAAGTTAATCTTTGAAATTGCTACACTTAAGTAGTGGATTTAGTAAAATTGTTGTAATTAAACTTAACTATGCCTCTTGTAGTTGACTAAATGGGTCCAACATTCCATTTGACTTTGTAAATATGTAGAAATGATTTTTTTCTTTAAAAATTGAGATTTTAAAAATCACACATTTTTTTTAATTATTCTCTTTATGATTAATTTTTTAATTAAAAGTAATGTGATTTTAAAAAACCTCTCGTTTTGAAAATTTTGAGATTTCCTTACAATAGAAAAATACGGTTCGAGGAGTCGCCACCAATATTTGATTAGGATGTTATTGGGCACCCAAAAATGTTTTTTTCATTTTAAATAAACATTAATTTTAATTAAAGTAACAAATTGAGGTCTGTGTTACCAAAAAATGAGTTCGAGAGTCGGTTACGTGTGGGGAATGATTAGCACCCCACAACGCCATAAATCGGTACCTAGTCGATTAATTAATGTCTTTGCAATGAAATTTACAAATTTGAATTTAATTTGATTTATGATCCCACAAAACAACAATTTATGTGAATTTTACAATGAAATACAATAATATTAAATTATTTCATATCGAGAAGAAACAAATCCCTCATAACTTGAGGTAATTAATTCTTACTTCAATCGAAATAAAAAAAATATTAAAATTCCATTATAATATTCATATGCACATGTCGCAACCGTCTTTCGGTTGGGCCCAGAATTGGGCTTCGACTTGAAAATTGGGTTAGAGTCGTCACCGATCATTTTAAAATTATTTAGGTGGATCAGACGCCATCTTACCCGATCTGCATTCTACCAGAAATGTGTCGGGTTCAGGAGTCGGTTACAGTCAAGGAAGGATTAACACCCTTGTACTGCCCTTTCGGTACCAATTAATATGACGGTTGTCTTAATTGCGAAAATTAAAATTAAAATTTAAAACATTCGATTCGAATTACTTACCTTTGATTGATTGAAAATATCCCTAAAAAATAAAAAAAAATGTTAGATAAGAAATTATAAATAAATATTAAATAAATGAAAGGAAGGAAAAATAATAATAATAATAAAATAAAATAAAAAGAAAATAAAGAAAATAAAAAATATTAAATCAATCAAAAGGGAAAGAAAAAATAATAATATAAAATAAAAAATAATAAAAATAAAAATGTTAGATTTTAAAGGTAATAAAATAAAAACAAAAAACAAATAAATAAAAAACACACTAAAATTAAAAGAAAAAATAAATAATTAAAATAAAAAATGATAAATTAAAAAGGAAAAAAATGAATAACTAAATACTTAAAGGACTAAATTGAAATAAACTAAAATTAATAGATTAAATTGGTACTAAAAATGAATTGCAAAAGAAATAATAAAAAGTTAGGGGGCCAAATCATAATGAGAAATGACTTTGGGCAAACAAATGAAATTTCTCTAGACTTGGAAGGACTAAAACAATAATTTGGCCCTAAGGATTCCAAGACCATGTGTTACACCCTTGGAAACCTGCAATTATGCTCAAAATTCTTGATGATGAATCCACCACTGCCATTGATATCATTCACAATATTGAATCTAGTACAACCGATCACACCGCAGCAATTTGGTAACCCAGTGAGTTGTTGGAATTCTAAGGATACTGAGTTAAGCTCCTCGGGACTCTGGAAACACAACCCAAAATTGGAAATTAGTGCAAAGGACGCGGTAGAGATGCTTCGCGCATAAACGAGTTACGGACTCGGATACCCCAAATCATCGAGCGATCTCGTTGTAACTCGAACCGGTAGCTAACCGGATCAAATCAATCTCCAAACGTAATTCGACAGAGAGATTCAACGGGGAACCAACTGGGTCCTGGCACTCCAACAGCCCGACGAGCCACTCGAAGGTGGATGATTTCATCCTGAAGAACGATTTAAACGAGTTGGGGTCGGCGATTTCATCGGCGACGGACTCAGAATCGTATTCCGAGCAATGTGTCCTCTTCCGTTTTCGAGAAATCGATACTAATGAAAGCGAGACGACGATTTATTGCGAGGAGAACAAATGGTGGACGATGGCAAAGGTGTTGAATATTGACCTTGTACCGAAAGTGCATGGAACCAAATCAATTAAAAAAAATGGGGCACCAAAATTTTGGAAAAAATTCAGCTTAATATTGTTGAATTTTTTAAATGGTAAAAATATAACTTTTAGTCATTGTACTTTAGGGTATTTATAATATTAGTCTTTAAGCTTCAGCTATAAATACCCTAGCTCATTTAGCTTCAAAATCATCCCAAATCATTTTAGCTTTCTCCCAATACTAGAGAATTTAGAGAGTTTTCTTGAGAGTTGTTTTCTCCTTTTTATCAAGAGAGAATTGTCATTGTTTTCTCTTTGGTAGATCGAGAGAAGTTGTAATTCCTATTTTTTCATAAAGAAATTCTTCTACCGTTGCCTGTGGTTTTTACCCTATATTATTTAGGGGTTTTCCACGTAAAATTTGTGTCATCTTTATCTCTATTTTTTATTTTCTCAAATTATCATTTGCGATTTTGCTCTTTCCGATAGCATTCTTCCACAACAATTGATATCAAAGCCAGATTTGAGTGTGTAATATCTGCTTATTGTCTTTGTAGTTGCCACCAAAAGGTGGATCCTCCAACATAAGAAAGTAAGAAGGATTACTCATTCTTTGAAGGTTTCAGAGAATTATTCACGATAGTGAAATAGTGGGAGCTATCCGTAATAGAAGCTATGACAACGAAATTTGATATTGAAAAGTTCAATGGGAGAAATTTCTCATTGTGGAAATTGAAGATGAATGCCATCCTGTGGAAAGACGGTTGTCTAGTAGCTATCAGTGAAAGGCCGGTAGATTTCACAGATGACAACAAATGGATCAAAATGGACAGGAATGTTATGAAAAACTTTCATCTAACATTAGCATATGAAGTATTGTCAAACATCGAGGAGAAGAAGACAACTAAGGAGATATGAGATCATCTCACCAAATTGTACGAGGCCACATCGTTGCACAATAAAATTTTCCTTAAGAGGAAATTGTACACTCTCCGGATGTCAGAATCTACTTCAGTGACGGAGCACTTAAACACACTGAACACTTTATTTTCTCAGCTAACATCCTTAAGATGTACAATAGGAGAACAAGAACGGAACTTCTACTTCAAAGTCTACCAGATTCGTATGATCAACTCATCATCAACTTGACAAACAATAATGCCACCAGTCTAGTCTTCGATGACGTTGCAGCTGCTGTTCTACAAGAAGAAAATCGGCGTAATAACAAGGAAGACAGACAAGTAAATCTGCAACAAGCAGAAGCGTTGACAACGATGAGAGGGAGATTAACAGAATGTGACCAAAGCAGCAGTCACAAACATGGTAGATCAAAAAGAATTTAAAGTGCTACAACTGTGGAAAGAAGTGTCACTTGAAGAAGGATTGTTGGAGTCTAAATAAAAACTCTAATCCATAAGGCAATACTGCAAACACTTCAGATGATGGAGATGCTTTATGCTGTGAAGCGTCAACCACCATGGAAGGTAGAAGGAGATATGAAAATATATGGCTCATTGATTGGGGAGCAACATATCACATGACCTCAAGAAGAGAATGATTCCATCATTATGAACCTATCTCAGGAGGATCTGTGTATTTTTGCAATGATCATGCCTTAGAGATCATTGGCGTGGGAACCATCAAATTGAAGATGTCTAATGGAACAATTAAAGTTGTTCAAGATGTGCGGCACGTGAAAGGCCTGAAGAAAAATTTATTATCCTACGGATTGTTGGATAATAATGCAAGCAAGATTGAAACACGGAAAGGAATCATGAAGGTGTTCCATAGAGCGCTTGTGGTGCTGAAAGGCGAAAAGATAGCTGCAAACTTGTACATGCTGAAAGGAGAGACTTTGGTAGAAACATAAGCCTCTGTTGCCTCATGTAGTTCAGATTCTGCAATGCTATGGCATCAGAAACTTGGACACATGTCAGAACAAGGAATGAAAGTTATTGTGTAGCAAAAGCTGCTTTCAGGCTTAACAAAGGTATCACTTACTTTGTGTGAGGATTGCATAACAAGTAAGCAACACCGGTTGAAATTCAACACGTCAAATTCTAGAGGCAAAAGTGTTCTAGAATTGATTCATTCTGACGTATGACAAGCACCAATTACATTCCTAGGAGGAGCAAAATACTTTGTTTCATTTATTGATGACTACTCCAGGAGATGTTGGGTGTACCCTATTAAGAAGAGGTCAGATGTATTTTCAACTTTCAAAAACTTCAAAGTGCGGGTATAATTTGATTCTGGAATAAGATCAAGTGTTTCAGAACAGATAATGGAGGAGAATACACAAGTGAAGAATTTGATGACTTTTGCAAGAAAGAATGCATCAAAAGACAGTTCACAGTGGCGAACATTCCTCAACAAAATGGAGTAGCAGAGCGGATGAACAGAACCTTGATAGAAAGAACAAGAGAAATGTTGAGGGATGCAGGCCTAGAAAAATCATTCTGGGTAGAAGCATTCAATACCGCCTGTTATTTGGTGAATCGAGCTCCATCAACTGCAATAGAGCTGCAGACACCAATGGAGATGTGGACTAGTAAGCCAGCTGATTATTCAAACCTCCATGTATTTGGAAGTATTGTATATGTGATGTACAACTCCCAAGAAATTTCAAAGATGGATCCAAAATCCAGGAAATGGAAATTCTTGGGGTATGCTGATGGTGTAAAGGGGTATCGATTGTGGGATCCCACTGCCCGCAAAGTGATCATCAGCAAGGATGTTATATTTGTAGAAGATAAGCAACAAAGAAAAGAAGAATATGATAGCGCTGAAAAGTCAGAGACTACACAGATACATGTGGAAAAGAATGTTGAACAAGGAGATTCTTCTGAAGCAGAACCAGCACATGATGAACAAGAACCAGAGTGTTCTGAAGCTCGAACAACTCGTCAATCTGATCGTGTGAGAAGATGTCCCAATTGGAACTCAGATTATGTTATAGAAGGTAATATTGCATACTACCTTTTAATAGAGGACGGTGAGCCATCAACATACGAGGAGGCAATAAACAGCTCAGATGCTTCACTGTGGATGATGGCGATGCAAGAAGAAATTGAAGCCCTTCATAAAAATAATACATGAGACCTTGTGCCACTACCACAAGGAAAGAAGTCAATTGGTAACAAATGAGTCTTCAAAATCAAGCGAAATGGTGACGATCAAGTTGAGAGGTATCGTGCAAGACTGGTAGTTAAAGGATATGCTCAAAAAGAAGGTATTGATTTTAATGAAATATTTTCTCTTGTGGTTCTACTAACAACAGTTCGAGTCACCTTGGCAATGTGTACTACATTGAATTTACATCTAGAGCAGCTAGATGTTAAGACAACTTTTCTTCATGGAAATCTTGAAGAAGAAATTTACATGCTCCAGCCTGAAGGTTTTGAAGAAGATGAAAAGAAGAACTTGGTTTGCAGGTTGAACAAATCTCTGTACGGTCTAAAGCATGCGCCGAGGTGTTAGTATAAGAGATTTGATTCATTCATTATGTGCCTTGGATACAACAAATTTAACGAAGACCCTTGTGCGTAACACCCCCAACCCGTATCTGAGGTGTCACATTGACTTTTCAAAACTCTTTTCTTTACAAATCCACCAAAATCTTAAATTCATCATTTGAAAAAGTGAGTACTTTATAGAAATAATTATAATTAAATTGTTTTACAAACCAATCAGAGCATATTCAATCCAAATCTTGTAGCTACATGCCAACTAAATTTTGTAACACAAAATACATAGACTCCATAGGTTTCTAATCTGATATTCGTAAGGAAAGTGCTAACATGTCTTACTCCTCTTACTTCTCTTCTCGTTTCTGTAACCTACGTGTGAAACAATCACACGCTAAGTCTTTGACTTAGTGAGGCATTAAATTATAAAATAACTCCAACTATTTACACATACATGAACATATCATCTTATAATGCCACATCAAAACAATATAACATTATATATAACATATACATATCACACATTATTTTAAATCTCTAATCGTATTCCACTATCAATATTCTTATCATTTATATCTTATAATTATATCCTCTTATATCTATTCTTTTACTCAACATATTATTCAATTAACCAAGCAATACATACAGCATCATATAAATCATATCAGATTATCTATTAAGAAATACATGCATACATATAAATCATCATTAGTCACTTATCATTTAATCACATAGCACATATACTTAACCTTCTTAATCATATACTATACATATACCTCATCATGTCCTTGCTATAAAATTTATCATATCACAACATATATTTTTTATTAGAGAAAATCGCCTCAGTGACCAAAAAAAAGTTATAATATACGATTTTAACCGACTTTTTTTGGATTTGCCAAAATGACCAACAAAATCGCAACGCGAAATAAAAATCGCAATGCGATCCCCAGAATCGCAAATCAGTTTCCAAAATCGCAACGCGATTCTTGAAAATCGCAATGCGATAGTACAAAATCGCATTGCGATTTTCCAAAATCGCAACGCGAATATGAAAATCGCAACGCGAACACATAAATCGCAACGCGTATCCGTAAATCGCAACGTGTATCCGTATATCGCAACGCGTATCCGTAAATCGCAACGATAATACATAAAATCGCAACGCGATATTTAAAGCGCCATTATAATCGCTACGCGTATTTTATTTTCAAATTACAAAAACCAATATTAAGACAAAATCCCGTAATCGCAACTCATAACCTAAAACCTAAAATCACAACTCAGTCCCATCTCCATCTCTCACTCTCTACGGCGAAGAAATCCGTCCCCATCTCCGAAGATTTCCGTCCCCATCTCCGGCGAAATCCCTCACAACCATTCACGGTCAGAAATCCCTCACAATATTCAGAAATGGAAAATCAACCTCCGAGGGTTAGTTTTTTTAATTATTTTTATTTTGAAATGTTTGCATTATTGTAGGTTTTTCATATTGAAACTGATGATAAGTTTACTGGTCATTTCAATAATAGATTAACCTTTTCACTTAGATTTCATTTCGCGTTACGATTCTGTCGTTGCGATTTTCATTTCGCGTTGCGATTCTCTAGTTGCGAATTTCATTTCGCGTTGCGATTTTCATTTCAACCAAAAGACAAAACAGTGTTGCAAATTTTAGTTTCAAGAATAAACTACTACTTTTTATGTTTATTGTTTTTGGTATATCTTCACAGTGTAGTTTTTGGTATATCTAACTTGGTATGTTTATTGTTTTTGTAGAAATTTTTTTCGGCTCAATTGACCTTGAGAAATAAAGTCAGCCTGGCCACTACAATTGCTTCGAAGCTTTCACCTGCTCAAAGACAATTGTTTGAGGAAACCTGCTTCGGGCCATGGCTGAGAGTACAGCATCCGGGTGGAGATGCTAATTTGACCCATTTGTGGCTTCAGACCATGACATCAAATCTACCCGACAGTATACAACGTGGTGAGGAAGAGATATGGTTTCATTTTCCACCAGCGTATACTTGTTTTGGGCGGAAGGAGTTCTGCTTAATCACTGGTCTACGATTCGGACACGATGATGTAGGCCGGTACACTCGTCAAATCGCCCGCCCATCATGGTTATCCCGGGTTTTTCCGGATGAGTCAATGGAGAAGCCGAACCTACATGTCGACGACCTGAAGAAATTGTTTAATAAGAAAGCTGGTTTCACTCGGATGGATGACGTCGATGTTGTCCGAGTATGCCTTCTACTACTTGTGTATGCCGGCTTTTTAGGCAGAGAGGCCAGACAACCTATTCATCGGGAGCTAATAATATTGGTAGAGGACCTGAATGCATGGAATCTGTTTCCGTGGGGTTCGTATATATGGAAAGCTACCTGGACTAAGTTGTCGTCTGCCTTTGATGACCGCAAAAGTTTGCGGGGCGATGGGTCCAAATACACTTTGTCAGGCTTTGTTTGGGCCTTTAAGGTAAGAATTTCTATATAATGTTTCTAAAATTATAATTAATTATTTAACAATTACTAATTTTGTTATTATATTGTTTGTAGATTTGGATATTCGAGGCTTTCCCCAGCATGCGTACATATGCAATAAAAACGTCAAATGATATTCCCAGGGCTATTTCCTGGAAGAGGAAAACTCTGTTGGATTGGGAAGACTTAATACCATATGCGACAATAAATAATGTAAGTTAACACAAATACTTTCATATAATATATAAACAAGTTATTAATAGTAGACGTTTAACTTTGTTTGAGTTTTTATATTTTAGGAGGCCAACATTCCATTACAAAGACTGACACCCACGGAGGAAGAGCTTGCCACTGATTGGTGGCAAGCTAGTCAGAGTTTTTTTGATGGCACGGATGATGAGCAGCATCCACTTCCTCCAATTCGAGAGCCATCACCTCACCTAGAACCATCACCCGATCGACCCGACTATACACCTCTAGAACGAGAGCCATCACCTATCCCGTCACATCATCGAGCCTCTTCTCCACCATCACCTCATGATAGGCGACCGACAAAGATGCCACGACTCCTATCTCCATGTTCTCCACCTCCACCTCAACGGGATGAGTCAAGGGAGTTACGTGATGAGGTCAATGCCTTGCGTGAGGAGATCGGTACTCTACGCGATAACGATGGTGCATGGCGTGTGGAGGTGTCAACTTTACGTGGTGAGGTTGCCGCTCTACGTGAGATGATAGTATCGTTGCAGAATGAGGTTCATACTCTACGCAACGAGGTAAGTTTAAGATTTTCCATATTTAACTTAATGATAAATTTACTCGTAATTTCACTTAGATTAGCCATTTCACTTAGATTGCTTAGTAAATTTATTCGGTTGCTGCCAATTCTGCTAAACTGTGTATTCTTTAACACTGTGAAATAGTATTTGTCTTTGTTTTGTCTTTTGGTTGAAAGTAAATTTGTTCGGTACACATTGATACAAACTGAACAATTTCTGGAAATACCCTTGATGCATCGGTACACATTGAATGTGCATCGATGCACATAGTCCAGAATTCATTTTTAAGCCCGAAAATCACTCCAATTCTACTTAAACACTTCATATTACATCCTCTACCATATTCTTAACTCTCATATACATACTTAAACTCATTTCTACTCCTTTATCACCCTTTAAATCTCGAAATTCCTTTCTCCATATGGAAATCAATAATCATACCAATTTATCAATATGTTCTTAATTCAATTCTATCACTTCATATCTCTTAATTAAGTTGATGACAAGTCAAATTTATCTTCCAATTTGAGTAATAAACTCTATTCCAAGATTTCATTTGAAAACTCTTAATCTTTAATCTCTCCTAACTCCACCATCATTTGCTTTTAAGATGATTTAAGCTTTCTTTAAGCTTAATTATCATCTAATGATCATAAACAAACCTTGAATTTAACAAGAAATTATCTAACAAGAGGACTTACCTTTGCAACCTTGGTTCACGATGGAGAGAAAGAAGAAAGATGAAGAGAACTCTGGAACTTCATTTTCCCTCTTCCCATGTGGTTTCCACCAATTCTCATTGCATCATTTGATCTTTTAACGCTTTTATGGTGATACTTGTTCACCATATTCTATCTTATCCATAAAATAATAAGAATATTTCACCTCATTTTTCCGATTCGAAACTGTGAAAATCTGTTATCACTATTTTAATATGATTTTAACTTCCTGAAATTAATCTTTGATCTTACGAGGCATTTCTTGATGTGTCCGCTCTTCATGCTGCCTGGCCAAGGCAGATGAATTGCTATCACAATCAGGAATATCGCCTTTCACTTTACTTTAAAATTATCACGATCAGATTTCTACTATATTAAACTAATCTTATTCTATTAGCAAGACAGTAACCCCTTACATTATCATATCAGAAAGTTTTTCACTCTGTGTTGGCATGTACACATTTTAAAACTTTTTTACCTTCGATTTAAGCCTAGAATCGACTAAACCTTAGCTCTGATACCATTAAATGTAACACCCCCAACCCGTATCCGATTCCAAGGTGTCACATTGACTTTTCAAAACTCTTTTCTTTAAAAATCCACCAAAATCTTAAATTCATCATTTGAAAAAGTGAGTACTTTATAGAAATAGTTATAATTAAATCGTTTTACAAACCAATCAGAACATATTCAATCCAAATCTTGTAGCTACATGTCAACTAAATTTTGAAACACAAAATACATAGACTCCATAGGTTTCTGATATGATATTCGTAAGGAATGTGCTAACCTATCTTGCTCCTCTTACATCTCTTCTCGTTTCTGTAACATACGTGTGAAACAATCACACGCAAAGTCTTTGACTTAGTGAGGCATTAAATTATAAAATAACTCCAACTATTTACACATGCATGAACATATCATCTTATAATGCCACATCAAAACAATATAACATTATATATAACATATACATATAACACATTATTTTAAATCTCTAACCTTATTCCACTATCAATATTCTTATCATTTATATCTTATAATTATACCCTCTTATATCTATTCTTTTACTCAATATATTATTTAATTAACCAAGCAATACGTACATCATCATATAAATCATATCAGATTATCTATTAAGAAATACATGCATACATATAAATCATTATTAGTCACTTATCATTTAATCACATAGCACATATACTTAACCTTCTTAATCATATACTATACATATACCTTATCATGTCCTTGCTATAAAATTTATCATATCATAACATATATTTGTTATTATCTCTTGATTAGCCCATGTACATATGTGAGAACTATTGATACATCTTATACGCTTGTCATTGATACACTTATTCTTGAACTCTTCCACCAATTCTCACTGCATCATTTGATCTTTTAACGCTTTTATGGTGATACTTATTCACCATATTCTATCTTATCCATAAAATAATAAGAATATTTCACCTTATTTTTCCGATTCAAAACTGTGAAAATCTGCTATCACTATTTTAATATGATTTTAACTTCCTAAAATTAATCTTTGATCTTACGAGGCATTTCCTGATGTGTCCGCTCTTCATGCTGCCTGACCAAGGCAGATGAATTGCTATCACAATCAGGAATATCACCTTTCACTTTACTTTAAAATTATCACGATCGGATTTCTACTATATTAAACTAATCTTATTTTATTAGCAAGACAGCAACCCCTTACACTATCAGATCAGAAATTTTTTCACTCTGCGTTGGCATGTACACATTTTAAAACTCTTTTACCTTCGGTTTAAGCCTATAATCGACTAAACCTTAGCTCTGATACCATTAAATGTAACACCCCAAACCATATCCGATTATGAGGTGTCACATTGACTTTTCAAAACTCTTTTCTTTACAAATCCACCAAAATCTTAAATTCATCATTAATACACTTATTAATACTATTCATTCGTTTCAAAATCACAACATATATTTGTTATTATCTCTTGATTAGCCCATGTAAATATGTGAGAACTATTGATATGTGAGTCTCTAGAGGTTGTGCACTAATGCTGTCACCACAGCTCGAATAAATGCACTGAAGTACCACGTAGAATTGCACCGAAGTGCCGCGTAGAATTACACCGAAGTGCCATATAAAATGTCCCTAAGGACCACGTAGAAAATTCCTTAAGAATCATATACATATACAAAGGATCAAGTATGTGTCTCAAAAGACATCACACATATTCCAAGGAATACATATATGTTCCGGAGGACCGCATAGACCCTCGACTATTAACATGCCAACTATACCTCTAGCTCTCATAACACATAACATGGGCATTAATATTTATGTTATCATGCATTCGCATATACACATAGTCTTATTATTACATTTTTATAAGATCACACGTAGTCAAGTAGTTCATTTCCATATAAATCACACATATACGTAGATCACTTGCACGTAGAACATCTTCATATAATCATATGATTCACTTTCACTTATCACATATACTTTTTCTTTCATATATCTCATGGCATATATCACATGTCTCTTTATTTCATTCTCATATGATCACATAATCATGTAGTTCCCTTCTCATATCGCTTTGCATGGTTTTACATAAACATATATCATATCTTATTCATATATATATATATATATATCCGCAAATACATGTAAGACCATATTTCTTATCTTATAACTTACGTTACATATGCTTGTAATCTTATGACTTATTGTTAAGTAACTCAAATAACATTGTATTATTACATACTTTGTTTCATAACCATATATTCACATACCTTATAATTACCTAGTTTACTCCATTTCACACATAGTCACATAATCACGTAATTTACTTACACATAGATCATTTCCATACCTAAATCATATAATACCCAATTCTTCCTCATAAAGTTATATTATATATTCATATAATATCATATTATCCTATAAGTAAATACTTATCTTATGGTTTGGTATCATCATTTATACTCAATTCCATTCACTAATATATTATTCTTATATTACTCTATAGTCTAATCTTATTTAACTCATCACTTTTCTCATGTAGTCATATAAATCTATTATATTGATTCTTATAACTGATCACGTATACTATGTAACATGTATGGTCACCTATCATATAACCTATTTCACATTTCTATGTAATCATATAAATCATTCATATTAATTCCTATAACTTATCATAATACATGTATTCACACAAATCATTTAATACATACTGTAATATATATCACATATACCCAAATCAAACATATGCATATGATCATAAATTCATGCATTCTAATATAGGAAATAGACTCGTTGCAAGTCTTATTTTCATTAAACATCATAAACTAACTTGTATGCACTCACCTTGGCCTCACTAAGAAATCCCCTTTTTTGATTTACTTTCTTCCGATCGAATCTTAACTTGATGTCATCCCGGAACTTGTTCGTGCTCGAAATCTACATGTTTATACATTAATACATATCAGTATCTAATTGATGTATTCTAATCTATCATTTCTTAGACCAAAAGAAAGACTTAATTCTATTTTCCCTTGAAGTGCATCAATACATTCTACAGTGTATCGATGCATTCTTTAACATGTGCATCGATACAAAAATCACCTTCGATGTTTTAATTTTAAGGGGGTGCATCGATGCACTCCTTATGCATCGATTCACTAATTGCATTTGATGTTCCCATTTTTAATGGGTGTATCGATGCACTTCCTGTGCATCGATACACACTGAACAATTTCTGGAAATACCCTTGATGCATCAGTACACATTGAATGTGCATAGGTGCACACAGTCCAAAATTGATTTTTAAGCCCAAAAATCACTCCAATTCTACTGAAACACTTCATATTAGATTCTCTACCATATTCTTAACTCTCATATACATACTTAAACTCATTTCTACTCCTTTATCACCCTTTAAATCTCAAAATTCCTTTCTCCATATGGAAATCAATAATCATACCAAATTTTCAATATGTTTTTAATTCAATTCTATCACTTCATATCTCTTAATTAAGTTGATGACAAGTTAAATTTATCTTTCAATTTGAGTAATGAACTCTATTCCAAGATTTCATTTGAAAACTCTTAATCTTTAATCTCTCCTAACTCCACCATCCTTTGCTTTTAAGATGATTTAAGCTTTCTTTAAGCTTAATTATCATCTAATGATCATAAACAAACCTTGAATTCAACAAGAAATTATCTAACAAGAGGACTTAGCTTTGCAACCTTGGTTCGCGATAGAGAGAAATAAGAAAGATGAAGAGAACTCTGCAACTTCCTTTTCCCTCTTCCCACGTGGTTTTCTTATCTTATAATGGAAAATAAAAATCTTCCTTGTCAAATGACCATTTTACCCTTTACTTCATTTAATAATTACCAACAATCCCTCAAAAATATTTACAAATAAGTCCATATATTTTACAATCTTTTGTAATCATAATTCAAAGTTTCAAAAATTATATTTTAGTCACTAACCCTGATTTTGGGATATTACACAATTGGCTAGGGAATTTGAAATGAAGGACTTGGAATCAGCAAACAAGATTCTAGGGATGCAAATTCACCGAGACAGAAGTAATAGGAAGATTTGGCTTTCACAAAAGAATTACTTGAAGAAGATCTTGTCATGATTCAACATACAAGATTGTAAGCCAATTTCTACCACTCTTCCTATTAACTTCAAATAATCCTCTAGTTTGAGTCCTAGTAGTGAAGAAGAGATGATGGAGATGTCTCAAGTACCGTATGCATCGGCAGTGGGAAGTTTAATGTTCACTATGATATGCACAATACTAGACATTGCACAAGCAATGAGAGTGGTTAGTCGGTACATGGTGAATCCATACAAAGAGCATTGGAATACATTGAAGATGATCATGAGATACATCAAAGGGACCTCAAATGTTGCATTATGTTACAGAGGATCAAACTTACTAATCAATAGGCATGTAGATTCTAACTATGCATGAGATTTGGATAAAACCAAATCTACTACAGGATATGTGTTCAAAGTTGCTGGTGGAGCTGTAAGTTGGGTTTCAAAATTGCAATCACTTGTGGCTACATCCACAACAGAGGCAGAATATGTAGCAGCTATACAAGCTAGTAAAGAAGCAATTTGGTTGAAGATGCTATTGGAGGAGCTTGGGCACAATCAAGAGTATGTCTCTCTGTTTTGTGACAGTCAAAGCGCCTTGCGTCTAGCAATGAATCCAATATTTCATTCAAGGACAAAGCACATACGAGTTCAGTACCATTTCATTCGTGAAAAGGTGGAAGAAGGGACGGTAGATATGCAGAAGATCCATACCAAAGACAACATAGCAGATTTCATGACGAAGGTGATCAATGATGATAAATTTACTTAGTGTCGATCCTCTTGTGGCCTGTCAGAAACGTAAGCAACATGAAGGTACAAGGTAGAAAGAATTGTGTGAAGATATGATTGTTCCAATCTAATCTTCAAGTGGGAGATTGTTGAATATTGACCTTGCACCGAAAGTGCAAGGAACCAAATCAATTAAAAAAATGGGGCACCGAAATTTTGGAAAAAATTCAGCCTGATATTGTTGAATTTTTTAAATGGTAAAAAATAACTTTTAGTTATTGTACTTTAGGGTATTTATAAGATTAGTCCTTAAGCTTCAACTATAAATACCCTAGCCCATTTAGCTTCAAAACCATCCCAAATCATTCTAGCTTTCTCCCAATACTAGAGAATTTAGAGAGTTTTCTTGAGAGTTGTTTTCTCCTTTTTATCAAGAGAGAATTGTCATTGTTTTCTCCTTGGTAGTTCGAGAGAAGTTGTAATTCCTATTTTCTCATAGTGAAATTCTTCTACCGTTGCCAGTGGTTTTTACCCTATATTATTTAAGGGTTTTCCATGTAAAATTTGTGTCCTCATTATCTCTATTTTTTATTTTCTCAAATTACCAGTTACGATTTTACTCTATCCGATAGCCTTATTCCGCAACAAAATGCGTTGTTGCCATGGGAGATGAAATGACGATTGTTGTCGTCGTTTTTGTTGGAATCGAATAGGGTGATAATTAGCAGGATGAGCTGAGAGGCGAGGGGTAGTTGGTGAATCAGAGGGGAAGAATGGACCAAATCATTTGACACCACCTGGCCTCATTCAACGTTGTTTTTTGGAGTTTTGTCCCCCCTCTCAAGTCGAGTTCCCCCTTTTTATTTCTTCCTTTGTGCAGGTCCCCCTTGTCAGCAAAAAAACATGCATTGAGGAGATAATGGGTGAACAACCCATTTCCCACAAAGGGAAACAGTTGAGATACGTAGGGTTTCACATGGGACCTACAAAATAATATATAAATTAATAAATAAAAAATAATAATAATACTAAAAATAATAAGTAATTATTATAATAATAAAAATAACAATATAATATTTTTTAAGCCCGATCAAAAACAGGTGTCTACAGCACTAAAATAGATTAAATTAAAATTATCAAGTCTTGTTAGAAAGATGAAGAATATTCAATTATTTAAAAATATTGAGACCAGATCTTAGATAAATTCTAACAATATTTTTCTCGAAAATTTTAAATAATCGAACATTTTTTTTTCTTTCGTTCCCAAATTTTAAGTGATAAATAATTTTTAGGGTTTTACTATTGGGATACACTTTCAATTTAAAATCGTCGAAAGCGGCTCTCTAATGAGTTAAGACAAACCACTCAAAACAATTTTAAATTAAAAGGGTATTACACTTAATTCGATTATGTATTTATGAATCGAGTTATGAACATGAGGATAACATGCAATCATTTAAATTACGCCTAAATCTATACGTATGTACAACATGCTGAAAGTAAATATGTGTACATGCATACATACCCTAATCATTTAAATACATGATTAGCATACATTAGAAGCTAACCTAACTAACCCTACATATCTATGCATAAAAAATCTTAATCATGGACTAAAATATAAAAAGGACAGATTTAAGGTTAACAACATAACTAAAGTAAACAACAGACTATTATGTATAAAAATCTTCATTTCCAAGTACTGCAAACGTAATATAACCAAAGAGATACACAGTATGAAAATAAAAGTTTCCTAAATTACATTCCAAACGTAAAAACATCGTGAAAATAAACATAACATGATACTGGTCTAAAATGAAATACACAAAAAATTAAGAGATAAAATTAAAAGTCTAGTAAAGCTTGATTTAGGGACTATAATGGGACGAGTCAAAGATAGAAAGGCCTCTCGCACAATTATCCCCCCACCCAACAAAACACGAAAGGTCCTAGCCTTACGAAACGTTGTCGTTTCACGCATTCAAGAAACTACGCCGTTTTGGCGTGTCCATATATATGACATTTAAGGTAAGTTTTGACCTAGCCTTCATTCTCTCATCCTACCTCAACCTTTCTCTCTTCTTTCTCCGACCATGGCAGCCGCCATGGCTGTCACCTCTAAACTAAGCTTACAAAAAGCCAAGTAAACCCCTTACCCACTGTCTGAATCTCTCTAAACAAAAACCCCAAGACCTAGGTCCTAATAAAACATTCCAACCCTCCCTAAACCAAACCCACGACCACCGTAGGTTTCCCCTCGTAAGGCTCCGATGAGGAACCGAAACCTCAAATAGCCATTATTAATTCCTTTATTAGAACCCTAACCTCATAGCCAAACCCAAAACCAACGAAATACCCCATAAATCCCTAAAACAAACCACAGATCTAATGCTGAAAGGAGTTACCTTGGGTGACTCAAGGTGGTTTTGATTCCGGGCGACGAGGGTGAGCTTTTATCGACAGGGAAGATAAGGGTTTTCTTGTTTTTTTTTCTCTTTTTGGGCGATGAGCCACTTATAAACAAAAGGGATTTTGCTATGTGTTTTTGCTCTCGGTTTGGTTCTTTGGTTGCTGATGATTTTTTGCTCGAATGGGTTGTTTTGTTACTATTGAGGGTTGTTCCTTTTGCTTGATATGTTTGTTTTTCTCTTGCTAGTGGTTGTTTTTCTTTGCTTGATCTCCTCCTCTTTTGATTTATCATGGTGGTTGATATATAATGTGATATATTATGGTTGCATGTGAGGGATGAAGGACTTTGCATGGCAAAGGAAATTATACGGGTCCATTTGCTACTATTATGGCAGATGAGACATGACAGGCTCTTGCCAGCTCGCGTACGCTGAGGATAACTGTACTAGTGGCATCAAGGACTGGTGGGGACCGATTTGGAGTGTGAATCATACCCACGAGTGCGTGGAGCAGTTGATGAGCCTCGCGTGGATCTTACGCGCGAGATCTGACGGTTGGGGTGCTGGACTGAAGCTGGACCATTGGATCGCTGGTAAGATCCAACGATTGTAAGGCGTTTGTGGCGGCAATTGTAACATTTCAGGGTAAACAAACCCTAGATCAAGTCAAATCTGGGTCGTTGAATTCGGTCTTCATCCAACGGCCGAGGCTTGGCGGCGCTAGGAGCTTGTGGCAGAAAACCCTATTAGGTTTAAGGTTTCTTCAAATGGGCTTGTAACACTCGGGTTTGGTTGCTACGCTTTGGGCCTATTTGTTTCGGGCTATGTAGTTTGTAATCTCTTTTAGGCTTATAATTGTATTAGATATGTAAAGTAATAAAATAAATAAAAAATTCAATAATTGCTTTATAATATATATATATATATATATATATTAACCTAATTATTTAAATAACTAATATTTAAAAAAATAATAAATATCATTATATAAAATATATCGATATATATAAACTCAAACGGAAACTCCGAACAAAACGAGCATCTACATGTAAATCTAAGCAACATTTATGTAGACTTTGTATAAATCCAATAGGTTTGAATTCCATGCTCAATATCATTAATCTCCCTTTTTCTTTGGTAAATTGCAACAACATTTATATTCTAAATCACTTACATTAATATAAAACTAAATATTTTTTTATACATTTTATAAAAACTTTATGATTAATATTATTCAAATGTTGAAATTTATGTTATATACTTATATTAATGTAAATTATGTATATTAGGTTTTGAAAATATTAAAATATTTATTTTATCTAAATACTTTTTAACTCAATATTTATCAATAAAGACATTATTTTATATCAATATGACGAAGATGTGAATTGACTCAAAAATTACCAAAAAAAATAAATGTAATAATATTTAGAACTAGTAGATTATTAAAATATTAATCATGAAAAGATTATAAAATAAAATATATTGAGCTCAATTTTATACTAAAAAAATTAAACCGTCCTCATATGACATACATCAGAGTGTACAATCAAAATCAAAATTAGTGTGGTGAAAAATAACCTTAAAAGTTTATTTTAAGAAAAAAAAATAAGTAAATCAAACATTCATGTGGAAATTTATTTTAAAAATGAAAGAGAAAAAAATTATTGATGAAAAATTTAGGCGATTAGAGTTAAAATTTCCAGGTTCATAAAATAAAGAAATATTAGTTCAAATAAGAAGAAGAGAAAGATATCTGTATACGTTCTTACATAAAATAATATTTTGAATCTCATTTAATTATGACAAAAAAAACATAATACTTACTATTAGTTTTTGTGTGGTGAACGAGAAATAAAATTTAATTTTAATTTAATCCGTCTATGAATTAAAGTATTTATTTATCTATTAAACTTTGAATACTTTTTTTTTTCAACGCGCGTTTTGTTCGACATTAAATAAAATTAGAATAATGAAAATATTTCTATTTAAATAAATTTTTAAAATATTAAAATATTAATAGAAGAATATTTTTTAATATATAACAAATTATGAGTAATAAAAACAGTCATTTTGATAGTTGGAATTTCATTAATTCACGCGGTTTTTTTTCTTATAATAAAAGAGAGGATGAGGTGGAAGCTTAGAATATTCCAAACTGATTTGTAAGACTTTACGGTATGAACTGATCAATTTAGGTTGAATTGAAAATAGGAAGCATTCAAAGAATAATGGTTAAATATATATATATTAAATTTGATCTTATTTACACTATGAACAGAAACCATTGAAGTGTGATATGGATACAGTGCAATACAAGCAGTGACTGTCGTATTTTAATAGTATTTCCAGTATGCAACGCGGCCTTCATGATTGGCTCTGTTTATACATTAATTTATACTATAATGTTTATATTTTTATTTTATTATTTACAAAGACAATAAAACGAACAACTTGTAAGCTGTGTAACTACTGATATAATTTGAGAAGATTGTAAGCTCAACAAATAAAATTAAGAATTCAATACATACTAAATGGTCAGTACCAATGAAGTCAGTTCAATGGCCACATATTCTAGAAGGATTTGAAGTTTATCTTGCTTTTATCAATGGCCTACTTCCGCTGCTTCTTCTACTCTTCATACAACTGCAGGGATGTTGTTGTCCGATCCAACTCCCCCCTTAACCTCTCATTCTCTTTAATGTCCCGAAGAAGAGCGAAATGTCTACAAAGCTTCTTGCTCACCTCGTTCTCATCGATCGGAGAAGGTTCGTCTCTAGCCAACGTCGAGGAGAGTGCAGCGGTTCTGCCTTTCCTCTTGTGATTTGATTTCTGGGTACTGCCCTGTGGGTTGAACTTGAATGACTCCTCTTCCGACGACAAGTTCTTGAAAGCTTGTTGAGGTGAAATGTTGATATAAACCTGGTTTTGTGCAGAATTCATGCTTGAGATTCCCGAGGCTAGTGTTGATAAGGCCGGATGATAGTGTTTAGATAGAAGATTCAGTTCCCAAAGTACCGATACAAGTGCACCACTTAAGGTGGGGTCTGAACCATACAGTTGGAATTTCTGTTTTTAAATAGTTACGCAAATATTTTACATGGATGCGCTTTATAGAATTGATACGTGTAGGAAACAATGATTGAGGAAACATGTTGTCCATATTGACAAATAGAATCAACGACATTTATCGATCCTTATGCATTACGTAATTATACCCGCCGACCTTAATTTTGACATTTCTCCTTAACTCCGAAATTATGAAGAAAATGATAACCATATTTAACGACATCGAAAGAGACAACAGAATGAGAACAAGGAAAGACCAAACTCACAAAGACCAAGAAATTATCATCATCTTCGTCTCCTATTTCCGCTTTTGCTTCTGTCAATTATTTTCATCTTAGACCAATTTTGTTTTTTTATCCTCCATATCATGTTTTAATAGAGACTCAACCAAATTGGGTTTGAGGTTCATGAGATACAATATAAAACACTCAAGTATATTCGGCCGAATATGCAGGTGAGAGTGAATGAGATCATATTATATATGGTTAACAACATATCCAAGTGACATCAATGATGACATCAAATACCAAAAGCTCATCACCATATTTCGAAAGTGTATCTCAAAGTGAAGTGAAGATCATATTTCGAAGGCGGATGATCCCGACATACTCGACGAGGCTTGTGCCATTATCATTCGACCATTCCTCGACATTGTCAAGAACTATGAAAATATAAATAAATTTTATTATGTATTGTATTAATTTGTTAAAAAAATTCTTTTTGTATTTATTTAAGTTTTTTTAATTTTAAAAACTGCCTATGGCATAGGAGATATATTTTTAAATTCAAAGAAAACTCGTCACCTCGACGTAATGAGATTTGTAATTTTTTTAAAAGATTAATTATTTAATCAATAAAAAAAAAATTCTCAATAGTCTCGTCACCTCGATATAACGAGTTTCAGTGAAAATATTAAAATATTAACCCACTTAGAGTCCACATACCTGGGACCAATAAAAAATATTTTCAGGAAAAATTGTCAACTCAACGTAACGAGTTTGCTCTTTACTATAACAAATATTGTAGATTCTAAATTAAAATCTTTGTTGACATATTGGGTCAATTAATTTATCCGCCTGGGATATCAAGAATAAAAAGCATAAAACCTTTTATATTTGGGCTAAAAGAGGTGTGCATTATTTAATATATATATATATATATATGACTGCCATTAATAAAAAATAGTTTTTTTATAATATGGTAATAACAAGACAATATTTATTTAAAGATAACTCTTAATCATTTGATATTGAACGTTCACACCCGTGACATTTTTTATACTAGAATCTAGTATCTTAAGGAATAACAACAATTCATTTACCGCTAAATTCACTTAATTAATGCTAATAAAAAAATAGTTGATTATACAAATAATCAAGAAGTAAAGATGAGAAAAATCTAAAAATTATCAATGGGGTTGTATTAGGTGGTAAGTAGCTTGATATCATTTAAGTAGATATTGAGTTTGAGGTTTGATAATATATATATATATTTACTTTATCATTGAAGTAATTCAATATATTTAATTTTTTTTATTAATTTGGAGTAAGTATAAGGTAATATACTACTATTGGTTCAAAGATAACTCTCAAATATTTTACATTAATCTCTCACACTCTTGACATTCATGATACTCAAACTCATAACTTCGAGGAATAATCAGGGTTGGCCCTGGGCCGGGGCAGAAGGGGTGCCCGCCCAGGGCCCATAAAAGTTTTATTTTTCAATGCATAAAGAATGGTTTTACAGGTTAGGTAGGGCCCCACAAATTTATTAAATTTTTTCTTGAATTAAATGCAATAAACGTTGATTATTATATTTTTTTTGGAAATCCAATAGACATTAATTATTTTTCAATTTTATTAACCAATTTTAAATTTTATATTTTTAATTTAAAATAAAAAACGTTAGTTACTGTACGAATAACCATTCATTTCATTTTGGAAATTTATTATGACTGTTCATTTCTTTGCAGAATTCGATTTGATTATAAATTCTTTGGAAATTTATTATATTTGTTCATTTTTTTTTCAATTTTTATTAAGCATTTTTTAATTTTACGTTTTCAAATTTAAAAATAAAAATGTTAGTTAAGGATTTTTAAAATTTGCTTTGGATTTTTAATTGATTTTATAAGGTTGAAGTCACTGAATGATAATAAATCAAGAGAATGTTGTAATAATTTTAAGATTATTTTTCTCATAATAATTTTTCAGATGTTGATGGAGTTGGATTTTTTCCCCTAAAATGAAAGTGTTTTTCTAAGTTAAATATTATTTTTTTTCTCAAAAGTTAGAGATTATTTTTTCTCATAATAAATTAAGAGAATTTTTTCTAAGCTGAAATTGTTAAAAAATTATTTGAGGTTAACAATGTCACAAGAAAGATTGATTGAGCTAGCTATGTTATGTAATGGAAAAAATATGTTCGAAAATATTGATGTTGATACTATGATTTTGTATAAAAAATGCTCGAAGATAATGTTTTCTATAAATGTTTGTGTGTTTTAATATATATTTTTTATAATTTTTTAAAATTACGGGTCCATAACAAGTCTTTTACCATCGATGTCACTTGAATTGTGTCAATATATTTAATTTAAACGTATTTAAATATATATTAGTTTATAATTTAGAAAATATTGTTAATTTCCATATAAACAAAAAGATCAATATTGAAAGAAAACTATCTTTTATATTCACTCCTAAATTTTTTTCTTGATGTACAATATTCTCAAACTTGGAACAAAAAAAGAGTTAATTTCGCAGCAATGTGCAGTTCTTTTCCCGTCTTCCTCTACCATATCTTTTAAAATGAGAAGTGGGAAAAAAGAAAACTCGGGGCTTTCTGTACAGTCTTGAGTCTTACGATCTTATCCCCTGATATTTGCAGCAATCTATCTAATCCGTCTGGTCTTCATCGTCATCACTGTAGAAAGGCAGTGGCACCGATTTAAATGCACGAAATTTGCCCACATTATTCAAATGTTCATTCTCCAATCTGCACACGTCCACCAATGGAGTTTTATAAAATAAATGAATTCAAAATTCCTAACTAGTTTATATATGAAGAAAAATTACCTGAAGAAATTCCAAATGCCACGACGAATAATCTCGAGACTGGCAACAATAGCAATCAATGTTTCTCTATGCAACGACAAATTCAGATTCAACACAGTTTGCAACCACGCAAATCTCAGCAACACGTTCAAAACCATTGCTCCTAAATATACACTTTTGTATGGTATGAGAAGCTTGTCCCTCAACCAGCGGTTCTTGGACTGCCTTTGAAGAAGCCCCCAGTCGACAGCAAGGTCCCAGTAAGTACCATAGATAGCAGCCATGACTGAGAACATCCAAGCTAATGCTTCCCAACTGGTTCCCCTGTCGAGGCCATAAGCAGTCCTCATACACACAGCAACTATTGTCAGAAAGTACTTCAATCCGTTCAATGCTTGTATTGAATCTTTCCCATCATGGAACCTTCGTACACACTGACAGTTTGAAAGAAAAAAAATGAATTTAAAGCTTAATGTTTTATGAACTGAAACTGAGATGGAAGTGAAACTACCTGAAGGAGACGAGACCAGTGGGGGATTACAGCGACGATGAAATAAAAACTGTTGAATAAGTCGTTTGAAAAGCATGCGTTTTGTCTGCGTTTGAAATCTCCCCAACCATAATGACAGACATAATATTCCAAGCTTCTGAATGCTTGTACCTGACTAGTAAGCTGATCCGCCAAGTAAAAATCTTGAAATCTGACCTGCATTCAAAGTACGAGTCACAGATAAATCCCAAATATTTTGATTCGGATTAGACAAACGTTTTAAAAGTACTATGCATGTATTTACCATGTAGAAAGGAGCGCATATGCAACAAAACAGAGTTCTGAGCAGAAAGAAGCGGCTTGAGCGATAAAGGATGTTGAAAGGACAGAATAACACAATTACCACAAGCTGGTAGAGGTAGCAAAAGGTAATACAGATCAGAAAATTGTTTTTGTTGAGTTCGGACTTGCTATTATGAAGTCATATAGTTTCTATATTTTTACCAAAAGCAAGCTTAAAGGAAGAAGTTCAGTCAGAGCTTTGTAATCTCCAGTTTGAGGGTCCATTTCCATGTCCAGGTTGGAGACCACGCTAATGAGTGCTAGAGTCCCGAGACCGAAGCTCAAGAGAAGAACTTCTCGAAATCCCAGCTCTGTTCCTTGCTTGAAGCCAAATATGAATGAATAATTAACTCTGTATTTCCTCCAAAAGTATATATTTACGGCATGCATAAGCATATGCAGAACTATGAAACCAAATAAACTGCAATCATAGTTAACATCACATTGTCAAACAGGTGACACAGTTATAATATGATATGCATATATAATGTAGTAAAAGAAAATAACCTGTATAGTGGGATCATGATTTGCATATACTGAGCTCTTCCTTCCTTAGCAAGGATATTGCGAGCATGCACGATCAGTATCAGCGCCAGTATGAGTGCCACAGTGCAGCCAGCGAAGAAGCCTGAAGGATCATTTTAGAATAAATATCTTCTTAAGTACAAAGTACGCCATTCCAAGTGAAAAGCTTACTTACCTGTACCAAATGATGTAGCATGCCTTTCTTTCTTTGATTTTGGTCTCAACTTGTTCATGCCTTTACTTCTGTTTGAGTTGGAAAAATGTTTGATGAATGTGACTTCAACCCTCTCCATTAGCTTTGTTACCTGAAACAACCAACGTTTGTGTTAGATCTCTCCGAATCTTTTTCGTTTTTCTGAACTGGGAAGCCACCTACCTCATCAGAGTTGCCTAGATAAGTATCATCCACTGTCCTCATATAATACTTGGATGCTCTTCTCGATGTCATCTGAGAGCCATGACAGGAGAACAATCAGTGTCGACACCGAATCATGTTTGACGTTAAGAAGGCTTTTATAAGTCGTACCTTATCGTATTTCTTCAAGATTTTAGAGAATGCCATCACATTCAAGAAGCTGTTTTTAGACACATGTAAAAAATTAGAAAGCAAAAGTAATCCAATATATACAATGGGTTGTTGCGCCATTTGTTACCTGTAGTTCTTGAGAAGCCGAAGCTTGTAATAAAATTCAATGAAGGCATGTTTCAATTGGTTTTGGATTTTCTTCAGATTGTCCCTGCTGAAATTCATTTGCGTCTCCTTAGTATTGCTAACACAGTTAAAAGTAGCAGCTGGGGAAGTAGCTTGATTCAACTTCATATGATTTAACACTTCTAGTGGAGCAAGTCTAATACTGGGAACTTTCCTGGGGTCTTCTTCTTGAATCTCTTGACACCCATTATTGGATTGTTTAACATCAGTTGTGCCTTGTAATTCATTCATGGGAATCACGATTTCTGCAAATGAAGCCATGGATATGAATTGTTGAAACATTTTCTGAAAACTTAGAAGAAAAGTACTTACCGTCACCAGAACCAGAAACATCAAATTTCTCTTCTAATTTATCAGCTTTTATCCGAAAAGCAATTAAAGCATTCATTTGATTGGTGAGTGCTTCAGATTCAGCTATTACTTCCTTCACCTTATACCTATAAAACTTGTCAACTTTATTTAACTCGTCATCAAGCTTTTTAAAGAACTCTTGCTCGTATTCAGCCCCTTCTTCTGTAACCATAAGAAAAGTGGTCTCATACTTCCCCGAGCCATTTCGTTGCACAGAATTCACAAGAATCGTTTGGTTTTCAACATCGTGATTGTCGAAAGAAGTCGCACATCTGTTTTGTGTGCGATTCAAACCGCTAAAGCTTCTATAAAGCGTTAAAGCTCGTTGAAGATGAGTCGGGGTATCTGGTTGCTGAGTCTTTTGTTTCATACGATCGATTTGTTTCAATAATGTCTTCAACGAACGGTAATCAACGTACGCTTCCTGCCATTCAGGCACCATTTGAGCAGCAAATTCCTTCCCGAACTTCATTTTATGGCAATGCGACCGTATACTTAATCTGCTCCACGAGTTATAGCAGGAAAATATCAGCAAAATAGAAGAAGGAACTTAAGTTAATCAAAGGGTTAGAGGCAGCAATGTTTTAAAGTTTGAGAACAAGGAAACTTCCTGGAATATATCGATATGAACTAAATTTGTACGTTTCTTTGCTTTTGTCCGAGTCGATGCCAGTGGTAGTCCGAGACCAGAGCGCACCAGGCTGATTACGACGTCTTTTACAGAATCTTTACTTTTTCACCCCATCAAAACTGGTCCTTCCCTCGAAGAATTTTGAAAGAGCTCATTCCGTTGATTAGGGTAAGAAAAGATATTGCTTTGAATGTCTATGAATATTTATTTGATTTTTTCCTCATTTGATGTAATCCATCATTTATGAAATGTATCAATGGACGTGATTTATTTTCTTTAAATAAAAAATTATGTAAGATATATTTTAATCTCAAGTATATCTCTAATTAGTAGAGGCTGTAAGAAGATTCAATTATAAGTAGATGTTTTCCCATCTCATTAGTTTTAAGTTTTGAGAAATACAATGGAGCTTTCACTTGTATTCTCTTTTATTTATTTATTTATTGTGTATCATTTCCTTTTCTTTTTTTTGTTTTCGCATCGCTCTAAGTATAAGATTTCAAGATTAATTTAGACATTCATACCACTCAAACCACGTTTACGATATATATTCTAAAAATATTAATGAAAGATAACATAAAAATATTTTAACCATAATAAAATTAATAAATAACAATCTCCATGAAGTATGCAATTTAAATATTTGGACTGACCTTATACCACTAATAAAAGATCTCGCCGAATCCATTCGTTTAAAGAGCCACGGGTTCTTCTCTCGGCTCATCCCCACCTCTTGCCATATCTCATTGTTTTACTGGGTCTGTATTAATTCATCTTTCTTTTTCATTTTAAAAGATAATTATTTTTGTCTGACTTTTTTTCTTTTGAATTTTTGGAAACAAATGGATGTAAATCCGCGGTGAATTTATGGCGATGTACTATAATTTTTTTTACTGTGTTTTTAAAATAAAAATTTGACCTGCACTTTTCCTTGCCTTTAATTGAAATCTACCTAGATATCCCAACCAAAAATCAATTGGACAGCTCTGAAATTTCTAAAAACTTTAATTACCCAGTCGTATTTTCTCTTACCAGTGATTATGAACCCACCCAATTCTTTAGTTTCCTTCTTTTTCCTCACATTTTCTATGTATGTGTTAATATGTGCAAATGAAAGGCATTCTATATTTAAGATTTGAGACTATATTAATTGTGTAGGAAAACATTTAGGCATGTGGCATATGTGCTGTAATGTGTTTTAAATTCTATTGTTAACAGAACTTTGTATAAATGATGTGTAGGGTTTACAATTATGTGGTAAATTACATGTGTACTTAATAAACGAAATGTTAAAGTTTGTGTGCTTTGTTTATTGAGGAGAAATGCATATGCTATGCTCCTTCATGTGGTAATGAATGATATCTTATGATTATTGTTGGTAGTTGTTTTTTAAAGGCATATCTAATAAAGTTTGAATATGTTTTAAACAAGTTTTTGATAATTTTGTAAAGGTAATATTAATAATGTTTGGTTAGTATAGATATATATTGTTTTGAAAAAATCAGTATATAATTTTAGTATCGATATTATGGTAGAGTATCCATACTTCCTAATCAGTATTGATACAAAAGGTTGTATCAGTACATAATCTATTAAAAATTAAAAAAATTGACATTTTTAATTTTTTTATGATTTATAATGAAATGCGACCTTTATATTTGATATTGAAGATATTAAATTTTTTTACCCATTATTATTATTATTATTATTATTATGATTATTATTATAATTATTATATACATTATTGTTATTAAATAAATAATATAAAAAATAAATAAATATATAATAATAATTACAAGCCCAAATTGAAGGCCCAATACAGTGGCCCAACCAGTTAACCCAAATGTGTAACCCTAAACTCGTTTAGGGTTTATATCTAAGCCTCAGCCGTCTTAACCATCCACCGTTGGATCTGATGAGATCCAACGGTCCACAGATGCGCCAGACGAAACCCTAACCCTAGGGACTACACCAGCTGCCGCCGCTCCACGTCGCTCCAGCCGCTGCCACGCCCCAACCGAAGGCTCCAGAAGTTCCAACGCCAGCCGTCCACGTTATGGCCCTAGGGTGAGTCACCACTGGGAGTCCGGTGACTCACCAGACTCCACTCTTTTACCCGGTCCGATGGCCACACCGGTGATGGCTATAAAGCCATCACCCCATCTGCAGAGAAAGAAGAGAGCCAACAGACCCCAGAGAGACAAAACCGAGAGCAAAGATACAAAAATAGAGACCAACTCACAACAACCAGCAACCAAAAACAGACGAAAAGGGAGGAGAGAAGCTTACCGAGGAAGCTACGACCACCGGACCTCTTCAAACGTCACCAAAACCTTCGAAAGTCGAAGGTACTTTCTTAGATTTGCTCCGATTGGGAGCTTTTTAAAAGAAAGGAACACCGGAACCGTCATTAGGACGGTCCGATCTACATAATGGTGTAAAAATAAATTTTTCCGGCCACCGGATGCGGTGGACGGCGGTGAGAATCACGGCGGCAGACGGTTGCCGTCCGGTGACCGGCTTCCCTCTGATGAGGGAAGCTAGAGAGAAGGGAGAGCTTTTGATTCTCTCTCAGTTAGAGAGAGAAATAAAAAAAAAGAAATGAGAGATGGCCCGAAGGGCCAGCCGGTTTCGGGCTTAAATAGCCCTTCCCGAACGACGTCGTTTCGGGGAGGGCTATTTGTGTAATTTTTAAAGGTTAAATCCCATCCGCAGTCATCCTAACTTGTAATCTTTACATTTTAGTCACTAAATCAATTTATAATCCTTTTAATTCGGTTCTTTAAATTTATTTTTATTTATTTTAGTCCTTTGTATTAGAATAATATATTTAGGGTAAATGACAGATTTAGTCCTTTAATTTTAATAATTAATTTTTTAATGTGAATAGTATGTTTTAATTTATTTTAATCTAATATCCGAATTTTATATAATTTTATTTTAGTCACTAAATTAATAAATAAGGAAATAGCATGTTTAATCCCTATAATTTTGATTAATTATGAATTAGGTATTTAATTTTAATTTTACTATAATTTAGTCACTAATTTTAAATATTTTCATTTATTTTACTGCTTTTAAATATATAGTTCTAATTGTATTTTATTGTTTTAATTTTACTTGTTTATATATTTAAATATTCTTATTATTATTATGTAGTCATAAATATATATAATAAATAATAATTTATATTTTTTAATAATTATTTTAATATTTATTTTTCGATATCGAAGAAAAGGACAATCTTAATACAACTGGATGTCCTATTATGGTATTAACAAAAATTATTATTTAATTTTATTTAAATTAATATTTATTAATATCAAAGAAAAGAGCTGTATTAAGGCACCTAGAAGTCCTTTTCTGATATTTTTAAGTAAATAAATATTTTTTATATAATTTTGAAATAATAGGATTATAAATTAAATATATTTTGAATTTTTAAAGTTTTAATAATAGAGACAATTTATAATTAAAAAGTACCAATTTTGGGCGTTGTAGGGGTGCTAACCCTTCCCTAAACATAACCGACCACGAATCCCTTTTTTACTATTAAAAAAAAACGAATTTTTGGTTAAAACGCAGATCAGTTTATCTTTTAACTGATGTTTTCTTAAAAACTCTTTTAAAAGATAATTTTTTAGGTATTCGACCTACCTGACCCAAAAGGCCGATGGCGACTCCCAAATTATTTTCAAAACCATTTATTCACATCAATTTTCCCGCTAAATAAATATTTCGTGCCCGGACGAAAAACGGTTACGACAGCTTGGCGACTCCGCTGGGGACAGGTCAAACTTTTAAAATCAATTATAAATTGTCTCTATTAATTATAAATTATAAATTTATATATTTTTATAATTCTTTCTTTTCAAAATTTTATATATTTATTATTTTCATAGTATTTATATATTTTCTTATTAATATTTCATTTTATTTGCAAGTATTTTATTTCATTATTTATTTTTCTGTCAAAGGTTTGAACATTTCTCCTCACACACAATACTTGCATAGCATAACATAAAGCTCTATAATTGAGTTTGTCCTTTTTAAGTGGGAGTGAAAGCGACGTCTTCGTGAGAATTTATTCTCAGTGTCAGACCTAGCAAGTAACTTTCAGGGTTCATATGCTCTATGTCTTCGTGAGAATTTATTCTCCGTGTCAGGCATAGAGAAATGTATCCCCTCGAATTGAACTCGGTCCACTTTAGTCTGTGATGGACTAGGATTGAGGGTTAGCAACCCAAGGGGGCACTAACAAGGACAATTCGGGTACCTTTATTCTTAGATCTGAAACCTTGCATATAATAAACCCTAGAAACCCTTCCGATCTGAAGCCATGCCGAAATTTTGTCCAAAATAGGTGTACACACAGGAGAAATGAATTCTAACTTTCATGTTAATTTATTTATTCTCTTACTGATTAAATTACATGTAAATTTAAATTATTTAAATTATGAAAAAGCATGTTTAAATAAAAATATTTAGGTAGATATTATTATTAAATTTCTTTATTATGTAAACTAATTCATTTCTTTTTGTGTTCTTTATTTTTTTCTGTTTGCATAGCATCATACAGGATAAAAGGCATTGATCCTCGTGTTAATTGTCTCATTGGAAAGCCTTCATCCATGGATAAAAAGTGTTCAAATCAAATAATTCTAAACTCAGAAGTAAGACAGTGGGCTGAGAACTTACAAAGACAAGGAGGAGACAGTCTGCAAGATGGTTATGTATCGGACTTGGCCAGTTATGCTCCAGTTTCGCTAAAAAGAAATGACATGCAAGATTTGCGAAGCATTTCGGAAAGTTGGGACTCAAACAAAAAGTTGCAGTTTTATCAGACTTACGGAGACATCCCATATTTGCTCTATGTCGAAGTTGATGATGACTTACTTCGAGCCCTAATTCAATTCTGGAATCCAGGGTACAATTGCTTTACTCTCAATAAAGAGGACTTGGTCCCTACTATTGAAGAGTACACAACTTTGCTACATATAGAAGGGGCTTTGGAGAATCGAATCTATTCAAAGTCAATTAAAACTCAACCCTTTCGAGTTAAATTAGCAAAGATTACCGGAGTACGAGAAGAATGGGTGGCATCCCGTACAAAACAAAAAGGCGAAAGCGAAGGCATTGCTTGGATCAACATTAAAGAACTTATTCAGAGTTATCCAGACACTAAAGTACAATTCGATCTATTTGCTTTGGGTATGTATGGTATGGTCATCTTCCCAAAAGTATTGGGATATATTGAAGCTGCAGTAGTAGATTTGTTTGAGCAACTACCAAAAAAGATTAATCCTGCTTCTGTAATTCTAGCAGAGACTTTCAGATCATTAAATGCTTGTAGAAAGCTAGGAGGTGGACGATTCTCAGGGTGTACCCAGTTGTTATATGTTTGGATCCGTAGCCATTTCTGGAGGACAAAAAAGGTTTCATACCGGCGCTTTAATACGGATTATTCACCATTAAAAGAATTTCTGGAGCAAGAATGGCCGAAAGAAATTAAGAAAGATATGTGGATTAATGCCTTTCGAAATCTGCAAAGCAATGACATTGTTTGGCGAGCCCCGTGGTAAATCCAAAGAGAATTCTTTTACAAATGTGGTGATTACCACTGGATAATGCTGCTCGGATTGTGGGGAGGAATTGGATATGCACCACTTCTGGTCATAAGACAGTATGAAAGTCGTCAATTTGTACCTGTCACCGCTGGACTACATTCATCTGAGTTCGCGTTCCATAGCAAAAATTATAAAAGAAATATCATGGAAGCCGTTACAGCTTGGAAAACAACTTTTTGTATCCGAGCTAAAGCAGCAAAAGAAATGATAACTCCTGATTATGAGGAATGGAGATCTGTCAGGAAAAATGAAAATATTCCTCTACCAGATCAAAATGAGGATATCTCTATGGAAGATCGCATTAAGGTGGTTCCATCAGAGATTGAAATCCTAAGAGCTGAGTTTGAAGCAGAAAGAGAAGGCTGGTCGAAAGAATTAGAGCAAATGAGACAAGATAAAGCTATGTTGGGTGTTGACATCGACTTTCATTCATCACAATGTGCAATGTTGAGAGAAAACAAAGAAAAAGTTGATGGGGAATTTAGAGCATTAAAGAAAAATTACCAGGAGTTATATAAATCCCGGAAAGCATCAAGACCAAGCCAATCAACAGTACGATGACCAGAGAATTGAACATCGAGAAAAGACGAGTTGAAGATCTGAAAGGAAAGAATAGCCGTCTACTCAAAAGCATGGAGAAAGGAAAGCAAAAAATGGAAGATTTTGAGGTTGACAGAAGAGAGCGAATTATAAAACACAAAGCTGAACATCGCGAGATCATGAATGAAATACAAAGAGAAAGGAATCGAGCCAAAGATTTAGAAGAGATGAAGAATGACATCTTTGATAAATTTGAAGGTGAGAAAAATATCATGTTCAAGGGATTTGAATCTGAAATGAACCAGCTGATTGCCGAACTTGAAGTCAGAGGCCAAAAGATTGAAGAGTTCAATATTGAAAAAGAAAAATGGGAGCTGGAAAGAAAAAATTTCAACACCAAACTTGAGGTAGAGCAAGAAGTGGCTAGCAATTGGATGCAAAGATGCAGAAACAAGAATGTTCAAATCCAGAAGCTTAATCAAAGAACGCAAGAAGCACAAACAAAACTTGAAGAAGATCTGGATCAGTCTAGAAACAAAAATGCAAAGTTTAATGCTTACATTTTGCAACTTGAAGAGTCATTATTTCAAGAAAAAGTTCGTCTAGGACCTATTGATCTCAAAGAAAGTAATGAGGAAAGTTCTTCACTACGAAGACGCATTAGAGATCTTGAAAAAACTCTGCACAATTGTCAAGTCAGAATCACTGAATTAGAGCAAACTCTTGACGGAACTAATGAACAATGGCAAAAGTCAACTGATTTCTATGTAGAAAGAAGTGAAGAAAGAAGTAATATGGTATTCGAGGCCATGGTACAAATGAGCGAAGTTGCTAGATATGTTGGGGAACTAGCTGTTGAAGCTAAAATAATTGAGCATCACGTTGATCCAGTTTCTAAGTTCGGAAAGAAGGTGTCATGGCTAATGAAAGAAATTATAGAGCTTAATAGGAAAGCTACGCCTTATCTGTAGTTATGAACTATTATAAAAAAACTTTTGTATGCCGATGAAAGTTGTTCTATGATAGTTAACATTTTGGGATCAATACCTTTTTGGCATACATGCATTTTGCATACATTCATTATTCATTATTCATTTCATGATTTCTTTATGTATAATTTTTATTATTAAAATAAAAAATTAGATAAAATTTGGAAAAAATAATATCAAAAGATTTTTCAATCGCAGTTATTCTGGCCAAAAGAGAAATACAACATCACTACGGTACTAGACAAGCTACTAAGAGAATTATGAAGGATAAAATACAACGTATTGAGGAACATCATAATAAAGAACAAGCAGAAATGAGAATGAAGCTGGAGAAAATTGAAGCCAGTATTGCAAATTCACAAGACAACATGATGCAGAAAATAGAAGACATGTTTAAAAGGCAGGCTATCATTGGAAAAATGCATGAAAATCCTGTATCTTTCGACCAAGAACCTATGTATCCTTTAGGATTTCCACCAGAACCAATTTATCACTCTGGTACTACACCTATACAAATCAATGCTCGCACATCCGCATTTCAAGAAGCCAAACCACATGAAAATCGACAAGTGGATCCTGCATCTTCAAGCAAAAATCCACTTATATCAGATGTGAAAATAGGGGATTTTAATACTGAGCATTTAATCCCAGATTTGAATGAGCTGAATGAGAAAGAAAAAGTAAATGAAGAATTGACCAGACAGATCAAGAGCTTAGAAGAACGAATGAAATCCGTGGAAATAACTGAATCATTCTATGGGTTTGACGCTAGTGAGTTGAGTTTGGTTCCAGACCTAATCCTCCCCATCAAGTTCAAAGCTCCCGAATTTGATAGATATGATGGTACCACATGCCCTTCATCCCACATTACTATGTTTTGTCGCAGAATGGCAGGATATGTGAAAGATGAGAAATTGTTAATTCATTGCTTTCAAGATAGTTTGACAGGACCAGCCTTAAAATGGTATACTCAATTGACCAAAGCCAACATTAGATCTTGGAAAGATCTGGCTAAAGCATTCCTAGAGCAGTACCGCCACGTAACAGACATGGTCCCTGATAGATGGACTCTCCAAAATTTGGAGAAAAAGAATAACGAAACGTTCAGACAGTATGCTCAGAGATGGCGTGACACAGCAGCCCAAGTTCAACCACCTTTGTCAGAAAAAGAGGCCACAGTAATATTTGTCCATACATTGAAAGCTCCTTATTTAAATCATCTAATGGGGAATGCAACCAGAAATTTTGCAGATTTGGTCATTTCTAGAGAACTCATTGAAAATGTCTTGAAAAGTGGCAAAATTGAATCAAATGAGGGGTCTAGTTCCAAAAGACCTATGTACCGGAAAAAAGAGAATGAAGTTAACAATGCAAACTCTTACAACAAGGATTCATCGAAAAGTGTTACAATAACCCAGCCAAAGGTTAAAAAAGAGGAAAAAAACACTAATCGAGCAGAGTCCAGAGGATCTCGAAAGGAAAATGAAAGGTTGTCTTTTACACCTTTACCAGTACCATATGTTGAGATCTATGATTCACTGTTAAAAGCAGATGTCATACGGCCCTATCCTTTGGTTCCCATGCAACCACCATTCCCTCCATGGTATGATGTAAAGGCACACTATGTTTACCATGAAGGAATTACGGGTCATTCTATTGAAAACTGTTTGGCATTCAAAAGGGTGGTTCAAAATTTGATCAACACTGGAAAGTTGGAATTCAATTCACCATCTACATCAAATCATCCATTGCCAAATCATGGAGATAAAAACGTGAATGCAATTCAGGAAGAGAGCAGAAAGAAAGCAAAAACTGACATTTCTGAAATTAAATCTCCTTTTGTTTGGGTATTCCAACAACTCTCTTTATCCGGTATAATTCCACAACAGTTCAGGCCAAAGCATAATGAAGGCAAGAATTATTGTGAATATCATCAAGAGAAGGGGCATGAAATTCAACTATGTCCTGAGTTTAGGGATTTGATACAAAAATTGATGAATAGCATAGAGATAGAATTCTTTGAAGAAGAACCAGGAAAAAAAGAAGATGATGTTTGCTCATCAGAGGATTCTAAACCTAGTCAAAGAACAAATGATCCTGTGATCATTAATGTGAAATCATCTACGGTGATTCCTGCACCAATAAAGCCGAAAGTAGTTATCACCACTCCTCTACCATTTCCATACAAAGATACTCGTAGAGTACCTTGGAATTATACTACCACTGTTTCAATGGTAGGAGGATCTGTTTCTCTAGAAAAAACAGAAGAAAAAGTACAGAGTCTGGGTTCGACGTCTGAAGTAGTGAGTGAAGTCGGATTCTTTACAAGAAGTGGGAGATGTTACTCTCCCGAAACATCCAATGCTTCAGAACAAGTGAAAGCAAAAGGAAAAACCATGGTAATACCCCAAAAGGTATTTGATGATGAATCCCCTCCAGCATTCAATGAGCCTGTAACAGAAAAACAAGCTCAAGAATTTTTGAAATTCCTGAAACATAGTGAGTATAGTGTGGTTGAACAATTACACAAACAACAAGCGAGAATTTCTATTCTTGATCTATTGATGAATTCAGAAGCACATAGAAATGCTTTGATGAGAATGCTCAACCAAACATTTATCCCTGAAGATATATCCCTCAATAAACTTGACAGAATTGTGGGACATATAGCCGCTGACAATTACATAACGTTCACGGATGATGAAATACCTGAAGGCGGAATGGGGTCAGTAAAAGCTTTGAATATCACTACACATTGTCATGGTCATGTTTTGCCAGGAGTATTGATTGACAATGGATCTGCTCTCAACTTAATGCCTCTAGTCACACTTCAAAGAATGCCTGTGGATAAATCACACATGAAGAGTTATCAGAATGTAGTACGAGCCTTTGATGGTACTCAAAAAGAGGTGCTTGGGAAAATGGAAATATCGTTGTTAATTGGACCAGTCGTGTATAGTATTGACTTTGTAGTGATGGACATCCACCCTACATATAATTGTTTATTAGGGAGGCCATGGATTCATTCAGCAGGAGCCGTTCCTTCTTCATTGCATCAGAAATTGAAATTTGTTGTTGATGGACAACTAATATGCGTAGGAGCTGAAGAAGAAATCATTGCGTCTATAACAAGTGATGTTCCATATATTGAAACCAATGATGATGCTCTTGAATGCTCTTTCCGAGCTCTTGAATTTGTCAATGCAACCTTTATTGCAGAAGGAAGCAAAATTCCATATCCCAGATTATCTGATTGTACCAAGATGACGGTACGACAAACTTTAGGTATCGGAGCTAAAGCTGGGAAAGGTTTAGGAAAGAATCTTCAAGGGATTTCGGTTCCTGTAAGTATAAAGATGAAGAAAGATCGTTTTGGGCTTGGATTTAAGCCCAATTTTCAGCAAAAGAACAAAGAGATGAAAAGAAGATGTGAAGACAGAAAGGCAAGGTTGAAAGGGAAAGAAATCCTTTGGGAACAATTAATGTAGAACAACAGCTTGTTGAGGCCTTTAAAGAAGAAAAGTTGACGAAAGATCAAAGCATAGTTGAAGAAGCTATGAATGGATTATTTATCAACATGATCATGAATGACAACAAGACTGGCAAATACTTGGATAGGATTCGCCCATGTTTTCCTGGAGAAACACTCAACAATTGGACCACTGAAGACCTTCCTATAGTTTTTAATATTAACGCAGAGTAATATTCAGAACTAATCTTTATGTTTAGCTTAAAAGTATGAAAACTTTTTGTTATCTTGTAAAGGAAATTAGGTTAAATATAAGAAATTTTCTTTAAAATTTTCAGATGGCAATCATTCTTTACATTTACTTACATTTTACATTTATTTATTTCATAAATTTACTATATTCTTTCGGAAATATGTCCGACTTAAATTTGCAGGTGTCACAACTTTAATAGCATGTTTATTCCTAAATTTAATCAAGAGATAAATTTAGAGCAGCTCATATGTCTGGAAGAAATCAATGGGTGTGAGGATGAACTACAATGTGATGTTCCTACTGAATTATTAAGATTGGTAGAAAAAGAAGACAAACAAATTCTACCCCATAAAGAAGAGATTGAAACTGTGAATCTGGGAACAGATGAAGAAATGAAAGAGGTGAAAATTGGTACTACTCTGACAATCCAGATAAAACAAGAATTGATAAATCTTCATCAAGAGTTCAAAGATATCTTCGCCTGGTCTTATCAAGATATGCCTGGTTTGAGTACAGATATAGTGATGCATAAGCTTCCAATCAATCCAAAATATAAACCGGTCCAACAAAAGCTCAGGCGAATGAGGCCAGAAATGTTGTTGCAGATCAAAGAGGAAGTGATGAAACAGATCAATGCAGGTTTCCTACAGGCAGCCAAATACCCAGAATGGGTAGCCAACATTGTTCCCGTACCAAAGAAAAATGGGAAAGTTCGAATGTGTGTGGATTACAGAGATCTCAATAAAGCTAGTCTGAAAGATAGCTTTCCATTACCCCACATAGACACCTTGGTGGACAATACTGCAGGACACGCATGGTTTTCATTTATGGATGGCTTTTCAGGATACAATCAGATAAAAATGAATCCTGAAGACATGGAAAAAACAATATTTGTAACCATGTGGGGCACATTCTGTTATAAAGTGATGCCATTTGGATTGAAAAATACAGGGGCAACGTATCAAAGAGCCATGGTAACTTTGTTTCATGACATGATGCACAAAGAGATTGAAGTATATGTAGATGACATGATTGTCAAATCCCGAACTGAAGAAGAACATATTCAAAATCTGAGAAAGCTTTTCCAGAGATTGAGGAAGTATCAATTAAAGCTCAACCCCGCTAAATGCACTTTTGGAGTAACTTCCGAGAAACTTTTGGGATTTGTGGTCAGCAAAAAAGTAATCGAGATTGATCCAGATAAAGTAAAATCAATTCAAGATCTTCCACCACCCAATACAAAAAAAGAAGTTCGAGGCTTTTAGGGAAGATTAAATTATATATCTAGGTTCATTTCTCAATTAACTGACAAATGTGATCCAGTTTTTAAATTACTTCGAAAGAACAATCCTGAAGTCTGGAATGATGAATGTCAAGAAACTTTGGATATTATTAAGAAATATTTATCCAATACCCCCATTTTAGTATCACCAATGCCTGATAGACCATTAATTCTCTACTTGACGGTCTTCGAAAATTCGATGGGATGTGTACTAGGACATCATGATGAATCTGGAAGAAAAGAAAAAGCTATTTATTATCTGAGCAAGAAATTTACTGATTGTGAAATTCGATATCCACCAATACAAAAATTATGTTGTGCCTTGGTGTGGACTACTCGAAGACTCAGACAATATATGTTATACCATACTACTTGGTTGATATCCAAACTTGATCATTTGAAATTCTTAATGGAATCACCAGCTTTGACAGGCAGAATGGCTAGATGGCAAATGTTATTATCTGAGTTTGATATTGTATATGTCAACCAAAAAGCAATAAAAGGAAGTTTCATAGCTGATTTTCTGGCCAGTCGTGTATCAAATGATTATCAGCCTTTGAGTTTCAATTTTCCCGATGAAGATTTGTTGTGCATATCCATGAATGAAGAAGTCGGAACAAATGATGCATCTGCATTTTGGAAGCTTTACTTTGACAGAGCATCCAATGCATTGGGACGAGGAATCGGGGTAGTGTTAATTTCTCCAGAAAATACTTATTATCCCTTTACAAGTAGAATGGAGTTCTTTTGTACCAATAACATGGCGGAATACGAAGCTTGTGTCATGGGATTGAAAGCAGCTATAGAAAGAAAAATCAAATGTCTCAAAATATATGGAGATTCATCGTTAGTGGTGTATCAATTGCGAGGAGAATGGGAAACAAAAGATCCCAAATTGTTGGAATACCGAAATTTTACCCTCGAATTAGTGAAAGAATTTGAGAGAGTTACCTTCAATTATCTCCCTCGAGAAGAAAATCAAATGGCAGATGCTTTGGCTACATTAGCTGCTATGTTTCAAGCAACTAAGAAAGTTGATATGATGCCAATCAAAATGCAAGTATATGAAATTCCTGCACCTTGTTATAGTGTGGAAGAAGAGGTAGATGGTAAACCATGGTATTATGATATCCTGCAATATATCAAAAATCAAAGTTATCCACAAAATGCATCTGAAATTGATAAAAGAACCTTGAGAAGAATGGCTGCTGGATATTTTCTTGATGGAGAGATTATGTATAGAAGAAGCAATGATCAAATGCTATTGAGATGTTTAAATACCAGCGAAGCTAGAAGCATCATTGAAGAAGTACACAGTGGAATATGTGGAACACATGCAAATGGTCTTTCCATGGCCAGAAAAATAATGAGATATGGATACTATTGGGCTACCATGCACACAGATTGCATTGATTATGCAAGGAAATGTCACAAATTCCAGATATATGCAGACAAGTTTCATGTACCCCCATCTCCTTTACATGTAATGACAGTGCCCTGGCCGTTTTCTATGTGGGGAATAGATGTCATTGGAGCAATCACACCAAAAGCATCGAATGGACATTGCTTCATCCTTGTGGCAATTGATTATTTTACCAAATGGGTTGAAGCTGCTTCATATGCCAATATTAAGAGGTCCACAGTCTGCAAATTCATAAAGAAAGAGATAGTTTGCCGGTATAGCCTACCAGAAAGGATCATTACAGATAATGCTCTGAACCTGAACAACAAAATGATGACCGAACTTTGTGCACAGTTTAAGATCAAACATGCAAACTTAGTGGCATATCGTCCAAAGATGAATGGGGCAGTTGAAGCAGCAAATAAGAACATCAAGAGAATCATTACAAAGACCACTGAAACTTACAAAGATTGGCAAAAGAAGTTACCTTTTGCTTTATATGCATACCGAACTACTGTTCGAACATCTACTGGGGCAACGCCTTTTTCTTTAGTATATGGGATGGAAGCAGTCTTACCAATTGAAGTTGAGATTCCATCGCTTCGAATTTTGAGAGAAACAAAATTGGATGAATCTAAATGGATCCAAGCTAGATTTGATAAATTGAACCTTATTGAGGAGAAAAGATTGAAAGCTATTTGCCATGGACAGATGTATCAGAAACGGATGATGAAGTCTCATGACAAAAAAGTACATCCAAGAGAATTCCAAGAAGGTGATCTAGTACTAAAAAAGATTTTGCCTATACATAAAGATTTCCGTGGGAAATGGATGCCTAATTGGGAAGGGTCATACGTTGTGAAAAAGGCCTTTTCCGGAGGAGCGTTGATCTTGGCAGAAATGGATGGAAAAATTCTGAGAAATCCAATAAACTCGGATTCTGTCAAGAAATATTATGCTTGAAGAGAAAAAGAAAAGAAAGAAAAAAAGAAAAAAAAAGAAAAAAAAAGAAAAAAAAAGAGAAAAGAAAAAAAGGGGGTCAAAGTGAAAACCCGCAAAGGGCATTTTGTAACCAAAGGAAGGATTTGAGTTGAAAACCTGAAAGGGCGGCTCAAATGCATGTTTATATTAGGCATCTGGCAATTGAACTCTCTTAAGATTTTGACAGTTTGGGAGAAACTTCACATCTACAAGCATTTTGACAACATTTGAGATCTTCCAGACAAAAGCTTACATCATTACTCTAAATTGTGTCAATTTGATTAATTTAGAAATACTTATGCTAATAATTTGTTGAGTCATTTGAATTTTTTTATCAATCTTATGCTTGTCATAACTTTGAATACAATTCTATCTATTTCAAGTTCAATTTATTTGAGATTCAATTTATTTTCGAAAATTCAATTTATTCTTCTATGAATTAACATAATTTTGAAATAAGTTAAAGATTTCTGAATATCACTTTATGTTAATACTTTTAAAGGCATGTAATACAAAGATTCAAAAAGAATGGGGTATATTGGAGCAGTAGAAGAGACAGTTTGTTGTAGCAATCATTGCAAGTAAATGCACCAACAAAAATCTTTAAGCCCATGAATGATGTTTATTTCTTCCAGTAAGGTTGTTACAATGGATGCCACCGACAATAAGGTTGAGTCCATTAAAGCTACTCATCAATTGCTCCAACTGATCATCATTCAGTTCTTGCACATCTGTTTTCAAAAGTATGCCAAGAGAATAAAAGGCAACTTATGCATCATTGATCCCAGAGAAAAGAGACAGGACATTGATACCATCATGGAACATGTTTCTATACAGAACCAATCATTGAATTTGGAAAATGAATGTGCTCATAGCATCTTCTGGAAGTGTTCTTTGAGTTATCTGATCTGGTTTGGTATGAACCCTAAAAACCAATCATTGAATTTAGAAGTAGAACAAGTGCTCATAGCATCTTCTGGAAGTGTTCTTTGAGTTATCTGATCTGGTTTGGTATGAACCCTAAAACCAATCATTGAATTTGGAAGATGAATGTGCTCATAGCATCTTCTGAAAGTGTTCTTTGAGTTATCTGATCTGGTTTGGTATGAACCCTAAAAAACCAATCATTGAATTTGAAAGATGAATTTGCTCGAGACCCAATACCATCTTCTGGAAGTGTTCTTTGAGTTATCTGATCTGGTTTGGTATGAAACCACAGAACCAATCATTGGATTTGAAAGATGAATTTGCTCGAGACCCAATACCATCTTCTGGAAGTGTTCTTTGAGTTATCTGATCTGGTTTGGTAGGAACCACAGAACCAATCATTGGAATTAAAAGATGAACTACATGATCGTCTTCATTAAGAAGCTTCTTTTCAAGCTTCTTCTACTTATTTCTTTCCCAAAAAAATCATAGCCCAAGTTTCGCCTTTTCTTGTAATTGGGATCATTGCATAATGGCTTCCTGCCTTTTACCGGAAGAAGTGCGTCAGCAGCCTTAGCCATTTGAGCAGCACATATAAAATCTGTCAACTCTGCAATTGATGAATCAGGATTATATCTTCATGGCTATTGAAGCCTCAGCCTCTGAGAATCCCATTTCTTTTCAGGTATAACAGTTTACTCTCCTCATCAGAATCAGAATTCAAGATTTTCTCGGTATCAAAAGAACTATCGATATCTGCGAAATCATCTTGAAAGATCACTTCATAATCAGATGAGTTGTTATCAGAATCAACATATTGCATGAGTGCGAGATTTTCAAGAGTCTATACTATTGAGTTTTATTCTCAAGAGATTTTGTGACATTATATCTACATCTACATTTGTCAAAGATGATAGATTCTCTGATTTGAAGAAGAAAGATTTATTGGGTTTCTACAACTGAAGAAATACTCAGTTCACCAATCTGAAATCAAATAACTTAACATTCATGCATCATATTTAGGCATTTGTAAAAATAGGTGCATTTTCATTCATTCTCATTCATGTTGAATTTTGACAGGAATTTCAAAGATTTTTAGCAAAGATTCAAATCCATCAATTGATGGATCAGCATTACCAGATAGAGTTCATAATGAGAAGAACTCATCATCTAAAGAAAAAGAAGAAATTCATAATGAGAAGAATTTGTTCAACTTTTTGCTTGAATTCATCATTTGATGGATCAGCTTTTCCAGAGAAAGTTCATAATGAGAAGAACTCATCTGAAGAAGGAAGAAGAAGTTCATAATGAGAAGAATTTGTTTAACCTTTTGTTTGAATTCATCTTTTGATGGATTAAAATTTCCAGGTAGAGTTCATAATGAGAAGAACTCATCATTTGAAGAAGGAAGAAGAAATTCATAATGAGAAGAATTTGTTCAAACCTTTTGCTCAAATCCATCACTTGATGGATCAGCTTTTCCAGTTCGAGTTCATAATGGGAAGAATTCATCTGAAGAAGAAAGAAGAAGTTCATAATGAGAAGAACTTGTTTAACCTTTTGTTCAAATTCATCACTTGATGGATCAACATTTCCAGAGAAAGTTCATAATAAGAAGAACTTATCTGAAGAAGAAGAAGAAGAAGTTCACAATGAGAAGAGCTTGTTCAACCTTTTGCATAATTCTATCACAGAAGCAGATAGATTAGCATAAACCTTCCCAGAGAAAGTTCATAATGAGAAGAACTCATCTGAAGAAGAAAGAAGAAGTTCAAAATAAGAAGAGTTTATTCAACCTTTTGAATGACTCTATCACAGAAGGAAATAGGTCAACATCATCCCCAGCGAAAAGTTCATAATGAGAAGAACTCATCTGAAGAAAGAGAAGAATTTATTCAACATCTCCATCATAATCAAGTGAAGCTAAATGGATAAAAAATTTTATCTTTTCGTCTTTGCCCTATTCTTGTCAACACAAGAATGCGCAAATAGGGGCAGCTGAAGATATTAAATTTTTTACCCATTATTATTATTATTATTATTATTATGATTATTATTATAATTATTATATACATTATTGTTATTAAATAAATAAATAAATAATATAAAAAATAAATAAATATATAATAATAATTACAAGCCCAAATTGAAGGCCCAATACAGTGGCCCAACCAGTTAACCCAAATGTGTAACCCTAAACCCATTTAGGGTTTGTATCTAAGCCTCAGCCGTCTCAACCATCCACCGTTGGATCTGATGAGATCCAACGGTCCACAGATGCGCCAGACGAAACCCTAGGGTTATGATACCCTAGGGACTACACCAGCTGCCGCCGCTCCACGTCGCTTCAGCCGCTGCCACGCCCCAACCGAAGGCTCTAGAAGTTCCAACGCCAGCCGTCCACGTTATGGCCCTAGGGTGAGTCACCACTGGGAGTCAGGTGACTCACCAGACTCCACTCTTTTACCCGGTCCGATGGCCACACCGGTGATGGCTATAAAGCCATCACCCCATCTGCAAAGAAAGAAGAGAGCCAACAGACCCCAGAGAGACAAAACCGAGAGCAAAGATACAAAAATAGAGACCAACTCACAACAACCAGCAACCAAAAACAGACGAAAAAGGAGGAGAGAAGCTTACCGAGGAAGCTACGACCACCAGACCTCTTCAAACGTCACCAAAACCTTCGAAAGTCGAAGGTACTTTCTTAGATTTGCTCTGAATGGGAGCTTTTTAAAAGAAATGAACACCGGAACCGTCATTAGGACGGTCCGATCTACATAATGGTGTAAAAATAAATTTTTCCGGCCACCGGATGCGGTGGCCGGCGGTGAGAATCACAGCGGCAGACGGCTGCCGTCCGGTGACCGGCTTCCCTCCGATGAGGGAAGCTAGAGAGAAGTGAGAGCTTTTGATTCTCTCTCAGTTAGAGAGAGAAATAAAAAAAAAAGAAAATGAGAGATGGCCCGAAGGGCCAGCCGGTTTCGGGCTTAAATAGCCCTTCCCGAACGACGTCATTTCGGGGAGGGCTATTTGTGTAATTTTTAAAGGTTAAATCCCATCTGCAGTCATCCTAACTTGTAATCTTTACATTTTAGTCACTAAATCAATTTATAATCCTTTTAATTCGGTTCTTTAAATTTATTTTTATTTATTTTAGTCCTTTGTATTAGAATAATATATTTAGGGTAAATGACAGATTTAGTCCTTTAATTTTAATAATTAATTTTTTTTAATCTGAATAGTATGTTTTAATTTATTTTAATCTAATATCCGAATTTTATATAATTTTATTTTAGTCACTAAATTAATAAATAAGGAAATAGCATGTTTAATCCCTATAATGTTGATTAATTATGAATTAGGTATTTAATTTTAATTTTACTATAATTTAGTCACTAATTTTAAATATTTTCATTTATTTTACTGCTTTTAAATATAGTTCTAATTGTATTTTATTGTTTTAATTTTACTTGTTTATATATTTAAATATTTTTATTATTATTATGTAGTCATAAATATATATATAATAAATAATAATTTATATTTTTTAATAATTATTTTAATATTTATTTTTCGATATCGAAGAAAATGACAGTCTTAATACAACTGGATGTCTTATTCTGGTATTAAAAAAATATTATTTAATTTTATTTAAATTAATATTTATTAATATCAAAGAAAAGAGCTGTCTTAAGGCACTTAGAAGTCCTTTTCTGATATTTTTAAATAAATAAATATTTTTTATATAATTTTGAAATAATAGGATTATAAATTAAATATATTTTGAATTTTTAAATTTTTAATAATAGAGACAATTTATAATTAAAAAGTACTAATTTTGGGCGTTGTAGGGGTGCTAACCCTTCCCTAAACGTAAACGACCACGAATCCCTTTTTTACTATTAAAAAGAACGAATTTTTGGTTAAAACGCAGATCAATTTATCTTTTAACTGATGTTTTCTTAAAAACTCTTTTAAAAGATAATTTTTTAGGTATTCGACCTACCTGACCCAAAAGGCCGATGGCGACTCCTAAATTATTTTCAAAACCATTTATTCACATCAATTTTCCCGCTAAATAAATATTTCGTGCCCGGACGAAAAACGGTTACGACATATATATATATATATATATCACAAATTAGGCCTGAAATAATATCGAATAATTGTTTTTCTAGAAAACAATAGAAAACAAAACAAGTAAACCGAGAAGATTATGATCCCACCAAAGTGCTCCCTTTTTGACCCACCCTGATGAGTTGGGATCCAGCTTGAATCTGGATGGTACTGAAAATGACAACAAATTAACACCTTACAAGTTTGGGAAAAACCCAATACTAAGGTAGTATTGTAGTCCCCAAATACGAGTAGGTCTAAATGCATAACAAAAATGAACCACAAACAAGATAAAACTATTGAAAAACTATCAACTAACTATAAATCAAAATCGATCAAAGTGAAAAATCTATTTACGAACATATAAATCGTGTTACCAAATTTAATCTGAATATCTAAAATAAGAAAAATCAGTATGATAATAAATAAGCGTCATATTGAGTGATCATGTCGATATCGAATCCAATTTTAAAAAAATTAAATAACGACCAAACGTCGAAAACATATTATAAATATAAAAAAATTGTATCGTAAATACATAATTATTAAAAATTAGAAAAACAAATGAAAAATAAAGATGGATATTTTTAAGTTGGTAAACCCTTTATTTGTTTTTCTCCGCGTGTTTTATTGCATGCCATTGCTTTATCGTGTGGGGTATATTAAACGAAATGTTAGGTAAAGCATGGCGCTGATTACTCGATTTATGTTGGAATTTATATATTATAAAGTATGATTTTTTTTTATTAGTAATTAGTTGATCTAGTGAGATGAGACACTAGGTTCGTTAAGTAAGATCATATGTTCAAATTCTGACGTTTGCGAATGGAATAAACTCGGTTTGGGAAGGTCATCGTCGCCTATGTACTACCCTGAATTAATCGGTTAATATATTATACACAAATGATTAATTTAAAAAAAGTATGACTTTTTTTGGCAAATATTATAAAGTAATACATTGATGCGTGATGTCGGGGACTCATTTTGACTAAGCTAATTGCAAAATCCTTGTCCACCACCACGTTGGTTTGATTGTTTTACTTTGGCCCCTTTCTCCTTGTAGTTTTCCAATGATTGCACAAAATCAAACTTATATGGGCCACACAATAATTTTGACACTTAAGGAATCAATTAATGAGATTTGAACGACTTAGTTTGGATGGATCGGTTAATTTACATTTAATTCATTTTTGACTTATTTATATTCTAAGCTTTTGCCTGTAAATTTGAGTTTGAATTACTAAATGTCAATTCTTAAATTTAGGTTAGTTTAAAGTCAAATCATTTTAGGTTTGTTTGATTTTAAATAAATTGAATTTGGTTCATTTAGGATTCGAATGGAGTAAAATTGCGATAATATTACAAAAAAATGTTATAATTGTTTTTTTAATATAATTTTGATTATTTTGTATTTTTTTTCAATTGAGTTATTTTTTTTAATGTAATGCTGAAACTAAATATAACCCAATAGACCTGGAATAAGATCCCCTCTACACGATACAAAACCTGGGATACCTAATGTGGAAAAATAGAGGAAAAGCTTGAGCTTTTGCTAAACGATGCGCTTCCAGATTCGTTGCTTGGGGATGCTATGGACAGCTGCGAGTGAAATGGCAGCGAAGATAAACGCGGCTTCCTTTACCGCAAGGATCAGAGCAGGCCCCACACGTTTATAGAATAATCAGATCAACAACAGCATCTTCATCCCGGAGAACGCCCACTTTAACACACCCGTCAACCTTCAACTTTGCTACACGTTGACATCATACAGTTCACCAACACTGTATCCACTTGCCTTAAATAATATATATAATGTCAAACTTCGCTTCTAATATTTTACAAAATATCATATTAATCGTTATTTTTTTTAATATTTTTATTTTAAAGAAAATGTTTTATAATTAAATTATAATTGTCAATTCACAATCAATATTTAGCGTTAGCGTAATAAATTTCACGTATTTAAAGTAATAACACAATAAGGATGGAATCAGAATTAGTCATTGACATGAGTCGAATATTTAATTTTTTTTTTAAATGTAATAATTTATTAGATATTTAAACTCAAAATTCAAAAGACAATAATCTAGTTTGTTTAATATTTAACTTATAATGATCTAAATTGTTATTAGACAACAAATTTGAGAACATGAGGTTATCCTTCTTTATTTGGTCCCTACTTAATTGAATATCTAATAAATTATTTTAATTTTAAATTTAAATACTTATTTTTATATGAACTAAAATACTAGTAAATCAAAATTTATCGAATATGTAAAATTTTTACAGGGGTCAAGTCAGATCTCAAGAGAGCTCCGTCCTTGTAACACATCATATAAGATTTGTCATATCATCATTTTAGATATATAAAACTTATCATGTTATTGAAAAATATTGAGCATTAGTCAACTAGAGATTTATATTCAACCAGACATTTTACTCTAAAATGAAATATTAGAGGTTAACATATTCTAAAAAAAATAATAATAATAATTATGGTCAAACGTTAAAAAGCATATTTTGAATATTATATTTAAATATATTTTTTCTTCTTTATTTTAAATCTTGTCTAAAGATTTTTATGGTACTTAAAATTGAAAGTGTCATCCCATAATAATTGTATGTAAAATTAAATTTAAGATGATTGATCAATAAATTAAGTTCTAATATATCAATGATTAAACAAAAATAAAAAGGCAGGATGTACAGATTGTTTTCATACTGAATTGTTTTGGGAAACATGGTTTAACTAGATAAAGGTGAGAGAGAAGTCGTGAAATTGGGAGTATCAACTCTAATTTCCAACCAATTAACCATGTGTTTTGTTACACCTTTATCTAAAGCCCACAAAATGTGTGGTCCAATGGTCCCAAGAAGACCCAAATTCCAAATAAATATATGATACTACTACAATGAAACAAAATCGGCTTACGGCTAGCAGTCAAAAGAAGCTCAATGGGTAGACATAGTCTGATCGACTCAGTCCTTTGTTTGACTCAACTTGATATTATTGAAAATTCGTATTCAACCAGTCTTAGGGGTGTTTGTTCACAATGATTAAGTCTTAAATGATTCAAATATTAAATGATTCAAATATTAAATGATTCAAATGTTGAATGATTTAAATGATGAATGTTTCAGAGGCTCTGTATGAATTAACTCTGAATGTAACATGCTGTTTGATAATGGCTCTGAATCATTCAAAATGTACTTATGTGCTGAATCATTCAACATTGCTTTGCTGAATCAGTCAGCACTGAATCATTCAGAAGTACGAAACAAACGCGCTGAATGCTGAACGGTTCAGCATTCAGTACCGTTAAGAGACAAACAAACAACCCCTTAATAAATGAAAGTAAACCATTGACTTATTGTATGTTCAATTAGGCTCCCTTTACTTTACTGAAAATTGTTTTCCTTTAAAAATAATTTTTAAACATATTTTTTTAGAAAAAAATATTTCTTGATATTTGAATAGGTGTGTATAATATTATATATTATTTGCAGTTTTTTTATGAAATGTTTTTTTTAAATTACTTTTAGTACATGGTAATTCAATCACATTATTATATTTTTCAAAGGAGTTCAAATAATATTATATGGTTGAAAGAAGTTCACTTCGACACAAATGGCTACATTGTTCTTTTCACAAATCTTATTAATAAAATCAAGCCTAGTCTCCTTTACCATCAATTGATTGAAATTAGTTTTAAAATGATAAAATATATATACTCAACCCTGTGACAAATTTTCACTAGAATTACATGTTAGAACTAAATCATAATAAATATGAAATTAATCAAGATCTAATCATATCAGATTATCAAGAATAAAATAAATAGTAGATGTGGAAGCGTACCTGAATCCATTGTTCAATATTACCTAGAAGATTGAGATCTTGAAGATTATCTTTGACACACGTCATTTTCGTGCCAAAATAATTACTTTTTCTCAAATAATAAATAATGGAAATTAAATGTAGTAAGGGAGAAATAAGGGTTGATCCCACAGGGACTAAGGAAACTTCCTGATGCAAATTGTTTCTTGATCTTTGATCTAGGTGAAAAACTGCAAGTAAAATAAAAAAGGGGTTTTGTTGAGAGGTAAAGAAAATAAAGATTTACTGAAAACAAATATAAAGAATATGAAAATCAAATAATAAAATCAACCTCAGGCTTTAGCTTTGCCTCAATTCCTAATCGATCCTTGAAAGGATTTTACTCCGGTTAAATGCCGGTTTGAGTCTGCAAGCTTCAGTCCTTATAGCTCACTTTTCTCTTTGGTGATTGATTTTCCCAAATTTATTTTAGAAATCTCAATCCTTGTTCAGATTAACTATGATTATCGTTGTTAACTCAAAACAGTTTAAAAGCGTTTGAAAATGCCCTACTCGAATTATATTTTCTCTATGAAAGTCGAACTCGATCCCAATTTCCCCTTAGCGTGCTATCGGTAAGTGTGTTCAAGGATATTCAAATCAATTGGTTCTATAATCCCATCGATAAACCATCACAACATCCAAGCCAAAATCTATTTTTGAAGTGAAAGTATTTTGATTTTAAGAAAGACAATCCACCAATCTAGTTTCCAGAAAATTGAGAAATTTAACCCGAAGGGTATGAGGTGCTTTTCAATTTTCACGTTAAGAATTGAGTCATAGCTTCAACCTTTGGCTTATGAAAATTAGCTAAGCATGACAAAAACCATATTTAACATTAAAAAGAAAACTTTAAAGAAAAATTAAAAAAACGAAAGTAAAAGAAAAATAACTTTATAAAACTAAAGAAGAAACAAAAGAACTCGAAAGTTGAGAGATTAGGTATCTGAGTGTTGACGAAAACGGGTAAAGAAAACAAAAGAACACGAGAATTTTACGAGGTTCGGCAATGTGCTTACGTCCTCGGTGCCTAGGCGACGCTAGAAGTTTTATTCAATGATATTTTAGGTCTAGGTTACATCTCTATTTATAATAGAAAACACTGGTACATAATTGTCGAAACGATTTTTAAACGGCGGCGAGGGTGATTTGGAAAACCGCGTCATTTTTAATTGTTCTCTTTACGATTGAATTTTAATTAAAAACGATGCAATTTTAGAAAACCTCTCGTTTCGAAAAATTGGAAATTTCGTTATGGTAAAAATATAAGGTTCGAGGAGTCGCCACCAATCTTTGATTAGGGTGTGATTGGGCACCCAAAAACGTTGTCATTTTAAATAAAAATTAATTTTAATTAAAACGACAAATTTACGGTCTACGTTACCAAAATCCCAGTTCGGGAGTCGGTTACGTGTGGGGAAGGATTAGCACCCCCACAACGCCCTAAATCGGTACCTAGTCGATTAATTAATGTCTTTGCAACGAACTTTACAAGTTCAACTTTAATTTAATTTTTTGATCCCTTTAAACAACAAGAACGTGAATTTGCAACATTCAAAGCAACAAAATAGATTTAATTTAAAATTACCAAGTCATTAGAAAGATAAAGAATATTCGATTATTTAAAAATATCGAGACCAGATCTTTAGTTCAGTTCTAACGACCTTTTCTCGAAAAGTTTAAATAGTCGAATATTTCCTTTTCTTTCGCTCCCAAATTTTACAATGATATATCCAAATTTAATTAGGCGTTACTGACGGGATACCATTTTAATTTAAAATCGTCAAAACAACTTTCCTGTAAGTTAAGAAAAGCCATTCTGATAATTTTAGATTAAAAGGGCATTACCCTTAATTCCGATTATATGATTAGATCAAGTTATTCACGTGAGGCTATCATGCAAATCATGCTGATTGAATGTCATGCAAAGAGTAATAAATATTATGATTAAAATATCATGTAATTTGAAATAAATAAAAAGAATAAATAGAACATTATATACATATATTTTAATTAAAAAAAAATACAAACCTCACATATTAACATATAATGTACAAATATGACTTAAATATAAAAAAACATGACATGCAAAATTATTGTATTTAAAAATATATAAATATTTCAAAAAGTGACTAAATAGGAATAAAACTAAAATTAAACATACTAATTAAAAGTAAACGAAGGCTAAAATTAAATGAACACAAAATAAAGAAACCAAATTAAAAAAAAAGAAAACATTCAAATTAATGACTAAAATATAAAGAAAATAAACCACAGACTCTTTTCATAAACATTGTCATTCCCAAGTACTGTAAACATAATATGAACAAAATATTACATAAGACCAAATTGAATTTTTCCGAAATTACACATCCAATGTCAAATTATCATGAAAATAGCCAAAACGTGATACAGGACCAAAAAGAAACACACTGAAAATTTCAAGGCGAAATCATAAACAAATGAAGTTTAATTAGGGACCAAATCAGAACAGGCTGAAACTACAATGGCCTACACACAATTACCCCCACATCAAAACACGGAATATCCTCCTAGACGTCAACACGACGCCGTTTTGGACCTAAGCGCGACGACGCCGTTTTGGCGTGTGGTTATACGGCATATTAGGGTAAACTTGAAACCCTAGCTCATTATTTCACTCAGCCTAAACCAGAAAACCCTCGCCCCAGCCGTTCTCAACTTCTCTCCTTCTTCAACCTTCAAACCCCAGACGAAGCATGGCCAACGCCGTGGCCACCGCCGTCTAATGGCTCCGATGAAGAGCCGAGACGTCCTCTAAACTCCCTCCGACGACAACCCCTTCAAGTACCAACCTAAACCGGCAACCTAAACCCAAACTAAACTTGAAAACCCAACCGGCTTCACCCTCTAGTAACCTCACAACACTACGGCCACCGCGACCTCTTGCCTCCCCGGAGGACTCCGATGAGCAACCTTGACCAGAAACCTACCTAGAACCTAACCCAAAAACGATGGCCTAACCCCGATCTACCCCTTTCGCTTCCAACTCCGGACCCAAAACGCACATGCACGCCTAAGACCAACCAGGAACCAATGAAGGGTGAAGGGTTTACCTTCGATTCGGTGAGGCACTGCCTCCTAATGAGGGCGACGAGGGTCTTTACAGACGAGAAAGGTACGGGTCGTTCTAATTTTTATCTTTTCTTCTTGGATCGTTGCTTGGTCTCTATTCCCGTTTCCTTGTCGTTGATGGCTGGTAGTTTTTTTTTTTAAATATTTGATTTTTATTGCTTTTTCTTCTCTCGAAAAATATCTGAGGGTCCCCCTCCCTTTACAACATTTTGGTTCTGGTTTATATAGAACCAGATTTTACAATATTTTTTGTTTTCTGATTTCCCTTTCAAAATCCCGTGAGTCTACTGCAAGTTTATCTTCATTGACTTGGGTTTTGCTGCCTTGAATCTTAGTTCTGAGTCTTCTGTCGTGTTTCTCTTGATATTGCAGGTTGCTAAGGTTCACGTGGGATGGTCGACCGTAGTAATTGGGTCCAACGGCGGTGGCAACTTAGTGATCGAGATGGGTTGGCAGCAGAACGTGATCTGGACCGCTGGATGGGTCCAGATCCGAAGGTTGCGCTTCAAGGTGGCGGCTGAAGGGTCCTAAAACCCTAATGACTAAAGCCTGCATGCCGTTGGATCTCCCTGAATCCAACGACTCCTGATGACCCTTTATGTAATAATTTATTTATAATATCACACTTATAATAATATTAATAATAATAAACTCGAATTAACTTTGAATAAGACCCCAGACAAATTGAATATCTACAGCTGCCCCTCTTTGCTCATTGTCGTGTAACGAGAATAGAGCAAAGATCAATAGATGGACAAATTTGTCTGGTCATGAAATATTCAAAAGATTAATCCGTTTCCGCAACTTCGGGATAGTGGGACTTAAAAATATTCGGAAAACGAGCTCGCTCCCTCATTTTTAGGGAGTATAGAACTCGAACAATTTTCTGCGAACGAGTTCACTCCCTCTTTCTTCGGGGAGTATAGAACTCGAACAATCTTCTGTCAACGGGTTCGTTCCCTCTTTCTTAGGGAGTAGGAACTTGAAGAATCTTCATCAATCGTGTCTGCTCCCTATTTCCTCAGAGAGTATAAGACCCAAACAATCTTCAACAAATCTTGTCTGCTCCCTATTTCTTCAGAGAGTATAAGACCCAAACAATCTTCATCAATCGTGTCTGCTCCCCATTCCTTCAGAGAGTATAAGACTTGAACAATCTTCATCAATTGTGTCTGCTCCCTATTTCCGCAGAGAGTATAAGACTCGAACAATCTTCAACAATCGTGTCTGCTCCTCATTCCTTCAGAGAGTACAAGACTCGAACAATCTTCATCCATCGTGTCTGCTCCATATTTCTGCAGAGAGTATAAGACTCGAACAATTTTCAACAATCGTGTCTGCTCCCTATTTTTTCAGAGAGTATAAGACTCAAACAATCTTCAACAATCGCGTCTGCTCCCTATTTCTTCAGAGAGTATAAGACTCGATCAATCTTCGATTATCGTTGGGAAATCTGCAAACATTTAAAATAATCATGCAATGTCATGATCCTATTCATGCCTACGATGTATGCAATTTAATCCACTTTCTTCTTCGAAAGAATACTATCCCCTTTGATTTCAGTGGAACTCGGTTTCGCTTTGGGCATAGTGCATTTCACCAGTTCACCCCAGTTGATACTCTCAATACTATAACTTTTGGCTTGACAAGACTTTGACTTCTTTCTTTCTTGAGGCCTGCCAGTACCCCTGACCAATCTTCTTGATAAATGACAACATCCTTGGGTCATCTATTAATGGCTGTGATTTTCTATGAATTCCAAAGTTTTAGCTTTTCCCAACCATACAAGCTTATGGGTAAAACCATTGCTAGCTTCAGAATACATGCATTTCCAGAACCTTTTGCATAATAATACAAAATGATCTCATGTACCACCAGTTAAGCTATGCGTTTTAACTTTCTCAAGATTAGATGCTTGTAAAAGGGAAATTAAGAAGGGAAAATATCTCTTTATTTATATAAATGGCGAAGAATTTTTAGGCAACTACATGACAAACTTTTAATCAGAAAAGAACAAAAGGATAGGTGTCTTCAAATATCAATAACACAAATGCTTTTGAACTGGCACGCCGTCAGAATGACTCGAGTGTAGCTTCTGTCAAAAGGACCTCCAAAATGGTGATGACACCTAAGAGTGCGAAACTCTTTCTGAGCCCCAAAATCTCCCATTATTGGATGCCATAAACCAATATTGAATCTCACGTGCATTCAATTCCTCCTCTGGTTGTCCTCATCGAGACTCATTGATCTTTGGTCTCAACCCCAATGGCCATTGTCGTTACCCATGTCAGGAGCTCTTCCTACTTCCAAAAACAATTCAGATTATCCACCATGCACGAACTCTGAATTTAAAACTCAAGTCGCCCTTTGCGGGTTTTCGACTCGAGACCTCCTTTGGTTTCAAGACGCCCTTTTCGAGTTTTCATCTTGAACCCTTCTTTTTTTTCCATTTTTTCATTTTTTTATTTTTTTATTTTTTCTTTTTTCATTTTCACTCATTTTTTCTTCTTCTTTTTTCTTCAAGCAAAATACTTCTTAACTGCGTCAGAATTCACTGGATGAGGTAATTCAGACCCATCCATCTCAGTTAAGACCAGAGCTCCCCCAGAAAAAACTTTCTTGACAACATAGGGTCCTTCCCACTTGGGCATCCATTTCCCTCGGAAATCTTTTTGAATGGGCAATATCCTCCTGAGAGCCAAATCTCCTTCGTGGATTTCTCGAGGGCAAACTTTCTTATCATGTGCTCGTATCATCCGCTTCTGGTATATCTGACCGTGACAAATAGCCTTCAATCTCTTTTCTTCAATCAGATTCAATTGGTCATATCTGGCCTGTACCCATTCTGCCTCATTTAGCTTCACCTCTGATAAAACCCGGAGCGAGGGAATTTCCACTTCAATAGGGAGGACAGCTTCCATCCCATAAACTAGAGAAAACGGAGTTGCCCCAGTAGACGTTCGTACAGAAGTCCGATAGGCAAACAGAGCAAATGGCAACTTCTCATGCCAATCTTTATAAGTTTCAGTCATCTTCTCTATAAGCCTCTTAATGTTCTTATTAGCCGCCTCCACTGCCCCATTCATCTTTGGGCGATAAACCGTGGAATTATGATGCTTTATTTTGAATTGCTCACATACAGATTTCATCATCTTGTTGTTTAAGTTCAACGCATTGTCAGAGATAATTCTCTCTGGTAAGCCATATCGGCAGATGATTTCTTTCTTCAAGAACCTACATATCGTTGACTGGGTAACACTTGCATAGGAAGCTGCTTCTACCCACTTGGTGAAGTAATCTATTGCTACCAGAATGAAGCGATGACCATTTGACGCTTTTGGAAAAATTTGCCCAATAACATCCATGCCCCACATAGAAAACGGCCACGGAGCTGTCATCACATGCAACGGATGAGGAGGGGTGTGCATTCTATCCCCATAAATCTGACACTTGTGACACTTTCGGGCATAATTGATGCAATCAGTTTCCATAGTTGACCAATAATACCCAAATCTCATAATCTGTCTGGCCATTACATGTCCATTAGCATGGGTGCCACATATTCCTTCATGTACTTCTTCAAGAATCATTTTCGCTTCTTTAGTGTCCACACACCTTAATAAGACCTGATCCATGCTTTTCTTATATAAGATATCACCATTAAGCACATACCCTGCTGCCATTCTTCTAATGGTCCTCTTGTCATTCTCAGTTGCCTGTTCGGGGTAACTTTGATATCTTATATACTGGAGGATATCATAGTACCAAGGTCCTTCATCATCTTCTTCTTCAATGTTAAAGCAGTGGGCTGGATACTCATAAGCCTTCATCTCAATAGGCATCATATTTGAATGCTCGTTCATCTTAAAGGCCGCTGCTAAAGTAGCCAAGGCGTCTGCCATTTGATTTTCTTCTCTGGGGAGGTAATTGAAAGTCACTTCTTCAAATTCTTCGATAAGTCCCAGAACCAATTTACGATATTCCACAAGTTTGGGATCTTTGGTTTCCCATTCACCTCTGAGTTGGTAAATTACCAAAGCTGAATCCCCATATACCTTCAGCATTTTTGTTTTGAGTTCAATAGCTGCTCTAAGACCCATAACACAAGCCTCATATTCAGCCATATTGTTTGTACAATCAAAATTGAGCCGACTGGTAAAAGGATAATGCTCTTCACTTGGTGAGACCAAGATTGCCCCAATCCCATGCCCCAAGGCGTTTGAAGCACCATCAAAGTTCATCTTCCAGTATTTACCGGTGAGAGCAATTGTTTCTTCTTCCGAGATAGCCATTAAATCCTCATCCGGGAAATCGAAGTTCAACTGTTCATATTCTTCTGAAGCCCTACTTGCAATGAATTCTGCTATGGCGCTCCCTTTAACTGCCTTCTGGCTTACATACTGGATATCAAATTCGGACAACAGGATTTGCCAACGGGCTAACCTTCCAGACAATGCAGGTACCCCCATTAGATACTTTAAAGGGTCCAGCTTAGATATGAGCCAGGTAGTATGATACAACATATACTGTCTAAGTCTTCTGGTAGCCCAAACTAAAGCGCAACACAATTTTTCAATTGGTGAGTATCTGGCCTCACACTCAGTGAACTTCTTACTGAGATAGTAGATAGCCCTCTCCCTCTTCTCAGTTTGATCATGTTGCCCCAACACACATCCCATTGAATTGTCATAAATGGACAAGTAAAGAATTAAAGGCTTTCCTGGGATAGGTGGCGCTAGGATCGGAGTATTCGAAAGATATCTCTTTACTGCCTCAAAAGCCTCTCGGCAATCTTCACTCCATTCTCCTGAATCATTCTTACGAAGAAGGCGGAATATGGGATCACATCTTTCGGTCAGCTGCGAGATAAACCGAGCGATGTAATTTAATCTCCCCAAAAATCCTCGAACCTCTTTCTGTGTTCTTGGGGCTGGCAAATCTTGAATGGCTTTTACTTTATCGGGATCTATTTCGATTCCCTTTCGGCTCACTACGAATCCCAACAGTTTTCCCGATGTCACCCCAAAAGTACACTTATTTGGGTTAAGTTTTAGTTGGCACTTCTTTAATCTTTGAAAGAGCTTCCTCAAATTCTCGACATGTTCCTCCTCCGTCTTGGCTTTGACAATCATATCATCGACATAGACTTCAATTTCTTTATGCATCATGTCATGAAACAACGTCACCATGGCCCTCTGATAGGTTGCCCCTGCATTCTTTAATCCAAACGGCATGACTTTATAGCAAAACGTTCCCCACATAGTGATAAACGTTGTTTTCTCCATATCTTCAGGGTACATTTTAATTTGATTATAGCCGGAGAAACCATCCATAAATGAGAATAAGGAATTTCCAGCGGTATTGTCCACTAACGTATCTATATGTGGCAAAGGAAAATTATCCTTTGGACTAGCTCTATTCAGATCTCTATAGTCGACACACATTCGTACCTTCCCATCCTTCTTTGGTACTGGGACAATATTTGCTACCCACTCAGGATATTTGGCCACTGTGAGAAACCCAGCATCAAATTGTTTCTTCACTTCTTCTTTAATCTTGAGCAGCATCTCGGGTCTCATTCTTCTCAGTTTCTGTTGTACGGGCTTGCAATCAGGCTTTATTGGTAATTTATGGACAACCAATTCTGTATCCAGCCCTGGCATGTCCTCGTATGACCAAGCAAATACATCCTTGAACTCTTGAAGTAATTCTATCAAGCTTTGCCGCCCTTCAGTAGACAGGGTGGTACCAATCTTTATTTCCTTTCTATCCTCATCTGTACCCAGGTTCAAGATCTCTGTAAGCTCTTTGTGAGGCAGGATATGCTCATCTTCCTGTTCCACCATCTTTAGTAATTCTGAGGGTGGTTCACATCCCTCATCATCATCACAACCTTCGATTTCCCCTTGACATATGGGCATCTCGAAATCAATCTCCGGGTCAGAGTCATTAGCATTCGTATTATTGGTATCTGAGTTCCTGAAAGGATAACGAAAAGAAGATATATATACATATATACATATGGGAGAATCTTTTCCCATATAAACAAATAGAAAGAAATAATATATGTGTATATTCAAACAAAAATGCATGAGGAAATGTTTGCCATTTGGGAATTAACAAAACACATCTTTTATTGAAAGCAAGTAAAGACACACAACTTAACCCTTTACATCAAATCACCTACTGTCCCAGGGTATGAACAATAGGGAAGAGTTCTAGTGTATTACTCTGCAAAAGATTTGTAAACTACAGGCAATTCCTCCACAGTCCAGTTGTTCAACACAAAGCCCAGTGGCGCAGGGTAGATGCCCATAGCTCTCATTTCTTTGAACTCCTCATCGGTTATGACATTAATGCCCAAGTCCTCCAAGGCATTCTCAACTATCCCTTTACTGCTTTCCAAAGTCCCTTGAAACATATATCCTCCTGATACGAAAATGCTGCCCAATGGCGGGAATGTCATGGGCTCCCAGCTTGGGTCCTCACCAGTCAATCTTGCCTTTCTCAATTCCTGAATCTTCTTGATGCTTCTCATTTTTTCTTTTAAAGTTGGCTGATACCCTAAACCGAACCTGTCTCTTTTAGTTACAGGGTAGATTGGGCCCACCAGTCCTTGCAACCGACGTCCAAACCCTTTGCCAGTTTTTGCTCCTCTTCCAAGAGTCAGCTTAAGCCCCATTTTGGTGCAGTTTGACAATCTAGGCTTCGGGATCTTCTTTCCTTCTGCCACAAACATGGCATTGACGTATTCCAACGATCTGAAAGAACATTCAACAGCTTGCTCTTCCACTTCAACGTATGGAGCAGTAGTAGAAACCGAAGCAATAATGTCTTCCTCAGCATGAATGCATATAAGCCTCCCATCCATTGCAAATTTTATCCTTTGGTGCAACGTTGACGGAACCGCACCGGCCTGATGAATCCAGGGCCTTCCCAATAAACAGTTGTATGTAGGCATGATGTCCATCACAAGAAACTCCACTTCGTATATCGCCGGGCCAATAGTCAAAGGGATATCAATCTTGCCTAGAACTTCTCTCTTCGTTCCATCAAAAGCTCGAACCACACTTTGACAGCTTCTCATCAGGGTGCTGTCCACTGGTAATTTTTTCAGGGTCACCAAGGGCATCACATTTAACGCCGAACCGTTATCTATCAGTACTCTGGATAGAACATGCCCTTTGCACCTAACTGTGATGTGTAAGGCCTTATGATTGCCAATCATCCCAGAAGGGATCTCGTCCTCAGAAAAAGATAAAAAATTATCGGCCTGGATGTTGGCAACTAGTCGGTCCAGCTTTTCTGTGGGTATCTCCTTCGGGACAAATGTTTGGTTTAAAACTTTTAACAGGGCGTTGCGATGAGCCTCTGAACTCAGAAGAAGTGATAGGACAGAAATACGGGCAGGCAGCTTGTGCAATTGCTCAACAATACTGTATTCACTATGTTTCAAAAATTTTAAAAATTCCATCGCTTCATTCTCCGTTACTGGCTCATTGACGATGGGTTCATCTTCTCTTATCTGCACATCGATACCTTTTCCTTTCTCGACAGCAATCTTTTTCTCAGGTTCTTTGTGATAACATCTACCACTCCTGGTCATGTGTCCCACTTCATCTACCTCTTCCTGTTGCTTTGTCACCTCTCCTATTTGACAAGTATATCTCCAGGGTACCTGTTTATTGTCTTTGTACAGGAACGGAGAGGGAGGCGTAATAATCACCTTTGGAGCTACCTTCTCAGCCACTCGATTCTTGGGAGTAATGACGAGGGGACAACTAGCACTATAGACCTCTTTGGATGATCCCTCAGAGGCGTAAACTTCCGCTTCTTCTTTCTCAGCCCCTTCTTTGAAGAACTCGATTTCCTTACCATCCATCATCTCTTGTACCAGCCCTAAGAAATCAGAACACTGTTGTATACTGTGTTTTGTGCAGTTATGGTAGTGGCACATCTCTTCATTATTGTAGTGTTCACGTGGCAGATTAGTCTTTAATAGTCCTACCTTGACCATTTGGCACCACACCCAAGACATGGGTGACATCACCTCCCTAACATTTTTTACAGTCATTTTTCCTTTCTCTTCAGCGACTGCATTAATCCCGGCTCCTGTATGATTTGGCAATGGATTCTGGGCTATGTTTGGCTGTTCACTGTCACCAAAATTGATGACGTTTCTTCTTCTCAGAGCTTGGACAACCTTTTTGAAAGCGGGACAATTTTCAATAGAATGTCCGGAAACCCCTTCATGGTATTCGCACTTAGCACTAGCATCATACCACTTGGGATACGGGGGTTGTATAGGGTCCACATGATAAGGTGAGACTACATGTCGATCATATAATTCGTGGAATAACTCCTTATAAGTCATGGGAATCGGGTCGAATTGAGGCCTCTCTCTCCTTAGATCTCTTGCCCCTTGCCTATTGTCAATTTGGGGTGATGCTACCGTTCCCTGTGGTCGGGACACTGTGATATTATGGGAATCATACTGTCTTATTTTGTTGACTTCGTTTTCCTTCTTCCTCATCGGTTGTTTCTTGCTGGAATCTCCTCCCTCAAGCTTCCCGTTTTTAATCGCCATTTCAATCATTTCTCCCGCCGTAACTATATCAGCAAAACTTCGAGAAGGATTACCAACAAAATGTGAGAAAAATGGAGCCTTCAAGGTATTAACAAAAAGTAGGTTCGTTTCCTCCTCTACCAACGGTGGGTGGACTTGTACTGCTACCTCTCTCCACCTCTGAGCATATTGTCTGAAACTTTCACTATGCTTCTTCTCCATTGCTTGCAGCACCATTCTGTTAGGCCTGACGTCCTTCACATGCTTATACTGGTCGAGAAAAGATTTGGCCAGGTCTTTCCATGTCCTGACATCAACTCTCCTTAGTTGATTATACCATCGCAATGCTGAGCCTACTAAGCTTTCCTGGAAACAGTGGATCAACAGCTGGTCGTCCCCTACGTAACCAGTCATTTTCCTGCAGAACATTGTGATATGGGCAGAAGGGCATTGGGTACCGTCGTATTTCTCGAAGTCAGGGGTTTTGAACTTGGGAGGTAGGACCAGATCAGGAACTAAACTCAGTTCCTTAGCGTCGAGACCATACAAGCTGGTATCTTCTTTCATAGCTTGTACTTCATTTGCTAGCTGCTTATATTGCTCCTGCAACAACTTGTTTTCGCTCTTCTTTGCTTCTTCATCAAGGTCCGGGACCTGGTGATATGGGCTTTCTTCGGGATGCGAACAAGATCCAGGTTGCGGATTCACTGCAATGCCGTCAGGATTTATGTGTACTTTGGTATGGGCAGATGTTCCTTGGATATTCGGAGACTGTACCGGGGTAAACCCTGGGGGGTAAAGTGGTTCTTCACTTGTTTGGTCATGGGCCTTTCCGTGCTCTGGATTTCTCCCTCCCAGCATATTTGCCAACTTAGACAACATATCCTCTTGAGCCTTAAGCATCTCTTCTTGCATTTTCCTCAGATCATCTTGCAACTGCAATTGAGTTCTTTCTATTTGAGCAATCTTATCATCCATGGCCTTCCTTGTGTTATAGTGATGCTTGAAATTTCCCAATATTCTGTAATGTATCCCTTATTGTTAATTTTAATGCTTTGAGGATGAATGCAAATTATGTAAAGTGCGATAAAAATGCAATACAAAACTTAACGCGCAAATAAAATGCAAATGCAAGCAGAAAGGCATTGATTCATAAGACGCGATCAGTCTTAGAACAACTTTCATTAAGGACCAAAAGCATCATTTTTACAAGAAAAGTCCACTACAGAAATGGCCTAGCTCTGATGTTCAGCTCTACTATTTGATTGACAAGCCAATCGACCCTCTTTCCTACGCCTGATGCTGGATTGGCATAGCTCTGGATGACTTTTGCTTGGAGGTCCATCTCTCCCAACTGCCTCGCAACGCCACTTAACTGATTCATGGTCTCTCGGATCACGTGATTCACGTTTGTCTTCCAGTCTCTAAAGTGATCGTTTGAGTTTTGCCATTACAGTCTGGTGCCTTGGACGGTGCGCTCGAGACCAGCGATTTGTGTCTGGCAGCTTCGTAAGGCAGCCTCTAAATCATGAATCTTCTTTTGCAAAGCAGCGTTCTCCTCGAGGCTAACCCTTTGATCCACTTGGCAACGCTGACTGTTTTCTGCAGATAAGGAACTTTCAAGCTGCATAACGTAGGCACTGTACTCTTCATTCTTTGCCTTGGCTCGAGCTAACTCTTCCTCATGCCTTGATTCCATTTCGTGCATCTCTTGATTGAGTACCTCTATCCGTTCGTTCTTTGCTCCGCACCTCTGTATCCAGAGGAATACTTCATCCTGTTTGCCTTGGAGCACATTCTCCCGATGTTGCCTTTCTAATTTTAGCTCTTCTTTGCTTTGCCTCTTCTCAGTTTCGAGCTCGTTGATTCTTTGCTTTCGAACCTCAAGTTCAAGTTGCATGTTATTTGCCTTCATTCTGAGTTCTTCAATATTAGCATGCAATTCTTCTTCTCGCTTCTTGCTCAAGGTGTACCTTTGTCTTAACTCTTTAGCCTCTGTCCTTTCGCTCTTCAATGCCCTAACCCAGGACCTTCTCTCGGACTCAAGTTCTTGATTTCTTTTCTTCTTCTCTGTCTCTACTTCTCTGACTCGGTGCTCTCTCTCGGCTCTGACGTCTCTAACTCGACGATCCCTCTCAGCCCGGAGCTCTAACCGCCACTGCTCTGAAGTTCTCCCGAGGCCAGCAATTGCCCGTGCTCGACTCATTTTTTGGTAATCGCTCTGTAAACTAGTGAGATTGGCCTCCACTTCATCCTTTCTCTTGCGCATAAGCTCAAACTGTGTATTATAGAACCCCCTATCGATGTCCAACATGAAATTCTTTTGTCTAAGGGCCTCACACTCTGCTTCCTTCCTGGCGATTTCCGCTTCGAATTCACTCTTTAGTATCTCCAACTTAGACGGTACGTATTTAAACTGTGCTTCCAAAGGAATTGTTTGGTCACGATCCGCCAACGGAAGGATATCATTCTTTCGCGCCGCCCTCCATGCCACGTAATCTGGGGTCAGTATGACCTCAGCTGCTATGAAATCAGTTCTAAAGGTTGACTTCCACGCCTCTGACATTGCACGAGCAGTCTTCTTGTAGTGATCTCCACAGTACACAAATTCAGATGCCTTCAGACCGGATGTAGCTGGGATGAATTGGCGTGCCCCAAATTGCCTTAGTACCATCAGTGGCGCATAACCTACTCCACCCCATAACCCTAATAGGGTTACCCAATCGGAATCCCCACATTTGTACAACACATCCACAAAAGCTAACCAGGGGACACGCCACACTATATCATGTTCCTGTAAATTTCTGAAGAGTGAAACCCAATCTTTCCTGGTGAGATGCTCTGGCCACTCTTTAGTGAGGAAATCTTTTAAGGGTGAATAGGCCGTAGAAAACCGTCGACTATACTCTCGGTCAATTTTCCAGAAGTGACTGCGTATCCAAACAGTAAGCAGCTGGACACACCCGGTGAAGCGGCTACTCTCAGCTCTTCTGCAACTGCTAAGTGCTCTGAATGTTTCAGCCAAAACCGCAGGAACAGGGTTTACCTTCCTTTCCAAACGCTCGAATAAATCGACCACTGCGGCTTCCACGTGATAAAGAACTTTCGGGAAGATCATCAAACCATAAATTCCCAAGGCGAACATCTCCATGCTCTTCTCGATATCGCTATGCTTGACGATAAGCTCCTTGAGGCATGACCAAGGGAAGCAATCGGACTCTCCCTTCTTTTGGATTCGATCAGCAACCCACTTCTCTCCCATCCCAGTAATCCTTGCGAGCTTGCCCTTAAAGGATTGTGTCCTTGAGGCTTTTGAGTAGATACGATCCAAGTGTATCGTCTCGAAATGAAACAAGGAGGTGTATTCTTCTAACGTGGGAGTCATGTCTTCCTTGTTGAAAGTGAAGCAGCTATATGCGGGATTCCAAAACTGGACGAGAGCTTTGATTAGGGGTTCGTTTACTTTCACGTACAACAGAAGGGCGATGTCACCATACTTTTGCCAGAAAGAGTATTTCACATCAGAATTCCAACTTTCCCAAATTTCGCGTAACTCTTGCAAATCGTTTTGCTTTAGACTGACCGGAGTAACCTCTGGTAGTACTGATATGTAATCTTCAGTCAAACTGTCGCCTTTCTTCCTCTGAGTTTCCTCGGACCACGACCTCACTTCTGCGTTATCCACTTCCTTGTTATGAAAGCTCTTGTCCATTTTATGACCGCCTTCTACTTTTATGACCACCTTGTGAATCAACACCTTTCTTCATGAATGATGATGCAATGCAGCGGTAATAAATAAAACACAAACAAAAATAAAACTGTGTTAGTATATACAATGAATAGTCAAAGAATAAACAAACAACATGAAGATAGAAAATATATACATCCTAAACCTAATTCACATGGTATCTACCCAACATGGCGTCTACCGAATCATGCTTTAGTAGATCCTACCCGACATGATATTTACCCACATGTTTTGTTACTCATAAAAAATCCTAACCGCATGGTATCTAATTCACATGCATGTTTGAAAAATAAACCTAACCATATGATCTCTAGTTCGAATACTTTTTGCAAAAAAAAAATAAATTCGAGGGAAAAGTTAGAATGAGTTTCCCCTTTGTGTCTGTGGACAGAGATTCAACATAAGATGGGCAGAGTTTCAGTATTTCTAAAAGGGTCCTCGAATTGTCCTTTGCTGGTGCCCCCTTGGGCTTGCCAGACCCTCGATCCTCGCCCATTATAGGCTTAAAACGGATCAAGTTCAATTTCGAGAGGATACATTTCCCTATGTCCATGCGAGGAAACTCAATGTTTCACTCGTAAACATAAGGCATGTACCCCAGAGGTTACTAGCTAAAGCCCATGCGGAGAAAAATAATTTTTCTCACGTAAGCGTAGCTTTCACCCCTACCTAACGGGACAGAGCATAGTAAGAAGGCTCTAAATATCGAAATGGTTGTAACGACAGTGAGGGGAAACCCATAATCCTTTGTCTCGATCCAAGAAAAACAATAGACTAAAACGAAGGTCAGAAAACTGAAACATGTATAACACACATTAGTACAACTATTTATTCATTAACCAAATTACAAATTAAGATGTAAATAAAACAATTCAAACAAACAAGGGATCAAAAACCAAATTAAAGCGAACTTATAAATTTCGTTTGCAAAGACAATTAATTAATCGACGATCGGCCTGACTCTCTAAAAAGTCCCCAGCGGAGTCGCCAAGCTGTCGAAACGATTTTTAAACGGCGGCGAGGGTGATTTGGAAAACCGCGTCATTTTTAATTGTTCTCTTTACGATTGAATTTTAATTAAAAACGATGCAATTTTAGAAAACCTCTCGTTTCGAAAAATTGGAAATTTCGTTATGGTAAAAATATAAGGTTCGAGGAGTCGCCACCAATCTTTGATTAGGGTGTGATTGGGCACCCAAAAACGTTGTCATTTTAAATAAAAATTAATTTTAATTAAAACGACAAATTTACGGTCTACGTTACCAAAATCCCAGTTCGGGAGTCGGTTACGTGTGGGGAAGGATTAGCACCCCCACAACGCCCTAAATCGGTACCTAGTCGATTAATTAATGTCTTTGCAACGAACTTTACAAGTTCAACTTTAATTTAATTTTTTGATCCCTTTAAACAACAAGAACGTGAATTTGCAACATTCAAAGCAACAAAATAGATTTAATTTAAAATTACCAAGTCATTAGAAAGATAAAGAATATTCGATTATTTAAAAAATATCGAGACCATATCTTTAGTTCAGTTCTAACGACCTTTTCTCGAAAAGTTTAAATAGTCGAATATTTCCTTTTCTTTCGCTCCCAAATTTTACAATGATATATCCAAATTTAATTAGGCGTTACTGACGGGATACCATTTTAATTTAAAATCGTCAAAACAACTTTCCTGTAAGTTAAGAAAAGCCATTCTGATAATTTTAGATTAAAAGGGCATTACCCTTAATTCCGATTATATGATTAGATCAAGTTATTCACGTGAGGCTATCATGCAAATCATGCTGATTGAATGTCATGCAAAGAGTAATAAATATTATGATTAAAATATCATGTAATTTGAAATAAATAAAAAGAATAAATAGAACATTATATACATATATTTTAATTAAAAAAAAAATACAAACCTCACATATTAACATATAATGTACAAATATGACTTAAATATAAAAAAAACATGACATGCAAAATTATTGTATTTAAAAATATATAAATATTTCAAAAAGTGACTAAATAGGAATAAAACTAAAATTAAACATACTAATTAAAAGTAAACGAAGGCTAAAATTAAATGAACACAAAATAAAGAAACCAAATTAAAAAAAAGAAACATTCAAATTAATGACTAAAATATAAAGAAAATAAACCACAGACTCTTTTCATAAACATTGTCATTCCCAAGTACTGTAAACATAATATGAACAAAATATTACATAAGACCAAATTGAAATTTTCCGAAATTACACATCCAATGTCAAATTATCATGAAAATAGCCAAAACGTGATACAGGACCAAAAAGAAACACACTGAAAATTTCAAGGCGAAATCATAAACAAATGAAGTTTAATTAGGGACCAAATCAGAACAGGCTGAAACTACAATGGCCTACACACAATTACCCCCACATCAAAACACGGAATATCCTCCTAGACGTCAACACGACGCCGTTTTGGACCTAAGCGCGACGACGCCGTTTTGGCGTGTGGTTATACGGCATATTAGGGTAAACTTGAAACCCTAGCTCATTATTTCACTCAGCCTAAACCAGAAAACCCTCGCCCCAGCCGTTCTCAACTTCTCTCCTTCTTCAACCTTCAAACCCCAGACGAAGCATGGCCAACGCCGTGGCCACCGCCGTCTAATGGCTCCGATGAAGAGCCGAGACGTCCTCTAAACTCCCTCCGATGACAACCCCTTCAAGTACCAACCTAAACCGGCAACCTAAACCCAAACTAAACTTGAAAACCCAACCGGCTTCACCCTCTAGTAACCTCACAACACTACGGCCACCGCGACCTCTTGCCTCCCCGGAGGACTCCGATGAGCAACCTTGACCAGAAACCTACCTAGAACCTAACCCAAAAACGATGGCCTAACCCCGATCTACCCCTTTCGCTTCCAACTCCGGACCCAAAACGCACATGCACGCCTAAGACCAACCAGGAACCAATGAAGGGTGAAGGGTTTACCTTCGATTCGGTGAGGCACTGCCTCCTAATGAGGGCGACGAGGGTCTTTACAGACGAGAAAGGTACGGGTCGTTCTAATTTTTATCTTTTCTTCTTGGATCGTTGCTTGGTCTCTATTCCCGTTTCCTTGTCGTTGATGGCTGGTAGTTTTTTTTTTTTTAAATATTTGATTTTTATTGCTTTTTCTTCTCTCGAAAAATATCTGAGGGTCCCCCTCCCTTTACAACATTTTGGTTCTGGTTTATATAGAACCAGATTTTACAATATTTTTTGTTTTCTGATTTCTCTTTCAAAAATCCCGTGAGTCTACTGCAAGTTTATCTTCATTGACTTGGGTTTTGCTGCCTTGAAACTTGGTTCTGAGTCTTCTGTCGTGTTTCTCTTGATATTGCAGGTTGCTAAGGTTCACGTGGGATGGTCGACCGTAGTAATTGGGTCCAACGGCGGTGGCAACTTAGTGATCGAGATGGGTTGGCAGCAGAACGTGATCTGGACCGCTGGATGGGTCCAGATCCGAAGGTTGCGCTTCAAGGTGGCGGCTGAAGGGTCCTAAAACCCTAATGACTAAAGCCTGCATGCCGTTGGATCTCCCTGAATCCAACGACTCCTGATGACCCTTTGTAATTTGGGCCTGTAAAAAACAAAGACAATGTTTAGTGCCTTTTTAATTGTTTATTTATTTACTTATTTACTGCTTATATGTATATATATATATATTAATAATTATATAATATCACACTTATAATAATATTAATAATAATAAACTTGAATTAACTTTGAATAAGACCCCGGACAAATTGAATATCTACAATAATTACAAAATCAACCCTGTACCGTACCGCGGGGGCTTTACTAGTATATTTATGAGCCATACCTAACAAATCTCCACCTTGGCGAATATCCTGCCCCTTGGAAACTTCAATGTGGGTTGGGTTACCTTGCTTCTTTAACAACTCGAAACATTCAACAAGTCCAAGCAATGCTTGAACTTGTCTGTCGTAACTGGCTTGGTGAACATATCAACGGCATTCTCATCAGTATGTACCTTCTGAAACAAAACCTCTCCAGATGCAACCAACTCTTTGATCTTGTGGAACCTTACATCAATATGTTTAGTTCTAGCACGATACACCTGATTCTTAGCCAAGTGAATATCACTTTGATTATCACAAAGCAACTGAACTCCACCTTGTTGAACACCCAACTCCTTCACTAAACCAGTAAGCCATAAAGCTTCTTTTGCAGCTTCAGCCGCTGCCATGTACTCAGCTTCAGTTGTAGATAGAGCCACAACAGATTGAACAGTAGACTTCCAACAAATAGGCCCTCCACCAAGAGTAAAGACATACCCTGTCGTAGATCTTCTATTATCCAAGTCACCTGCATAGTCTGAATCCACATATCCTACAACCAAAGGATTATCCCGCTGACTCCCAAAAACAATTCCATGTCCCATAGTATCCTTTAAGTACCGAAAGATCCACTTGACTGCTTCCCAATGTTGCTTACCAGGTTTAGACATGTACTTACAAACTTGACTAACAGCATGAGTAAATCAGGACGAGTACATACCATCGCATACATCAAGCAGCCAACAGCATTAGAATACGGAACCTTTGCCATATCTTCAGCTTCCTTATCTGTCTTAGGGCACTGTTCTGATGAGAGCTTAAAGTGATTAGCCAATGGAGTGCTACCTGGTTTCGCGCTGCTCATCGCAAACCTTTCTAGCATTATCTCAACATAACCCCGTTGAGATAGCCGTAGTTTCCTTGAGTCTATGTCCCTGCAAATTTCCATTCCAAGAATTTTCTTTGCAGCACCTAAATCTTTCATATCAAATTCCCGACTCAATAAAGTTTTAAAACCAATAACATCATCCATGTTCTTCGCAGCAATCAACATACAGTAATAGAAAAATAAAAGAACCATCATCAAGGCTCTTAACATAGACACAACAATCATACTCACATCGGTTGTAGCCAATCTTGATCATATAGGAGTCAAACCGTTTATACCACTGTCTCGGAGACCTTTTCAACCCGTACAAAGATTTCTTCAATCTGCAAACTAAATGCTCGTTTCCAGGTTGAGTGAAACCTTCAGGTTGCCGCATGTAGATCTGGTCCTCTAAATCACCATGCAAAAAAGCAGTTTTAACATCCATCTGCTCTAAATGCAAATCCCAACTAGCCACCAATGCAAGTACTGCTTGGATTGAAGTGTGTCTGACCACAGGAGAAAAGATTTCATCATAATCAACTCCTTTCTGCTGTGAAAAACCCTTCGCTACCAAATGAGCCTTGAACTTCTCCCCCTCTTTTTCTGTTACTGCTGGTTTCTTCTTATACACCCATTTGCAACCAATCGGATTCTTACCCTCAGGAAGGGGAACTAACTCCCATGTGCGATTGTGATTCAAAGACTCCATCTCCTCAACCATGGCTGTCATCCACTTGTCGTTTTCCTGACTAGTAACGGCATCATGAAAAGTAACCAGATCATCACTGCTAATAATAAGTGCAAAAGATACCAAGTCTTCAAAACCCAATCTGTTCGGAGGCTTTATATTCATCCGTCTCACCCTGTCTCTGGCGAGACTATAATCATGCAAATCATCCGTAGTGGAACCACCAGAAGTCGGTTGAGAAGTTTCTGGTTTCTCAACTGGAAACTGCTCGAAATCCACCACTGTCGTGTCTTGCTTCTGCTGCAACATGGATTGTTCATCAAAAACGACATCTCTACTAATCACAACTTTCTTCGCAACTGGATCCCAGAACTTGAATCCTTTGACACCTTTCTTGTAACCCAAAAATATGCACTCCTTCGATTTTGCATCAAGTTTGGATCTCTCATCAGCAGGTACATGCACATAAGTAGGACAACCAAAAATCCGTAAGTTATCAAAACTAACATCATGACCAGTCCATACCTCTTCTGCAACTTTCCCAGCCAGCGGTGCCCTTGGCGATCTGTTGATAAGGTAACACGCCATGTTAACAGCCTCAGCCCAGAAGTGTTTGGGAAGCCCCGCATTCAACCGAAAACATCTGGCTCTTTCATTCAACGACCTGTTCATTCGTTCCGCAACACCATTCTGTTGTGGTGTCTTGCGCACTGTAAAATGCCTCTGAATCCCATACTCCTTACAGAATTGTAGGAACTGTGAATCTGTGTACTCCGTACCATTGTCAGACCGCAAACACTTGATTTTTCGTCCTGTTTGGTTTTCTACCTCAGTTTTCCACAGCTTTAACTTCTCAAAAACTTCAGATTTCTGTTTCAAAAAATACACCCAAACTTTCCGTGAAAAAGCATCAATAAAAGTAACATAGTACCTAGATCCACCCAAAGACGATGTCGTGGAAGGCCCCCATACATCAGAATGCACATAATCAAGAATCCCTTGAGTTGTGTGCTTCGCAGTCTTAAAACGGACTTTAGTCTGTTTACCAAGAACACAATACTTGAAAAAATCAAGCTTACAGCTTTTGACACCATGCAACAAGTCTCTCTTGTGTAATTCTGCCATACCACGTTCACTAAGATGAGCAAGGCTCATATGCCACAATTTTTTCGTATCATCACAAGACTCAACAGAGTGAACTCCACCTGCAACGGTACTCCCTAACAATCTGTAGATATTCCCTGCAGTCATCTTGCCTTTCATCACAGTCAATGCTCCTTTAACAATCCGAATGGTTTCCCTATCCTCGTCAGCCTTAGGGATAAAACCATTCTTGTGCAAAGTGCCCAAGGAAATCAAATTCTTCTTCAAGTATGGGATATGTCGAACACCACTCAACGTCCGAACGGAGCCATCGTGCATCTTAATTCTGACATCACCAATACCAACAATATTACAACATCGATCATCACCCAAATAAACCGAACCAGAATTAATCGGCCTGTATGTCGAAAACTATTCCCTATTTGGCGTGATGTGATAAAAACATCCAGAATCAAGAATCCAAGCATCCGTCAATTGTGTCGTTGAAATAGAAAGTATATCACCCTCACTGCAATCAGAATTATCATCCTCGACCACGTTCACAGACTTGGATGAGCCATCACGCTTCTCATCAGTATGCTTTTTCAACTTCGGACAGTCTCGCTTCATATGTCCCGCCTCCTTGCATTTGTAACAGTGAATCGTCTTCTTATCCCTGGATTTGGATCTGGAATTCCGCTTCCCGGACCCTGCCTTCTCTGGCTTCCGTCCATGATCTCGATTACCCTTGACATATAAGCTATCGGCTTGAGAGCTTTCCCCTGCATTATGCTTCCGCTGGTTGTGAGCCAACAAGGCTACAGTAATCTCCTCAATGTTGATAGTCTCTTTCCCATATGTAAGAGTAGTCACCATGTGTTCGTAAGAGGGAGGCAACGAACACAACAAAATCATCGCTCTGTCTTCATCCTCAATTTTCACATCGAGCCGAGCCAGATCAGAAACGATTTGATTGAAGACATTCACGTGTTGCGCCAAATCATGATCGTCCTGCATCTTCAGCCCATACAGCCGCTGCTTCAGATACAGTTTTGTTGTTAAGGATTTGGACATAAACTGACTTTCCAACTTCCTTCAAATTTCGTCTGGAGACGATAGATGCATGACGTGATACATGACCTCGTCCACCAAGCATAATCGTATGGTTCCTGCCGCTCGCTGCTGCAATTCTTCCCAATCTTCCTCATCCATCGACGCCGGCTTTGTAGGTCGCAAAGCCTTCAAGATCCCTTGCTACGCCAATAGATCCTTCACCCTCGTTTTCCATAATCCGAAGTTACCCTGACCATCGAATTTCGCGACTTCGAATTTTGCTCCTGAGCTCTAATACCAATTATTGACGAAAACGGGTAAAGAAAACAAAAGAACACGAGAATTTTACGAGGTTCGGCAATGTGCTTACGTCCTCGGTGCCTAGGCGGCGCTAGAAGTTTTATTCAATGATATTTTAGGTCTAGGTTACATCTCTATTTATAATAGAAAACATTGGTACATAATTACAAAATCAACCCTGTACCGTACCGCGAGGCTGCGCCCCCGCACCCCCAACCCACATAATTCATGACCCCACAACGAGACTTTCTTTGTAAGGACAGTTGATGTTCGCTGCGTTCGCTTCGCTCACTCTGCTCCATCTTCTGTCCTCTTTACTGGTATATTTATGAGCCATACTTAACACTGAGAGATCTCCGAGATGATTTTTCAAGTTTACCCTAATGGGGTATTTATAGTCTCTGAAAAACCCTAAAATTACATTAAAAATCCTAAAAGATAATTCTTGAAAATTAAATCCAAAAAATAAAGATAAATCTCGAATTTAAATCCGAATTTGCAAATGAGTCTTCTGCTTCCACAAAAATGCCGACTGGACCTTCTAGAAGATGTTGACTAAATTCCATATCAACACCTTCATGCCCAGTTTCATGCCTACTAGGTCGTCCATGATTCCAGAACAAAAAGTGTAGTTTTTAGGTATTTAAGCACATTTTCCAAAAGTCATTGTCTTACATAGAAATCATGTAAAAATGCCCAAATTAGCAATAATAATGAATAATCAATGAGTATTTAAATACAAAATATAACACAAAATAAACACTAGGCAGTCTTCCGATTGTGATACTCTAAGAAGATAAAATTCCCTTGAGTATAAACTCTCTGACAGGGATAAGAGAAAATACGAGATATCTATTTCTCAGGGACCATAACCCCTTTATATATCTGATTGAATCAATTATTGTATGTGCTTATAACTATGCCCCTCATAAGTTATAAATACAACTTTAATATTATCTACACTTTTATTTTCATGATACTTCTAAAACCTTATGACTTTATACCATAATTGATCAATTAATTTATTCATATTTTATAATAACAATATACATTATAAATATGTTCCCATAATTATGGATTTTAATCCAACAATCTCTCACTTGGGCAACGTTTCCTGATAAATGTATAACCTTATGAGCTCAAAATTTGTTATCATGTAATAGTATTCTATGACAATCTCGCCCATCAACTATATCCATATAGGATCAAAGCGACCTTTGACATAGCTATCATGACTAGACCTATCAATGGTCATGTATACAAACATATAGGGGTGTTCATTCGGTTAAAATGGTGGCCGACCGAACCGAAATATCCTTAACCGAATTAATCGAATTTTTTTCTTTAACTGTTAACCGAACCGAACTTTTTTATGAATGTATTAACCGAACCGAATAAATTTTGGTTAATTTTCGAATTAACCGAAATTTTTTAGAGTTTTCGAATTTAATATTTTTAATTAAAAAAACAGTTTACAATATCTAATTAATTTGATTCAAACATTATATTAAAATAAGATATTTGTATCTATCAATTTAGTTCAAAAAAACCAACAATATTGCAGTTCTACAAAATAAATAAGAACAAAGTGCAGAACTGGAAGCACAATTCAATCTGATACAAGCAGTCCCTCTTGTGTTGTTGATTTGACTTGAAACTTCAATCGTTGAATTTGTAAAATTTGCTAAAGGGGTGAAACACTTCCCTCAACAGATGCTGACATATTGGACATTTACTGCAAAATATGAGAAGTAAAGAAAAGTAAGAAAAAATCACATTAAACTGAATGAACCAAATAATGGAAGAAACATGAAAACACCATGAAAGCAAGAAATGTAACACCAAAATCAGTTGGTATTTTTCAATCTCAGTATCTTAATTGGCCAGACGTAGAGATTACTTGATGAACCTTATTAACATAACAATCGCATATAATAAAAAAAAAGTTTAAAGAGGGAAGAAGGAATAAACCTGAACCATTATGCAAATACCCAATCAAAAGAATGAAACTATGAAATTTCAAGAAGTGAGTTAATCATTTTTCATGCGTTTGATGCGCACTTCAGAGTATAACTAAAGACGTTCTATTAAAAAAATCTAACAAATATGAACAAGTTAATAAATATGGCAGCAATCACAAGCTGTCTAATACTAAGAACACAATCTCTGATAGCAACGTTCTAACTCAAGTATCATAAAGAGGCAAGATGGAAGTTCAAGTTACCACAACCAAAAGCCTAATAGACAGTACTAATGGCGATGAGCATGTTTTATAGATTTTACTAACCACTTATGCAAGATTACGTAGCAGGTTTCCTCATGAGCAGATTTATTTTCTAGAAAATTGACCCACGAAAATCTTATGCCCATGCTCCACTACAGTTTTGCCCATGTCTTACACAAATCAAGGCACAATAGAATTGATAACCGGAGCGCATGGGGGCAGCATATTATGGGATGAAAAAAATATTAAAAAATATTTAAAGGTTAATTCGGTTAATTAACCGATTTCGAACTGAATTAACCGTTAATCGAATATCTAAAAAAATCATTAACCGTTAATGGACCGAACTAATTCGGTGGCCGACCGAGTTAACCGAACTAATTCGGTTCGGTCAGTTAACCGAATTAGTTCGAAAATTTGAACACCACTACAAACATAGTCAAATGATATAGGTCAACCATGGAGCGTAGTATGGAAATTATATGTAATGTGAACCGCACATGTCTTTTTTCAACTGGTCATCTTTAAACATTAGTGAGATCAAATTTTACCAAAATCATAATGGATACCACAACAAACTTTATTTCTGCAGAAAATAAATTTAAAATAAATATTCTTAAACTGAAGTTATGTTTATAATAAATGAGCATTAAAATTACAAACTCCCACTAAAACCCAATATCCTTAAATGACATTACACCCACATGAGTAGTGTGCACATGACTGACCTTGGATGATAGTTCTTTAGTAAGCGCGCAGTTATGAGTTTGTACCAATATGCTTTATAAACACATAATCACTCTAAATTTTCTTTAAGAAATAGAAACATAATGTCTATGTTCTTAGACTTAAGATGTTTCTGTTATATATAGAGAAATATTGTAACTTAGTTGTCACAAAATAACTCAAGTGGTCTTTATTATCAATCCATAATTAGCAGTTCATGTGACAAACTTTTGCATTTATATTCCAATAAGTCAAAGTCCATAAACTTGATGATATCTTACTTACTAGAGCTCCGATATGTGAGCATATAACATTTTTGTTCTTAAATATATTGTATGAATTAATTTGGTTGCTATCCAACGATCCATACCCAAATTGCTTAAATATCTACTTAATATCCTAAAATCATTCGCTATGTCTGAATGTGTATAAACCTGAGTATATATTAAATTCTTTATTTATTTTGAAGCATAAGGAACATTTTACATTTCATTGGTTTCAAAATCATCCTTAGGGCACTGATCAAGATTAAACTTGGTTCCTTTAGCAATAAGGGGTATTATTTGGTTTACTCCTACTGAACTTATAATATATATAGTTATCAACCAAATTCATAAAAAAAAACAAGATAATCACTTGGTGAAATTTGTTATACAATTAACGGGAGTAATACTTGAATTTATAAATGGATTTCCTAAATTTGCATATTATTAATTTTGTATCATTAGATACAATTTTCTAATTGCACCGTATAAAATATTTCATTAATGTTACCATTGAGAAACACAATTTTAAAATACAACTTATGTAACTTAAGATCAAATATGAACATCAAGTATTATAATTATCTTGAAAGAGTCTTTCAATGAAATTAAAGCCCTAAAAAACCGCGGGCCATTTCGACACAACTGTTGTCGCGGTAATCAAATCTGAAAATGAGTTTGGAGGAAGTAACTTTTGATCGGTAATCAAATCTGGAAATGAGTTTGGAGGAAGTAACTTTTTTCTACGGGATCAATGATTTTGTTCTTCCAGTGTGTCGCCTGATTTTGTAATGTCTTTTTATCTCAAATGCTTTAGGGTAAAGTACGGATTCTATGGTTTAATAGACCAATTTCTAATATTAACTCTTAATATCTATTTATAAAAATAATTATTTAACTAAAATTAAATTTCAAGTTTTCAGGTAGATGTTTCAGTGCGTGCTTTAGTGTTTCGTTCGTTTTTTTTTCTGTTATAGTGCGCAACCTTGGATCGTTTACATTATTTTTGTTGTATTGTTATCCTGCAACTTTCAAATAGTTTCAGCAGGCGTTTTTTTTTTTGGAAAGATGTGTACTTTGTATTGATAAGGATACAAGGTACACCACCTCATAGACCTCATTAAAAAATGTCCCTAAATCTATTAAAGGAAAGAGAGTGAACCATGAGGTGGAAAGAACAAACAACCAGAAATTAACTCCTGAGATACATGAGAATACAAAGAAAACATCTGACCTGCTATTATGAAAACAGCTACACACATTTTACTTTGTAATGCTGGGCATTGATCTTATTTCATTAATAATTTTATGCTAAAGGAAGAAAAGAAAACACACACAAAATTTAAAATATACGATAATTTAAAATTTTCAAGATACCACTGCTCCCACTAATCCTCTGAGTCCATTGTTAACTTGATGAGGTTTCAGGATTCGAGCAACGAAACCTGAAAAAGCAAAGAGATGAGAGATGAATTAAGCAAATACAACATTTTTTGAAGACCCCAATAATGTAGTCTATTTAAACTTGTATGAAACATTAATTCAGTTGGTATAGAACATATCCAAAACTGTATGAAATTGGTTTAGCAATTTGTAAGTTTAATTTATTCATTGGCAGACACTTATACCTATAGAGGATACAAAATTTAAACTAGATGATGAACCTTCTTCATCTTTTATATTAATTTTAGATCGACTCTTTACTTAGTTCTAAGAATGAACAGTAAATAAATAAATATTTGATTAATGACAGCTCCCAATTTTGGACTGACAATTACATTAATCAAATATTTTTAGTTAGGTTTTTTGGCAGTAAATTGACTCTTTACTCGATTCCCAGAAGATGCAGAATTCATGGTAACGCTAAGTGTTTAATTTTTGCGTTCATTTGGGGCTGTTTAAATTTGTGTTTTTTTGAAGGTAGTGGACAACAAGTCGTTATAAAATAATCATGTATTTAGTTTTGGCTGGTTGGGTGTACTCTTTTCTTTCATTTAGGTTTATGAATATTTTTAACGAGACACAACTCAAATTTATGCATATACGATGATTAATAAATTTTTGTCGAGAAAAAAATATGTTTGTTTTCTACAAATATTATCTTATTCTTTCTGCATGTCGTGGAATAAGAAAAGACTGATGGACAGCCATTGAAAACTCCTCTACCCTAAAGCTAATTCAAACATAGGCCACAATCTGGGAAGAATCGTAACTAGTAATACACACTTATTGTATGACTAGCTCTAATGACGTCGTTGTCGTCTTTAACGATTTGCGTTTTTAAGGTAATTAATTGTGTGTTTTGAACAACTATTTTCTATTTATGATGTATCGTTTGATTTTTTTTTGTTTCCCACAGCAAAATATTTATTAATTACAGTGAAAATCAAATCCACGACTTCACAAAATTATAAGACTTCGTTACTTGGAAAAATATACGACACTAGATTTTCCCACTACTGGGTCCTAGAAAGTACACAATTTAGACCATGTTCCTTGATGACGTGATCTTATTAATTTTACATTGCCACTTAACCTAATTTCAAGAATAAAGAAACCTAAATATTCGATTACATCTATCGTAGCCCCAAATTTTAGACAAAACACTAACAATATTTTCATGTTAGTAAATCACTTTCTTGTTATCTTCGTAACAGTTGCATGCAGATGCAAGGTACAATCGTGGATGATTTCTTGAACCATATTATATATGGAATAGAGAAAGACTTCTTCCTCCATTTTTTTCCAAGTAAATTGTTTACTCTAAATGGGATTCAAACATAAGCCACGTCCCAGGAAGAAACCTACTAATTCATTAGAATCTTCGGATCACTATCTACAATCGATATAAATATAGATGTAATTAATTGAGAGATTTGCGTTCCATAAGTGGTGAATAATTAAGTTGCAGAGTAATCTAAAAGATGGTGAGACAACCATATCTAAAGAAAGGAACATGGACTCCTGATGAAGACCAAAAGCTGATTGATTATATCATGAGATATGGCATTTGGAATTGGAATGAGATGCCCAAATTTGCTGGTATGATCACTTTAATGAACATGTAATGAAACACTTGAATTTCGTCGAGATTTTCTAATTAGGAGTTGGTTTTTGATTTGTAGGGTTGCAAAGGTCAGGGAAGAGTTGCAGGCTTCGTTGGATGAATTACTTGAGGCCTAATATAAGGCTTGGAAACTTCAGCAGGGAAGAAGAAGAAACCATAATCCACCTTCAAAAGGAGCTCGGAAACCGATGGTCAGCCATAGCAGCAAGGCTTCCACACAGAACTGACAACGATATCAAAAACTACTGGAACACCCACTTGAAGAAAAGGGTGATATTGGAGAATAACAAATCATCATCAGTAACCACAGAAACCCATTCCAGTATTGAGGAGAATTCACCTGGTGCTGATTCCTCAAGCTTGCTTAAAATTCCTACAATGGCTGATTTTCCAGAACCATTGACTTACGGTGGTACTTTTACTTCATCTGAAAACAGTTATAGCATGAGGGAAACTTTTGTTTCATCTGAGAACTATTGGGAGATACTGAGTTTTATGGAGCAGCCATTAATTGCAGAAAGTTTTGATTGTGATTCAGTGTCACCAAATTCTCAGTTGTGGCTCAACCACCATCAACAATACTATGATCCTGTGGATGATTTCTGGGCCAATCCATTATTTTCGTAATGCATAAGCAAAACATCCTTGTTTTGTTAGGAGATTTTGATTTGAGCTATGTCTTTGTCAGTCCTTACTGGTGTTTATCAGTTCATAATAATACTTTCCTATAATTGGACTGAATTTTACTTCAATAATAATAATTGTTATTATAATATATAAGAGAATGTAAATTCTAACGTGCTTAAGGAGGTAATATTCAGTTCACCCTGTTGCGGAAGACGACTATCGGATAGAGTAAAATCGCAACTGATAATTTGAAAAAATAAAAATGAAGATAAAAGAGATACAAAATTTACGTGGAAAATCCCTAAAATAAAATAGGGTAAAAACCACGGGCAACGGTAGAAGAATTTCACTATGAGAAGATAAGAATTACAACATCTCTCGATCTACCAAGGAGAAAACAATGATAATTCTCTCTTGATAAAAAGGAGAAAACAACTCTCAATAAACTCTCTAAATTCTCTCTAGTATTGGAAGAAAGCTAGAATGCTTTGGGATGGTTTTGAAGCTAAATGAGCTAGGGTATTTATAGTTGAAACTTAAGGACTAATTTGTAAATACCCTAAATTACAATGACTAAAAATGTGTTTTTACCATTGTCCAATTTCAATTAAAACCTAACCACTTTTCGGTGCCCTCCCAATTGTTTGACAATTTTAATATATTTTTTTTAATTATAACTTTCCACCTTTCGGTGGAATGCAACAATTTTCAACAATCTCCCACTTGAAGATTTGATTGGAACAATCATATCTTCACACCATTATTTCTACCTTGTACCTTTCATGTTGCTTACGTTTCTAACAGGCCACAGGAGGATCGACACCAGGTAAATTTATCAGTATTGATTGCCTTCGTCATGAAATCTGCTATGTTGTCTTTGGTATGGATCTTCTGCATATCTACCGTTCCTTCTTCCACCTTTTCACGAATGAAATGGTACTGAACTCGTATATGCTTAGTCCTTGAATGAAATGTTGGATTCCTTGCTAGATGCAAGGCGCTTTGACTGTCACAAAACAGAGAGACATACTCTTGATTGTGCCCAAGCTTCTCCAATAGCATCTTCAACCAAATTGCTTCTTTACTGGCTTGTGTAGCTGCTACATATTCTGCCTCTGTTGTGGACGTAGCCACAACTGACTGCAATTTTGAAACCCAGCTTACAGCTCCACCAGCAACTTTGAACACATATCCTGTAGTAGATTTGCTTTTATCCAAATCCCCTGCATAGTCAGAATCTACATACCCATTGATTAGTAAGTTTGATCCTCCGTAACATAATGCAACATTTGAGGTCCCTTTGATGTATCTTAGGATCCTCTTTACAATATTCCAATGCTCTTTGCCTGGATTCACCATGTACCGACTAACCACTCCCACTGCTTGTGTAATGTCTGGTCTTGTGCATATCATAGCGAACATTAAACTTCCCACTGCTGATGCATACGGTACTCGAGACATCTCCATCCTCTCTTCTTCACTGCTAGGACTCATACTGGAGGATAATTTGAAGTTAATAGGAAGAGGGGGTACAATCTTGCATGCTAAATCGTGACAAGATTTTCTTCAAGTAATTCTTTTGTGAAAGCCAAATCTTCCTATTACTTCTGTCTCGGTGAATTTGCATCCCTAGAATCTTGTTTGCTGATCCCAAGTCCTTCATTTCAAATTTCCTAGCCAGTTGTGCCTTCAATTCTTCAATATGATCTTTGTTGGGTCCTGCAACCAACATGTCATCCACATACAACAACAATATAACAAAATCGTTATCACCAGACCTCTTGAAATAAGCACAAGGGTCTGCATTAAGTCTGTTGTATCCAAGGCACATAATGAAGGAATCAAATCTCTTATACCAACACCTCGGCGCCTTCTTTAGACCGTACAAAGATTTGTTCAACCTGCAAACCAAGTTCTTCTTTTCGTCTTCTTCAAAACCTTCAGGTTGGAGCATATAAATCTCTTCTTCAAGATTTCCATGAAGAAAAGCTATTTTAACATATAGTTGTTCCAAATGTAAATTCAATGTAGCACACACAGCCAAGACTACTCGAACTGTTATCAGTCGAACCACAGAAGAAAAAATTTCATTGAAATCAATACCTTCTTTCTGAGTATATCCTTTGACCACCAGTCTTGCACGATACCTCTCCACTTGATCGTCACCATTTCGCTTGATTTTGAAAACCCATTTGTTACCAATTGGCTTCCTTCCTTGTGGTAGTGGCACAAGGTCCCATGTATTATTTTTATGAAGGGCTTCGATTTCTTCTTGCATCGCCATCATCCACAGTGAAGCATCTGAGCTGTTTATTGCCTCCTGGTATGTTGATGGCTCACCATCCTCTGTTAAAAGGCAGTATGCAATATTACCTTCTATAACATAATCCGAGTGCCAATTGGGACGTCTTCTTACACGATCTGATTGATGAGTTGTTGGAGCTTCAGAACTCTCTGGTACTTGTTCATCATGTGTTGGTTCTGCTTCAGAAGAATCTCTTTCTTCAAACTCTTTTTCCACATGTATCTGAGTAGTCTCTGACTTTTCAGCGTTATCATCGTCTTCTTTTCTTTGTAGTTTATCTTCTACAAAGATAACATCCCTGCTAATGATTACTTTGCGGGCAGTGGGATCCCACAAGCGATACCCCTTTACTCCATCAGCATACCCCAAGAATTTGCATTTCCTGGATTTTGGATCCAGCTTTGAAATTTCTTGGGCGTTGTACATCACGTACACAATACTTCCAAATACATGGAGGTTTGAATAATCAACTGGTTTACCAGTCCACATCTCCATTGGTGTCTTCAGCTCTATTGCAGTTGATGGAGCTCGATTCACCAAATAACAGGCGGTAATGACTGCTTCTGCCCAAAATGATTTTTCTAGGCCTGCGTCCCTCAACATTGCTCTTGTTCTTTCTAACAAGGTTCTGTTCATCCGCTCTACCACTCCATTTTGTTGAGGAGTGTTCGCCACTGTGAACTGTCTTTTGATGCCTTATTTCTTGCAAAAGTCATCAAATTCTTCGCTTGTGTATTCTCCTCCATTATCTGTTCTGAAACACTTGATCTTATTTCCAGAATCAAGTTCCACCCGTGCTTTGAAGTTTTTGAAAGTTGAAAACACGTCTGACTTCTTCTTAATAGGGTGCACCCAACATCTCCTGGAGTAGTCATCAATAAATGAGACAAAGTATTTTGCTCCACCTAGGGACGTTACTGGTGCTTGCCATACGTCAGAGTGAACCAATTCTAGAACACTTTTGCCTCTAGAATTTGATGTGTTGAATTTCAACCGGTGCTGCTTACTTGTTATGCAATGCTCACACAAAGGAAGTGATACCTTTGTTAAGCCTGGAAGTAGCTTTTGCTCCACAAGGACTTTCATTCCTTGTGCTGACATGTGTCCAAGTTTCTGATGCCATAGCATTGCCGAATCTGAACTTCATGAGGCAACAGAGGCTTCTGCTTCTACCAAAGTCTCTCCCTTCAGCATGTACAAGTTTGCAGCTATTTTTTCGCCTTTCAGTACCACAAGCGCTCCACGGAACACTTTCATGATTCATTTCCGTGTTTCAATCTTGCTTGCATTATTATCCAACAATCCGTAGGATAATAAATTTTTCTTCAAGCCTTTCATGTGCCGCACATCTAGAACAACTTTAATTGTTTCATCATACATCTTTAATTTGATGGTTCCCACGCCAACGATCTCTAAGGCATGATCATTGCAACTATAAACAGATCCTCTTGAGACAGGTTCATAATGATGGAACCATTCTCTTCTTGAGGTCGTGTGATATGTTGCTCCCGAATCAATGAGCCATATATCTGCAAATCGTTTTCTTCATTCCACGGTGGTTGACGCTTCACAGCATAGAGCATCTCCATCATCTGAAGTGTTTGTGGTATTGCCTTGTGGATTGGAGTTTTTATTTAGACTCCAACAATCCTTCTTCAAATGACCCTTCTTTCCACAGTTGTAACACTTTAAATTCTTCTTGCTCCTCGACTTCGATCTACCATGTTTGTGACTGCTGCTTTGGCCACATTCTGTTGATCTCCCTCTCATCGTTGTCAACGTTTCTGCTTGTTGCAGATTTACTTGTCTGTCTTCCTTGTTCTTGCGTCGATTTTCTTCTTGTAGAACAGCAGCTGCAACGTCATCGAAGACTAGACTGGTGACATTACTGTTTTTCAAGTTGATGATGAGTTGATCATACGAATCAGGTAGACTTTGAAGTAGAAGTTCAGCACGTTCTTGTTCTCCTATTTTATAGCTTAAGGATGTAAGCTGAGAAAATAAAGTGTTCAGTGTATTTACGTGATCCGTCACTGAAGTAGATTCTGGCATACGGAGAGTGTACAATTTTCTCTTAAGGAAAATTTTATTGTGGAACGATGTGGCCTCGTACAGTTTGGTGAGATGATCTCATATCTCCTTAGTTGTATTCTTCTCCTCGATACTTGACAATACTTCATCTGCTAATGCTAGATGAAAGTTTGCCATAGCATTTCCGTCCATTTCGATCCATTTGTTATCGTCTGTGAAATCTATTGGCCTTTCACTGATAGCTGCTAGACAACCGTCTTTCCTCAGGATGGCCTTCATCTTCAATTTCCAAAATGAGAAATTTCTCCTATTGAACTTTTCAATATCAAATTTCGTTGCCATTGCTTCGTTTACGGATAACTCCCACTATTTCACTATCGTGAATAGTTCTCTGGAACCTTCAAAGAATGGGTAATAACTTCTTACTTTCTTATTGGAGGATCCACCTTTTGGTGGCAACCACAAAGACAATAAGCAGATATTACACACTCTAATCTAGCTCCGATACCAATTGTTGCGGAAGACGGTTATCGGATAGAGCAAAATCGTAACTGATAATTTGAGAAAATAAAAATGAAGATAAAAGAGACACAAAATTTACATGGAAAACCCCTAAAATAAAATAGGGTAAAAACCACGGGCAACGGTAGAAGAATTTCACTATGAGAAAATAGGAATTACAACCTCTCTCGATCTACCAAGGAGAAAACAATGATAATTCTCTCTTGATAAAAAGGAGAAAACAACTCTCAAGAAACTCTCTAAATGCTTTGGGATGATTTTGAAGCTAAATGAGCTAGGGTATTTATAGTTGAAACTTAAGGATTAATTTACAATGATAATTCTCTCTTGATAAAAAGGAGAAAACAACTCTCAAGAAACTCTCTAAATTCTCTCTAGTATTGGAAGAAAGCTAGAATGCTTTGGGATGATTTTGAAGCTAAATGAGCTAGGGTATTTATAGTTGAAACTTAAGGATTAATTTATAAATACCCTAAATTACAATGACTAAAAATGTAGTTTTACCATTGTCCAATTTCAACTAAAACCTAACCACTTTTCGGTGCCCTCCCAATTGTTTGACAATTTTAATATTTTTTTTTAAATTATAACTTTCCACCTTTCGGTGGAATGCAACAATTTTCAACACACCCATATCTCAAGATCAAGTAATGTTTTGGCTGTGAACCTCGCCAAGGATGGGATGCTGAGATCGAAATTCTTTAAAGACTGATGGTGAGTAAGTAGGCAGCTGGTTCGTTGCTGGCTCTTGTGTCTAGTTGGCGCAGATTGCGTCGACATGACTCTCGAAGGATGTGTTCGATACTGCCTTTGGTTGCGGTTGTATTAAGTGGAGTGTCTTTTGGTCTTTGTCTCTTAGCAGGTTAAATTTCATTCTAAATTGACTGTTGTGTTCTATGTTGGGGCATTTCGGTTCTTCTAGCCTTTTCCTGTTGGTGGTATTGCTGCCAGTGGCGGCTGAGGTTTTAAGTCTTTTCGACAGGGGTTGACTCTATTGTTTTTTTTTTGTCGGTTTTCTTTTCCAGACATTCTCTTTCGACCAAAGTTTTATGATTCTTTTATAAAATTATATTTACAGAGTTAAAAGAAATTTAAGGTAAGTAAAATTAAATTTTTAATAAAAATATATAAACAATTTAAAATATATAATAATTTTAATTTTTTAAGAGGGAGATTGTCTCCCTCATCTTTTCTATACATCTATAATTATATTGATACCCTCAACTTCATGGCAAGCACAATAACACAACTGTAAAAATAAGTATTATACAAATATATTTGATAACAAAATATAATTCGCCTAGATAAAATTCAGTAAAAAAATCTAAAGTACAAAAATCAAAATTAGTAATCTAAATAGTTAACCATTTAAGCATTATCCTAAGAACAATACCCAATTAATATCATATGAGAATGTAAAAAAAAAACTAATAGAGGTGTGGTAAATTCATTTAATTTTACAATAGTGTAAGTGAATTCTTCTCTTTATCATATTATCATTATTAAAATTTGTTTTGGTGCATGAACTAAGTTATTTCATTGATTAAAGGGGTGATTATTATTTCTAGAGGTCTCAGGTTTGAGCACCAGCGATTGCAGGATATTTAAGCTTTCATTGTCAAATGGTTGAGTCTTTAGAACAATTAGTGCAACTTGTAATCACCCTAAATTAATAAAAAAAATATATCTTTTGATTTTAAAAAGTTAAAATATACTCCAAGTTCATGCACTCTTCATACATTTAGAATTTAGCCCTGCTTTCACTTATAAGAATTTAGTCTCTTTACCTGTTGGATTTAAAATTCAAGTTCAATTATTAATATTGTTATAACTGTTCCATTAAATTTATTGATTTGATATTTTAAAATAAAAAATAAGTGTTAATTTAGAAATTAATTAACCAGAAAAATGACATTAGAATGAATCTGAATTTAACAAAAGAACATTAATGACGTTAATAATTAGACTCAAAATTTTAAATTTGAAAAGTAAAGAGATTAGATTTCTAGAAATTAAAACAGAAAGACAAAATTCTAAATACGCAAATAGTGATGGGAGATGAAACATATTTTAATCTATCCAAAAACTAATCATTTAAAATGGTTTTTTTTCTTTTAATTCAATTTTTAAGATCATATTTATTATAAATGGGTGAAACTCAACTTAAATAAAATTGAGAATAAAAATTAAATTATTTAATATTTTATACATATATTCCTCATTTTGGAGCGACTTGGTACTATGCAACGTAAGATAACAACAAAATTAAAACATAAAAGTATTTTCCAGAAGGAAACATGATTCGGTTACAACAACTAATTCTATGACCCTAAAACAGAAAATAAATCAATCACAACAACTTGGAACATAAAAAAAATATCCTTATCATTAGTGAATTTATTCAGATATATCATTTCAATATTATGAAAAAATGACATACTGAAACCTATCATTTTCTCAAGAAATAATAACGCCTAAATAATTTAGCCTCATTAGAATGTCCAAGAACTATATACATAATTTATTATTATGTTTGAAATAATAAAACAAAGGATTTATTAACCAATCTAAGTGCTTATAAATTAAGCATACATATCTTATTTTTATCCACTCCTAGTTCCTAGAAAGTAGAGAATTTAGACCCTATCAGCCTTGGTCGTATTAACTAAAATAATCATAAAAATTAAATATTTGATTATATCGACCGTAGCTCCCAATTTTAGACAAAACTCCAACAATGTTCACATGTAAGGAAAACATTTTCTTGTTTGTTTTTTTTTTCCGACAGTTGCTTGCAATGTAAACATTTATGGAATAAAAATGGAGTTGGGACCGGGATACCCATTTTTTTAAAGTAAACTCGTCTACCCAAAAGGCAATTCAAACATGAGCCACACTCTAGAAAGTCTTTGACATGTTATTTACAACCGATATAAATAGATTGAGATATTCAAGTTCAATAATTAGTTCAAGACTGGAGTTACAGAGTAGTCTGAAAGAAGGAAAGATACCCATACCTAAAGAAAGGAACGTGGATTAGTGATTAACACCAGAAACTTATGACATGCGTCTATATTTATATGTTTGTAAGTTTGTTATAAAAGGAATTTAAGGTTCAAATTTAGAATCACTTAAAAGGTCTAATATAACATTTTAAATCCATTGTATATTATGACGCGAGTTTAAGATGTTACAATAAATAATTTATTCAAAGAAAAATTTAGATAATCTTATATTAAAATTAGTGACCGAATCATAAATTATATTCTGTAATTTAATTTTACTAGATTTCTTCTTAGCAATAAATTTTAATATATTTTTAATTATTTTCTTTTTCATTAAGTCTTCTAATTTTGTTTTCGTTATACAAACTCCCTCTTATTTACTTTCTCTTCTATTTTTGTAAAATTTATCTAACATCACTCTATATAATTTCAAATGCTTATTATTCCTACAAAATCTATTTTGAATGTGAATTATATTTGAAGGCTTCGAGCCTTCGACAATATGTGAAATATCTCAATTGCATTTTCTAATGAACTAGTTATGTTCCGAATCTCTTAGTCGGCATGTTTTGTTATTCGGTGATGTATCTTTACGGTCTATGATTTCCTTTACCATCATATGATCGATATCAATAAGTTAAAAAACATAAATGGGTAGATAATTACCTCTCACTTAATGTTAAAAAATAGGGTAAAGTACATAAATGGTCCCTGATTATAGGGTGCTACTTTGTTAAGTTCTCCAACTATTTAAAGTTATAAAAAGTTCTCCAACTATTTGTTGAGTCCCTGACTATTAAAAGTTACAAAATTATTAACTAACAATTAATATGTTTCAAATTCGTCATTTTTCATTAAAAAATTAGCGGTCATATGTTAACTTGTTGAATAAGATATGATAAAATCCGATCTCATAACTGTTTGAATTGTATTTTGTGGATCAACTCTCAATTTATATTATGTCGTCGAGCCAGTGCTTTAAACATTATGTTGTAGAGCCAGTTCTTGAAAATAACGATGGTGTCAATAGACATAATTAAAATGTCAACGTCCAACTCAGATGGTTGTCAATCTTTTAACGAAAAATGATGAGTTTGGAATATAAATAGTTCAGTGACAATTTTGTAACTGTTAATAGTCGAGGGACTTAACAAAACAATGTCCTGTAATTTGAGGATTATTTTATAACTTTTAATAGTTAAGAGATTTAACAAAATAATACTCTATAGTCGGGGACCATTTTTGTACTTTACCCTAAAAATATGTTGATTTATTTTTTAGAATTATATTTTAATTAAATTTCTCCACTTAATCTTACTGATTTATTTTAGTTTTGATTTTTTGGATTAATTTTCTCATCTTAATTGGCGTTTGTAGTTACTTTATGCTTGATTTGTGATAAAGTTATATATTAAGGTGTTGTCATGTTCTATTTTTATATTAGCGTTGATTGTGTTTATTAGGGGTGAACATTCAATCAAGTCGAGTCGAGTAAAAGAAATTCGTGTTATTCGAGTTGATGAGTCTTATTTTATAACTCAAACTTGATTTAAAAAATTTTCAAGTCAATTCAAGTTTATTAAATTCGAGTCGAATTGAGTTGAGTCAAGTTTTTTATTTTCTATGTAAATTTAATTGTAAATATTTATAATATTATGATACTATTTAATTTCAATTTGAATAAATTTTTATTACTATATACAATGCATATATATTTCATCATATTTGTTTTCATATGTAATATACATATTGTAGACACTAATTTTTCACTTTCATTAAAATTATTATTATCATTATTATACATTATTATTATTATTATTATTATTTATTATTAAATAAATATTACAAATTACAAAAATCCCAAGGCCCAAAATCGAGGCCCGATTACAATTCCAGACCCAACCCGGATGGCCCAAACAACTAGCCCAACTAAACCCTAAACCCAATTTTGGGTTTGTATCATCTCAGCCAGCCGCCAGCTCCTTTCTACCGTCAGATCAAGACAGATCCAAGGGTCCCCAAATGTGCCAGAAGAAACCCTAGGGTTATCATCACCCTAGGGACACGTCGCCGACTCTTTGGCTGCCACCATCTCGCCAACGCCAGCCGCCTCTCCACGTCGCTCTGTCGCTGCCACGCTTCAACAGAAACATTGAAATAAAAATAAGAGAAGCCTTATCGAAGAAGCTGCGACGCCACCGGAGTCCACACGCACCGTAGAAACAAAAATACCGAAGGTATTTTTTTGTAGATCTATGTAAATAGAAGGTGTTTTGTGGTAAAAGGGGGTCAGATTCGGTATTAGACCGTCTCGATCTACGTTTTGAGAGATTTTAGTATTTTTCGACCACCGGTGACGGTGACCGGCGATAGGGTTGACGGCGTGATCGGCGCCGGATTCCCTCTGGCGAGGGAATCCTAGAGAAGGAACATAGAGAATTCTCATCTCTCTCAAATAGAGAGAGAGAGTGAGAAGGGAGAAATGAACCAAAATGGCCTTAGGGCCGTTTGAAATAGGGTTTAAGTACCCTTACCAAAACGACGTAGTTTTGGTGAGGGCCTTTGGGTAATTTCAAATAAGGTTTAATCCTTCCCGTCATCATTGTAATTTCGTAAGCTTACATTTTAGTCACTTAAATAAAACTTCGAACATTTTAAATTTGTCTCTTAATTTTATTTAATTAATAATTTAGTCATTAGCATAATATATATATATATTTTAGACAAATAACCGATTTAGTCCTTTAATTCTAATTAATTTTATTTTAATCTCGAATGCATGTTTTAATTTATTTTAATCTGATATTCGAATTTGATATAAGTTCATTTTAGTCACTAAATTAATAAATAGGTATAATAGCATATTTAAGCCCTGTAACATTAAATAATTAATTACAAATTAGGTTATTAAATTTTAACATATTATAATTTAGTCATTAAGTTTAATATTTTCATTTATTTTTTATAAATTTTATATTTTACTACTATAGTTTTAATTTTATTTATTTTAGTCACTATTTATTTATATTTTAATTTAATTTATTATTTTAATTTTATTTGCAATATATTTAATTATTATTATTAGGTATTATTATTTAATCATATAAATATATATTAAGTAATATTTATTTATTTTATTATATATATTAAATAAATATCCTATTTTTATGAATTATATATATATATATTAATCTATTTTTTTAGAAAAATGTTTAATTAATATTTATCTATTTTTTAATATCGAAGAAAAGAGCTGTCTTAAGGCATCTAGAAGTCCTTTTCTGATATTTCTAAATAAATAAATATTTTATTTATAAATATATATAAATTAATAGATTTTCTTAAAAATTATAGTAATAAATTTGAAATAACAGAATTATAAATTAAATATATTTGAATTCTTAAATTCTATTATTAGAGACAATTTATAATTAAAAAGTACCATTTTTGGGCGTTGTAGGGGTGCTAATCCTTCCCTAAACGTAACCGACCATGAATCCCTTTTAATTATTAAAAAGAACGAATTTTTGGTTAAAACGCATACCAGTTTATCTTTTAAATGATGTTTTCTTAAAAACTCTTTTAAAAGATGATTTTTAGGTATTCGACCTACCTGACTCAAAAGGCCGATGGCGACTCCCAAATTATTTTAAAAAACCATTTATTCACATCACTTTTTCCGCCAAGTAAAAATTTCGTGCCCTGACGAAAAACGGTTACGACAGCTTGGCGACTCTACTGGGGACCATGGTCAAACTTTAAAATCAATTATAAATTGTCTCTATCAATTAGAAATTAAAAATTCATATTTATTTAAATTTTAATTATTTTCTTTCAAATTTTTATATATACTTATTATTTTCATAATATTTATTTATGTTTTATTTTCAGGTATTAAATTTCCTTATTTTATTTGTTTGTCAGAGGTTTGAACATTTCTTCTCACACACAACACTTGCATTGCATAACATAAGCTTTCTAATCAAGCTTGTCCCTTTTAAGTGGGAGTGAAAGCGACGTCTTCGTGGGAATTTATTCTCCGTGTTAGACCTAGCAAGTAGCTTTCGGGATTCATATGCTCTATGTCTTCGTGAGAATTTATTCTCCGTGTCAGGCATAGGGAAATGTGTCCCCTCGAATTGAACTCGATCCGCTTAAGTCTGTGATGGACTAGGATTGAGGGTTGACAGCCCAAGGGGGCATCAACAAGGACAGTTCGAGTACCTTTACTCTTAGAACCAAAACCTTGCATATAATAAACCTTAGAAATTCTCCTGATCTAAGACTGTACTGAACCTCTGTCCGTAGGTTTACACAAAGGAGAAATAAACTCTAGTTTTTAATTTATTTTATTTGTTTTCCTTGAATAAATGCTTGCGAACTAGAAATCATGCGGTTAGTTTAATTTTTCCAAACAAAGCATGGAACAAGAAAGCATGAGGTTAGGATTTATACCTTGATAGATTTTTTTCCATTAGTTGGTACTAACTATTCTATTTTTTTCTTTTTTTTTCATGCATGTTACATTGCTCTAATTTGTTTATATTAATTTCTTTTGTTTACATTGCATGATCATAGCATAACCAAAAAGTGTTTACTTGAAAGACTGTTCATCAAATTGGAAAGAAATCGTAAATGGACAAAAAGTTTTATGATCAAATAAAATATGATGCGGCCAAGAAAAGACATCCTAAGGAAACCCCGAAGATAAAGAAAAGCTATGCACCCAAAGATCGTATGCCCATTGAAGAGCAAAAGGAGATACGAGAAATAAGAGAGCAAATGACCAAGATGATGGATAGAATATCTGTTTTGGACAAAGGAAAAGAGATTCCTGCACAGAAAGAGAGAGAGCTCAATGAACCTAACCCTACAATTTCAGATACGCATGGGACTTCGGATCCTAACCAATTTGAGAAATTACATATAGTTATCATTCGTATTCATAAACTGTCTGGAGATACCAAAGAAATGGTGACAACTGTACAAGCTCCCAGAGATGAGAAGAAATCATGTACTCTGAAATCGTCAAAGTTTAGTCTGCTTCCGATATCTAAAACTCAGGTTTAATCCAAGACAAAAGGTGGTTCTCATTTTGATACTATCCCTATATCATATAAAGAGTTATATGAGAAGTTACTTGAAGTGCGAGAAGTGACTCCGTACTACATAAAACTGTTCCAACCTCCGTATCCGAATTAGTATGACATCAACGTTTATTGTGAATATCATGCCGGAGCTCAAGGACATACCATTGAGAATTGTCTTGCCTTCAAACGTCGAGTCCAAAGTCTTTTGGATCAGGGAATCTTACAGTTTATGATAAATGATCAACTTAGTTTGGTAACTGAAGATCCTGCTAGATTGATACCAAAAGTATTCCACGGTAAGAATATTAGTAGGGACGTCCAGAAGGAAGAAACTTTACTGAGGTTCGAAGCTCAAGTACGTCATTTGAAGGATCAAAATAAGAAATTGAACACAGAAATGGAAACCACGCAGGAAGATTTCCAGAAGATCAGTCAAGCCTTTCAAAATGCTGGCATGGGAAACACTCCAGAAGAATGGATAACAAGGGTCACCAAACTGAAAAAGAACTGCAACATAAATGAAGGACGAGCCAAGAAGTTTTCTCATGATTTACGAGTTGTAGAAGAAAGATGCAATACAACTGTCATTGAATCGAGAAAATATCAAGTAGACAATCAAATGTTGAATAGTGCTATAACCAACATGGAAGCATCATATCAGATCCATCAGCATGGGATTGATACTGAATTAAAAGCCACTATAGATAAGAACAAAACATTAAAGAAATGTTTAGAGGATTATGGAGATCTTGTACGAGAACTTATTGAGCACAAATATTTTCTCACAAGAAAAAATGAACAACATTGTTTACAACTTCGAGAGTTGACACAAAGGATGAAGGAAAAAGATAATGTCGTAAAGGAAGCTGTTTCTCAAGCAAACAATGTGGCTCATAAGCTGGTGGACATAGCTGGCTTCGCGAGAGAATTAAAGCAGATGGATAACTCCATACCTGAGTATGAGTGGAAGTTAGTTTGGCTTTTAAGGGAAATAGAGAAATTAGGAGTGAAAGTTGTCCCATACATGTAAAAGTTTTGTTTGATGTGCCGAAACTTTTGTGTTCAATGAAATTTGTTCTAAGATGATCACTCTTGAGTAACACTTTTTCATACATGCATTTTCATTTTGCATCTTTGCATTTTTCATTTTGTATTCATACTTTTATGTTTGCTTTTGCATTGCACATTTTGCATTCTTATTTTTGCATTTATGCATTTTCACTTTTTTTATTTAAGTATTGTTATATACTTTAATTATAAAAACATGTAAATAATTCATGAAAGGTTTCTGTAATAGTAAAACCAAGATCATTCATTCATTTTAATGTACCATCATCATGAAAACAATGGAGCAATCTTATGAAAGACTACAAGATCAGTGGTTAGAACAATTGACAGGGTTACCTCGAGATACAAGGAAAGAATCGTCAGATTCAGTACCAGATGGATCAAATCAAATTATTCAGTGTATGGCATCTGATAAAGAAGAGATAATTTATAAAGAGCAATCATGCTATCAGATTGAAGAGTCAAGAAAGATAACATACCCTGGAGCATCCCAATTGAACCCAAAGAATAGCATCATTAATTATTCACAATATGAAGAGAGAGTCAAGAGGACGGAAAAAGCAATCAGAAACATAAAAGATGTTAATGTCCACCACAAAGAATTAGAAGCAAGAGAGCTCAGCTTGGTTCCAGATTTGGTTATTCCCCATGATTTCAAAATTCATGATTTTGAGAAATATGATGGCACCAGTTGTCCCTTAATTCACCTGAGAATGTTTTGCAGAAAAATAAAAGGATATTTAAGTTCTGATGATCTGTTAATTCACTCTTTCCATGATAGCCTCGTTGGCTCAACAGTAGTCTGGTATAATCAGTTAACCCAAGAACAGATCAAGAGATGGGTAGATCTAGCTGATGCATGTTTTGGATAATATCGGTATGTTAAAGGCTTAGCTCCAACACGTATGGATCTTCGAAGAGTAAAGAAGAAAACCAATGAAAGATTTCAAGAATATGCCTTAAGATGGAGAGGAGTGGCAGCACAAGTTCAACCTCCCATGTTAGAAGAAGAGATATCACATATGTTTCGGGATTCCATTCCCGCTCCTTTCTGCGAGTTAATGCAGTTAAATCCGACGAAGGAATTCAAGAATTTTGTGACAAGTGGAGATTTAATTGAGAATGTAATCAGTGAAGAAAACTCAAAAGTCACATCCAAGAGCCCGATTGATCAGAGAGCTAAAGTTGGTAATGTGAATGAGTATCGCATCCAGAGTCACCGCAACTGTAAAAGAAAAAGAGTAAATAGTTGTTCGGATCGACCAAAGAAAGTCATGCGATCAAGAAATACTTTTGAGGTATTCCAAACCTCCATTTCATACTTGTACCCACATTTGATTAAAGGTCAATACATAACACCAAGACCAACGAAAGTGACACCAAACCCTTCTGCTCATAACTATGATCAAGGTGGTGTTTGTAATTTCCACTTGGGGGTATCTGGGCACTCTACTGGCAATTGTAGGCCACTGTTGAAAGAAATAGAGACGCTTGTTGACAAGAGAGTCTTGACACAATAATGATCAAGAAATGGGGGGCAAATGAGGACAAGAACTCTGGTCCAATTGCACACCTAACATTATAATGAGGCATGATAAGATAAATAAGTGGAAGTGTTACCTACCACTGTAGTACCTTTCATTTTTAGCATCTTGTTTGAACTTGTTTTTTGTTCCTTTCTCCTCCTTTTGTGCAATAAATAAATTTGTGTTGTTTCTAAGGTTATGAGCATTGAATCAATTTTGCAATCTTGTAGTTCTTTGAATATCAGCTGGATTAAAAAAACTCTTTAAATGATTACAGTTATAATCTTTGACAAAATATCAAGATTAAAAACCAGAAAAATAATGACCCTTGACCTTACCTCAGAAGAAATATACCCTAACATTACCCTTTCCACAAAGTTGAGAGAGCTTTCTCCAATGTAAAGAATTAGGCAAAATGCTTGGTATTTACATATAAATGTGTACAATGTGGGGCATCTTGTGTAACATTGCAAAACTGACTAGATTGCTTTTCTATTGATAAAGTTCGACGATGAAACTTTGACAAATCTAGTCTAAAGTCAATTACTTGGAAATTGAAATTTGGTAATGATATTTTCTGAATTCTACCAAACACATAGGCTATAACAAGTTCTCCTAAAAAAAGAGTCATATATTCAAAGCATGACCTTGATCGGGTATTTGGCAGTTCGGTGTTTGCTCCACTGTGATTGTCAAGTCAAAGACATTATGATGAGTTGAATCCTTTTATTAGTCCAATGAAGGCTAATGTCAAAAAAGAGTCATATATTCAAAGCATGACCTTGATCGGGTATTTGGAAGTTCGGTGTTTGCTCCACTGTGATTGTCAAGTCAAAGACATTGTGATGAGTTGAATATTTTTATTAGTCCAATGAAGGCTAATGTCAAAAAAGAGTCATATATTCAAAGCATGACCTTGATCGGGTATTTGGCAGTTCGGTGTTCGCTCCACTGTGATTGTCAAGTCAAAGACATTGTGATGAGTTGAACCCTTTAATTAGTCCAATGAAGGCTAATGTCAATAAAGCTGAAATTAGCTAGCCAAAATGGCAAAAGAAGCTTTTGAAAAGAAAGACCTGTTATAGTATATTTCACACACGTACACATAGAAATTTCATTATTAGACTGATGTTTTCACACTGCTTTGGCTAGAATCAAGGATTTCAGAGAATTGAAATGGAAATATTCTAGAAGGTCTAGTAACTGTTATGCTAGATTGTGTCATTTTATACGCATCTAGTTAAAGATACGAAGTCAAACAAAGTGAGGTATGTGACAATGTTTACAAATATAGAAAGGAGTGACATCTTAAATAGATGTAACCATAGAAAATAGGAAAGCCATCCTGAAACCAAACCAAATCTTGATACTTTTCAAAGAGCTATAACTCTCAAACATTAAAGAGTTGTTAATTCTTTTGATATTCTTTGAATTTATGCTTATGATTTGATTCTATTGTGAACCTGTAAGGAGCAAAACTTTACAAAATTCTTTCATTCTTTGATAAAGAAAGGAGAAAAAAACATTTTCAAACATGACAGTGTCAAATGAGGAAGGTACTTGAAGCAAGTTGATGCCTATTCTACCTCAATTGTAGAAAAAGAATAAGCAATGCCAGAATGATGAAGCATTCTTGAAGGCAAGTGGTCTGAGAGTCCAAAAAATTTGGAGAATTGAATTTATAACGCTCTCCTGTGACATGATTAGCAATCCATCAAGAAAGATTACATCACAGAGTTATAAGTCCCATTAAGGTGTATGAACAAGTCACTACTTGCACTCTGGTTATACCGTGATGTTGGTTCAGGTCTTGATACATCATTGCTGCCTCTTCCATGCTGATCATTTTCCTTGACAAGATTATATCCATTTTGTCTTTTAGAAGATTGTTGAACTTGAATTTGAGAACTTATGGAACATAATAAGACATTGGAACAAATTCTACATTTGTATGCCTTTCATATTGGGTAACATTGGTTACATGATTCCAAAAGATGAGATAACCAGTTTTACTATAAGCCAAACCTTTCCATGGTTCGGGAAGAGTGGGATATTACAGTACATATTTTAGAGTAGCAGAAGAGACAGTTGTCGTAGCAGTCATTGCAAGAAAAGACACCAACAAAAATCTTCTAGTTCATCCTGATGATGTTTATTTGTTCCAATAAGGTTGTTACACTGGATGCCATTGACGACAAGGTCGAATTCTCCAAATCTACTCATCAATTGCTCCAACTGATCACTATTAAGTTCTTACACATCTACCTTCAAAGGTATGCCAAGACAGTAGAAGTCAACCTCTGTATCACAAATCCCAGAGAAAAGAGACAAGACATTGGAACTTAGAAGCATTTCTACTTCATCAGGTTCAAGTGAAACAACTTTATTTCTTCCAACCCATACCATATTCCATTTTCGGCACTCATTAAGAACATACTTTTGGACACTCAAAGGTGACTCATCGTCATAAGCTTCAAGAGCCTTACAGATCATTTCTGTCAATTTGGCACTTCCTGTACATGTTTGTAAACAATTCAACTTTGTTCTTGGAGCCCAGGAAGGCCACCATTTTTTGTCAATGAAAAAACATCATGTATGGTGCTTGGAGGAAGCAAAATAAGAGGAAATATGTTCACAATTGGAAGATTATGAATATAGCCCTTTTCAGTACAGCAGCATAAAAATACTTCGAATCTACAAATTCTGGCTCTACATCGTATAAGTACCGTGACATTTCGGTCCAAGCACCAACTAGAGCAAGTGCCACTTTCTCGTAGTAGAAATAAGAAGGCCCAATAGCATCTTCTGAGAGTGTTCTTTGAGTTATCTGATATGGTTCGGTAGGAACCCCAAAACTAATCATTAGATTTGAAAGATGAACTGCATGATCGTCTTCATTAAGAAGCTTCTTTTCAAGCTTCCTCTACTTCTTCCTTTTCAAAAATCATAGCCCGAATTTTATCTTTGCTTGTAATTGGGGTCATTACATAATTGCTTCTTATCTTCTACTGAAAGAAGTGCATCAGCAGCCTTAGCCTTTCAAGCAGCACATATAAAACCTGTCAACTCTGTGATTGATGAATCCAGACCACATCTCTCCATGGTTATTGAAGCCTCAGCCTCTGAGTACCCCGTTTTCGTTGAGTACCAACAGTTTATTCTCCTCATTAGAATCAGAATTCAGGATTTCCTCGGTATCAGAAGAACTATCAATACTTGTGAAATCGTCCTGAAAGATCGCTTCATAATCAGAGAAAAGTATATTCCAGAAATAACCTTCACTGGACATAAGGTTCACTGTGTCAGCCTAGAATAGATTACCAAGCGATTTATACCACTCTGTCCGATTAAGATCTCTCCAGATCCAAAAAATGGGCACCTCATTCATAAGAGGCACATATCTCAGACGTTTCTGTCAGAATGATTGAGCACTTCTTAAGTTCGTGACAACATGAAGAGAATTCCTCAAGTTACTTGACAACTGCTGTTTAGTGACACCAGAATGAGAGTATTCAAGATAAATAGATTTGGGGCACGATAAAGCCACAAGTACCCACCACAATGCATTGTCAAAATTGGACCTCATGGGGATCATGATATTCTAGTCAAACAAACATTGAGAGTGAATCAGAAGCAGAATATTGGGGCATCTCGAAAGCTCATTTCAGACAAAAATGTTTCATGTGGGGTATTTTAAAGGCTCACAGCAATATGAATATTTTGGCATTCTTTGAGGCTCATCTCAACAAGAAGTAATGTTGAGCATACTTTTAGCATCTGTATCAGCAAATGTTGGGGCATTTTAAAAGTTCCTTCAGACAGATCCATATGGGGCATTTTGAAGGCTCAGATTAACAATAAGCAAATATTGGGGCATGCTAAAAACCCTTTTCAATCAGAATCAGAAACATTGATGTATTTTGAATGTTTGTATCAGCAAATGTTGGGGCATGTTGAAAGCCCATATTATATTGTGTCAATATTATTGCTTTGAGCAATTATTTCCAATGAGACCGAAAGATATGAAGAATGAAAATGGTGAAACAGTGACAGTCGAGATGACTATACATAATTGCTTCGTTCATCAGACAGTTACATTATGATCATGTTGTTGAACAAATATCTACTCAGCAAGTATGGTTTCAAATACCCAATCTTCTTAGCCATGTGTTACATTACAAAGTATTTTTTGTTAAGCTACATCACGGTTGCATGGATAAAGATAGTCCCCAGGTAGACCATTCGATCCAAGGTTCAGTTCCTCGAGATCTCGACTCTGAATTTGGCCTTTTGTATGCCAGTGATAATTGAAAATATTTCTTAGAGATTCCTGGCAGTTAGTTTCAACCATACTATTGGGATTACAAAAATATTTTTCACAACAGTTTTCACTTAATCGATGACATTGAAAAGGGAGACTCGACTCACTTATATTACTATTATTCCCATTGTTACTGGGGTTATCATTGCCAGCTAGGCTGAACTGAGTTTTCATCTATTTCGGTTTTATCATGTGCGTTTCATCCCCAGCGGCAAGAATTCTACGGATATCGTTCTGTACATGACTCCTATAGTTGATGAGTTTCTACTTCCTACAACGCTCGTTATGAAAAAAAAAACATGATCAGTATCACACTTGCCCTTGCCCAAGATGATATCAAGATCAGTTGGTATCTCTTATTCAATTCAACACTAGCATATTTTGTGAATTTGACCAAGTTTTGGGTCATGAAACACACCAACATCTCACTTGTATTCCCATTGAGTTTTGTTCTCAAGTGGTCTTATGATATCATACAAAAGCTTTGAATATTATGAAAGAGTTTCCTTGACCATAAATTTGTGCAGAAACCACAGGATATGACGAATGTATTGTCAAATGCTTTACAAAAATCTGAGCAGAAACCACAAGAAATGATGAATGTGTTGTCACATGTTTTACAAACATCTGAGCAGAAGCCATAGGAAAGGATGAATGTGTTGTCAAATGTTCTATGAACCAGTAATTATTGTGTTAAACCAATGTTGCGATCATATGGTGTTTCCATTTATTGATCGAAGATGAAGTCTGTCTTCTTCAACCCCAAGATTATAAATGAGATATGATGAAGATTTCTTTCCACAGAAGGGAAGCGGAAATTTTAATAACAAGAAACTAGTGGAGCCAACTAAGGTTGAACGACAGATTGTTGTTAAGCATCTCGACATGATATGGTCCAAGTTGCCTTATTCGAGATTTGATTAGATGTGGAGACATGAAAGGAATTAGGATAAATCTTCCTTATGATGTATTTCAAGAGTCAAATCAGAACAGACATTGTTCTCCTAATTAATTTGCTGAGTCAAGCATATCTATATCTACATTCTTCAAAGGTGATAGATTCTCTCTTCAAAGATGATAGATTTTCTTTTTAAAGATGATAGATTCTCTTTTCAAAGATGAAAGCTTTATTGGATTTCTACACAAGTCCCGACAAAGAAAGCTGGTTTTATCCAAGACAAAATGGGGCATCAAGGTCATGATTCTGATTACAGCAAGGGTTCCACAAATGAAACATTTCTTCTGAGACTTAAATGAAGCAAAGAAGACACCAAAATACAGATTGATCAGATGATTCTGCAGAAATGCAAGCTTGATAACATAAGTTGCTACACTGATATCCAGAAGTAACCCTGGAAATAAATGATGAAGTGAAGGAAGATCAAGTTCACCACTTTGAAGTCAAATGAAGATTGCATCAACATTATGCATTCATAAGCACATCATTTGACAATACATTACATCGATACATTTGATTGCATTCAAACATAAGTTTTTTTTTCTTCAGATTTTCGTATGAAAAAGAAGATTCGTGATGAAAAATACCTTACAAGAAGAAGGTAGAATTACGCAAACATCTAAAGAAGAGATGGACGCAATCCACAATAATGAGCATTATCTTGAGATTGGGGCATGTTACCCAATCAACATATTATTTTGAAAAATAATGAGAAAACGATTTTCATAGTTTCTCATTCAATCTTTTCTGAAAATGAAATTGTTGAAAAGTAAGAAAACAATTTCCATAGTTTCTTACTTAGTAAACTATTTCCCACATCTGTAAGTCCTACAGTGCATGATGTTTCCAAAAAGCCTTCGGGAGCTTTTTGATGTTTTCAAAGCCTTAGGGTCATCTGTAAGTCATACAGTGCATGATGTTTCCAAAAAGCCTTCGGGAGCTTTTTGATGTTTTCAAAACCTTAGGGTCATCTGTAAGTCCTACAGTGCATGATGTTTCCAAAAAAGCCTTCGGGAGCTTTTTGATGTTTTCAAAGCCTTAGGGTCATCTGTAAGTCCTACAGTGTATGATGTTTCCAAAAAGCCTTCGGGAGCTTTTTGATGTTTTCAAAGCCTTAGGGTCATCTGTAAGTCCTACAGTGCATGATGTTTCCAAAAAGCCTTCAGGAGCTTTTTGATGTTTTCAAAGCCTTAGGGTCATCTGTAAGTCCTACAGTGCATGATGTTTCCAAAAAGCCTTCGGGAGCTTTTTGATGTTTTCAAACATGATGTTTCCAAAAAGCCTTCGGGAGCTTTTTGATGTTTTCAAAGCCTAGGGTCATCTGTAAGTCCTACAGTGCATGATGTTCCAAAAAGCCTTCGGGAGATTTTTGATGTTTCAAAGCCTTAGGGTCATCTGTAAGTCCTACAGTGCATGATGTTTCCAAAAATCTTCGGGAGCTTTTGATGTTTTCAAAGCCTTAGGGTTATCCGTAAGTCTTACAGCATGATGTTTCTAAAAAGCCTCGGGATTTTTGATGTTTTCAAAGCCTTAGTTTTGATGTTTTCAAAGCCTTAGGGTCATCTGTAAGTACAGTGCATGATGTTTCCAAAAGCCTTCGAGAGCTTTTTGATGTTTTCAAAACCTTAGGGTCATCTGTAAGCCCTTCAGTGCATGATGTTTTCAACATTTCCATATTACTTAAAATAAGCCGAATGAAAAATTATTGTCTTTTTCGTCTTTGCTCTATTCTTGTTAACACAAGAATGAGCAAAGAGGGGCAGTTGTAGACACTAATTTTTTACTTTCATTAAAATTATTATTATCATTATTATACATAATTATTATTATTATTATTTATTATTAAATAAATATTACAAATTACAAAAATCCTAAGGCCCAAAATCATGCCCCAATTACAGTTCCAGACCCAACCCGGATGGCCCAAACAACTGGCCTAACTAAACCTTAAACCCAATTTAGGGTTTATATCATCTCAACCAACTGCCAGCTCCTTTCTACCGTCAGATCAAGACAGATCCAAGGGTCCCCAGATGTGCCAGAAGAAACCCTAGGGTTATCATCACCCTAGGGACACGTCGCCGACTCTTTGGCTGCCACCATCTCGCCAACGCCAGCCGCCTCTCCACGTCGCTCTTTCGCTGCCACGCTTCAACAGAAACATCCAGAGAAAGCAAGGAACGCCGTCCATATTTCAACTATGGGATGAGTCACCACCTACGGTTTGGTGACTCACCAAACTTCTTCTCTTTATCCAGATCGAAGAGGACACCAGTGGTGGCTATAAAGCCATCACAAAACCTGTAAAAAAAGAGAGGGACGAAAAACAGAGATCCAACAGCAACCACACCATCAAAAAGATCGAAACAAAAATAAGAGAAGCCTTATCAAAGAAGCTGCGACGCCACCGGAGTCCACACACCACCGTAGAAACAAAAATACCGAAGGTATTTTTTTTGTATATCTATGTAAATAGAAGGTGTTTTGTGGTAAAAGGGGGTCAGATTCGGTATTAGATCGTGTCGATCTACGTTTTAAGAGATTTTAGTATTTTTTAACCACCGGTGACGGTGGCCGATGGTAGGGTTGACGGCGGTGATCGGCGCCGGATTCCCTCCCGCGAGGGAATCCTAGAGAGGGAACAGAGAGAATTCTCATCTCTCTCAAATAGAGAGAGAGTGAGAAGGGAGAATGAACCAAAATGGCCTTAGGGCCATTTGAAATAGGGTTTAAGTACCCTCACCAAAATGACGTAGTTTTTGGTGAGAGCGGCGGTGATCGGCGCCGGATTCCCTCCCGCGAGGGAATCCTAGAGAGGAACAGAGAATTCTCATCTCTCAAATAGAGAGAGTGAGAAGGGAGAATGAACCAAAATGGCCTTAGGGCCATTTGAAATAGGGTTTAAGTACCCTCACCAAAATGACGTAGTTTTGGTGAGAGCCTTTTGGTAATTTCAAATAAGGTTTAATCATTCCCGTCATCATTGTAATTTCGTAAGCTTACATTTTAGTCATTTAAATAAAACTTCGAACATTTTAAATTAGTCTCTTAATTTTATTTAATTATAATTTAGTCATTAGCATAATATATATATATTTTAGACAAATAACTGATTTAGTCCTTTAATTCTAATTAATTTTATTTTAATCCCGAATGCATGTTTTAATTTATTTTAATCTGATATTCAAATTTGATATAAGTTCATTTTAGTCACTAAATTAATAAATAGGTATAATAGCATATTTAAGCCCTGTAACATTAAATAATTAATTATGAATTAGGTTATTAAATTTTAAACATATTATAATAGTCATTAAGTTTAATATTTCATTTTTTATAAATTTTATTTTACTACTATAGTTTTAATTTTATTTATTTTAGTCACTGTTTATTTATTTTAATTTATTTAATTTATTATTTTAATTTTATTTCAATATATTTTAATTATTATTATTAGTATTTTATTTAATCATAAATATATTAAGATTATTTATTTTTTATAATATAAATAAATATCCTATTTTTGAATTTATATATATTAATCTATTTTTTTAGAAAAATGTTTTAATATTTATTTATTTTTTAATATCGAAGAAAAGAGTGTTAAGGCACCTAGAAGTCCTTTTTCTGATATTTCTAATAAATAAATATTTATTATAAATATATATAAATTAATAGATTTTCTTAAAAATTATAGTAATAAATTTGAAATAATAATTATAATTAAATATTTGAATTCTTAAATTCTATTATTAGAGACAATTTATAATTAAAAAGTATCATTTTTTGGCGTTGTAGGGGTGCTAATCCTTCCCTAAACGTAACCGACCACGAATCCCTTTTTATTATTAAAAAGAACGAATTTTTTGTTAAAACGCAGACCATATTATCTTTTAAATGATGTTTTCTTAAAAACTATTTTAAAAGATGATTTTTAGGTATTCAACCTACCTGACCCAAAAAACCGATGGCGATTCCCAAATTATTTTAAAAAACTATTTATTCACATCACTTTTCCCGCCAAGTAAAAATTTCGTGCCTGGACAAAAAACGGTTATGACACATATATCATACAAAGCCAATAGGTTCGACTCAAACTTAAAAATAATCCACTAATTACTAAAATTTTCGAGTTATTCAAGTTACTATTTAAGTTATTTGAGTTGTATATTATAAATCGTTTTTTTAATTTAAAAATTTTCGAGTCTAGTTTATAAAATTACAACTCAAAAACAATTCGAGTCGAATAAAATAAAATAAAAATCAATTTTTTTAAATCAGGTCGAATTTTACTGTTTGTCATCACTAACAATTATATTTGTGTATATTCTTATTTTTTTTTTGAGTTATTTGTTTAAAGTTTAAAATATAATTTTATTCTATAATTAGATGGTACATTTCAAAAGATATTTATTTTTAAAAAAATCATTAAATATAAATATTACAGATTTAAAACTAGCTATATTTATACGTAAGACAAGATGTGTCAATGATAGATACTAGAATGTTAGAAGATACAAAATTTAGACTATTTAGTGAACCTTCTTATTTTTTATATTAATTTTATATTGACTTTTTACTTAATTCTTAGAATGAACAATAAAAAAATATTTTATCGATTACAGCCTTTAATTTTGGCTAAATCTACGAGATAATGTGTTGGAATTATTTATTTCACGAGATAACGTTCTCCCAAGATTAATTGTTGAAGTAGGGCGAATTGCACAGTGTTGGCTGTAGGTCGCCATGCCTTCCGGGCGACCTACGGCGTGGCAGCTTCAGATCCAACCCATAGGTCGCCATGCACTCCCAGCGACCTCCTAGGTCGCCATGCACTCCGGGCGACTAAGGAGGCGACCTTGTCTCCTTGCATAGCCATGTGATATTTCTGCACGTCCCGCTCTATGGATGCAACGCATGCATGAGGGAGCAGAGGGTTAAAGCTTGGTCGTCGGGCATAAATCTCCCAGCTATGACATACAGGGCGTGCAAGGGTTAAAAGCTTGGTCGTCGGGCGTGCATGGCGACTTCCTTAGTCACCCCGAGTGCATGGCGACCTAGGAGGTCGCTGGGAGTACATGACGACCTATGGGTTGGGTTGTGCATGTCCCATGCACACGATCATTCCCTCGTCAGAAGCTGCCACGTCGTAGGTCTCCCGGAAGGCATGGCGACCTATGACCAACACTGTGCAATTCGCCTTACTTCAGCAATTAATCTTGGGAGAACATTATCTCTTGAAATAAATAATTCCAATACATTATCTCGTAGATTTAGCCCCCAATTTTTTGACTGACAATGACAATAATCAAATATTTATTACATAAATTTTTTGAGCAGTTAATTGGCTCTTTATTTATTTCTTATAAATATGTTTGTTTTCTACAAATATTTTCTGATGCTTTCTGCATGTAAAAATACACTCTTGGTGGAATAAGAAAAGACTGATGGTCCGAGCTGTTTTTTTTTTTCAAGTAAGCTCGTCTACCCTGAAGGCAATTTAAATAGTCGTGCAATTAGGAGCGTTTGTATCGAGCAAGTGTGAGTTGAATAATGCCACTTAACCTAATTCCAAGAATAAAAAGAATTAAATATTCGACTACATCTATTGCAGCCCCAAATTTTAGACAAAACACAAACACTATTCGCATGTTAGAAAAGCACTTTCTTGTTTTTTTTCCTAACAGTTGCATGCAAATGCAATGTACCATCATGGATGACTTCTTGATCCACATTATATATGGAATAGAAAAAGACTTATTCCACCATTTTTTCCCAAGTAAACTGTTTACTGTGAATGGGATTCAAACATAAGTCACGATCTAGGAAAAAACCTACTAATTCAGTAATTACTAACCCGCGTCTTTGACAGGTTGATTAATTGGATGATTGGAATCTTCCGATCACTATCTACAACTTATATAAATATAGATTGAGAGACTCACAATTCATTAAATGGTTGAAGAATTCAGTTTCAGATAAGACCAGAAGCTGATTGCTTATATCAAGAGATATGGCATTTGGAATTGGAATGAAATGCCCAAATTTGCTGGTATGTTCACTTTAATGAATAAGATGTAATGAAAAACTTGAATCTCATCAAGATTTTTTTCTTATTAGCTGTTGGTTTTGATTTGTAGGGTTGCAAAGACCAGGGAAGAGTTGCAGGCTTCGTTGGATGAATTACTTGAGGCCTAATATAAGGCGTGGAAACTTCAGCAGGGAAGAAGAAGAAACCATAATCCACCTTCAAAGGGAGCTCGGAAATCGATGGTCTGCAATAGCAGCTAAGCTTCCGCAAAGAACTGACAACGACATCAAAAACTACTAGAACACTCGCTTGAAGAAAAGGGTAATATTAGAGAATAATAAATCATCATCAGCAACCACAGAAAACCATTCCAGTATTGAGGAGAATTCACCTGATGCTGAGTCCTCAAGCTTGCTTAACATTCCTACAATGGCTGATTTCCCAGAACCATTGTCTTACCGTGATACTTTTTCTTCATCTGAAAACAGTTATAGCATGAGAGACACTTTTGTTTCATCTAAGAACAACTGGGAGATTTTTATGGAGCAGCCAATAATCGCAGAAGGCTTTGATTGTGTAGCATCATCACCTAATTCTCAGTTGTGGCAAAGCAGCATCAACACTACTATGATCCTGTGGATGTTTTCTGGGCCAATCCTTAATTTTATTACTGCATAAACCAAGCATTCTTACGTTGTTAAAACTTTGAGTAGTTATCGGAAAGTTAGTACAGTCTACACGAATCTATAATAAAAGTTATAGCTAATTGTTTTGTTATCGATTTCAATAGTATCACATTTATCCATTAATTAATGATGCAATAAAGCTTACACATATAATACAACGTTAGTTTCAGTAATACTTGCAACAAACAACCTGTTGCAGCTGGGAATTCCCCTACTCAGATTCCAAAACCAGTCCAGACCCCCAGAACGTTATGCATTAAAGCCATTCTTTAAGTTGTAATTTTAGGTTTCGGTCATGCCATTAGGTAGGTTTTTCAATTTTGTAATCTGTGAATAGGTTTAATTAAAACTAGTTAGATTGAGTTAAGTTGTAAATGGGTTTAATTAGTTGGTTTGGATATAGATATTGGTTTAGGGTAACTTATATAGGGTTTAATTCTAGATAGGTTTTGTACATGATTAAATTTAAATCAAAATTAAATTTGGATTAAGATCTTAAACATACTTTGCCGACAGAGCTGTGATTTCATCGGCTATTTATAATTAAATCATAGTATACTTTCTGTTTAGTGTAATCTTTTTAAATTACTGATATTATTAAATTGAGTGTTATACATAGTAAAGTAGTATCATAATTCCAGACAAATATTGTCTCATAGTATACTTCTTGTTCTATTTTTATGAGGAAAAGGAAGCCCTAATCCTATTAGTATAGAAATTTAGTTATATTAAAATCAGCTTAACTTTAAAAAAAACTTATAAATTACAATTCCTCCTTACATTGCTTTGCCATCATCCCTACTTTCAGTTTTACTTTATATATTCTTCAGATTTAAACCCTTGTTCCCTTTATCTTGTAAAACAATGAAGAAAGTGCGTGAGAAACGCAAGTCAAAAGCCATCGATAATGGCGATAATGGAGAGGATCCGTCGAATTATGAGGTTCACTATGCTGCTTCATGTCTTATTTTATTGAAGCATGAAAAGTTAGACAAAGAATCTGAATTAACGTTATATAATCAGATAGACAAAGACAAGCAAAAACAAGAGGAAGAAGCGAGTTTCAAAATTACTGTTGGAAGAAACAATAGAATGTTGGACGGCTATGAACCCCCAGATATCCCGCCGGTAGCAGCTCTCGCCGGTCTCATTACCGAATGTAGCAAGCCTTACCAAAAGCGGCTGACGGAGACCGACTTAAAGAGAGATCAATCGAGGCTGCTTTTGTGCAAGGATCACGTTAAAGACTCCATGATACCAAGGTTGAAAGAAGATGAGAATGTGCGGAACGGAATCCCGGTGACCGTGTTCGATTCGGAAGGGAACGGATACAACATGACATTCAAGCTCTGGGCTTCGAAGATGTACGTGCTTACTTCTAGCGGCTGGCTATCGTTTTGCAGACAACATAGGTTGGAAAAAGACGTGGATATCGTCACTGTTTGGATGTTTCGTCATGGGCTGACAGATAAACTTTGTTTTGTGATCACCAGAAGAAGGTCGCCACCGACAATCGGCAGAACCCAAGAATTGCGTAGAAGATTAAGAAAAGGGCAACTAGGGGGATAGATTTTTATCCCATTTGGCATAAAAATAAATCTTATTTTACCAATAACAGCCCGTCTATAGGAGTTTTTCGATGTTGTTTTTCTTCAGTGTTACTGTTTGATTTTTGTGCCTCCATGCAACTATTTTTTTTTTAATGATGGTTATTATTAATAAAAATTTAATTTTTTATTGTGAAAAAAGTTGGTGATTTTAATTATTATATTATGAATGGAAAAACTTTAATTAAGATAATTATTTTATAATATTCGAAAAGTATGATTTAAAATTTATTGTATTTGTTATATTTTTTTTTATCGATTTAAAATTTTATTAAGTATAGTTTTGATAAGATGATTAGATATTTATATTTAATCTTTTATCATCGATAAATTTGTGATATGTACTCTTCAAATAAAATAAAATTTCCAACTAATAAAATCAATGAACGTGTGCTATGTTCTAAAATAAAATAAGAGTTATCGACTAATTATGAATAAAGAAAAAATCTTTTGAAAAGAGTCAAACCCCTATTTTTAATAGAAATACTTATTCTTCCACAATCTCTTTTAACTGTCCAGCTTCCTAAAAAGACATTCCAACCTAACAACAATTATGAATCATTAGATTTTGTCGCATAAAGAAACAATATTTTAAAAATATATATTTAACAATAATTATAAGTAGAAATTAAAAAATATATAATTATTTTTATTAAACATGAAATTATTCTTTAAATTAATAAATTTTCGTTTGTTATTTAAAATTTATATATAGAAAAGATAAAAACATAATCATATAATACTTTGGTCTTGTTTGAAGTGATTTTCTAAAATCACTTTTAATTAAAAAATATGTTTCGACCGCAAAATCAATGTCAAATTGATTAAAAGAAAAAAAAATTATGATGAAAACGGTAGTTTCAAACCAACTGCAAAAGCTAAAATTTATAGATTTTTTTTATTTTCAACTTTGCATTTTAAAGCAAATTATAATTTTATCCTTACTCATTTAAATTCTATAATTTTAATTTATAACATAATGTCTATAACGGACGTTTTCTCTTTTCAAATTCATTTTTAACTATAATCTCAAATAATTAAATTTTAAACTGCACTTTTAAACAACACTTTTGAAAGTTTTCTTCTACTGCATTTTTAAAAGATATCTTTCAAAAGTCCTACCAAACTGACCCTTTATTATTATCTATAAAATATATTTTAATAAATTTTAACTACATTCACTTTCTATTACTTATGTTATCAACCCCTCAACGATTTAATAAAAAAAATTAGATCATTGATCTTAGTCTTTTATAATTAATTTTAAATTGATTATTTACTTTATTCGTAGAATGAGCAACAAAATATATATTTTATTAATGACAGCACCCAATTTTAGACTGACAATGACATTAAACAAATATGACTAATCCGCATGCTATTGGTGGAATTAGAAAAGGCGGATTAGAGCCAATTTTTTTCCAAGTAAACGCGTCTACCCTAAGTTAATTCAAACATATCCAGGAAGGATCGTACTTACTAACCCGCCGCTTTGACATATTATCTACAACCGATATAAATATGCATGGGATTAATTGAGAGATTCACATTCCATAAGTGGTTGGAGACATTCGAGTTCCATAAGTAGTCTGAAAGATGGTGAGACAACCATTTGTAAAGAAAGGAACGTGGACTAGTGATGAAGACCAGAAGCTGATTGCTTATATCATGAGATATGGAATTTGGAATTGGAATGAGATGCCCCGATTTGCTGGTATGATCACTTTAATGAACTACCTGTAATGAATTTTGTCGAGATTGTTTTTCTTATTAGCAGTTGGTTTGATTTGTAGGGTTGCGAAGATCAGGGAAGAGTTGCAGGCTTCGTTGGATGAATTACTTGAGGCCTAATATAAGGCGTGGAAACTTCAGCAGGGAAGAAGAAGAAACCATAATCCACCTTCAAAGGGAGCTCGGAAACCGATGGTCAGCCATAGCAGCAAGGCTTCCACACAGAACTGACAACGACATCAAAAACTACTGGAACTCTCGCCTGAAGAAAAGTGTAGTAGTGGAGAATAGCAAGTCATCATCATCCGAAACCACAAAAACCAGTTCCAGTATTGAGGAGAATTCACCTGATGCTGAGTCCTCAAGCCTGCTGAATATTCCTACAATGGCTGACTTCCCAAAACCATCGACTTACAGTAATACTTTATATTCATCTGAAAACGGTTATAGCATGAGGGAAACTGTTGTTTCATCTGAGAACTATTGGGAGATACTGAGTTTTATTGAGCAGCCATTAATAGCACAAGGTTTTGAATTCGATTGTGAAGCATCAGCAACCGCAGAAAACAGTTCCAGTGAAGCTGATTCCTCGGCCTTGCTGATTATCCCAACAATGACCGACTTCGCGGAACCATCAGCTTACAGCACTACTTTTTCTCCATCAGGCTGCCACCAAATTGTGGAAGTTGACAACACTAATAGCATGAGGGAAAATTTTGTGTCGTCTGGAAACTATTGGGAAATACCGTGTTTTTTGGAGCAGCCATTGACGGCACAAGGTTTCGATTGTGAAGCATTGTGGTACAACCAACAACAACACCTATATGATCCTGTGGACGATTTCTGGGCCAATCCATTAATTTAGTAATAGTAGTTTTCGTGCATATATAAATTATAGTACAATTAACTTAAGACCATACTGTTACAATGTTTTTAATGTCAGTTCGCTACCACAATCACAATCTGAAAACGTAGTGATTTGTATTTTGTGTGAAAGTGTGAAACACTGTAAGCATTGAGAAGTCGCTGGGCTCAGGAGGCAAATGGAGAAGAAGATGGTGATGCAAATGAAAACAAACTTGCCTGCTTCACGATGCCGCCCTTCATTTTAATAGAATTCATCTGATCTCATCCATTAAAAAAAATTAGATTTGTATAATATAAAAAATAATCCTTAATATTTGATTGTATTAGCACTTTGATTTATATATTTTTTAAATATTTTAATTCTTAAAACAAGATAAAAACATTGATTAACTAATTGTTAATATGTCACGTTAATAAAAAATTATTTAAAAAATTTAAATATATTTAAACACATATTATCTTGTAGATAAGGATGAAATTTAAGTGTATTATCTTCACTGTCTAACAAGAGCACGAATGCACTAAGCCTCCATAGGGCCTAGTGCATCTCCATTATTTTGAAAAAATTGTTAAATTTAGCTTAATGTGTTTAAGAGAAAATAAAAAAAATTACATACTCATTATTTTTAAGAGAATAAAATTAAAATTTTGGACTAATTCTTAAATTTCTAGATCTACCACTATTATCTAATGATTAAAAGTCTTTAAAATAGATATTATACTTACAAACACCCTAAATTAATTAAAAAAAATCAATAACCTTTTAAAGAGTACACGTACGAAGCAGTGCACTGAGCACAGAACAATTTAATTAGTAAAAGAGGACACACTTGGGGAAAATAGTTTCAAGTCCCAGAGTGTTAGAAGCTACAGAATATAGACTATAGTTTTAGATTGACTCTTGAGTCTTAACTTTATTCCCAGAATGGAAAAAATAATTTATTAATGACAGCTCCCAATTTTAGACCGACAAGGACATTAAATAGAATATTTATTTTTTAATTAACTTTTCTTTTGGAGAGTGAATTGACCAATTCCAAAGATCCAGAATCCGTATAATTCGATATAAAATCTTTGTCATCTAGTAATATTGTCTTTGATGCTGATTCCTCCAACTTGCCGAATATTCCTACAATGGCTAACTTTCCAGAAGCAGCTGCTTCCACTAGTACTTCTTCTCCATCAGGCTGCCATCAAACTGTGGAACTTGAGAACACTTACACCATGACAGAAACTTTTGTTTCATCTGAAAACTATCGAGAAATAATGTGTTTTTTTTTTTGGAGAAGCCTCTGAATTGTGAAACAAAGTCACCAAATGTTCAGCAGCACATCCACCATCAAGACTTAACTATGATCCTGCGCGGGATGGACCAAAGAGGGGTGGGGGAGAACAGACAATCATCTGAAATTTTATATTTATATTTTAAGTTTTTTTTATATATTTTCTTTTGATAATTTGTTTTTGACTTCTAAAATTTTATTAAATTATTTATTTTTTAAATTTTATAAGTTCGTTCTCTTAACAAAAAAAAATAACAAAAAAATCATACGTTAGTCACGTAAATGGTATTTGGGTCAATCCATTTGTTTAATACATTCAACCTATACTGTTATGAATATCTATTAATATTTGTATAGTTTAAACATATATTTGATAATTTTATACGTTCATATTCTGTTAGATCGGTTACAAGTGGCTTTGGCATCGGCGTAATGATATTATCCCAGTAGCAAGACTGTGGCTTGCCCTCAAGTCCTTTCGTTTGGTTGGAGAGCAGTTCATGAAGCTCTTCCAGTTGGTCGACAATTATTCTTGGCTGGATTGACTCCCGGTAATTGTGTATTTTGTGGTGCTTTGGAGGAGACAGTTTCACATGCTTTACGTGATTGCTCGGCGCTGCCTTCAGAATTGTTGGATTTTCTGCTTTCATTCCGAGTCATTGTGCCTCATCGTTTGGATCTTGGCTGGAGTATCAATTGTCTGTTCTTCCCCATGATAGATTTGTTGAAAATCCACCGAAAAAAAATGTCAAAAATGGTTGGCTAATTGTTGAAAATTAGCAATGGTGTAATTGTTATTTTAGTCATTATAATTTAGAGTATTTATAAATTAGTCCTTAAGCTTCAACTATAAATACTCTAGCTCATTTAGCTTCAAAACTATCCCAAATCATTCTAGCTTTCTCCCAATACTAGAGAATTTAGAGAGTTTCTTGGGAGTTGTTTTCTCCTTTTTATCAATAGAGAGGTATCATTGTTTTCTCCTTGGTAGATCGAGAAAAGTTGTAATTCATATTTTCTCATAATGAAATTCTTCCACCGTTGCCCTTGGTTTTTACCCTATATTATTTAGGGGGTTTTCACGTAAAATTTGAGTCTTCTTTATCTTCATTTTTATTTTCTCAAATTATCAGTTGCGATTTTGCTCTATCCGATAGCTGTCTTCCGCAACAATTGGTATCCGAGCCAGATTTGAGTGTGTAATATATGCTTATTGTCTTTGTGATTGCCACCAAAAAGGTGGATCCTCCAACATAAGAAAGTAAGAAGATATTACCCATTCTTTGAAGGTTCCAGAGACTATTCACGATAGTGAAATGATGGGAGCTATCCGTAATAGAAGCTATGGCAACAAAATTTGATATTGAAAAATTCAATGGGAGAAATTTCTCATTGTGAAAATTGAAGATGAAGGCCATCCTAAGGAAAGACGGTTGTCTAGCACCTATCAGTGAAAGACCGGTAGATTTCACAGATGAAAACAAATGGACGAGAATGCTATAGCAAACTTTCATCTAGCATTAGCAGATGAAGTATTGTCAAGCATCGAGGAGAAGAAGATAGCTAAGGAGATATGAGATCATCTCACCAAATTGTACGAGGCCACATCATTGCACAATAAAATTTTCCTTAAGAGGAAATTGTACACTCTCCGGATGCCTGAATCTACTTCAGTGACGGAGCACTTAAACACACTGAACATTTTGTTTTCTCAGCTTACATCCCTAAGATGTACAATAGGAGAACAATAACGTGCTAAACTTTTACTTCAAAGTCTACCTGATTCGTATGATCAACTCATCATCAACTTGACAAACAATAATGTCACCAGTCTAGTCTTCGATGACGTTGCAGCTGTTGTTCTACAAGAAGAAAATCGGCGCAAGAACAAGGAAGACAGAAAAGTAAATCTGCAACAAGCAGAAACGTTGACAACGATGAGAGGGATATCAACGGAACGTGACCAAAGCAGCAGTCACAAACATGATAGATCAAAGTCGAGAAGCAAGAAGAATTTAAAGTGCTACAACTGTGGAAAAAAGGGTCACTTGAAGAAGGATTGTTGGAGTCTAAATAAAAACTCCAATCCACAAGGCAATACCGCAAACACTTCAGATGATGGAGATGTTCTATGTTGTGAAGCGTCAACCACCGTGGAAGGTAGAAAGAGATATGCAGATATATGGCTCATTGATTCGGGAGCAACATATCACATGACCTCAAGAAGATAATGGTTTCATCATTATGAACCTATCTCAGGAGGATCTGTGTATAGTTGCAATGATCATGCCTTAGAGATCATTGGCATGTGACCCATCAAATTGAAGATGTATGATGGAACAATTAAAATTGTTCGAGATGTGCGACACGTGAAAGGCCTGAAGAAAATTTTATTATCCTATGGATTGTTGGATAATAATGCAAGCAAGATTGAAACACGGAAATGAATCATGAAGGTGTTCTGTGGAGCGCCTGTGGTGATGAAAGGTGAAAAGATAGCAACAAACTTGTACATGTTGAAGTGAGAGACTTTGCTAGAAGCAGAAGCCTCTGTTGCCTCATGTAGTTCAGATTCTGCAATGCTATGGCATCAGAAACTTGGACACATGTCAGAACAAGGAATGAAAGTCCTTGTAGAGAAAAAGCTACTTCCAGGCTTAACAAATGTATCACTTACTTTGTGTGAGCATTGCATAACAAGTAAGCAGCACCGGTTGAAATTCAATACATCAAATTCTAGAGGCAAAAGTGTTCTAGAATTGGTTCACTCTGACGTATGGCAAGCACCAGTTACATCCCTAGGCGAAGAAAAATACTTTGTCTCATTTATTGATGACTACTCCAGGAGATGTTGGGTGTACCCTATTAAGAAGAAGTCAGATGTGTTTTCAACTTTCAAAAACTTCAAAGCGTGGGTGGAACTTGATTATGGAAATAAGATCAAGTGTTTCAGAACAAATAATGGAGGAGAATACACAAGTGAAGAATTTGATGAATTTTGCAGGAAAGAAGGCATTAAAAAACAGTTCACAGTGGCGAACACTCCTCAACAAAATGGAGTGGCAGAGCGGATAAACAGAACCTTGTTAGAAAGAACAAGAGCAATGTTGAGCGATAAAGGCCTAGAAAAATCATTCTGGGCAGAAGCAGTCAATACCGCCTGTTATTTGGTGAATCGAGCTCCATCAACTGCAATAGAGCTAAAGACACCAATGGAGATGTGGACTGGTAAACCAGCTGATTATTCAAATCTCCATGTATTTGGAAGTATTGTGTATGTGATGTACAACTCCTAAGAAATTTCAAAGCTGGATCCAAAATCCAGGAAATGCAAATTCTTGGGGTATGCTGATGGTGTAAAGGGGTATCGCTTGTGGGATCTCACTGCCCGCAAAGTGATCATTAGCAGGGATGTTATCTTTGTAGAAGATAAACTACAAAGAAAAGAAGACGATGATAGCGCTGAAAAGTCAGAGACTACACAGATACATGTGGAAAATGAGCTTGAACAAGGAGATTTTTCTGAAGCATAACCAGCACATGATGAACAAGAACCAAAGAGTTCTGAAGCTTCAACAACTCGTCATTCAGATCGTGTGAGAAGACGTCCCAATTGGCACTAAGATTATGTTATAGAAGGAAATATTGCATATTGACTTTTAACAGAGGACGGTGAGCCATCAACATACCAGGAAACAATAAACAGCTCAGATGCTTCACTGTAGATGATGGCGATGCAAGAAGAAATTGAAGCCTTTCATAAAAATAATACATGGGACCTTGTGCTACTACCACAAGGAAGGAAGCTAATTGGTTACAAATGTGTCTTCAAAAAAATCAAGCGAAATGGTGACGATCAAGTTGAGAGGTATCGTGCAAGACTGGTGGTCAAAGGATATGCTCAAAAAGAAAGTATTGATTTCAATGAAATATTTTCTCCTGTGGTTCGACTAACAACAGTTCGAATAGTTTTGACAATGTGTGCTCTATCCGATAGCCCAGTTGGTCGATGATTATTCTTGGCTGGATTGACTCCCGGTAATTGTGTATTTTGTGGTGCTTTGGAGGAGATAATTTCACATGCTTTACGTGATTGCTCGGCGCTGCCTTCGGAATTGTTGGGTTTTCTGCTTTCATTCCGAGTCATTGTGCCTCATCGTTTGGATATTGGCTGGAGTATCAATTGTCTGTTCTTCCCCCTAATAGATTCATATTGTTTCTTATATTACTTTGGAAAAATTTGGTATCACAAGAACTTTTATATCCATGAGGATCATTTGTTGTCGATCTAACAATTGTTTGCTTATGCTGCAGTGATACAAGCTGCTGCTTCTTTTTTTATCAGCAACACAATTTTATTAAGAAAAGTCAAGACAACAATTGATTATATGCCTCGTTAAAAACCCTCGTAATCTAAATGATGGAAAAGAGTACATACAACCAAGTAAGCAACGCCATTACAAGCTTTTTAAGTCGTTGTTGCTCGCGACTCATCTCGATTATCCTCGACATCAACCCTAGATAGGTGGCAAAAGCCTCCCCCGGTACTTGGAAAATAAACGTTGATGGTACTTGTCCAACTGTTGTGCGTACGCCTGCAGTTGGTATTGTTGTTCAAAACAGTGAAGGTGTTGCGGTTGCCAGTCGCGCGCTCCCAATATCAATCCCTCGTGTTGCTAACCTTATTGAAGCACATACACTCTCTCATGGGGTATGTCTGGCCATCGACATGGGGTTTCCATTAGTGATCATAGAGAGTGATTGTTTAAATATGGTACGCAGTTGGAGAATCCTGCCACCGACCGAACAATCTTTTGTTTCCTCCTGCTGGAAGTGCGACAACTATTTGATTCTCACCCTCAAATATTTTTCTAATTTGTTCATCGGGAAGCGAATGGTGCCACCAATTTACTAGCGTCTCATGTTAATATGAACATCCGGCCTGTAGTTTGGATGTCCTTGTCACTGATGCTATTTTTGGGATATTAATGCATTGTTAACGTTTTTAAAAAATTTATACACAAATTAATATTTATTTGCATGAACTAAAAGATTTCAACGGTAAAGAAATTATTATTATTTCTTGATATTTCGGATTCGAGTACTAGGAATATCAGGAGTGTAAACGTTTAATGTTAAATGGTTGAAAATTGTCTTTAAACAAATAATGTATTGTACTTACCACAAATTAATTAAAAAATAATTTTATTTATTATTTTAACATTTTATTAATTATTTTGATATTGACCAATATTATAAGAAGATTCTCAAGGATACCTTTCTTCCTTTATAAAATAAGAAACACAATTCTAACTTATACTACTTTATATTCACTCTAAATTATTGAAAAAATTAAATAATTTTTAATATCTTTAAAATATCAAATAATAAAAAAGTAATTTTATTTATTATTTTAACATTTTATTAATTATTTTGATATTGACCAATATTATAAGAAGATTCTCAAGGATATCTTTCTTCTTTTATAAAATAAGAAACACAAATACTACTTTATATTCACTCTAAATTATTAAAAAAATTCAATAATTTTTAATATCTTTAAAATATCAAATAATTTTAAAATATCCTTAAAATGTCTTGCGTACAAGTCGCAACCATGTGTGTTTTTGGGATATAACATGCACCATCAAGGTTATCAGTGTTAAGCGCCCGATGGGAGAGTCTATGTGTCTCGCCATGTTGTTTTTTATGAGTATGTGTTTATGTTTGTTACTAGAATGGATCAGACGGATGTTTCTTTCGAGGTCAATCCACGTGGTGGAGCTTCGCTTTTTTTGGTTCCTGGTGCTCGACGTATTTGTGATGGTTATTCGCAGGTGGCTACGGGTGTACGTCCTGAGGTCCAAAAATCTAGTTGTGCACCAGTTTGTGAAGCAGACACGTTTGTGAATGTTGAAGTTGGGGTTCCTGGTCTTGTTGTGGACCAGACTGGCGACAATGTTGGTCCTAATGCAAGTAAGAGTAGTGATCGTCTTTCGGCTGTTGTGCAAGATCATACAGAGCAGCAGGGTGCATCTTTAGTTGCTGAACCGATTCCTAGTAGTAGTGCTTCTAGGAATTTTGAGGATGGTCCAACTCTTCATCCTTTTCGAAATGGGCATCCGATGGTCACTCGTAGTAAACGGGGAATTTTTAAACCAAAGTCGTTTGTTGCTCAAAAACAAGTGGGTGATGGTGAGCCTTGCACAATTGTTCAGGCTCTTCGAGGCCCTCGATGAAATGAAGCAGTTTTCGCCGAGTATGATGCCCTTGTGAAGAATGATACGTTGGTTCTTGAGCCGCTGCCAGTTGGGCGAACGACAGTTGAGTGTAAATGGTTATTCAAGGTCAAGTATCATGCTGATGGGTCTGTCTCGAGGTAGAAGGCTCGTCTTGTGGTGACAGGTTTTTCTCAGGCGCCCGGTCATGATTTTAATGATATGATTAGTATGGTGGTGAAGACTACCATGGTAAATGTTGTTATGTCGTTAGTCGTTACTCAATGATGGAGCTTGAGACAGGTTGACGTCAATAACACATTCTTTAACGGTGATTTTGGAGAAGAAGTCTATATGGTGCAACCACCGGGTTTTGAACGTGTGGCTAATGATGGCTCTCGGTTGGTTTGTAGGTTGAAGAAGGTGTTGTATGGGTTGCGTCAAGCCCCGCACATGTGGTATTCCAAGTTGCGTCATTTTTTGTTGGAGTTTGGGTTTCATGGAACTTCGGCTGATGCATCTCTGTTTATTCGTCGAGATGGTGGAGGCCATACGTTTATTCTAGTGTATGTGGTCGATATTATTATAACAGGTGAGTCTCATAATGCTATCGATGATGTTGTTTGGTTGCTTGGTCAGAAGTTTTCGTTAAAGGATTTGGGTGAGCTTGGGTATTTTCTTGGCATTGAGGTTCACTGAACACCTGAGCAACTGGTTTTGTGCCAAAGTAAATTTGTTCGAGAGTTGTTGGAACAAACGGGTATGGTCAGCTCTAAACCTGTGCCTACCCCGATGGTAGTTTCACCTAAGTTGACTTGTGATGCTGGGAAGCTGCTTGCGGATGCTTTGATGTATCGTAGTGCTGTTATGGCGTTGTTATATTTAAGTCACACACGACCAGATATAGCTTTTAGTATTAATCGTGTGGCTTAACATATGCATCGTCCTTGTGACGGTCATTGGTTTGCTGTGAAGAGAGTTTTGCTTTACTTGAATGGAACAATTGATCAAGGTTTGGTGTTTCGGTCGTCGTCTTCATCTGAAGCTTGTTGTGTAACTGTGTTTGTCGATGTTGATTGGGCAAGTAATGTAGATGATCGTCGGTCTGTTTTTGGGTCGTGTGTGTTCCTTGGGTGTAATATGGTTTCATGGAGTACTAGAGGCAGAAGACGGTGGCTCGGTCGACAACTGAGGCTGAATATTGTAGCATTGTTGATATGGTATCTAGGTAGTATGGGTTAAGTCCTTATTAACTGATATGGGTGAGTCGGTGTCTACGACTCCGGTTGTATGGAGTGATAACACGAGTGCCATTGCGATGAGTGCTAATCCAATATTTCATGCTCATTCTAAACAAATCGAATTGGATCTGCATTTTGTGCAAGAAAAAGTGGCTCGTGGAGCTGTTCAGGTGACTTATGTTCCTGCAAACCACCAAGTTGCAGACGGGACTAAACCCTTGCCGAAGTCTGCTCATGTTTTGTTTCGACAGAAAGTTCAAGTTGCTGATGCTGGAAAAGAGACAGCTGAAAGGGACGGGGAGAATGTTGAAGCATGAATAGTAGTCACATGGTTGTGTGTATATTGAGAAATAGTCTTTTATGCAGTTTTTTAGAGCTAGTATGTACAGTTGTTATGCTGACGTTCATGCAATTAGAGGCTTCATCGACTAGCCTATGTTGTATAAATATGCTACAGTGGTTCTTGAATAAATGAGCAACATTTTATGCACGTTTTAAGGATATGCTTTTTGCAGTTTTCTTTAGGTTGTTTAACATCAAGCATCACAAATTTCCCAATAATATAAAACAACGAAACCGCATAGAATAATCGAGATCCATTCTTGTTTTAAAGAAAGAGTCTACTATAAAACCATGACCTTTTTGTTACCTTGCTGCAACCTGGTACAAGTTCTTGAAACAATCTCATTCTCTCACTTATCTTTTCCCTTTTCACATGCTATTATGAACGTTATCGGATTCAATATAAAATTAAGAACGCAAAACGTTGTTCTTTCGATATGAAAACAGTAATAAGTTACGCTTTATTTCAGGCTGTGATTGTTAGTAGTCCGGCCTCTTCTTGCTCTAACATGGATGTAATTCTCTTTAGGAGATTCCCCCATTTGAGAATTGTCTTTGGCATGTTTTCAACTTGCTTATCAAGTGAATTTGCACCTTATTAATTAGGTTCTATCCGAACAAATATTCTTTTTGGATGAACTGAGTTATAATCTCCCTACAACGTAAGCTTGACAATTGAGGGTGATTTCAACTCAGTTAGAGACAAGAGTGAGACTGTGAGAGGAACGAAATGCGTAATATAATGAGTTTTGCCAAAGTATAAAAATTACACGTATAAAAAACTTAATCGAAGGGATACAAAGAGGGGCACACAAAAAGACAGAATTTCTGTTCGTATAATCTTATGCACCCTTAGTGAATAATAGCATATCATTGATATATTGATAACCTATTTTAAGAACACACTTAGTGTGCAAGATCCAAATGTTGAAGTTTCTTCTGATGAACTACTAAAAAAAACACCGGAAAACCTGAATTTAACCTACCATGCACGAAACCCTTAATTGTTATAAACCCTCGTAGACAAATCTCACCGCAAAGGAAATTAATTCCCATTATGCGGACAAATAGAATTCCTCAATTAATTTCCCGTGTGCTGAACCCTCGGATATCCATCGCCTCCTCGGTTGAAATATGCTCCTCGATTGTTGCTGCTGTTACCATAGCCACTATAGTTTCCACGTCCTCTTGCTCTCTCGTTTCTGTACGCAACCCCATTTCCATATGAAGACCGACCTCTGTTACCCCGAGAAGTAGATCGTTTTTCTTCAACTGCTTTACGACCACCAATGTTAATAGGTGAAGCCTCTAAGGCACTTTGAACAGAACGTGCCACTTCAAATTCAACGAAACCAAAACAGACCCCCTTTGACTTCGAACTTGAATACCACCCCTCTTAATACTTCCAAACTTCTTAAATTCATTCTCCACCATGTTTGGTGTTGCATTCAAAGGTAATCCTTTGATGTATACAGAGTGACCTTCTTCAGCTTTCACATCTCTATTATTTCCGTTTTCAACAACATTGTTGCTGGGAATCTGTGAATCAGATGATGTTGCAGCAGATCTTGGTTGCTCATGAGACTTTGCTGAAGACTTCACAGGGGATTGTGTAGGGATTGATACATGTATTGCATTCTCCTTGAGAATAGATGCGTATGATTTCTTTGGCACTTGCTCCATTTTGGAGTTAGAATCAGCAACCATCTGTGAATAGTCAACAACCTCCATCACTGGGGTCTCCTCTTCTTCGTTATCCTCAGAAGGCTTGTACACTTTCCCATTAGCTTCTTCTGGCAACGGTTCCAATTGCTGAATGTGATTCTCCAAAGCAGGTGAAGAATCTTGACCCCCACTCTCATCAACGTATCTAAACATATCATTTAAAACAAAATAGGCCTTTTCTTGGGGAGCCAAAAAGGAATTTTTGAGTGAATTTCCGCTCCACTTTGTCCGTTGAAGTTGAATAACCAGTTACAATAACCAGTACTCCTCCATTGTGAGAGTCGTGTGCATCCACACTTGTTATATCTGTTGTGAGTTCTTCTTACCCAAGTGCTAGTATTTTCTCATTGATGGCTTGCATGGTGGTGATTATACTTATGACGCCATTTTCATCAGGTCGACCAAGCTTACTAGTATCACGGTAAAATCGGTGAAGCAGTTGAGGATATTGATGTAAGATAAGGTAGTATTGATCGAAAAATACATTCCCAACAAAAATCGGGAGCAGCAGCTGTAATTCCGGCAGGAATTTGCTGTGTAGATGCCATTGACGAATTGTAAACCAAAAGATGAGTGAGATTTTATCTATGTAATTTTTGATAGATTTACATGACTCGTCACTATTATAAAATATTTTAATAAAAAATGAGAAAAGAATAAAAACTTTATCTCCCTCTAATTCTTTTCTAACTATTTATAAAAATAAAATATTTTAAAATTGACCAAAGATCGTCTAATCACCAATTACGATTTTCATTTAAATAAAAATAAATAAATAATCTATTAATCTTTCTAACCTGTTTATTCTATAAAAAAATTTGTCCAACTGTAGGTACTTTTTCAACAAAGTAAAATGTATGGTTAGTTGTAAGTTGGTACATACTAAAACTAATTTTCATTTTGAATTGATTCAATTATGTCAATTTAGATTGAGTTAATTTTTATATATTATAATTAATTTAATTAAAAATTAATAAAAAATAAATATTTTTAAATATATAAATTATTATAAAATAATATTTATTTAAAAAATTAATCAATTAATAATACATATTTTATAATTAATAAATATAATTGTTCAAACGAAATAATGTTCGATATGTAGCAGGCGCTAATATTAAAATTATTGAACAACGTGTGACGTTTCCCGTTCCTGAGGATAAGCATACCACAAAACGCGTAAGGGTAGGACCACCGCACCGCCCTCTGCTTACCAAGTTTCTTACGCAGGCTGCCTGATGTGGGTCTCGTCCCCACTATATAAAGGTAGTCGCTTTATTCGTTTGTTTTTAAATTTTCTTGTCAAATTATATACAAATTCTAACAAAACTCTTCTTCTGTTTGCCTTCTTCTTTAATATCGCCACCTGTTCCGGCGGAGATGCTGTCACCGACCTACGGTAAAACAAATCTGGTCGAATACTCGCCTTCCTTCATGATCGAAACCGACATAAATCAGGTGCCGGATCCCATTTCCAGCCTCCATAACAGCTGGTTTTAGTCTAGTTTAACAGATTGAGAAATCAAACTAGCCTTGTTTATCTGTAAATTTAATCGGGTAAGAGTCCCTGACTTTCAAAGCCATTTCCGACGTGATCAGCTGCCGGATCTGGCCTTTTAAGACCTCATAACAGCTGGATCTACTCTCATTTAACCGATGAAGAGCCTTCATTGACATAAAGCCAACTGAAAAGTGAAATTTTCTATATAAAAAAAAAGAAAAGGAAAAGAATTCATCTGGGCCAAAGATTACAATTATTAAGAAATGACTCTTTCACTGCTTATATTTTTTTGTTTCGGAAAAAAATTGAAGAATGTTGGGTTCTTATGGTTGCAGCAGTGAGAACTTTGATACGCTGAAGAGTGGACGAGAAGATAAGATGAAGAATCCAAAGACATAAGTTCAGAGTTCGTTGAGGCAGATGGCAATGGGTAAGAAACAATTACTACAAGTTAAGAATTTTTTTTATTTTCAATCGTTTGTATAAATAATAATAATAATCTTAATGGTTTACATTATTGTTGTATATATTGATTTTATTCTAGTTTTAAGGAAACAAACGTGATCTTTACTTTGAAAAGTATTTTTCAAAAAAGTAAACGGCAAGTTATGGAATCATAGAGTTCGATAAATATAAAATACATGTAGTATGTAAAAAAGCATGACTGTGCCTTTTAATAATCAAACCCACTGTCCGGTGGGCCAATAGAAATAAGAGTCGGTCGATTGTCGTTGGATAGGCGCGATACTCGCGATTACAACGCGCAAACCGCAAGAAAACGTTCGATCTCCTCATCTGGGTTTTTATAAATAAACGGGAGGAAAAGGATGGTATGGTTCACAGCCAGCAAGAAGAGGTGATCTTACGATGAATACCTTCAGCCGACAAAAGTTTCCCCTACATGTCTTTCCTTTTACTAAACCCCGTTGTCGCATTTCCCTCAACCGGGTATTTGAACCTCCCACCTTTTCTTTTTATGTCTCTCACACTTGATACACTGTTTGTTTTCTTTACTTCTACCATCCGTAATTTTTATTTTTTACTATTTTACTGATGTAAGTATTCGAATTCAGATTTGAATATCGAATATCGGTATGCATCTATTACGGTATGATATCATTATCATGATCACGTTTGTTACTACATATATATCGTATTGGTGATATATCATCAATACGAGCCTTCGACATGAGTTGTTGAAAAGTCGAAATGAATACTTTTTTAACATGGAATTTTACTTGGGTAGAGGAAGAAGTCGAAAACCCTTCGCCGGCATATGAAGCGGCTGCGATCGGAGATGGAAGAAATAAGTCAGGAACAAGGAGAGATAAAAGAAGGGCAAAGACTAGTGAGAGAAAAATTTGAAGCCGTGGAAATGGAGTGCGAGCAGCTTCGAAAGGAGACTAACATGATAATGCAGCAGAGCATGAGCACCCAGCTCCGCCTTGCATTCATGTTCCAAATTTTAAAAGCCAGAGAAAACCAAGACTTCAACCAAGCCGCTCAACTCACCGCCGCTCTCCGGTTGTTCTCTATGTGTTTATTATAATCTGTTATGACTTGGAGAAATTAGTGACCCCTTTGCTGACATTACTTGTTCCTTTTTTTTATGCCACAGGGAGCTGATAGCCGGGGAGAATGAGCAGAAAGCATGAAACAGTGAGAAATATATGAATAAAAGTCTAAGGGTGGCGAAGAGGAGCTGCTCTTTCTATCGTATAAATTGATAATTAATTAATCGTTTTATGTACGTCGTTCTAGTCAATGTTATTCTTCTAATTCCGGCTTTAGCCTTTCGTGTGTGTTTGAATTTTATGCGTGTGGTGTACGAATGATTTTCCTATTAAGTTACATTGTATGATATGTTCTCGTTTGTTACTTTTTGGATTAGGTTCGAACGTGACTTCAAAAGTTATACTCAATTATAATTACGTCACTCACCGTAATCCAAATAAGATATTTGTTGACATTTTAACAATATTTTATTTGATATAAAATCTTAATTTATAACCCTAACCCTAAATCACAAATTCATTTATTTCATTCTCTTCTCATCTTCTCAACTCTTTTCATCTTCATCAACAGCAGAAGTAAGAAATAGAAAAGAGAGGATCAATGGTAACAAAAGCAGAACAAAACGGTGGAATGGAACAATCCATTGCATATCTAATCTGTGGGTGTACATATTTGGTTATCATTCATTTGAAATTCCAACAACCCATTCTGGTAAGCTTAGACCTTACGTATACTGCTCCTCCTTCGGGTAGCTCTCTCTTCAAGCACTATTGCAGTATTCCCCTCAATTCACTGTTTCTCTTTTCATTGAACGCAGCAAAGAACAAGACACCATCATTGAACGGGTAATCAATTTGTTAAACACAATCAGAGCATCACCATCATTATTGAAGCTATCATACTTTTTCCCTTTTCCACCTGTAGAGATGGATTTCTTATTTAAAGTATCGATGTGGGTAGAAAAAGGGTTAACAGAATGTTAAACCTATATTTTGATATAACATATAAGGACAAAAATATTTTTGGACTTAATTGAATTTAATTAAATATTTCAAAAATAATTGAAAGTCCAAAATAACTTTAAAAATATATTTTCTAAATTGATTTATATATGAAATGTTTTTGAATTAATTAAAATATGTTGAAAGTGTTTAAAATATATTTAAAACTTTTAAATTATGAAAAGTACTATTTAATCACTATTTTCCACTATTTATAGTACTGTTCATATATGAATAGTGAGTTTCTAAATTTTACTTAAAGTTTCGAAACTTTGCCTCTAAACCAGTTTTAACATTCTGATTTTCTTTAACGGTCATATTTTTAAGTAATAGTTTTGAAACTTTCAAAAATAAATGTTTAAAATTTTTGATACTTTCTCAGTATTTTGGAAACTTGCATCAAAGTTTCAAAACTTTCCTTGAAGTTTCGAAACTTTATGTGCAGATAGCCACAATAATGAGAAATGAATGCTTTTAATAGCTATAATTCATCTCCAACGGCCATAAACGACTAGAAACTCATTCCACACTACAAAAACAATCAAAGGACACTTAAAAAGGCCATGACACTTATCCAAGCTTAAAGATCAAGAGAAAAGAGTCTTTCATTCTTATTTTTTTTCATTTTCTCTTGTTTATAGTGTATTGAGCCTTATTGACTATCTTTGTATTCATTATTTGTGAGCTTAGTCTTTGTAAACACCTACGTAGTAAGGTATTCGTTTTTATCCAAATCAAACATTGTAAAAGAGGAGTAGTTCTAGTTTAGCTTTAGAAAAACTAGAATGGTTTTATTTTAGCCATTGAAAAGATAGAGTTGTAAGGTTACACATTATCTTTAAAGGTAAAAACAAATTAGTGAATTTGTTAAAATCAAAGCTAAGGTAGTGGATGCAGACTTTGGTTGAGAAAATCGAACCACTATAAATCGATTTGTACAAAAAAATTATTTTTTGTTTAAGTTTACACCAAACTCTATCAATTCACCTCTTCTTGATGATTTTTAGTTGATCGATAGAGTCCAACACAAAAGGAAAAAAAGAACAATGAGAATTAACAAAAATTTGTCTAATACTGACAACAGAGCGAAGAACGGGATAAGAATTAAGCAAAACAAAAGAGTTAAGCTTACCCATACCTTGAAACTGAAATAAATTGAAAAGTAAGAGTTGAGCTTGAAATGGAACCACATATGGGGGCGGCGGGAAAAGGAAAATTAAGCAAAACAAAAGGGTTGTTGTTGGGATAGATATGCTGTTAGTGTGAGGATAAATGCTATTAATTCAAATTATTATTTAACATATATATTAGTTTTATTATAAATATAACAAGTTTTTAAATTAACTTTGTGGTTGGGTGTTTAGCTTTGGTTTGTGAATAATATGGGTTTGAATCTCATGGAAAACAATGTTTTATCAAATAACTCTAATAAAAAGACGTCGTTTTGAGTTTTTTGAGTATCAAAATAATTGTACCAAAACGACGTCGTTTTGATGAGAGAGCCACATCATCACCGTCACGGCACAGAGATACCATGTCATCACGCCGTTAATAGATTAACGGTGGAGTGGCAAAATTGTAGTTAAATATAAATGTCAGTGTTAAAATTGGTAAAATTAAAATGTCATTGGCTTAAACGAGCTCGAACTTAAAGGTGAGTGATATTTGAAGTAGCTTACCCTAAAATCAATACAGAAAATTTTCGCAAGAGATTCACCCACCAAAATTAAGTGTGTAATCAGGATTAATTCATATTAATCAAAGGAAAGCGTTAAAAACTCAAAGGATAATAAAAAAATAAATACATCTTATATTTGATAAAAGAAAAAATATTTACATTTATAATCGGAAGTTAATCTTTGATGTATTAATAATATATAATTATAATCATCGTTAATAAATCAAATTATCTCCTATCATTAAAATTGAACTTAGAAACATTTAATTTTTTTATTTATATCATTTGGTTCATTAATCAGTCATTATACACAATTAGTATATTGAATAAAAATCTGTGTTTGATAGGTTAATATTTAATATACTGATGATTTATATAATTTGGTTCATATAATTTGGTTCGCTAGTTATATATTGAATTATCTGCAACGGGTTAAATAAAACTTTATATTTGGTACGTTGCTCATTTTTTTTTCATCTTTGTTGAGAGACAATAACATCACCTGTAATGTTGGTTGTTGAGTGTTAATATTCTTTAATTTTTTTTATTTTTAATAAATCTATCTATATGGCGTGTTTTCATTTGCATTTATAATACGTTTTCTTCTGTCTTTTAACACGTTTTTTAGGTTGGTCGTTCTTTCACTAATTTTTTTTAAGGGTTGATTTGACATCGTCACGACTAATAAAGATGACGCTTATTTGTTATGTTGTTAATATTCTCTGTTTTGGACCATCGGATTGTATACCCGTTATGCGTTTGTGGATGACTTTTCACATCACTCGAGTCTGATTTACAGTTGATCTTTTAGTAGTTTGATTACTTTTTGTGATTTGTTTACCGATGCGAACAAATCTACTTGTATTTATCTTTATTCGAGTTTCTTAATTAAGTTTTAATCTTTCATTTTATAGTGTTTATGTGGTCTTAAGTTGTTAAATTTGTTTCAATGATTATTTGAAATTGTCCTACTTATAAGTATAATTTACTATTATAATTATAAATCTTCACGGTAATTTGTAATATTTCTTATTGAAATAAAATTGATAATTTTTATAAAAAAATAAAAAAATATTTTATAAGTTAATATTTGATATACCGTTGATGTATAATTATATACATCATTAATGAATCAAATTATGCATCGTCATTAGAAGTTAACTATAATTTTTTAGTGATCCTATTACTTAAAAGCCTTTAAAAAATTTCTTTTATTTTTCTTTCTGCAACGCCTCCTTTTCTTATGTTTGTGTGGCTAGCGACGGCGCACCAGTCCTGATATATATTGGTTATTGGCTTCTGCATTCTGCATTTTTTTCTTAACCTTTTTGCGTCACTTCTTTATCTTTTATTTATCTTTTTTGGCTTCACCTTGCTTTCTTAATATGTTTTTCTATGCTTTTGGTATATTTGTAACTTTTATCACTCATTTAATAATTATTATTTTTAAATTACTTAGAGTTGTATTTGATATCGTCTCGACTGATTAATATGACACTTATTTATTATCTTAGTGATCTTTCTTATTTTGGATCCAATATTAGATTTGGATACGTAGTTTACGTTTAGAGATATTTTTCTTATGACACTCAACTCTGATTTACATTTTTTAGTCTTTCAGTTGTTTGATCTTATATTGTGGTTTATTTATTAATGTAGTCAGATATATTAGCATCTATTTTTCTTTAATTTTTAAATGAATTTTTACTATTTTCCCTTATATAATCTTGAGTGCCTAAATTTTTGTATCAACGATTATAAAAAAAGTCATAATTATATATTTAATTTACGTTTATATAGTAAAGATTCCTTGTAATTTCGAAGTTGTGGTAACTATAGCTTTTTCTTTATTTTTTTCACTTCTTAAATTCCAAAACTAACAGCTTTCTGTTGTCAGTTGTCAACTTTCGCATGCAATTTCCTTGAAGCATCACTTACCCTAAACAATGATGACGTGATCAAATTAAATAGTCATAAGCAAAATGGGATATTCAGATGAAATTACCAATGACATGCATGGCAGGTTACATAGTTTGACTTCATTCGGGTCATTTTTTTAAAAGAAAATACCATTAAATAAATCAACTTTATAAATAGTCATTAAATTGTATCAAAATAATCTTTTTGAATATTTCATTTTTAAAAGTTACATAATGAATATTGAATTTTAATTTTGTTACGAAATTGACACAAAACCATTAAGAAATGTTTCATTTGACATGTTATAATTAAAAATTATTTTATTCTTAATTTTAATTGAAATGATTTTTATTAGGTTCAATGAATTGAAAACAAAATAGATATAGATAAAATAAATATCATCTTTTAATTGTATATTATAAACATTAAATTCATATCATATAAATTAAAAATTATTTGATATGATATTATAATATTATGGATGTATATTTTTAAATTTTTTTAAATAAAAGTTAAATGCTTAAATCGCATCATTAATAAAAAATAATTTTATTATTTGATAATATAAATTTTCGGACGTCGAAGATTATAATTTTTTTTAGTTTACAAATACAACAACAAATAAATAAATAATAGTTATAAATTGATTTTTGCTTAATAAAAAATAATTTCATTGTTTGATAACTGAATTTTTTGAAAATATTTTTATATTTTAAAAATAATTTATTCTCATATATTTAAAAAAATCTAAAATTTTTTAATTTTTTAGAATTATTATTTAAAACATTAAAATATTAAATAAAATTTTAATTATAATTGAGGGATAAATAAAGTATTTTTTCATTAATTTGGTATGTTATGTGACCCTTTAATAATATTTAGCTATTGTTATTTATTTTTTAACAAAGTTTAATGTTTAATGTCTATTTTGTAACTTTTAAAAAATCAATACTAAATAAAATCAATTTACAAACATTTATGACTATTTACCTTATTTATATTAATGATACATTTTAATACATATCATTAATAGTGCATTTCAATAAATGTTAGCTCTCGTCAATAATGCAGTTAGATATTTATATATTGAAAAGTTCAATAAAAAAAATATCGAAAATAGAACGCTAGAATGTCCAAATATTACACAGAAATCGCTCGACCAATCCATTAAATAGTGCAGTAATGCAATAACACGTTGGAATATTTTTCTTTTCTTTTTTTAACTTTTTTCTCATTTTTCTTGTAAAGAAAATTCCAATTCTATTACTTTCTGTTAGGACCAAGAATTTTAATAGCAATATTAAAGAAGAAAACTCAAGTATTATTATTTTTATATTTTTAGGGTTTCATATTTGACAAGCGTCGTTTTATTGGTCAAAATAAATTAAATCATCTTTTCAAATAAAATAAACAAAAATAAAATATAGTATAGTGAAAGAGGGTCGATCCACAGGGACTTAGAAATTCCTGATGCGATTTAGTGTTGATTTTAATCCAGGCAACTGTAAGAAAAATAAATTAGAAAAGGGGGGTTTCACAATCGAGAGATGAATAGTGACAACAAATAAAGATTAAAAATAAAGGAAAGCGTAAGTAGAGATTTAAATCAATAATGAGAAAATCGCCTCAAGCTGGCTTTGTTTCAATTCCGTTTGATCATTGAAATAGATTTTTGCTTCGGATTCATGTCAGTTACAGTCTACAAGGCCCAACCCATTGTAACTTGCTTTTCTCTCTAATAATTCATCTTCCCAAGCCACTATCCGAAAGTCGATTATTGAATGGGCTAACCACAACTATTGTCGTTAGAACAAACATAATTAAGTACTGGAAAGACCTAACTCGAATTATGTTGTCTCGTCGAGAATCGATTCCGATCTAGATTTCCCTTAGTGAACCATCGCTAAGTGTGTTCACAGAAGTCGAATATGCAACAGGTCAATCCTTCCTCCCAATTATAAATTAAAACAATATCCATACCAACGTCGACTTTTTGATTTGAAAGCGTTTTAATTTTGTAGGCAAGGCCGATTGCCAAACCAATAAAACAGAAAATCAAAAATGTATTCCCGAAGGTATTTTAGTGCTTTTTAATTCTCACATATGGAATTGAGTCATCCTAGCTCTCGGCTAATAAAGAAAATTAGCTAAACATGGTGGAAACCATACTTAGCATGTTTTGTGAAAATCGATAAAAACTTAAAGTAAAAACTAAAATGAAAATAAAAAAGAAAATTTTATAAAATCAAAAACAAAGTAACAAAATAAAATTCAACACGAAGAGATCATTTAAGACTTACCCTAGAGAGGGTATTTACAGGCTTCTAAATCCTAAAAATAACAAAGAATTCAAAATAAAGATAATCCTAAATTTCCAAAGATAATTCAAATGTTTTAAAATTCAAACTAAAAACCGAATTCCCAAAATATTTCTTAAGATCGTGCTGACTAGGTAGCTTCCAAAACCTTCCTCCTTCTAAATCTGCCACGTCAGACCTGTGTCTGTCCATATCTTCAGTCGCGACCATTAAATAATAAAAATGCATATTTAGCCCTTTTTATGACTATTCCAGTAAATAAGTTACTGCACATAAAATGAACGAAATACAATCCAAATCAACAGTGATATATTCATAAAATAGGATAATTAGAAAGTAAAAAGTGACAATTTAAAACGCTCATCAATACTGATGCCCATAGTAATTAGAGGTGGGTATACGGGCTACCCGCCTGTTTAGCCCGCGGGTTTTGACGGAACGGGCTAAAAAGCCCGTATTCATAAACGGTTTTAAATTTTAAGGCCCGCGACCCATCTATTTAACCCGCGGGCTAAACGGGCTTACCCGCGACCCGTTAAATAAAAATAATTTTAAATGTTTTAAATGCAATAAAAAATAATATTTTAACTTACTACACCTTTAAAAATGATCGAGCAACTTGAAAAGGAATGTAGCACCGTCAAAATAATAAATAATATTTAAATTTAATTTAAATAGCCAGAAATGAATATAAAATAATATTTTTTAATTTTTTAATCATTATATATATATATATATATATATATATATATATATAGAATGATATAATTACTTAAACTCAAATTAAAAAAAGCAATATTCATTTATATCACCAAATTGAAAAACAAATAAAACAATAACCATATTATACTTTTATAAAACACGATTATTCAAGGCTATAATACACAGAAGTGTCTAAATTCTAAAAGCACAAATTCAAACATAAAAATTCAACAAAGTCAAACATTATACAAATCTAACAAGAAAGTTGTCAAGTGGTTCTAATAATTATATTTTATGGATACTTTAGAGAAAGACTAAAACATAATATGAAAATATAAAATAAAATACTTACAGTATAAGAGTAAATTTGAAAGATACAGTTATACTAAAATTGATAAAATATAAGTCATTAATTTCTTAAAATATATTTATTTTGTAAAATTCTTTAAAAGTTGAAAAATATGTTTTCAATTTTTTCTTTTACTTTTTTTCTTATTTTTAATCCAAATATTACGTGTCATGTGATATATTATTAGAATATCACGTTACTTTTTATAATTAAAAAACAAAATGGATAACATATTTCATGAAAAAAATAAAAGTCAAAATTAAATAAAAAAATCTTTAAATACCAAAATGATAATGATGTATATTTAAATGAAAAAAATATCAAACATGGATAAAATTATGACAAACGCCCTAATAAATTTAAAAACTACAATAGTTATAAGTAACATCATATTTATAGGTAATTTATTTTCTTTTTCTATAAAATTTTTAAGTTTATTTTCTCTAAAATTTTATGAGTTTTAAATTAAGCGGGCTTTAGCGGGTTTCGCGGGTAGCCCGCGGTTATACCCATTAAACTCGCGGGTTTAACGGTCCGGGCTAAAAAGCCCGCAATTTAAACGATCTTCAATTTTTTAGGCCCGAAGCCTGCACGGGTCGCGGGTTAAACGGGTAGCCCACGAGCCTTAGCCCATATACCCAGCTCTAATAGTAATTGACTGAAATGGTTAGTAACGTGTTAGCTTAATTACGAGTTTTATTAAAATTTATAAATTAACATCATTATATATATTTTAAGGTTATAGTTGCATGAATCAAGTGCCTCAGTGGTAAAGGAATTGCTATTATTCTGAGAATCCGAGTTCGAGCACCATAGATGTCAGAGATATAAATGTTCAATGATGAAAGGTTTAAGGTTTATAGTTGTTTCTTTTAGTAATATTGCCATCAATATTTATATTCGAATCACCTCTTTAATACTATAATATATCCTTATCATTAAATCTAACATTTATAATAATTTTTTCATATTAATTTATTTGAATTTGATCATAATACATAAATCAATCCATAAAAGACAAAATAGAATTAGGTAGTGATTAAAAATACATATTACTGTTAGATTTAAAACAATCAGTTTTATGTGATGGTTTAGTTTATTAGAAATAACTAATAATAAATTAGACATTCCTTAGCCACCAAGGTGAGTATAAATATAAAAACATCCATGGGGGGAAGCAATGCACTAGAAAAGAACTTGAAACAATAATTAAGGATGCATTCCAACACATCAGAAGCAGCGACAGGGCGTCAGCATCTGGTAGTTATTTTGAAAGCTCCTTATTCACTCTTAATTTAATAATATATTCTGAAATCAGTGTCTTTTATTCTGGATATGAACACCCTTATCCCTAACGCCTAATCACATCTTTAACTCTTATTCAAAGGTAAATTTCAAAACTTTTTACAGTCCCGTGATTCTATTTATTTATTTTGTAGCATAAGAAAAGAAGGTTGGAGAACACAAATTGTAGTATGAAAAAGCTAAGAAAGGCAATGGAAGAAGTGAATGGGAAGCAAAACAATATGAAAGAGGTGGAAGGGAATTTAACAGAAAAATTGGAAGCCATGGAGGTGGAATGCCATAAACTTGGGCAGGAGACTATCCTGGTCACACAACAATCTGTGACTATCCCTAACGCCTAATCACATCGTGGTCGTGGTCGTGGTCGTGGTTGTGGTCATAGAATTGCAACGCTAGCTTGGACTATCACAACGAATTTAGAATAAATCGCAACGCGAACTTCGACTATCGCAACGAACTTGAAATAAATCGCAACGCGAACTTGAAATAAATCGCAACGCGAACTTCGACTATCGCAATGCGAATATGTAAATCGCAATGCGATAGTCAAAGTTTGCGTTGCGAATCTGGAAACTGATTTGCGATACCGGAGATCGTGTTGCGAATTATCGATCGCATTGCGATTTAGTTGGTCATTTTGGCAAATCCAAAAAAAGTTGGTTAAAATCATATATTATAAGGCATTTTTACTGAGTTATTTTCTCTTAAAATATTTGTAACTCTATCTTTACTGGAAAACTTTCCTTCAAAGCTAAGTATGTCTTTATGCTTTTGCTTCAAATGCTAAGGTTAAATTCCCCTTTTGCTGCAGTGAATTGATAGAAAAGGAGAAGTAGCAAATGAAAGGAAGCTTTGATGGGCAACCGATGAAGCATCTTATTCAAAAGTACATGACGGAGAATGCACCATTTTTCTATTATTATTTACATTTTATATTTTTATTTAAAAGAATAAAGAATAAAGAAACTATAAACCAATCGTTTCAGCCTGATGCTTGCATAGATTACTGTTGAATCTACGCATTTTAATTTCTAGGAAACTATTTTTGAATGCCTCTTGTTCTTTGTTTGGAGTGATAGTCATATTTCTAGATAATTTATATCAATACCGTCAAATATATTCTTAACCTATCGACAACACACACATCATACAAACACAAATATTTGAACTCAAGATCTCTAAGTCCTAAATGACTCGACCCAAATCTGATCGAATAACCCGATTATCGCCTCTAAGATTAATCAAGCAAATGCTTAAAATAAAATTTATAATAATATTAACGAATGATTTATTTTATTAATAATAAAAATTAAATGATATTCTATAATTTATATAAAAATTAATATTTAAATGAATAATCTAAATTATAAAGTATCCAATTCTATGATATAAATAGTTGAACTATAATTTAAAATTTAAAATTAAAAAAAAATTTTGGTTGCTTCAAATGTAGAAAAACATTGAGAAATATATTTACAAAGAAAAAATGATCACAATGTTACATCTTTTTGGACCGATAATGGCCACCATTGACAATAACATTGCCATTTAAAAGGGGAAAAACCTATAGCTTTATTTCACCAGAAACGGAACTAAGGAAGCTATTGAGGGCAGCATCTATCAGCTTCACCATCTTGGCTAGCTCTAAGATATTGAACGTTATATCAAGCTGAATCCTATTGGAAGCCGATTGCTCCATAATTAGTTGAGTTTCCAAGATGAGCTCTTTGCATTGGCATTTAACATCTTCCAACCATTCTCCTTTATTCCTTTGTTCATCTTTTCTTTTTACTCGTGTCACTTTCACTTTAAAACTCTTTACTTTTGGTTTCAAGGCCTTATTCTTCTCCTTGATCATGCCCCGGCAAACCATTCTTATCGACTCGAATTTGAAACCAACTGCGATTGAGATGAAATAAACTGATTTTATATCAATATTGCGCCTGAAATCCAGGGGAAACAATAACCAAAAGGCAGAGGGACAGAATGAAATAGAAGATGGGAAGAGCCTTGGCCTCCCAAACTTCTTATGTCCCTAAGCTTTTTGGTTCCCCTCAATATTCAATCCCAATTCTATCACTGATGAACAAAAACTGTGGATAAAAGGAGGAAGAAGCATCGTTTTTATAATGAGGTTAGAGGGTTGCGAGGTTAAAGGATCGCGTGATTTTTTAACTGAGATCGAGCATTCTTTTAGGGCTTTATTTTAGTGTTGTATGACTAAATCAAAGATTGATTTTAATATCAAATTTCTTTAATTAGCGTTCTCACGTTGATAGGATTAGACTTTTTCTATAATATGACCTTAAATGATGCAAGTCAGTTTATGTTTACACAATTATACAATTAATCTGAGCTTATTTAGGATTAAACTTGGTAACGCCATTTAAAGCACAAAACTGCAGTAACGATATGTGAGAAAAATTATGTAACAACAAGAACAAAACCTAACAGGAATGAAAACAAAAGTCAAAATACAAGATCTAATGGATATTGGCTTCCAATAAAAAAAAATTGTAAAGCTCTGAAGATCCTTTGAAATGTAAATACATGACCAGACCACTTGTACTCTTTATATGTTTAAATTTCCCAATTACATGACAGAGGTTGAAGGACCTTGATTACTTCTGGGTTCCATCCTCCATCTTATACTCTCAGAAGCGTCAGTTATACAATCACCATTTCGATTACAAGTTGCCTCCACATCATCAACCATGTCGTGGCTAAAATGAGTTTGGTTCATATGTGAGAGAATTTCCAAGAAAAATTGATATTTCATTCTACTTCCGTGTACACAGTAACGATTGTTAACGGTTGAACGTCCGATTTGTTATACAACAATGATATTAATAATCATTTCATTATTTTTGAAACACCAATGATAAATATAGCTTCCAGAATAACTTTGTGTTTAACGGCCAAATTTCTTCCATGATAACGGTTATTCGGGAGGCCAAATCTTGGGTAAGCACCATAAAGACTAACCAGCAGCTCGTTGTCCCTCGCAGCAGCGCCACTAACAGAGATGGCCGTTGGAATCCACCGGGTGTGGGGATTTTTAAACTAAACATGGATGGGACCGTGTATCTTACGACGAAGAAGGCTTCAAGCGGAGGTGCGATAAGAGATTACAAGGGAAATTGGATCGCTGGCTACACAAGGAACATCGGCTGCTGCTCCGTAAGTCGGGCAGAATACTGGGCGGTCATTAATGGCCTCGAGATTGCGTGGGACCTCGGTTTACAACAAGTGATCGTAGAGATGGACAGTATCGAAGCCGTGTGTTGCTTGCAAGCTTCACCCCAACAGCACGAGCCAACTGCGAATCCGAAGACTTACCGATCGACAATGGATCATCACATTTTGGTATACGCCTCGTTAATCCAACGTACTGGCTGATAAGCTGGCTGCCATGGGTCGCTATACGAGCCTGGGACTCTCAGTATGGCAGAGCCTGCCTCCTGATACTCTAAGCATAATCAAGCTCGACCAGTCCACTATGGGCAGACGGCATTCTAACTGATAATTCTGTGTCAATAATTGTAACAAAACAAAATGCATTTACGAGAAAAAATTGACTGCAATGTTGTTGAATCAAAATAAAGTAAAAACTCTAATTGATCGAGAAGAAGAAAAACTCTTTAGAATAATCTCACAAAATTGCAAAAGAGAAAAACTCTTAAGAAAGCTTTCAAATGCTTATAATTAAGCTTTGATTGTTGGATAATAAAACTCAAATACAAGTAGGGTATTTATAGGTTACAAGAAACAATCTAAACACTCATTAAAATAAGCACTAAATAATCTAAACCATTGAAATTAAAACATGAGAAAAATACTTAATTTTCACCTAACTAAATTGATGTAAGCAATGACATCAAAACTAAATTGATGTAAGCAATAACATCAAATTAATTTAGGTGTGAACTTATTTAGGCTAATATTGAATTTTCAACACTCCCCCTCAATGTTAGCCTCCATTCTTTGAATCACGCCATGCTGAGGACGGAAATGTTCAAACTTTCCAACACTCAAGCTTTTTGTAAATAAGTCAGCAATTTGCTCATCTGTCTTGATTTGCCTCATCTCAATCTCGTCTTGCAAAAAATTTTCCCTAACAAAGTGGTAATGTACTTCCACATGTTTAGTTCTTGCATGAAAAACAGGATTCTCCGCCAGCCGAATTGTCGATTGGTTGTCACAGTACAAAGGAATTGCATAATCTATTGGTTGATGTAGATTATTCATCAATTGTATCAACTATTTACTCTCTTGAGCTGCCATTGATGCTGCTCGATACTTAGCTTCAGTGGTTGACAATGATACCATTGGTTGTCTCTTGCTACACCAAGAAATTGTTCCGGAGCCAAGCTTAAACACATACCCAGTTGTTGATCTCCTGGTGTCATGATCTCCTGCATAATCAACATCACAGTAACTAACTAACTTGCAGTCTTCAGCTTTCTTGTACAAAAGACCATAGTCAATTGTACTCTTCACATATCTCAGTATTCGTCGAATTGCTTCCAAATGAGGCTTCTTTGGATTTTGCATATATCGACTCATCACACCAACTGCATAAGAAATGTCAGGTCGGGTCAAGGTTAAGTAGATCAGACTACCTACCAATTGTCGATACATTGTTGCATCTTCCAAATCTTTTCCTTCATGTGAACAAATTTTGACATTTGGTTCCATAGGCGTTGAAGTTGACTTGCATTTGAGCATTCCAAACCTCTTCAACAAATCTTTAGCATATTTATGTTGACACAGAAATATTCCTTCGTGTGTGTGATCAACCTCTAGACCAATGAAGTGCTTAAGTTGTCCAAGTTCCTTCATCTGGAAACGAACTGATAAATTCTCCTTCGTCTGAAGAATTTCTGCCTCATCATCACCAGTTATGATTAAGTCATCCACGTACACTAGCACGATAGCTAGCTTACCTTCATTGGCTTTGACAAACAAACTAGAATCTGCAGGTGTTACTGAATAACCACTTTTCGTTAGAAATTTAGCAATCTTACCATACCATGCCCTAGGTGCTCGTTTCAATCCGTAGAGTGCTTTTCGTATCTTACACACATATTCAGGATGATCTTGACTTTGAAAACCCATTGGTTGGGTCATGTAGATCTCTCGATCTAGCTTTCCATGTAGAAAAGAATTCTTCACATCCATCTGCCACAAGTTCCAGTCTTTGTTGGTTGCAAGTGCAAGTAGGACTCGTACGGTTGTAAGTTTCGCCACTGGACTAAATATTTCATCATAGTCTAGTTCATACTGTTGAGAGAAACCACGAGCTACCAATCGCGCTTTGTACCTCTCGATTGACCCATCTGGACGACGCTTTATCTTGTAAACCCATTTGCAAGATATAAGTTTCACATCTTTTATCTTTAGTACAAGATCCCAAGTTTGATTTTGCTGAAGTGCATCGATCTCTTCTTTCATAGCTGTCATCCACTCAGAACTCTGTGATGCTTCTTCGAACGTCTCAGGCTCTGTTACTTCTTCAATTATGGCTGCATTGGCATATTTGGGATTTGGCCTTCGTATTCTTGTTGACCTTCGGAATTGAGATTGTGGAATTGATTCTTCTATTTCACTAGGCCCACCTTCTTCATTTGATTGTTGATACACGCCAGTTTGCCAAGGATTTTGAGTCACTCTTTGTTCGACATTATCGCCATTTGGATCTTCTGATTCATCTGAACTTGTTTGGAGTTGAACAACATGTTCCCCTATCTTTTGTTGTAGCTTGTCTCCAAATTCTCTCGAATCTGGCAACACCTCATTCTCTAAGGACCACAAAGAATATGCTTCACCAAATACCACATTTCGTGACGTGTATCATCTTCCACTAATTGGATCACAACATTTCCACCCTTTTCTCTGGCTGTCGTATCCCACAAAGATATATCTAACAACTTTCTTGTCAAACTTGCTCCGTAAATGATCAGGAACAAACACATAACATACACAGCCAAATACTCAAAAGTAGCTAATTGTAGGTTTTATGTTCCATAGTTTCTCAAAGGGTGAAACAAATCCTAACCTTGGTTGAGGAAGTCTGTTGATCACAAAGGCTGCAGTCCTCATTGCTTCAGTCCAAAAGCTTCAAGGTACGTTCTTTGCATGTAGCATACTTCGACAAATTTCTGTAAGATGTCGGTTTTTCCTTTCTGCTACACCATTCTGTTGTAGCGTGTTGGCACAAGTGTACTGATGACGTATTCGACATTCCCTTAGGTATTGAGAGAAATTGTTTGATCTATATTCTCCTCCGTTATCTGTGCGCAAGCAACATATCTTCTTTACCACTTCTCCTTCAGCTGAGTCTCTGAACTCTTTAAACTTTGAGAATGTGTCAGATTTTTCTTTCATAAAGAAAACCCACACATACCTAGAGAAGTCATCAATGAATGTTACCATGTACCGCATACCGCTAATTGATTGTTGCTTAACCGGTCCGAACACATCAGAGTGAACCAACTCCAACGGTTCTTTTGCTTTAAACTTTGACTCGTCATATGGTAATTGGTGTGCTTTACCATACTGGCATCCCGCACAGACCGTGTCTGTTCTCACGTTTAGTTGAGGAAGCCCCTTAAGCATCGACTTCTTCACCATCACACTTAGCTTGGAATAGCTAACGTGACTTAACCGCATGTGCCATAGATCTGATGTCTTATTTTTTCTTGTCCTGTCTACATATGCAGACTCTGCTGACATCACATAGATTGACTCCAAACGTCACCCCTCCATTGTTGGTGTTTTTGAGATTTTAATGTCACGATAAACCTTCACATCTTGGGAACCAAATAAGACATAATGGCCTGATGATGTTAATTGAGCCACAGATAGCAAATTTTTCTTCATTCCTAGGACATGATAAACATCTTGAAGTTGCACCTGGTTAGAATTATATCGAGGCGTAAGTATCGTCTTACCGATGTGAGTTATCGGTAACCTTGAATTGTCAGCTGTCACCACCTCACGACCTCCATTATATTCAGACAAGTTTTGCAACTTCTATTTGTTTCCCGTCATAAGATTTGAGCAGCCTGAATCTACGATCCAATCATTCTTGTAGTCAATCCGTTCTGGTGTTGTTACCGTGAGAGCTAATTTTTCTTCCTCTGTAGCAAATAATGCTTCAGCATCCCAACCATCTTCACTATTCTCCTTCGAACTGGAAGTAGCAGTATTACTTTCAAGAGGTTTTTTCTTGGTCCAACAGTCTTTTGCCATGTGGCCCATCTTCCCGCAGTTGTAACACTTGCCATCGAACTTTCTACTATTACCGCGATTCTTGGAAGCTCCCCCTTAATGATGGCCTCCCTTTCCTTGGTAATTATTCACCTTGTCACCATCCTTTTTAGATTCACTGTCAGTATACCGCTGAAAATTGCCTCTACTTTTGCTGGTGTAGAGCGCTTCCTCTTTACCCTTCAGCGAGACTCCTCCTATTTGCTTGGCCATGACTTCTTGACCTGCAAGCAAATTTTCAAACTCAACAAGAGATGGTTATGTCAGCCATCCCTGTACAACGGCAACAAACCCTCGATATTCGGGTCTCAAACCATGGACAATTATTCATTTTATCCTGGCTTCCCCAATAGCAGCTGTCGGATCTAATTCTGAAATTTCGCGATATATCGACTTCACCTTGTGAAAGTATTGGCAACCGCGACATCCGCCATGTCGCGTTGCGCCATTGATAGAAGTTGATTCTCGAGAAGTTACAATTTTGTATCATTCCTCTTCGAAAAGAGTGTAACAAAAGTGTCACATGCTTCCTTTGGTGTTTTAGCATCCCGGATGTGCTCCAATATTTCTTCTTCAATTTTGGTCTTTAAAGCAAACATTGCTTTGCATGCTTTAATTTTCCACTTTCGCAAGATGCCATTGGCATCTTCTGCCACCGGTTGTGTAACTTCTCCACCACCGACAACCTCCCATAGGTCTTGACCTTGTAAGTATGACTCCATACATGTTGCCCACGTGTTGTAGTTTTTATTGTTGAGCTTATTGATTCCTCCAACTACTTGAAGATCACCCATCTTAACGGCAAGGCTTTGACTATACCGAACAAGTTTGAGTAACAAACGTGCAGAGTACTAAATTACTCTAGACACAAAGAAGTTTCACAAGGTTTGTAATAACCCCGACAATAATCTCAAAAAATCTTTTATGATGTGGAAGATCAGTTAAAAACTGCAGCCACAGAGCATACTTGGAATTTCAAGAGACCTTAAAGACGTGGCTCTAATACCAATTGTAGAATTAAAATATAGTAAAAACTCTAATTGATCGAGAAAAAGAAAAACTCTCTTTAGAATAATCTCACAAAATTGCAAAAGGGAAGAACTCTTAAGAAAGCTTTCAAATGCTTATAATTAAGCTTTGATTGTTGGATAATAAAACTCAAATACAAGTAGGGTATTTATAGGTTACAAGAAACAATCTAAACACTCATTAAAATAAGTACTAAATAATCTAAACCATTGAAATTAAAACATGAGAAAAATACTTAATTTTTACCTAACTAAATTGATGTAAGCAATGACACCAAAACTAAATTGATGTAAGTAATGACATCAAATTAATTTAGGTGTGAACTTATTTAGGCTAATATTGAATTTTCAACACTTCCCCTCAATGTTAGCCTCCATTCTTTGAATCACGCCATGCTGACGACGGAAATGTTCAAACTTTCCAACACTCAAGCTTTTTGTAAACAAGTCATCAATTTGCTCATCTGTCTTGATTTGCCTCATCTCAATCTCATCTTGCAAAACTTTTTCCCTAACAAAGTGGTAATGTACTTCCACATGTTTAGTTCTTGCATGAAAACATGATTCTCCGCCAGCCGAATTGCCGATTAGTTGTCACAGTACAAAGGAATTGCATAATCTACTGGTTGATGTAGATTATTCATCAACTGTATCAACCATGTACTCTCTTGAGCTGCCATTATTGCTGCTTGATACTCAGCTTCAGTGGTTAACAATGATACCGTTGGTTGTCTCTTGCTACACCAAGAAATTGTTTCGGAGCCAAGCTTAAACACATACCCAGTTATTGATCTCCTGGTGTCATGTCCTGCATAATCAGCATCACAATAACCAACTAACTTGCAGTCTTCAGCTTTCTTGTACAAAAGACCATAGTCAATTGTACTATTCACATATCTCTGTATTCGTCAAACTGCTTCCAAATGAGGCTTCTTTGGATTTTACATATACCGACTCATCACACCAACTGCATAAGAAATGTCAGGTCGGGTCAAGGTTAAGTAAATCAGACTACCTACCAATTTTCGATACATTGTTGCATCTTCCAAATCTTTTCCTTCATGTGAACACATTTTTACATTTGGTTCCATTGGCGTTGAAGTTGACGTGCATTCGAGCATTCGAGCATTCCAAACCTCTTTAACAAATCTTTAACATATTTATGTTGACACATAAATATTCCTTCGTGTGTGCGATCAACCTCTAGACCAATGAAGTGCTTAAGTTGTCCAAGTTCCTTCATCTGGAAACAAACTGATAAATTCTCCTTCGTCTGAAGAATTTTGCCTCATCATCACCGGTTATGATTAGGTCATCCACGTACACTAGCACAATAGCTAGCTTACCTTCATTGGCTTTGACAAACAAACTAGAATTTGCAGGTATTACTGAATAACCACTTTTCGTTAGAAATTTAGCAATCTTACCATACCACGCCCTAGGTGCTCGTTTCAATTCGTAGAGTGCTTTTTGCAGCTTACACACATATTCAGGATGATCCTGACTTTGAAAACCCATTGGTTGGGTCATGTAGATCTCTCGATCTAGCTCTCCATGTAGAAAAACATTCTTCACATCCATCTGGCACAAGTTCCAGTCTTTGTTGGCTGCAAGTGCAAGTAGGACTCGTACGGTTGTAAGTTTCGCCACTGGACTAAATGTTTCATGATAGTCTGGTTCATACCGTTGAGAGAAACCACGAGCTACCAATCGCACTTTGTACCTCTCGATTGACCCATCTGGATGACGCTTTATCTTGTAAATCCATTTGCAAGATATGGGTTTCACATCTTTTATCTTTGGCACAAGATCCCAAGTTTGATTTTGCTGAAGTGCATCGATCTCTTCTTTCATAGCTGTCATCCACTCAGAACTCTGTGATGCTTCTTCGAATGTCTCAGGCTCTGTTACTTCTTCAATTATGGTTGCATTGGCATATTTGGGATTTGGCCTTCGTATTCTTGTTGACCTTCGGAGTTGAGATTGTGGAATTGATTCTTCTGTTTCACTAGGCCCACCTTCTTCGTTTTATTGTTGATACATGCCAGTTTGCCAAGGATTTTGAGTCACTCTTTGTTTGACATCATCGCCATTTGGATCTTCTAATTCATCTGAACTTGTTTGGAGTTGAACAGCATGCTCCCCCATCTTTTGTTGTAACTTGTCTCCAAATTCTCTCGAATCTGGCAACACCTCCTTCTCTAAGGACCACCAAGAATATGCTTCATCAAATACAACATTTCGTAACGTGTATCATCTTTCACTAATTGGATCACAACATTTCCACCCTTTTCTCTGGCTGTCATATCCCACAAAGATACATCTAACAGCTTTCTTGTCAAACTTGCTCTGTAAATGATCAGGAACAAACACATAACATACACAACCAAATACTCAAAAGTAGCTAACTGTAGGTTTTATGTTCCATAGTTTCTCAAAGGGTGAAACAAATCCTAACCTTGGTTGAGGAAGTCTGTTGATCACAAAGGTTGCAGTTCTCATTGCTTCAGCCCAAAACCTTCAAGGTACGTTCTTTGCATGTAGCATACTTCGAAAAATTTCTGCAAGATGTCGGTTTTTCCTTTCCGCTACACCATTCTGTTGTGGCGTGTTGGCACAAGTGTACTGATGACGTATTCGACATTCCCTTAGGTATTGAGAGAACTCGTTTGATCTATATTCTCCTCCGTTATCTGTGCACAATTAACATATCTTCTTTACCATTTCTCCTTCAGCTGAGTCTCTGAACTCTTTAAACTTTGAGACTGCCAGATTTTTCTTTCATAAAGAAAACCCACACATACCCGGAGAAGTCATCAATGAATATTACCATGTACCGCATACCGCTAATTGATTGTTTCTTAACTGGTCCGAACACATCAGAGTGAACCAACTCCAACGGTTCTTTTGCTTTAAACTTTGACTCGTCATATGGTAATTGGTGTGCTTTACCATACTGGCATCCCGCACAGACCGTGTCTGTTCTCACGTTTAGTTGAGGAAGCCCCTTAAGCATCGACTTCTTCACCATCACACTTAGCTTGGAATAGCTAACGTGACCTAACCGTATGTGCCATAGATCTGATGTCTCATTTTTTCTTATCCTGTCTACATATGCAGACTCTGCTGACATCACGTAGATTGACTCCAAACGTCGTCCCTCCATTGTTGGTGTTTCTGAGATTTTGATGTCACGATAAACCTTCACGTCTTGGGGACCAAATAAGACATAATGGCCTGATGATGTTAATTGAGCCATAGATAGCAAATTTTTCTTCATTCTTGGGACATGATAAACATCTTGAAGTTGCACCTGGTTAGAATTATATCGAGGCGTAACTATCGTCTTAACGATGTGAGTTATCGGTAACCTTGAATTGTCAGCTGTCACCACCACACGACCTCCATTGTATTCAGACAAGTTTTGCAACTTCTGTTTGTCACCCGTCATATGATTTGAGCAGCCCGAATCTACGATCCAATCATTCTTGTAGTCAATCCATTCTGGTGTTGTTACCGTGAGAGATAATTCTTCTTCATCCGTAGCAAATAATGCTTCAGCATCCCAACCATCTTCACTATTCTCCTTCGAGCTGGAAGTAGCAGTATTACTTTCAACAGGTTTTTTCTTGGTCCAACAGTCTTTGCCATGTGACCCATCTTCCCGCAGTTGGAACACTTGCCATCGAACTTTCTACTATTACCGCGATTCTTGGAAGCTCCCCTTAATGATGGCCTCCATTTCCTTGGTAATTATTCACCTTGTCACCATCCTTTTTAGATCAACTGCCAGTATACCGCTGAAAAGTGCCTCTACTTTTGCTGGTGTAGAGCGCTTCCTCTTCACCCTTCAGTGAGACTCCTCCCATTTGCTTGGCCATGGCTTCTTAACCTGCAAGCAAATTTTTAAACTCAACAAGCGATGGTTGTGTCGGCCATCCCTGTAAAACGAAAACAAACCCTCGATATTCGGGTCTCAAACCATGGACAACTATTCTTTTTATCCTGGCTTCCCCAATAGCAGCTGTCGGATATAATTCTGAAATTTCGCGACATATCGACTTCACCTTATGAAAGTATTGGGCAACCGCCATGTCGCGTTGCGCCATTGATAGAAGTTCATTCTCGAGAAGTTACAATTTTGTATCGTTCCTCTTTGAAAAGAGTGTAACAAAAGTGTTCCATGCTTCCTTTGGTATTTTAGCATCCCGGATGTGTTCCAACATTTCTTCTTCAATTGTGGTCTTTAAAGCAAACATTGTTTTACCTGCTTTAATTTTCCACTTTCTCAAGATGCCATTGGCATCTTCTGTCGCCGGTTGTGTAACTTCTCCACCACCGACAACCTCCCAAAGGTCTTGACCTTGTAAGTATGACTCCATACATGTTGCCCACGTGTTGTAGTTTTTTGTTGTTGAGCTTCTTGATTCCTCCAACTACTTGAAGATCACCCATCTTAACGGCAAGGCTTTGACTATACCGAACAAGTTTGAGTAGCAAACGTGCAGAGTACTAAATTACTCTAGACACAAAGAAGCTTCACAAGGTTTGTAATAACCCCGACAGTAATCTCAAAAAATCTTTTCTGATGTGAAAGATCAGTTAAAAACTACAGCCACAGAGCATACTTGGAATTTCAAGAGACCTTAAAAATGTGGCTCTGATACCAATTATAGAATCAAAATATAGTAAAAACTCTAATTGATCGAGAAGAGGAAAAACTCTCTTTAGAATAATCTCACAAAATTGCAAAAGGGAAGAACTCTTAAGAAAGCTTTCAAATGCTTATAATTAAGCTTTGATTGTTGGATAATAAAACTCAAATACAAGTAGGGTATTTATAGGTTACAAGAAACAATCTAAACCACTCATTAAAATAAGCACTAAATAATCTAAACCATTGAAATTAAAACATGAGAAAAATACTTAATTTTCACCTAACTAAATTGATGTAAGCAATGACATCAAAACTAAATTGATGTAAGCAATGACATCAAATTAATTTAGGTGTGAACTTATTTAGGCTAATATTGAATTTCAACAAATGTTACATCATTTTTGAACTGCTGATGGTCGACATTGACATTAACATTGACATTTAAAAGAACAAAAAATTATAGCTTTCTTTCGTCATAAACGAAATCAAGGAAGCTATTGAGGATGACAACTATATCATCGTCACCTTCTTAACGAGCTCCTAAGATATTGAACATAACACCAAGCTGAATACAATTGGAAGCCGATTGCTTGGGTTTCCAAACTGAGTTCATTGTATTGGCATTTAACATCTCATAATATTTCTCCTATAATCATTAGCTCCTTGTTTATGCATCTTTGATCTTTCATTGTCTTTTTTATATCTGTTTTTTTATTTGTGTGGCCTTAACTTTAAAACTCTTCATTTTTGGTTTTAGAGTCTTCTTCTTCTCCTCGATCATGCCTCGGGACACCAATGTTATTGACTTGAGTTTAAAGAATCAAAAACTGCAATTGAGATATCACACAGATCTTATATCAAAGATTTTGCCTGAAATTTAGAGGAAAAGTGAAACCAAAATGCAGAGGGACAGAGCCAAATAGAAGATGGGAAGAGACCTAGTCTCCCAAACTTCTTATGTCCCTGAGCTTTTTGTCCCTCAATATTTAATCCCAACTCTGTGGGAAAAAGCATCGTTTTATAGTAAGATCAGTCGGGTACGAGATTAAAGGATGATATTATTTTTTAAGTGAGATCGAACAATCTTTAATGATTTTATTTTGAATTATTTGACGAAATCAAAGATTGTTTATGGATTAACATTAATTTTTTTTAAATAACGTTTTCACGTTGTTATTGTCACGCCCTCAGAATCTTTAAGCTCAAAAATGATTAGAACCTTAAATTATGGAAGGCAGTTCTTATTTAGATATAGTTAATCTAAGTTTATTTGCGTCATTTTTTTAAACTTAAATCGAATAATATTTTAGCATACTATGTATAATTTAAATTGGTTGCAATGTTATTACATTCTTTCATATTCAAGATAGCCGAAACTCGAGATTACCAATGAAATAAAGAAATTATAACTTTCTTCCGTCGGAAATTGGATTGAGGAAGCCACTGAAAGCGGCAGTTTTATCGAAGTCGCCTTCTTGGCGAGCTCGTAAGATTATGAACATAATACTGAGCTGAATACTATTAAAAGCGGATTGCTTCAGAATCATTTCAGTTTCCAATCTGAGTTCATGGCATTAGCGTCTAACATCTCCAAACTTTTGTTCTATATCCCTTTGCTCCTCTTTTCTCCAGTCTGAGTGAAATGGCATGAACACTGGGTTCATATAACGATTTAAATTGTATCAGAACCGCTTGTTGAATTTGGAGGAAGCAAACAGCGAAAATGAAGAGAAGCCGGGGAGAAAGGAGGAAGAAATGAAGAGGTTTGGAGTTAGCGCAGTGGGGCGTTTACGGGTGAAAGAAATCGCATGGCGGATCGAACAATTTTGTTAATATTTATTATAACTGAATCAGAGACTGCTGATTGGTTCAACCTTATTTCTCAGTGGTCCCACACGAATAGGATTAAGCTTTTCCTTTAACAGGTTATGGTTCAATAAATTTGCTTGCTCCCCGTCTTGTGGTATCTTCGACCAGTCATCATTTATCGGACAATTTCAAGGGAATAATGTTCATTTTAAAACTTTTATGGGTAAAGTACATAAATATTCCTCAAACTTTTAAGTCTCTTGCGTTTTGGTCTCCTAATTTTGCATTTGTTCAATAAGTTTTTAGTAATAGTTTATTTAAGTTTTCAATAATAGTTAATTATTTAGCAGCCTAAAAGGAGGAGGAGAAAGAAGAAGAAATTGCCACATCAAATGGTTAATAGAGGTAATTGTCCGGTCAAATCTAACGGGAAGTAACGTCAAGACTTTACTGAAAACAAACTAAAAGTATAATAACTAAATTATAAATTTTAAATGTTGGGTAATCAAAATATAAGCGCCCTAATAATTTAAAGACTATTCATTTACTCTACCTAATTTTTATTTAAGAAAGCAAATATCATTATGTCACGTAAGCCTCGAATTTTTTAAAAGACATGTTTTTACTTGATACGTATCAATAATATTGATACTAAATTCAAAAAATAATAATTTCGAACTTGAAAAACACATCTCACATCTCTCTAAATATTTGATTTAAAATTTTATTCAATTATTAAATTTGATGGGAGTAGTGTGGAGTCATATAACTTGATTTTTACACGTATCTAGTAACATAATTAATTTCATCATGTATCTGTTAAAAGTCAAGCAACAAGGCTAAACTTTCGGTGCCAACATGTTGCCAAATTATTGAAGAATGAATTTTTCGGTGCAATAGGTCAAAAGTTGCAGCTAAATGGTTGAAAGAAAATGGTAAAATCTCAAATTTTGTCATTGTACTTTAGGGTATTTATAAGATTAGTCCTTAAGCTTCAACTATAAATACCCTAGGTCATTTAGCTTCAAAATCATCCCAAAGCATTCTAGCTTTCTTCCAATACTAGAGAGAATTTAGAGAGTTTCTTTAGAGTTGTTTTCTCCTATTTATCAAGAGAGAATTATCATTGTTTTCTCCTATGTAGATCGAGAGATGTTGTAATTCTTATTTTCTCATAGTGAAATTCTTCTACCATTGCCCGTGATTTTTACCCTATATTATTTAGGGGTTTTCCACGTAAATTTTGTCTCTTTTATCTTCATATTTTATTTTCTCAAATTATCAGTTACGATTTTGCTCTATCCAATAGCCGTCTTCCGCAACAATTGGTATCAGAGCCAGATTAGAATTTATAATATCTGCTTATTATCTTTGTGGTTACCACCAAAAGGTGGATCATCCAGCATAAGAAAGTAAAAAGCTATTTCCCATTCTTTGAAGGTTCCAGAGAACTATTCACGATAGTAAAATAGTGGGAGCTATCCGTAAAAGAAGCTATGGCAACGAAATTTGATATTGAAAATTCAATGGGAGAAATTTCTCATTGTAAAAATTGAAGATGAAGGTTATCATGAGGAAAGACGGATGTCTAGCAGCTATCAGTGAAAGGCCGGTAGATTTCACAGATGACAACAAATATATCGAAATGGACGGGAATGTTATGACAAACTTTCATCTAGCATTAGCAGATGAAGTATTGTCAAGCATCGAGGAGAATAAGACAACTAAGAAGATATGTGATCATCTCACCAAATTGTACGAGGCCACATCGTTGCACAATAAAATTTTCCTTAAGAGGAAATTGTACACTCTCCAGATGCCAGAATCTACTTCAGTGACGGAGCACTTAAACACGCTGAATACTTTATTTTCTCAACTTAAATCCCTAAGATGTACAATAGGAGAACAAGAACGTGCTGAACTTCTACTTCAAAGTCTACCTGATTCGTATGATCAACTCATCATCAACTTGACAAACAATAATGTCACCAGTCTAGTCTTCGATGACGTTGCAGCTGCTGTTATACAAGAAGAAAATCGGCGCAAGAACAAGGAAGACAGACAAGTAAATCTGCAACAAGCAGAAGCGTTGACAACGATGGGAAAGAAGGGTCACTTGAAGAAGGATTGTTGGAGTTTAAATAAAAACTCCAATCCACAAGGCAATACTGCAAACACTTCAGATGATGGAGATGCTCTGTGCTGTGAAGCATCAACCATCGTGGAAGGCAGAAAAAGATTTGCAGACATATGGCTCATTGATTCGGGAGTAACATATCACATGAGCTCAAGAAGAGAATGGTTCCATCATTATGAACCTGTCTCAGGAGGATCTGTGTATAGTTGCAATGATCATGCCTTAGAGATCATTGGCGTGGGAACTATCAAATTGAATATGTATGATGGAACAATTAAAGTTGTTCGAGATGTGCGACACGTGAAAGGTCTGAAGAAAAATTTATTATCCTACAGATTATTGGATAATAATGTAAGCAAGATTGAAACATGGAAAGGAATCATGAAGGTGTTCCGTGGAGCGCTTATGGTGCTGAAAGGCGAAAAGATAGCAACAAACTTGTACATGCTGAAGGGAGAGACTTTACTAGAAGCAGAAGCCTCTGTTGCCTCATGTAGTTCAGATTCTGCAATGCTAGGGCATCAGAAACTTGGACATATGTCAAACAAGGAATGAAAGTCTTTGTGGAGCAAAAGCTACTTCCAGGCTTAACAAATGTATCACTTACTTTGTGTGAGCATTGCATAACAAGTAAGCAACACCGGTTGAAATTCAACACATCAAATTCTAGAGGCAAAAGTGTTCTAGAATTGGTTCACTCTGACGTATGGCAAGCACCGGTTACATCCTTAGGCAGAGCAAAATATTTTGTCTCATTTATTGATGACTACTTCAGGAGATGTTGGGTATACCCTATTAAAAAGAAGTCAGATGTGTTTTCAACTTTCAAAAACTTCAAAGAGCGGGTGGAACTTGATTCTGGAAATAACATTAAGTGTTTAAGAACAGATAATAGAGGAGAGTACACAAGCGAAGAATTTGATGACTTTTGCAGGAAAGAATGCATCAAAAGACAGTTCACAGTGGCGAACACTACTCAACAAAATGGAGTGGCGGAGCGGATGAATAGAACCTTGTTAGAAAGAACAAGAGCAATGTTGAGGGATGCAGGCCTAGAAAAATCATTATGGGCAGAAGCAGTCAATACCGCCTGTTATTTGGTGAATCGAGCTCTATCAACTGCAATAGAGCTAACGACACCAATGGAGATGTGGACTGGAAAACCAGCTGATTATTCAAACCTCCATGTATTTGGAAGTATTGTGTACATGATATACAACTCCTAAGAAATCTCAAAGCTGGATCCAAAATCCAGGAAATGCAAATTCTTGGGGTATGCTGATGGAGTTAAGGGGTATCACTTGTGGGATCCCACTACCTGCAAAGTGATCATCAGTAGGGATGTTATCTTTATAGAAGACAAACTACAAAGAAAAGAAGACGATGATAGTGCTGAAAAGTCAGAGACTACACAGATACATATGGAAAAGGAGGTTGAACAAGGAGATTCTTCTGAAGCAGAACCATCACATGATGAAAAAAAACCAGAGAATTCTGAAGCACCAACAACTCGTCAATCAGATTGTATGAGAAGATGTCCCAATTGACACTCGGATTATGTTATAGAAGGTAATATTGTATACTGCCTTTTAACAGAGGACGATGAGCCATCAACATACCAGGAGGTAATAAACAGCTCAGATGCTTCACTGTGGATGATGGCGATGCAAGAATAAATTGAATTCCTTCATAAAAATAATACATGTGACCTTGTGTCACTACCACAAGGAAGGAAGCCAATTGGTAACAAATGGGTCTTCAAAATCAAGCGAAATTTTGACGATCAAGTTGAGAGGTATCGTGCAAGACTGGTGGTCAAAAGATATGCTCAAAAAGAAGGTATTGATTTTAATGAAATATTTTCTCCTGTGGTTCGACTAACAACAGTTCGAGTAGTTTTGGCAATGTGTACTACATTGAACTTACATCTAGAGCAGCTAGATGTTAAAACAACTTTTCTTCATGGAAATCTTGAAGAAGAGATTTATATGCTCCAGCCTGAAGGTTTTGAAGAAAAAGAAAAGAAGAACTTAGTTTGCAGGGTGAACAAATCTCTGTACGGTCTAAAACAGGCGCCGAGGTGTTGGTATAAGAGATTTGATTCCTTCATTATGTGCCTTGGATACAACAGACTTAATGCATACCCTTGTGCTTATTTCAAGAGGTCTGGTGATAACGATTTTGTTATATTGCTGTTGTATGTGGATGACATGTTGGTTGCAGGACCCAACAAAGATCATATTGAAGAATTGAAGGCACAACTGGCTAGGGAATTTGAAATAAAGGACTTGGGATCAACAAACAAGATTCTAGGGATGCAAATTCACCGAGACAGAAGTAATAGGAAGATTTGGCTTTCACAAAAGAATTACTTGAAGAAGATCTTGTCACTATTCAACATGTAAGATTGTAAGCCAATTTCTACTCCTCTTCCTATTAACTTCAAATTATATTCCAGTATGAGTCCTAGCAGTGAAGAAGAGAAGATGGAGATGTCTCGAGTACCGTATGCATCATTAGTGGGAAGTTTAATGTTCGCTATGATATGCACAAGACCAGACATTGCACAAGCAGTGGGAGTGGTTAGTCGGTACATGGCGAATCCAGGCAAAGAGCATTGGAATACAGTAAAGAGGATCCTGAGATACATCAAAAGGACCTTAAATGTTGCATTATGTTACGGAGGATACTACTTACTAATAAATGGGTATGTAGATTTTGACTATGCAGGGGATTTGGATAAAAGCAAATCTACTACAGGATATGTGTTCAAAATTGCTGGTGGAGCTGTAAGCTGGGTTTCAAAATTGCAGTCAGTTGTGGCTACGTCCACAACAGAAGCAGAATATGTAGCAGCTACACAAGCCAATAAAGAAGCAATTTGGTTAAAGATGTTATTGGAGGAGCTTGGGCACAATCAAGAGTATGTCTCTCTGTTTTGTGACAGTCAAAGTGCCTTGCATCTAGTAAGGAATCCAACATTTCATTCAAGGACAAAGCACATACGAGTTCAATACCATTTCATTTGTGAAAAGGTGGAAGAAGGGACGGTAGATATGCAGAAGATCCATACCAAAGACAACATAGCAGATTTCATGACAAAGGCGATCAACGCTGATAAATTTACTTGGTGTCAATCCTCTTGTGGCCTGTCAAAGACGTAAGCAACATGATGGTACAAGGTAAAAAGAATGGTGTGAATATATGATTGTTCCAATCAAATCTTCAAGTGGGAGATTATTAAAAGTCAAGCAACAAGGCTAAACTTTCGGTGCCAACTTGCTACCAAATTATTGAAGAATGAATTTTTCGGTGCAATAGGTCAAAAGTTGCAGCTAAATGGTTGAAAAAAATGGTAAAATCTCAAATTTTGTCATTGTACTTTAGGGTATTTATAAGATTAGTCCTAAAGCTTCAACTATAAATACCCTAGCTCATTTAGCTTCAAAATCAACCCAAAGAATTCTAGCTTTCTTCCAATACTAGAGAGAGAATTTAGAGAGTTTCTTTAGAGTTGATTTCTCCTATTTATCAAGAGAGAATTATCATTGTTTTCTCCTTGGTAGATCGAGAGAGGTTGTAATTCCTATTTTCTCATAGTGAAATTCTTCTACCGTTGCCCGAGGTTTTTACCCTATATTATTTAGGGTTTTTCCACGTAAATTTTGTCTCTTTTATCTTCATATTTTATTTTCTCAAATTATCAGTTGCGATTTTACTCTATCCGATAGACATCTTCCATAACAGTATCAAGCTCAGCACTCAAAACACTCGATATACGTCATATTAACTTTCACCGGCCTTTTCATTTTATTTTGTACTAGAGGATTAACCCACCTTTTTAACTAATCAAACAAAAATAAAAAAAAGGATTTCAAACCAAACATAAGATTAAGGGAGATATCATAACGTTTCAAAAATGTGTGAACGTAATGAATGAAGCCTGCAATGACTTCAAGACCTAAACCCTCTCAAAACCCCAAATTTGCTTTACACCACCTTCCATGGAAGATGTCAAGCAATTTTTGGAAGTCGATTGCTGAGTTTCCAAACTGAGTTCATCGTATTGGCATTTAATATCTCAGAACCTCGGGACACCATTGTTATCGACTTGAGTTTAAAGAATCAAAAATTGCGACTGAGATATAAATTACTTGATCGCAATGAGTGAAATATCAAACTGATTTTATATCCAAAATTTACCTGAAATTTATAGAAAAAGTGAAACCAAAATACAGAGGGACTGAGCCAAATAGAAGATGGGAAGAGACCTAGCCTCCCAAACTTCTTATGCCTCTGAGCTTTGTGGTCCCTCAATAATTAATCCCAATTCTACGGGAAAAAGGAGGAAGAAACATTGTTTTTACGGTGAAACCAGTCGGGTACGAGATTAAAGGATGATATGAATTTTTATGTGAGATCGAACGGTCTTTTAGGATTTTATTTTGAGTTATATGACTAAATCAAAGATTATTTATTTATTGACATTAACATTAACATTAACAATTAATGTTCTCACGTTGATATGATTAGATTCTTTCTATAATGTGACTTTAAATTATGCAAGTCAATTCTTATTTATATATAGTTAATCTATGTTTATTTATATCGTTTTTTAGAAAAAACTTAAATTAACTCATATTTTAGCAGAATATGTATAATTTAAATTGATTGCAACGTTATTACATAGTTTGAGATTCTAGGTAGTCGAAATTCGACATTAACAATGAAATAAAGAAACTATAACTTTCTTCCGTCAGAAATTGAAGTAAGGAAGCCACTCAAGGCGGCAGCTTTATCGAAATCACCGTCTTGACGAGCTCGCAAGATATTGAACATAATATTGAGCCGAATACGATTAAAAGCGGATTGCTTCACAATCATTTCAGTTTCCAATCTGAGTTCATGGCATTGGCGTCTAACATCTCCAAACTTTTGTCCTATATCCCTTTGCTCCTCTTTTATACATCTTTGATCTTCCCTTATCTTTCCCATATCTGCTTTTATTCGTTGGACTCTCGTTTTCAAACCCTTCATTTTGGGCTTTGAAGATTTCTTCTCCTCCTTGATCATGCTCCGAGCCACCATTGTTATGGACTTGAGTTTGAAGATTCAAAGCGGAAACAGACTGAGATTTAAACTTGGATTGAAATGAGTGAAATGCCATGAGCACTGGGTTTATATAAAGAGTTACATTTATGAAAGCCGCGTGTTGAATTTGGAGGAACCAAGCAGCGAAAATGAAGCGAAGCCGGGGAGAAAGGAGGAAGAAATGAAGAGCTTTGGAGTTAGCGCAGTCGGGCGGAATCGCATGCTTTTTAAGTTGGATCGAACGATTACGTTTGGTTTTTATGACTGAATCAGAGACTAATAATTGGTTGAAAATAAAAGGGTAAACTACATTCCTACTATCATTTTTGTTTTGGGAGTCAATCCAACTACTTTTTTTTAATTATACTTAATATTATTTTTTGGTTTTATTTTGATCACTCACTATTAAAAAATTAACAAAATTAATAACATGATATTTTTTATTTTTCCAATGATGAAGTGATATTATTTTATAGCCACACATCAATATCATTGTTAATTTTGTAACGGTGAGTGATAAAAATGAAGACATAACTGAATTTAGATATAATTTAAAAGAATAATTGAGTGACCAAACTGAAACAAAGTAATAATTGGAGTATAAAACGTGTAATTTACTCAAAATAAAAAAATTAAAATGCTTTATTTAAATATTTTAAAATTATCATGTTAAACATAATTTTTAAAATTTGTATCTTTTGTTAATTTTACTTTTCTTATCATACATTCATACTAAGTATTCAAACTTTTGGTTTTATCCATCCAAAATAATCAGTGAATTAACCATTTTCATTCAACCATTCTAATCAATTACTTTGATCGGGATCCAATAATAATATTTTTGATTAAATTTGATTACTATTTTTAAAAAAAAAATCAAATTTGATTATGAAATTTTTTAAAAGAACTTAATTTTTATTTTGTAATAGAAATATTGATTGAAACATTATTTTTTACACAATTAACATGACAATTTATGTGTCTTCTGATCAATGGTGCTGGTCTCCGGTGACCATTCTTAAGATCAATGTTGATGCAACATGTGCCTAGACTAACGGTCGTTCTACAGTGCTCGTGATTATCACGGGCTGGTAATCGCATGTCAAGCCACTACCATTACATATGATCTACGTCTTGCAGTTAGGGACGGCATGAGATTCGAATCTAACGGTTTTTATTTAATCTGAATAGATTGAGTCAGATTTTTTTAAAAAAATATTGAATCTAGATTAAATCGGGTTGAGTTTTCTTAGAGGTAATGTTCAAGTTAGATACGGATTTAGGTTAAAAAAAATCCGAGCCGACCAAAAAATGTAATTTTACTTTGTATGTTTAGTGATAGTTATAATAATACCCCATATATTATTTTTTTAATTAAATTATTATTTTATTGAATAAAAAATATTTTTAATAAATATATTATTTTAAGTCGGATTGGGTCTAAATTTTATCTCAAAAGGTGGATCGAATTCAAATCGAATAGATGATGTATAATTTTCGAATCGGGTCAGATAGACCGAAAAGCTAACCCGACCAGACTCATGAATATCCCTACTTGCGGTTGAGCTCTCTTCTTCTCAGATTTATATTGAAAGTGACGCGGAAAACGTAAGTCGTCAACTGACCTGCTATTAATTTGATATGTTAACGGTTGGTTTTCATCTTGTTGAAGCTTTACTTCATACTCGTGCTGGTTTTCGGGTACATGAGATTCGTCGCTCTACAAACTTATCCTCTCAAGTCTCATACCTTACCTCAATTTGCTTTAACTATTCAAATGTCTTTATTTTATAGTTATGAATTACCAGATTGTATTTCGGATGTACTAGTTGATGCTATAGCGGTTATTATATGAAATTCATATATTATTAAGAAAATATATTTTCAAACTTTTAATATTTTTATTTTTTATATTATTTTTTATTTGACATAGTAACGTAAATTGTCACATCAAAACTATTAAAATTTATTTTTTAAAAAAAAACTTGACTTTTCTTAGAAATATTAAAAGTTGAATTTAATTAAAAAAATAATGACCAATTCTTTTAAACGGAAACAACTAATTTTATTTAAAATAAGAAATATCTCACATTACAATAAGGATTTACAATCAAAATCGTAAATTAAAATAATTTCCTATAATCATTCAAATAACATTAGCAACTTAAGGCCATAAGGACCAAAGATTAAAAATTTAACGAAGAGACTCGAACAAAGATAGATACAAATAGACTGAGTACATCGACGAACGAACCACAAAATGGTATCAAACTATTGAAGACAATTGACAAAATCACAAATCAAACTCGAGCAACGTGAAAAACTATCTACGAACTCAAAACAGATATCCAAATCCACCCGAGGGTCCAAAGTAAGGAAGATCAACAAGATATTAGATAAACATCATCTTGATCAGTCGTGACGATAGCAAATCAATCCTTAAAAAAAGATAAATGAAAAAAAAAGCTAAACGACTGAAAATATAATAAAAGATAAAAGAAAACGTGCCACAAAGACAAATGAAAACATATTATACATGCATATTTATTGAAAAAAAAACAAAAGAAAATATAAATACGATATAAGAAAGAAAGGATATCCAATACACATCATTAAAGCAATCGGTTGGTTGACAAATTGATCAAATTAGCTGAATCTACTGATTTTGAGGTGCATCTCCTCCAGGATTCACCTCCTGTGATTGACCTAATCCTCCAAAAAGGGCATGCCAACTGTTTATACATAAACTCTCTTTTATTCATAAAAAATAGTATTATTTAAAAACTTTCGTAATCAATTGATAATGTGCTCACACTATAGACAACTGCTCAAATCCATGACATCTAGAGAAAATAAAATTCTCTTTTACCATTTAAGCTACTTAATTGATTCAAATTATAAAAAATACTTTTGGTTGATGCAAATGTAAAAAAAAAAACATTGAAAAATATATATAGGCGAAGAAAAAATTACAATGTTACATCATTTTGAACCATTGAGGGCCGACATTGACATTAACATTGCCATTTAAAAGGGGAAAAAACTAAAGCTTTCTTTCATCATAAATGGAACTAAGGAAGCTATTGAGGGCAAAATCTATCATCTTCACCATCTTGGCTAGCTCCTAAGATATTGAACGTTATATCAAGCTGAATCCTTTTGGAAGCCGATTGCTCCACAATCAATTGAGTTTCCAAGATGAGTTCCTTGCATTGGCATTTAACATCTTCCAGCCATTCTCCTTTAATCCTTTGCTCCTCTTTTACGCTTCTTTGACTCTTTCCTATATCAGCTCTTTTTACTCGTGTGACCTTCACTTTGAAACTCTTTACTTTTGGCTTCAAGGCCTTATTCTTCTCCTTGACCATGCCCCGACACACCATTGTTATCGACTCGAATTTGAAACAAACTACAATTGAGATATAAACAGATTTTATGCCAAAATTGAGCCTGAAATTTAGAGGAAACAAAAATGCAGAGGGACAGAGTGAAATAGAAGATTGGAAGAGCCTTGGCCTCCCAAACTTCTTATGTCCCTAAGCTTTTTGGTTCCCCTCAATATCCAATCCCAACTCTATCACTGATGAAGAAAAAGTATGGAGAAAAGGAGGAAGAAGCATCGTTTTTATAATGAAGCTAGACGGTTGCGAGGTTAAAGGATCGCGTGATTTTTCAACTGAGATGGAGCATTCTTTTAGGGATTTATTTTTGGTATTGTATGAATGAATCAAAGATTGGTCATCGTTCGAATTTTAACATCAATTTTCTCACACTGATATGATTAGAATTTTCCTATAATATAACCTTTAATTATGCAAATCAGTTCATATATATAGTTAATCTAAATTCATTTAGGTCAGTTTATATTATTTTTGAAAAATAATTAATTAATATTCAATATTTTAGCGAGCATGTTTAATTCATATATTATAAAGTACATAAAAAATAAATGAAAACAAAAAATATAATATGCTATAAACTTAAGAAACAGACCAAAGCATCGACCATGGAAAAGGTGGGGTTTATTCGTGGAAATAGACCAAGCGATTTCTAGGATTAAATATGTTCGTTTCAATCACGCTCCTTGTTCCAAAAATGAAATGACGATAAACTTAGCAAAAGGCGGATCGATCAGAGAAGAGCTGTTCATGGCGTTGGGGTGAACCAAATAGTGTCTCTATTCTCTTGGCTGGTGTCTCTTGCTTCTTTATGTCTTGCTCGGTTGCTGGATGCTTTTTTTCGGTTTTTATTACTTTGTTAGCTGTTTGATCTTTTCTTTTCCCGGTTGAGTTACACTCTTTTCCTTCGTCTAGATTTGGGAAGGCTTTCAATGAGACTCTCATCGAATAGGCCTATATAGTTTTTTCTTAATCATATTTGCCAAGGAAAACACATCATGCTAGAGGATACTAATTAAGGATTAAAACTGTGATAGTGATCGTATTTTTAATTGTATAGTATTTATTATGATTGTGGACATAACAATTATTATTAAGGAATTTTGTTTGTTATCGCATTACCAGTGATTGAAAAGTTACTGTTTGATGAAGAAAAAAGCGAGTAAACATGATCTGAAAGTGAAAGTCAAAAGATTGAAGGGAGAGGTGGAAGAGATTATCAAACGGCAAAAGTAAACAGTAGCATTCAAGTCGATACGTCTCGATTAACAAACACAAAATACAAAGATGAAAAATATATAATACAATCACGAAATTTAAATAAGATTAACCCCACCACACATTTAGTTCGTTAATTAGTAGACTTAAAATCTAATCAAAACAAAGGAAATTGATCTACACGATAGATTGGCCCTGCATATCAGTACGGAATGAATTGTTGATGTTTACTTTTGAAATACTAAGGCAGCTATGGTTCACTTTTGCAGTAATTATTTCTGCCCACAATTTCACTGGAAAAAAAAGAATATGAGCAAAAATTGATACAAAAGTTATCCATTGAGAATAAAGAGGAAGCAACAGGGCTTACCGGAGGAGTCGAGTGAATTGAGCAGCCTTGCCGAGATCACCTTGTTCTCTTGCCTTGAGGATACTGAACATCAGGCCGAGTCGGATTGAGTGTTGGCGGTTTGTTGGATAATTTGGTTAGTTTCATTGCGAAGCTGTTTGTATTCTTCCTCGATGGAATTAAATTTTGCTCGAACTTGACTTTGCCCTTCCTTGATGCTTTGCTGCTCTTTGTTGATCTTTTCCTCCACTTTCAACCTTCCAAGTCTCTTCCTCGTATATTTTGCTGAATTAATCTTTATCTAGTTTCCCACATGATTAAACAAACCCACATCAATACAAACTAATACAACACTTTCTAAATAAAAAACTAGGGGTGTAATTCGATCAACTGTTTGTGAAATGGTTGATGATATGTTCGTTTATATTCCTTTATCCAGATAAATAATGAACAAAATTTTTAATTTCATTCAATAAGCTAATGAACACAAACATAGGTATGCTTGATTCATTTATGTATTGGTAGAGATAAGACCTAAATTAAACACGGGATGAACATTGGAGTTAAAACTGTAACGTCTAAGGAACTTAAAGACTAGAGAAATAATTTAATCATTTTTCTTTTGCTGGTAAATAAAAGGGTAAAAATAGGGTGGCAGCAAATCTAAAAAAAATTAGACACAGATATTAATAACAAAAAAAATTCCGTATGGTATGTACAAATAAAATTTCAGTGTAGACGTGAACAACTAACATAAAAAAATTCGATGGCACACCTTAAATAACATTTATCCCTAGCTTGAAATTTTATTTGTGCTCATCACATACAAAATATATTTGTTATTAATACATATGTACCTATTCTAAAATATATTTTTGGATCTGTCAATATTCATAATATATATATATATATATATTATATAACAAGTGAATATGAAACAAAGATGTAAAGATAAAAAGCAAGGCGACTATAGAGATCCTAATTAGAAGATCATGAAAACCGCTAAATTTACATACCGATTACCATTTGAAAAAATAATAATGGGCATACAAAAGGAGGAAACAAATTCGTGAATAGATAGTTTTAGCTACGTACCTTGGACCTTCTACGCAAACTAAAATGTCGTTTTGAAGGGTCCTTTGAATACCGAAAACGAGACAATAGAAAAGGACACATCATATAGGTTTGGGCTTCTTGCAACGGACTGCTGCCAAAGGTATAAAACGAGAGCACCACCTTTATATATAGACAGGATTGCGTGGAGCTAAAGCAAAGTGGGCGGCGTTTTTATTAAATTGTCAGTCGGCTAACGTGACCCATTCCACAAGCGCCACCGAGCCAATCGCGCGATTACCCAACGTTTTCAGATTCATAGCCGGGCGTGATTGTTCACGATCGCGCGCTATTCTTATCTTAAAGAGGATCAACAACCAAGACTTGGATTTATAATTTGTTTTTCCTTTACAAAAAAGGAAAATGAATAGTATATTCTCTAAATGTTTAACCCGATATATACGTTGTAACAACTTTTTTTAAAAAAAAATTGAACACGAAGTGGTGATTATTTTTCTCAACAGAAATAAAAAAAGTAAAAAAATTCCAGATTATTCTCGTTTAGTTTACAGAAATTCCCTTTTGTTCTTTTTTCAAAGAACCTACAGTTACATGGTTTTTTACCGAATAAAAGATGAAATCTGCATATAATTTCCGCAAGATTAAATTATTAAATGAAGAATCCACCCAAGCCGCTGCAGTAAACAAAGACTAGAAGTGTAGATCGAGGAAACCTGTATTCATACATAAGCGCGTTGTTGATCGAAATCTGAGCATACGTCGGGCTGTCGAGAACTTACTCGATGATCTGGAAAAACATAGAAGGCGTACGGCATCCGATAAGAAACAGAGCGAGGAATAAATTGGAAGAAACAAAAGCCAAGGCAAAAGATCAGAAAAAACGAAGAAAAAGATTAATAGAGAAAGGCAACGCCATAATAACGGCAGTATGAATAGTCTGATAGCGTAAAGCTAGTGCCTAATGGAGCTGAGACTGGAATATTTGCAACGGCCGCACTTCTACTTATTTGATCAGTTTTTTCTCCCTTCTCGCCAGAAAACTAAAAAAGACGGGAAGGTTTAGGTTAATTATGAAAACTAAAAAACTAACCATATATTGAAAAATTACAGACTAAAAAGGTTAGAGATTCAAATTTTGATTTTTGTGTATGGGACAAGTTGGGTTGGGATAACCGTCCTAGTCTCTGTAATATTTGATTTAAATTAATTGATTAATAAATCAAATATCGATGATTAATTAAAAAAATTTACGAGAAAAACATGATTTATAACTACGAGTAAAATTAATATAATCATTGAAAAAATTAAATTTTTAATAATTACCGTAATTATGAAAAGAATTTATAAATATACAACTTTTCAAACTTTCTTAACGTTTACGTTAGTTACGAGAATTATTGAATTTTTTTTCAATGTTCTCAATATACACATAAATATTTTTCGCAGAGAATGGAATGGTCCATCCAAAATGAGCATAAAAAATTAGAGTGGCATTTGCTCTCTCATCACGTTTAGCTAAACCCCTCAAAAACCCAGGTATCTCACTCACAAGCGGCAAGCCTCACTCATGTGATGCTACCAACAAATATGGAGGTTCCAATCCCTTGCACCCAAACCCCTCGTCTATTTCCTCCCCTGCCAACCACTCAAACCCCCACTTTCTCTCAGCTAGCAGGCTCAAAATCAGAGTTTCTTCTTCGTCTGCCAATCCCAGTGGTTCTGGCTCCAATGGCTTCTCTTGGCTCCGCATCGGCTCCGAGAAGGTCTGGTCCAAATTTGGGGAGTCGGTTAAGATGGAAACTGGGTTTGATTTGGATGAGGAGAATGTGAGGATTGGTTTGTTGGTGGGACGAGTTAACCAAGGTTTAAGGTATTAGTTGTCGTGCAAAATTATTAGTTGTCATACAACTAATAATAATTATATAATATATAATAATAGTTCATAATGTATTGTAAGTTGACAACAATAATGGTTCATAGTTGGCACTAATAATGGTTGAAAAGTGACATGGCAAAATCTCACATTTAGTCATTGTAATTTAGGGTATTTTCAAGATTAGTTCTTAAAGCTTCTACTATAAATATCCTATCTCATTTAGCTTTAAAACCATACCAAAGCATTCTAGTTTTCTTCCAATACTAGAGAGAATTTAGAGAATTTCTTGAGAGTTATTTTCTCCTTTTTATCAAGAGAGAATTATCATTGTTTTCTCCTTGGTAGATCGAGAAAAGTTGTAATTCCTATTTTCTCATAGTGAAATTCTTCTACCGTTGCCCGTGGTTTTTACCCTATATTATTTAGGGGTTTTCCACGTAAATTATGTGTCTCTTTTATCTTCATTTTTATTTTCTCAAATTATCAGTTGTGATTTTGCTATATCTGATAGCCGTCTTCTGCAACAATTGGTATCCGAGCTAGATTAGAGTGTGTAATATATGTTTATTGTATTTGTGGTTGCCACCAAAAGGTGGATCTTTCCAACATAAGAAAATAAGAAGTTATTACTCATTCTTTGAAGGTTCCAAAGAACTATTCACTATAGTGAAATAGTGGGAGCTATCCGTAAAAAAAGCTATGACAACGAAATTTGATATTGAAAAATTCAATGAGAGAAATTTCTCATTGTGGAAATTGAAGATGAAGGCTATCCTGAGAAAAGACGGTTGTCTAGCAGCTATCAGTGAAAGGCCAGTGGATTTCACAGATGACAACAAATAGATCGAAATGGATGAGAATGCTATGGAAAACTTTCATCTAGCACTAGCAGATGAAGTATTGTCAAGCATCGAGGAGAAGAAGACAGATAAGGAGATATGGGATCATCTCACCAAATTGTACGAGGCCACATCGTTGTATAATAAAATTTTCCTTAAGAGAAAATTGTACACTCTCCGTATGCCAAAATCTACTTCAGTGATGGAGCACATAAATACACTGAACACTTTATTTTCTCAGCTTACATCCTTAAGCTGTAAAATAGGAGAACAAGAACGTGCTGAACTTCTACTTCAAAGTCTACCGGATTCGTATGATCAACTCATCATCAACTTGACAAACAGTAATGTCACTAGTCTAGTCTTCGATGACGTTGCAGCAACTGTTCTACAAGAAGAAAATCGACTCAAGAACAAGGAAGACAGACAAGTAAATCTGCAACAAACAGAAGCATTGAAAACGATGACAACGATGAGAGGGAGATCAACAGAACGTGGCCAAAGCAGCAGTCACAAACATGGTAGATTGAAGTCAAGGAGCAAGAAGAATTTAAAGTGCTACAACTGTGGAAAGAATGATCACTTAAAGAAGGATTGTTAGAGTCTAAATAAAAACTCCAATCCACAAGGCAATACCGCAAACACTTCAGATGATGGAGATGCTCTATGCTGTGAAGCGTCAACCACCATGGAAGGCAGAAAAAGATTTGCAGATATATGGCTCATTGATTCGGGAGCGACATATCACATGACCTCAAGAAGAGAATTGTTCCATCATTATGAACCTGTCTCAGGAGGATCTGTGTATAGTTGCAATGAACATGCCTTAGAGATCATTGGCGTGGGAACCATCAAATTGAAGATGTATGATGGAACAATTAAAGTTGTTCGAGATATGTGGCACATGAAAGGCCTGAAGAAAAATTTATTATCCTACGGATTGTTGGATAATAATGCAAGCAAGATTGAAACACGGAAATGAATCATGAAGGTGTTCCGTGGAACACTTGTGGTGCTGAAAGGTAAAAAGATAGCTGCAAACTTGTACATGCTGAAGGGAGAGACTTTGGTAGAAGCAGAAGCTTCTGTTGCCTCATGTAGTTCAGATTCGGTAATGTTATGGCATCAGAAACTTGGACACATGTCAGAACAAGGAATGAAAGTCCTTGTGGAGAAAAAGCTACTTCCAGGCTTAACAAAGGTATCACTTACCTTGTGTGAGCATTGCATAACAAGTAAGCAACACCGGTTGAAATTCAACACGTCAAATTCTAGAGGTAAATTCTAGAATTGGTTCTCTGACGTATGGCAAGCACCGGTTACATCCCTAGGCGAAGCAAAATACTTTGTCTCACTTATTATTGATGACTACTCTAGGAGATGTTGGGTGTACCCTATTAAGAAGAAGTCAGATGTGTTTTCAACTTTCAAAAACGTCAAAGCGCGGGTGGAACTTGATTCTAGAAATAAGATCAAGTGTTTCAGAACAGATAATGGAGGAAAATACACAAGCGAAGAATTTGATGACTTTTGAAGGAAAGAAGGCATCAAAAGACAGTTCACAGTGGCGAACACTCCTCAACAAAATGGAGTGTCAGAGCGGATGAACAGAACCTTGTTAGAAAGAATAAGATCAATGTTGAGGGATGCAGACCTAGAAAATTCATTCTGGGTAGAAGCAGTCAATACCGCCTGTTATTTGGTGAATCGAGCTCCATCAACTGCAATAGAGATCAAGACACCAATCGAGATGTGGACTGGTAAACCAGCTGATTATTCAAACCTCCATATATTTGGAGTATTGTGTACGTGATGTACAACTCCCAAGAAATTTCAAAGCTGGATCCAAAATCCAGGAAATGCAAATTCTTGGGGTATGCTGATGGAGTAAAGGGGTATCACTTGTGGGATCCCACTGCCCGCAAAGTGATCATTAGCAGGGATGTTATCTTTGTAGAAGAAAAGATACAAAGAAAATAAGACGATGATAGTGCTGAAAAGTCAGAGACTATAAGATGTTGATGGAGTAAAGGGGTATCGCTTGTAGGATACCACTGCCCGCAAAGTGATCATTAGCAGAGATGTTATCTTTGTAGAAGATAAGCTACAAAGAAAAGAAGACGATGATAGTGCTGAAAAGTCAGAGACTACACAGATACTTGTGGAAAAGGAGTTTGAACAAGGAGATTCTTCTGAAGCAGAACCAACACATGATGAACAAGAACTAGAGAGTTCTGAAGTTCCAACAACTCGCCAATCAGATCGTGTGAGAAGACGTCCCAATTGGCACTCAGATTATGTTATAGAAGGTAATATTGCATACTGCCTTTTAACAGAGGACAGTGAGCCATCAACATACCAGGAGACAATAAACAACTCAGATGCTTCACTGTGGATGATGGCGATGCAAGAAGAAATTGAAGTCCTTCATAAAAATAATACATGGGACCTTGTGTCACTACCACAAGGAAGGAATCCAATTGGTAACAAATGGGTCTTCAAAATCAAGCGAAATAGTGATGATCAAGTTGAGAGGTATCGTGCAAGACTGGTGGTCAAAGGATATGCTCAAAAAGAAGGTATTGATTTTAATGAAATATTTTCTCTTGTGGTCCGACTAACAACAGTTCGAGTAGTTTTGGCAATGTGTGCTACATTGAACTTACATCTAGAGCAGCTAGATGTTAAAACAGCTTTTCTTCATGGAAATCTTGAAGAAGAGATTTACATGCTCCAGCCTGAAGGTTTTGAAGGAAAAGAAAACAAGAACTTGGTTTGCAGGTTGAACAAATCTCTGTACGGTCTAAAGCAGGCGTCGAGGTGTTGGCATAAGAGATTTGATTCCTTCATTATGTGCCTTGGATACAACAGATTTAATGCAGACTCATGTGCTTATTTCAAGAGGTCTGGTGATAATGATTTTGTTATATTACTGTTGTATATGGATGACATGTTGGTTGTAGGACCCAACAAAGATCATATTAAAGAATTGAAGGCACAACTGGCTAGGGAATTTGAAATGAAGGACTTGGGATCAGCAAACAAGATTCTAGGGATGCAAATTCGCCAAGACAGAAGTAATAGAAAGATTTGGCTTTCACAAAAGAATTACTTAAAGAAGATCTTGTCACGATTCAGCATGCAATATTGTAAGCCAATTTCTACCCCTCTTCCTATTAACTTTATATTATCCTTCAGTATGAGTCCTAGCAGTGAAGAAGAGATGATGGAGATGTCTCGAGTACCGTATGCATCGGCAGTGGGAAGTTTAATGTTCGCTATGATATGCACAAGACTAGACATTGCACAAGCAGTGAGAGTGGTTAGTCGGTACATGGCGAATACAGGCAAAGAGCATTGGAATACAGTAAAGAGGATCATGAGATACATCAAAGGGACCTCAAATATTGCATTATGTTACGGAGGATTAAATTTACTTATCAATTGGTATGTTGATTCTGACTATGCAGTGGATTTGGATAAAAGCAAATCTACTACAGGATATGTGTTTAAAGTTGCTGGTGGAGCTGTAAGCTGGGTTTCAAAATTGCAGTCAGTTGTGGCTACATCCACAACAGAAGCAGAATATGTAACAGTTACACAAGCCAGTAAAGAAGCAATTTGGTTGAAGATGTTATTGGAGGAGCTTGGGCACAATCAAGAGTATGTCTCTATGTTTTGTGACAGTCAAAGCGCCTTGCATCTAGCAAGGAATCCAGCATTTCATTCAAGGACAAAGCACATACGAGTTCAATACCATTTTATTCGTGAAAAGGTGGAAGAAGAGACGGTAGATATGCAGAAGATCCATACCAAAGACAACATAGCATATTTCATGACGAAGGCGATCAACGCTGATAAATTTACCTGGTGTCGATCCTCTTGTGGTCTGTCAGAAACGTAAGCAACATGAAGGTACAAGGTAGAAAGAATGGTGTGAAGATATGATTATTCTAATCAAATCTTCAAGTGAGAGATTATTAGTTGTCATGCAAAATTATTAGTTGTCATACAACTAATAATAGTTGTATAATGCATAATAATGGTTCATAATGCATTGTAAGTTGGCAACAATAATGGTTCATAGTTGGCACTAATAATGGTTGAAAAGTGACATGGAAAAATCTCACATTTAGTCATTGTAATTTAGGGTATTTTCAAGATTAGTCCTTAAAGTTTCTACTATAAATACCCTAGCTCATTTAGCTTCAAAACCATCTCAAAGCATTCTAGCTTTCTTCCAATACTAGAGAGAATTTAGAGAGTTTCTTAAGAGTTGTTTTCTTCTTTTTATCAAGAGAGAATTATCATTGTTTTCTCCTTGGTAGATCGAGAGAAGTTGTAATTCCTATTTTCTCATAGTGAAATTATTCTACTGTTGCCCGTGGTTTTTACCTTATATTATTTAGGGGTTTTCCACGTAAATTTTGTGTCTCTTTTTTCTTTATTTTTATTTTCTCAAATTATCAGTTGTGATTTTGCTCTATCCGATAGCCGTCTTCCGCAACATAAGGAAGGGCGAGGGTGAATTCAATCGGTTTAGGACCAAGTTGCTTCCCGAGTTTGATAGCTGGAACCAGTGGGAGCGTTGGAAGGTTAGCAAGCCAGAATGTCTTTCTGCTTAATTGTTACCCTATCGCCAGCTCAAGGAAGTTGAGTTTCAGGATATAGCTCATTGTGCACCACTTCATAGTAGCTACCTGATTTTCTATTTTTTATCAACAATTTCGTTGTTTTTAAGCTGATCGTTGGTTAATTATTTTGTAGGATTTTAAAAACTGGGATCTCAAAGGGATCACTGCTTTGGTCCTCTATATTTTCGTTGCAATAATTTCTTGTCAAAGATTGTATGCTGTTGTGCGAGCTCCTTTACGAGATCGAGAAAGAAAACAATTAACAGAGGCATAAAAGAGGCATTGATTCCTGAACCGTCTCCAAATAATATTAGAAAGTAAATGCATTTCTTTTATTACTTGCGAGTTGCGAATGCAGTTTAGTAATTTCTTTATTCTAATGAAATAGCAGCATGAGTATGACTATATATCTAGTTGAGGTTTGCTGCATGATTTATCAACCCACGTCTAAGTTTATACTTCAATGGAAGATTTAATTACCTCGTACATAATTTTCATAATATGCTTGCAGTTTTTTTTTTTTTTTGCAGGGTTTCTCAAAAATATCAATCTTTGTAATATAAAAATGTTGTTCGATGTCTGTCTATGAATCGAATTTTGGACAATTAATAGTACCATTCTCAGTACAGGTCTAGATACTCAGTCTGATATAGTGGAATAATGTGACTTTTTGTGCTGAAAAATGTGTTATGCTTTAATTTACTAAATTCTTGAAGGTTATGCGAGTGATATATTTTGATCATTGACTATTCCCAATCATTTTGTCTATATATAGTGTTTTTTGAGTAACAAGTAGCCCTGAATCTTGTGGTTAGTTTATTGTTGGTTTATTATCAAGCAGTTGCTTGGCTTATGTGTTAAACCGCCTGCAAAGTGAGGTGTTAGTATTAACTAAAAAATATTAAACAAAATAATTAAATAGAATGATAATCATGTCGTAATATTAATCACTATTTTAAAAAGGAATTCGCCCTGATTTGTGTAATTACTATAATGGATGAATGGCCCCCTAAGTTAACACAACTCTTTAATTCTGTACACCCGAAAGATGGAATTAAATCTGGTGGTATTATTCTTTTCTCAAAACTCAAAACAACCCTCCAATTAGGTTTATAAAACTAAAGAGAGTTTCAAAGCAAATGACATTTACTTATGGGATATCTCTCACAAGAGTATATTGTCCACTATGTATAGACTAAATAGTAAGGGCAAAAATAGAATTAAATATCATTATGAAATGAGTTTCATTTGAGCATAAACCACATTCTTCTATTAATACGAAATAATTCTTTCATAAAATGAGAGTTTGAAGTTCTTAAAATTAGGGTGAACTCATAACAGACAACTAACCCCTTCATCCACCCAAATCCTTGATGTATCTACAAAGTATATATACAAATGTATATATATAACCCTTTTTCCTTAGGATTTTAGTAAGTGTACTGGAAAAATTGCCCAATATTTTCCATAGAAGGTGGTTAATCCTTATCACTGACGTATGTTATTTCATCAAGGTTATCTCAACATAAAAAATTATCTTTACAATAGATAAGGTGAATTTCTTCAAGTTCATATTAAATGAATCACTCAAACTCTAGCATAAGAAATCATTAAAAATAATGTTTAACCTCATTAATCGTTGAATTCAATAAGTACCTCAATAGAATCACCCAAACTCTTGGGTTGAATTTATTAAGAGTTTAAGAAAACTCACCATCTATAGTGGTAAGTTCATCTAGTCCTTTATAATAGGACTACTCACTTAACACTGGGTTATAAACTTATTAAGAGTAGTTATTCAACCAAAATCGATAAATTTATCAAATCTTTTTTACTAAGACCATCCAAAGTCTAGTTTATGAATTTATTAAGAACAATAAAGCTCATCATGTACATGTACATTATGATAGGTACTAAGATATAAATGTACACTATGAGTCTTTCAATGGCTTCGTTTGACCACATTGAACTTAGCTAAGTTAGACATCCACCATGAATTTTTCAATCACTGGGCTTTTGACTCATCCCATAGAAGAATCAAAATAATTTCTGACTTAACATTTTGGTAAGTAGATCAACTATATTCCTCTTCGACTTTAGTCATCATTTAAGACACACCACAATTCTAATATATTTAAGATAAAAATTGTAACCCCCTCAGACCGATGCGGATAGTCCGATCCGATCTGGAGTGTCACATTAGGGCCACCGGAGCGACCCACCGTAAAAATATCGGAAATTTTAAAACTTTTCTTAAAACATGTAAAATCATAAAATGATTTATTATTATTCAAAAATAAGACAGGTTTTTCAAACTCAGATATAAAACAAAATACAATCTACATGCCCCCTAATCACATGTATCATACTCTGCAAGCAACGCCGGAAGAACTCCCTTACTGATGTTGATAGTGGTACTGGTACAATTCTTTTAACCTGCAATGTTGAGTAATAGAGTGAGCTTCGGAAAGCTCAGTAATACAGAACTACCATATGATGTTGAAGAACGTGCAGATACATATAAACATATATTTTCTTAATGATCCATACATTTACAGACCTTTATATTGAGCGGAAATCCTACTGATATTTCAAGTGGTAACAGACAATGAGCTTTTAGTTCAGAGAAATATTTTGGATGTTTAGGTTCAGGAGATCAGAATAGGTTATCTAGTGTGTTCCCAAAAACCATGTAACTTTTCAGCTCTTTTTAAAACATATATATATATATATATATATATATATATATATATATATATATATATACCCCAATTCATCACGAACAAAATGTGTAGGTTCCCCAGAACCATACAACCCTGTCACGAACAGTAAGGCCCTGAGCACAAAGCCGTGGAGCATGCAAGTAAGGCCCTGAGCACAAAGCCGTGGAGCATGCAAGTAAGGCCCTGAGCACAAAGCCGTGGAGCATGCAAGTAAGGCACTGAGAACAAAGCCGAGGAGCCTCCAAGTAATCTTCCTCCAACGATACCCCCCAATAAAACATGTTATGTCCGTAAACGGATATATCAAAAATCAAAACATAATTCAAGTCAAGTATCATATCAGAATCCAGGTCATGTATCATATCAGAATCCATGTCAATATCATATCAGAATCTAGGTCAGGTATCATAACATAATTCAAATCAGAAATCAGATAAAATATTCATGTAATTAGGGAACACACCAGAGTTTACAGGTATTATTCAGAGGCACTGGATAATTTTAACAGGTAGAGGAATACAGATCTTCAGTATACCGATAGAATATCAGAATTCAGAATCACTATTGGAAGAGTTCAATAACTGACGAAATTATCAATTATTCAGAATATGACTTAAGCTGGTAAGGAAGAAATGAAGGTTCAGGACATTTACAGTATGTGTCTATTGATCGGATTATCAAACAACTCTTAGATGAATAGCTCCCAAAACTAATGCTTGTCGATTTATCAATTCATTGTTCTTCCAGAGTATTTACTCTTTAATACCACAAATTCTTGTCCATCGGTCATTTTCGGAATCATCACTGAATAAATCTTCCAATGTCTTCATTTCATTTCCACGCTTCCACAATATCATATAATGCTGACGTACTTGATTATTTTAATCATAAATCATCGTAATTTTACACTATGTAAACTCATCAGAGTTTCCAGACTTATCCAAATCACTTACTAAATCCTCAGTCATTGAGATTACCTAATTCATTTAGCAGTCATGTTCATTCCCGTTATTTCAGGGTTTTTTAGGGTAATCCAGACGTTTCTGAATTTCGGATACATAATGTACTTTCGTTCAATTCAATTTGGTCTTCGTGGTCGATTTGTCTAACAAATATCAAATCCTTACTACTGAATGTGTTCTAGAGTTGAGCTGAGTTGAATACTTCCAAAACTATCATCGAGCCAAACTTGAAAATACAAACACGCATTCAAGTGACATCTATGTCGTTCAGGTATTGATATAACACTAGCATTGGTTGCTCGGCTTAATATGTGATCCATAACTTTTAAGATCAATACCACACCCATGTTTATTTGGATTCCTTAATTAATCCAACATCTACTTAGTCTAGGTCATAAGGGTATTTTGGTCATTCTGGTGCTCAGTTTCATTCCATTCTTTTCAGAGCTCGAGGATATTCAATCATTCCTAAGCTTGGTGATATTCTTAAGTCATTTCCATTACAGGGATATTTTGGTTATTTTACAGATCTACGGTATTTAAATTTTTTCCTTCCATCCGGTCTTATTATTTAATTCCATTTTATCATCTATTTCAGTCCCTTCAAACAATTCTGATAAAAGAGCACTCTCCGATAAATAGTTCTTCGGGTATTTACTCATAACTCGGATATTTTCGGGTCAAGTGCATTCTCAGATTTTACAAATGGAATATCATAAATTTTTCTGTACAAAGACAGGATCTTAACAATTAAATTCATACTTAATCGAGTTAAGTACAAATCCTCAAAGTACTTTCTCATTCAAGGTCAACTCAGACTATTTTACCTCTCAAGGGCATTTTCATAATTTCTTAACCAGATAATTTCGATATTAGCTCTTAACGAAAATAATTATAATTTAAAGATCCTATGGTTAATTGCTTTCTCGAATATTCTCTGATCTTGAAATGATTACTTAACAGACTTCTAGCATCTTGCTCAAACCATCTTGGGGTTAAAAACCGGTTATCCGCATTTCTTAAGAAAAACTAACATTTCTTATGCATATCAATAATTTTACCGAATCAATATGTCTTTTCAGAGTTATTAACCAACTTCCAGGGATAATTCTTGTCATCTTACAATATAAGGGTATTTTCATAATTTTACCCAACCAGAGTATTCACATAATTTCTCATCCGAGTACCTTTAATATTTAACCTTTGTTGATATAACATATAAGTTACAGATCCAAGGTTGATTCCTTTATCACTAATCACAAAACTTGTAATTTAATTCTAACAATCTCTCAATCTCCTATATTAATCATCTAAACCATAATCGGTTGCCAAATTTCTACTGTTTTTGGATCGAGTGTAAAAATTCATTAACTACACAAATGAGACCAACATTATCTTATTCATACATTTACCAATATTCACATGTTCTATAAAGCATAAAGAGGTAGTAGAGTATTACCTCGATTTTCATGCCATACTAATCGACCATATAAATTCCATTCGAACGTCTTTGATCTTGAAATCATCTTCCAATATTTCATCGAATCCATATCAACAGAAATTACATCAAAACGGAGCTAAATTCTGAAAAACGGATCGAATCAGATAATAAATCAGTGAAAAACAGCTTACCGGGTTCAAATTTGGCAAAACGGACTTCGGATTCGGATTCAGGACATCGAAAGCAAAAAATATGACTTTTTGAACATTTGAAATTTTTGGTCAAAATCAAAGTCAACGGTTTTGACTGGAAATTTCAAGGCCTTTGGGTCCTAATTTCGAAAAACGGACTGCGGAATCAGACTTGAAACGTCGAAAAACGTCAGGTTAGGTATACTCGGTCAAAGTCAAAGGTCGTTTAATGCCCGGTCAAAGCCGGTCAAAGTTTTGGTCAATGTCAATCAACGATAAACGATCAACAGTCCACCATTTTACACAAATATCACCCTAACAGAAATTAATTACCAAATTAGCCACATTATGCAAATATTTACCAAACTAACACCTAAATTTTGCACAAATAGCACCCAAACAGAAATTAATTTCAAAATTAACACCCATGTGATGCTCACTCTCGGGGGTGGAGCGTGCAGCGCGTGAAAAGTAACTCGGTGTCAGAAAATTCCTGGAAAATTTCCTAAAAATCATTTTAAGCGATTTTGAGGCACTTAAAACGCTCGATTCACAATTTTGAACGGCGGAGAGCTCGATTCCGAAACGTCGAAAACTTTGACGGTCTTACCCCTCCACGGGCCGGCGACGACAGAGAAACGGATAACACCGGTAGACTCGAAACGATGCAAGGAACACGATGGTGCGGGAGGTGTCGTAAACGAATTGCCAGATCATCGTAAATCGATGAAAAACCAACTGAAATCGAGTTATTATCGACGATACTTCTGACTGAAATTAACAACGAACGATGATGATTCACGATGAAAGGTTTGAGGGGTTTTGTTCCTCAGTCGACAACGAACACGATGGTGGTTTCGGTTCGTCGATCGGAGGTTGAACGACGAGTAAATCGGAGTTGAAAGGAGGGTTGTTGGAGAAGGGAAAACTGGAAAATATGAGAACTTGCGCATGGGAGAATATATAAAAAATTGTTAAATCATGGGTTTAGTCACTGAACTTCCTGCACTTCTTAAAATGGTCTGCCAACTTTACGATTTTACAATTTAATCCTCAATTTTCTTCCAAAATACCAATTAAATCCAATACTTTATAATTCCTGAACTCAAATCTTGTTTACACATTATTATATTCTCAAAATTTTGAGAAATTACTAATCAATAAGATATGATCACTTTTATTTTTATTTAATTAAAATGTGGTCACTTTCGTTTTTATTTAATTAAGTTGTGGGCACGAACCAAGTGGCCTCCATGATTCCTTGAGGACCTGGGTTCGAGTACCATAAATGCTAGGGGTGTGAGCGTTCAATGTCGAAAGGTTTAGTGTTATCTTTGAATAAATATTGTCTTGTACTTACCCTAGATTAATAAAAAAAATTAAGATGTGGTCACCACGGGTTAACTACCATTAAAATTTAACAGATTAAGTGACGTGGTAGTTAATATTTTGGTATAATCACACATTTGATCCTTGTTATTTACAAATTCTTTCAATTTAGTCCTACTTTTAATAAATTAAAATAAATTTAATCCTCCAATTGAATGATGTCACGTGGAATATTTTATATATATTATCTTTAAGAAATATTTTTATATTAACTTATTAAATATATTTTAATTTAAAAATGTTTATTTTTTCTTATCTAAACTTTTCAAAACATATTTTATTATTTTTTAACTTTTCAAAGTATATATTTTATCTTAATTTACTATATATATTATATTATTACTTTAAATTATTATATATATTTTATTCTTATCTTAACTTCAAAATTTTAACATAAAATATGTTAAAAGTATGACTAAATTAAGAGAATATGTAAATAATAAGGATCAAATATGTAATTATACCAAAATATTTAACCGTCAAGTCACCTAATATGTTAACTTTTAATAGCAGTTAACCCGTGTTAACCACATCTTAATTAAATAAAAACGAAAGTGATCATATATTATATTTTCAAAAATCAATAAAAAAGAGTAGATAAAATACAAACATAAACGATCAATCATATAATTAACCCTATAATTTTTTTCTTAAGAGCAATGATAAAAATATTGAAATGACCATTTGTCTTGAATAAATCAACGGGTCCAAGAACCAATTTAGAGACCCTTAACGAACCAATTGAGGCCAACCAACAATCCACGTAGTCCCCCAATTTTCAAATCTTGAATGGACCCAATTTCGAAATAGGAGTTTTGGATAAGATATGTTCACTTACTTTTATCTTTCTCTAAGAAAAAAAGTGAGTGTGTTTAATTATTTTGTTTTATGGGCGAATTATTAGAATGGTCACTTTTGTTTTAATTTTATTCACTTTTAATCATTGATATTAAAAAATATATTTTAATCACATACATTATTGATTATATTCTATTCATTGAATTATTAAAGCTATTATAATAATAACGCGATATATTGATAGAAAATAATTTATAATTTAATCTTGTACTTTTGAGGCGTCCCTAGGATGGTTGATCCACGTTGTCCACCATGCAACCTTGTTCCTAAAACTGTTTCACACCTGTTTTTATTCTGCAGAGTGACTTGGTAACTATGGAATCAATTTCTTCAACATTGGAGGTGTAAACATTAATTTTTTCATTTCGTTTTATTATTATTATTATTATTATTATTATTATTATTAGTATTATTATTATTATTATTAAATAAAAAAATAATAATAATAAATAAATATTACAAGGCCCAAAATTGGGGCCGGTTACAATTACAATTGGCCCAGTAGAACCCAAACCCTTTAGGGTTTGTAACATTCAGCTAGGGTTTTCTAAACCCTAGCTTCCAGACGCCGCCGCCGCTCTAAGAGTTCCAGTGAGTTCCAGCCGCCCCACGCCTCCAACTACTTCCAGAAGCCCAAGCCAGATGTCTCGTCCAGCTGTTGCCGACGCTTCAGTACTGCCACGACGCCTCTGACGAACACTCCAGAAGCTCTACTTCCACGACTCCGATCGTCCACGTCGCAGCTATGGGGTGAGTCACCACCTAGTTCGGTGACTCACCAGAAAAACCCCTTTGAACTGGTCCGATGAGAGCCTCGTCAAGGCTTATAAAAGCCATGAAAAGCCTGCAAAACAGAGAGAGAGGGAGGAGGAAGCCACGAGAGAAGAGATAGACAGAGAACGAGAGACGAACAGAACGGGAAACAAGCAACAGAGACGAGCCACGAACTCACAACCAGCAGTAAACCAAAACAGAAACGAAGAGAAGAAGAGGAACTTACCCTTGAAGCTTCGCTCATTGCCGGAAATACCGAGGGTCACCGGAGTCTTATTTTCGAAGGTAAAAAAATTTAGATCTACATCGATCTAAAGAGATTTAGGGAAAAAGGATACTAGAACTGTCATTAGGGTGTTCAGATCTATCTTCTGGGGGGGGTTTTGTAAATTTCCGGCCACCATTAACGGTGGCCGGCGGCGACGATCGCCACCAGAGAACGGTGGCCCGTGGTCGCCGGGATTCTCTCCGTTGAGAGAGTCAGAGAGAATTTTTAATCTCATTTGTTGAGAGAAGAGAGAAAGAAGAGAGTGAGGAAAATGGCCGGCCATTCGGGGTATTTAAACCCCTCCCTGAACGACGTCGTTTTAGGGGAGGGGTGTGCGTGTAATTTCCATCATGGGTAAACCATTTTCGCAGTCACTATAGTTTGTAATCCTTACGATTTAGTCACTGAAATAAAACTTCAAATGTTTTAAATTAGTTTCTTAATTTTACTTTATTATAATTTAGTCCTTTACATAGAATAATATATATTAGGTAAAATAACAGATTTAGTCCTATAATTATAATTAGTTTTATTTTAATCCCGAATGCATGTTTTAATTTGGCATTCGAATTTAAGATAATTTTATTTTAGTCACTAAATTTATAATAGGCAAAATAACATGCTTAGCCCCTATAATATTACATAATTAATTGTGAATTAAATCATTTAATTTTAATATGCTATAATTTAGTCATTTATTTTAAATGTTTTCATTTATTTTACTGCTTTTAAATATATCGTTCTAAGTTGTATTTTTATTTTTACTTGTTTATATTTTTAAATATTTTTATTATTATGTATTCATAAATATATATAAATAATAATTTTTTTAATAAATTATTTAATATTTATTTTTCAATATCAATGAAAAGGACAGTCTTAATACAACTGGATGTCCTATTCTGGTATTTTAAAATTAATATTATAAAATTATTATTTAATTTTATTTAAATTAATATTTATTAATATCAAAGAAAAGAGCTGTCTTAAGACACCTAGAAGTCCTTTTCCGATATTTTTAAATAAATAAATATTTTATATAATTTTGAAATAATAAGATTATAAATTAAATATTTTGAATTTTTTAAATTTTAATAATAGAGACAATTTATAATTAAAAAGTACCAATTTTGGGCGTTGTAGGGGTGCTAATCCTTCCCTAAACGTAACCGACCATGAATCTCTTTTTATTATTAAAAAGAACGAATTTTTGGTTAAAACACAGATCAGTTTATCTTTTAATTGATGTTTTCTTAAAAACTCTTTTAAAAGATATTTTTTAGGTATTCGACCTACCTGACCCAAAAGGCCGATGGCGACTCCCAAATTATTTTCAAAACCATTTATTCACATCACTTTTCCCGTCAAGTAAATATTTCGTGCCCGGACGAAAACCGGTTACGACAGCTTGGCGACTCTGCTGGGGACCATAGGTCAAACTTTAAAATCAATTATAAATTGTCTCTATTAATTAAAAATTAAAAGTTCATATATTTAATTTTTAATTCTTTCTTTTCAAAATTTTTATATATATACTTATTATTTTCATAATATTTATATGTTATTTAATGCTTTATTTTCAAATATTAAATTTTACGATTTATTTGTTAGAGGTTTGAACATTTCTCCTCACACACAACACTTGCATTGCATAACGTAAAGCTCTATAATTGAGTTTGTCCCTTTTAAGTGGGAGTGAAAGCGATGTCTTCGTGAGAATTTATTCTCCGTGTCAGACCTAGCAAGTAACTTTCGGGGTTCATATGCTCTATGTCTTCGTGAGAATTTATTCTCCGTGACAGGTATAGAGAAATGTATCCCCTCGAATTGAACTTGATCCGCTTAAGTCTGTGATGGACTAGGATTGAGGGTTTGACAGCCCAAGGGGACATCAACAAGGACAGTTCGAGTACCTTTACTCCTAGAACTGAAAACCTGCATATAATAAACCCTAGAAAATCTCCCGATCTAAAACCATGCCGAAATTTTGTTAGTAGGTATGCACAAAGGAGAAATAAACTCTAGCTTTTAATTTATTATTTTTTCTCCCTGAATAAATGCATGCGAACTAGAAATCATGCGGTTAGGTTAATTTTTCCAAACAAAGCATGGAACTAGAAAGCATGAGGTTAGGATTTATTATATACCACATAATAAATTTTTTCTTTCAATTAGTTGGTATTAACCATTTTATTTTTTCTTTATTTTCCCATGTATGTTATTTTTGCTCTAATTTGTTTAAATTATTTTCTTTTGTTTGCATTGCATGATCATGACCAAAAGGTGTTAACTGAAAAGACTGTTTCATCAAATTAGAAAGAAATCATAAATGGACAAAAAGTTCTATGATCAAACAAAATATGATACGGCCAAGAAAAGACATCCTGAGGGAACTCTGAAGATAGAGAAGAGCTATGCACCCAAAGATTGTATGCCCATTGAAGAGCAAAAGGAGATACGAGAAATAAGAGAGCAGGTGTCCAAAATGATGGATAGAATATCTGTTTTGGCCAAAAGAGAAGAGATTCCTGCACAGAAAGAGAGAAAGCTTAATGAACATAATCATGCAATCTCAAATATGCAAGGGACTTCTGATCCTAATCAATTGGAGAAGTTACAGACAATCATCATCCATATTCACAAGTCATCTGGAGATACCAAAGAAATGATGACAATTGTAAAAGCTTCCAGAGAAGAGAAGAAATCATGTAACCTGAAATCATCGAAGTTTAGTAGGCTCCCGATATCTAAAACTCAGGTTCAATTCAAGACAAAAGGTGGTTCTCATCTTGATACTATCCCCATATCATATAAAGAGTTGTATGAGAAGCTACTTGAAGCACGAGAAGTGGATCCATATTATATAAAACCGTTCCAACCTCCGTATCCAAATTGGTATGACATCAACGTTCATTGTGAATATCATGCCGGAGCTCAAGGACATACCATCGAGAATTGTCTTGCCTTCAAATGCCGAGTCCAAAGTCTTTTGGATCATGGAACCTTACAATTTATGGTAAATAATCGACCTAGTTTGGTAACCGAGGGTCCTGATAGATTAATACCAAAAGTCTTCAAAGGTAAGAATATCAGTAGGGGCGCCCAGAGAGAAGAAGATTTGCTGAGGTTTGAAGCTCAAATACGTCATTTGAAGATTGAAAACGATAAATTGAGCACCAAAATGGAAACCATACATGAAGACTTCCAGAAGGTCAGTCAAGCCTTTCAAAATGCTGGTATAGGAAACACCCCAGAAGAGTGGATAGCAGGGGTCACCAAACTAAAAAAGAGTTGCAACATACATGAAGATCTTGTCCAAAAACTTTTTGAACACAAATGTTCTATCACAAAGGAAAAATGATCAACTCCAAGAATTGACATAGGAGATGAAAGAACACCAGAATGTAATGGAAGAAGCTGCAGTCCAGACAAGCAATATGGCCCATAAGCTGATAAACTAACTTGGTTTTAGAGAAGAAAATGGGAAAGTTATTCCCTATATGTAAAGTTTTGTTGAAGTTAGGACTGAAAGTTGTCCCCTATATGTAAAAGTTTTGTTTGATTTACTGAAGCTTTTGTGTTCAATGAAATCTGTTCTAAGATGATCACTCTTAAGTAACACCTTTTCATACAGGCATTCACATTTTGTATATGTGTATTTTCATTTTGTATTTTTACTTTTTATATCTTTGAATTGCACATTTTGCATTCTTATTTTTCCATTTATGCATTTTTCACATTTTTATTTAAGTATTGTTATGTACTTTAATTATAAAAACAGGTTAATAATTAATGAAAGGTTTTGTAACAGTAAAACCAAGGTCATTCATTCATTTTACTTTACCATCATCATTGAAAACAATGGAGCAATCTTATGAGGGACTACAAGACCAGTGGCCAAAACAATTAACAGGGTTACCTCGGGATACAAGGAAAGAAGCGTCAGATTCAGTACCAGATGAATCAGATCAAATTATTCAGGGAATGGAATCTGATAAAGAAAAGATAACTGCTAAAGAGAAATCGTGCTATCAGATTGAAGAGTCGAGACAGATAATATACCCTGGGGTATTCCACTTGAACCCAAAGAATAGCCTCATTAATTATTCACAATATGAGGAGAAAGTCAAGAGGACAGAGAAAGCAATCAGAAACATGAAAGATGTTAGTGCCTACCACAAAGAATTAGAAGCAAGAGAGCTTAGCTTGGTTCCAGATTTGATTATTCCCCATGAATTCAAAATGCATGATTTTGAGAAATATGATGGCACAAGTTGTCCCCTAATCCACTTAAGAATGTTTTGCAGAAAAATGGGAGGATATTTAAATTCTGATGACCTGTTAATTCACTCTTTCCATGATAGCCTTGTTAACCCAGCAGTAGTATGGTACAATCAGTTAACCCAAGAACAGATCAAGAAATGGGTAGATTTAGCTGATGCATTTTTGGGACAATATCGGTATGTTAAAGGCTTAGCTCCAACACGTATGGATCTTCGAAGAGTAAAAAGGAAAACCAATGAAAGATTTCAAGAATATGCCTTAAGATGGAGAGGAGTGGTAGCACAAGTTCAACCTCCCATGTTAGAAGAAGAGATATCACGTATGTTTTGTGATTCCCTTCCAGCGCCTTTCTTCGAGTTAATGCAGGCAAATCCAACAACTGAATTCGAGAATCTTGTGATAAGTGGAGATTTAATTGAGAATGTAATCAATAAAGAAAACTCAAAAGTCACATCCAGGAGCCCGACGGATCAAAAAGTAAAAGCTGATCATGTGAATGAATGTTGCATCCAGAGTCCTCGCAATTACAAAAGAAAAAGAGCAAGTAACTGTTCGGATCAATCAAAGAAAGTCATGCGATCAAGACAAACTTTGGAAGTATTCCAAACTTCCATTTCAGACTTGTATCCTCATTTGGTTAAAGGTCAATACATCACACCAAGAACAACTAAAGTGACATCAAACCCTTCTGCTCATAGCTATAATCAAGATAGTGTTTGTAATTTCCACTTGGGGGTAAAAGGGCATTCTACAGGCAATTGTAGGCCACTGTTGAAAGAAATAGAGATGCTTGTTGACAAAAGAGTCCTGACACAGGAAATGATCAAAAAATGGGGGGCAAATAAAGACAATGACCCTGGTCCAAGTATACACCCAACATTAGAGGAGGCATGATGTATAAACAAGTGGAAGTGTTATCTACCACTGTAGTACTTTCTATTTTCAGCATCTTGTTTGAACTTGTTTTTTGTTCCTTTCTCCGCTTTTTGTGCAATAAATAAATGTGTGTTGCTTATTAAGGTTATGAGCAAGGAATCAAATTTTAATCTTGAGATTATTGAGTATCAAGTAGATTAAATGTTCTTTTAATTTTTCAAGAGTTATAGATCTATTGGCAAGTGGTAAAATTATATCTTTAATATCCCATCCAATGCCAATTACTCAACCAAATCCTGACACTACAAATTCTGAAGAAATGTCTCCACCTGTTTTTACACCTACTCCAGATGTTTACCTTTTCGGGTATAGTTGATTGATGATACTACATTCCACCATATACATGACTTCAAAAGTCACACATTTGTCTTTTCGAACACAAAACCATCATAAACCAAAAGACCTCAAAAGAACCAAACTTTCAATTACCTATGAATCTTACTATAAGAAGAGACGAGATGAGGCATCATGGACCAACTCATTGATGATAATTTCGAGTGATTAGGGCATACTCAAAGAAGAAGGGGAAAGTGATTGATTGAAATAAATATATCATGCATTATTACATTTTTTCATGTAAATAAAGTTAATCTTGAATATTCATCCCCCTGTGGATACCTCTTTTTACAAAGGTTTCTGTGTATAAGATGATGAACGACATTGTTTTATTTATCCTTTAATATATATATATATATATATATCCTTTGTTGTCCCCATTTGAGCCTGAATAATTTTTCTTCTAATTCAACCCTAACCAAGGATCACCCTCTACATTGGGGGGCAAGGTAAAGGATATTGGCTCACAAGAATAAAGATTGTCAATACAGTTTTATTATGAAGACAAGTTTCCATGAAGTCATGAAAGTTTTGAACTACAAAGTATGTCAAATACAGAGTGCTTGAAGATCAATCCAATCAAGAATAATGGAAAACCTCTAAAATGCAAAAGGAAAAGGAGGTGCTCAAAGCAATTGAAGTATTATACTCATCCAGCAAAGAAAGAAGAAAAGAAAAAAAAGAAGAAAAAAAAGGAAAATTGAATCAAGATGGGTGATTTATTGAGCCTCAAGTTACAAGGTTGATCAAGTACAAACAAGAAGAGCAAGAAATGCTGGAGATATGAGAAAATGGAAATGAATCCAAAATTTGGCAGTCTTGAGGGATCCAGTTGATGGAAAATTCCCCAGCAAGGCAGATCCAAGTCAAACAAAACAAGATTGATGGCATCAGAATGAATTGATCCTTGGTTTGATGACCCTTAAACACTTATTTGGGCCTTACTATCCTTTTTTTTCATAACCATAAGCCATGGCCTACGTTACGTATCTGAAAAGTCCATTCTAATCATACATGGATTTCTAAGTAAAAGATGATATCTTTAGAATTCATTCCGCCTTCCAAGATTGATTTTTATTTGCAAAAATTGGTTTTTAAAATCTTTAATGCATGATATGAAAAATGATAAAGGTGGGTTCAAGATATAAATTTTTAAATAACATCTTAGAACCAAAGGAGGATTCGAGTTGAAAACCTGAAAAGGCGGCTCGAATAATGAATGATGCAACAATGACATAAGAGACGATCTTAATGAAACACCGCACATCCCAAAGACGTTTCTGACATTTTGGAAACGGGAAGCATCTCTACAAGATAAGCATAACAACCATTTCTTCAAGTTAGTGGAAGCCCGAAGTGACATACTGAACCAACTTGAAAGAACCTACTTTACCAAAATCAACCTACACCTCAAATCAGTCAATAATTTTGACACTTGCCATAGGGCTATCATTTTTGAATGATTTAAAATTGTAGTTGATTTATTTGATATTCATTAAATTCATTGTTTATGATTATATTGTGAACCTGAAAGGGATAATACTTTACAAAATTCTTTCATTCTTCAATAAAGAAAGGAGAAAAACATTTTCAAACAGGACAGTCTCAAATGAGGAAGGTCCTTGAAACAACTGTTGCTTATTCTACCTATGTTATAGAAAAAGAATGAACGAGGCCAGAATAATGAAGCACTTCACATTTTTAAAGGCAAGTGGTCCAAGAAGCCAGAAAGTATGGAGAATTGAACTTGTGACATTCTCCTATGACATTAGCAATTCATCAAGAAAGATTATCGTTTATCTCATGCTGAGGGCGATAAGCATCACCAGACAGATTATTTTCCCCAACCATCAATTTATGTTCTCTAGAAGATTACATCATAAAGCCATGAACAAGTCACTACCTGCACTCTGGTTATACTGTGATGCTGGCTCAAATCTTGATACGTTATTGCTACTTCTTCTATGCTGATCATTTTCTTTGTCAAGATGATATTCATTATGTCCTTCAGAAGATTGCTAAATTTGAATTTGAGGACTTATGGCACAGAATAAGACATTGGAACAGAATCTACCCTTATAGGCCTTTTATATAGGGTAACATTGGTTACAGGATTCCAAAAGTTGAAGATGACAAATTTTACTGTCCACTAAACCGTTCCATAATTCGAAAAGAGTGGGATATATTGAAGCAGCAGAAGAGAGTTTGTTGTAGCAATCATTGCAAGTAAATGCACCAATAAAAATCTTCAAGCCCCTCACAATGATGTTTATTTCTTCCAGTAAGGTTGTTACGCTGGATGCCACTTACAACAAGGTCGAATTCGACAAATCTACTCATCAATTGCTCCAACCGAACATCATTCAGTTCTTGCACATCTATTTTCAAAGGTATGCCAAGACAGTAGAAAGCAATCTCTGCATCACTGATTCCAGAGAAAAGAGACAGGACATTGATATCATTGGGGAACTTGTCTCTAGTAGATCCTCATGTATGGTTTTTAGGGAAACCTAGAAGCATTTCCACCTCATCAGGTTTAAGTGGAGTAACTTTATTCCTTCCAACCCATACCAGATTCCATTTTCAGCACTCATCAAGAACATACTTCTGGACACTCGAAGGTGGCTCATTGTCATAAGCTTCAAGAGCCTTATAGATCATTTCTGTCAATTTGGCACTTCCTGTACATGTTTATAAACAGTTCAACTTTGTTCTTGGATCAAAAGAAGGCCATCATTTCTTTGTCAATAGAAAGACATCAGCACATGGAGGAAGCAGAATAAGAGAAAATCTATTCTCAATTGGCAGAATTATGAATATAGCCCTTTTCAGTGTAATAGCATGAAAATGCTTCGAATCTACAAATTCTGGCTCTACATCGAATAAGTACTATGATATTCCAGTCCAAACATTAACTGGAACAAGTGCCATGTGCTCATAGTAGAAATAAGGAGACCCAATAGCATCTTCTGGAAGTGTTCTTTGAGTTATCTGATCTGGTTCGGTAGGAACCCCAGAACCAATCATTGGAATTGAAAGATGAACTGCATGATCATCTTCATTAAGAAGCTTCTTTTCAAGCTTCCTCTGCTTCTTCCTTTTACACAAATCATAGCCCAAGTTTCGCCTTTGCTTGTAATTGGGATCATTGCATAATGGCTTCCTATCTTCTACCATAAGAAGTGCGTCAGCAGCCTTAGCCATTTGATCAGCACATATAAAATCTGTCAATTCTGCAATTGATGAATCTGGACCACATCTCTCCATGGCTATTGAAGCCTCAGCCTCTTAGAATCCCATTTTTGTCAAGTATAACAGTTTATTCTCCTCATCAAAATCAGAATTCAGGATTTCCTCGATATCAGAAGAACTATCAATATCTGTGAAATCATCCTGAAAGATCACTTCATAATCAGATGAGTTGTTATCAGGATCAACATGTTGCATGGGTGCGGATTTTTGATGAGCTTATACCATTGTATATGTAGTCTTGCCATTGCATCAGATTTCTTTTTGCATAAATTGGTTTCTCTCCCACAGAAAAGTATATTTCAGAGATGGCCTTCACTGAAAGATGATAAGCCACTGTGTCAGCCTGGAACGGATTACCAAGCTATTTTTACTACTATGTCCGACTAAATCCCTCCAGATACAGAAAATGGTCACCCCATTCAGAAGACACATATCTCAGACGTTTCTATCAGAATGATTGAGTACTTCTTAAGTTTGTGACAATATCAACAGAGAATTTCTCCAGTTACTTGACAATATTATTGTTTAGTGACACCAGAATGAGAGTATTCAGGATAAACATATTTGGAGCACGAATAAAGCCACAAGTATCCACCACAGTGTATTGTCAAAATTGAACCTTGTAGGGATCATGATATTCAAGTCAAACAGACGTTGAGAGTAAACCAGAAATAGAAAATTGAGGCATCTAGAAAACCCAATTTAGACAGATCTAGAGGGACATATTGAAGGCCAATTTCAACCAGAAATAGAATATTGGGGCATTTTGAAGGCTCACAGCAATATGAATATTTGGGTATTTTTGGAGGCTCATCTCAACAAGAAGTAATGTTGAGCACACTTTTAACATCTGTATCAGCAAATGTTGGGGCATTTTAAAGGTTCCTTCAGACAGATCCATGTGGGCATTTTGAAGGCTCAGATTAACAAGAAGCAAATATCGGGGCATGCTGAAAGCCCATTTCAATCAGAATGAAGAATGTTGATGTATTTTGAACGTTCGTATCAACAATTGTTAGGGCATGCTGAAGGCCCACATCATCATGTGTCAAGATCATTGACTTGAACAAATATTTCCAATGAGATATAAAAATATGAAGAATGAAAATGGTGAAACAATAACAGTCAATCTGACTACACATAATTGCTTCGTTCATCAGGCAGTTGCATCAGAATCTTGTTGTTGAACAAATATATACTCATCAAGTATGGTTTCAAATACCCAATCTTCTTAAACCATATATCACATGACAGTGTGTTAAACTACATCATGAATAAAGATGGTCCCTTTGTAGACCATTCGATCCAAGGATCAGTTCCTCGAGACCTCGAAATCTGAATTTGGCCTTTTGTGTGTCGGTAATAATTGAAAACATTTCTTTGAGATTCCTGTCAGTTAGTTTCAACTATACTGTTGAGGTTACGAAGCTGTTTTTCACATCAGTTTTGTTTAATTGATAACGTTGAAGAGAGAAGCTCAAGTATATTGCTCTTTCCCGATTGTTACTGGGGTTATCATTGCCAGCTAGACTAAACTGAGTTTTCATCTATTTTGTTTATCATGTGCGTTTCATCCCCAGCATCAAGAATTCTACGGATATCGTTCTGTACATGGATCCTATAGCTGAAGTGTTTCTATTTTCTACCATGCTCATGACGGAAGAAAACGTGATCTGTATCACACTTTGCCTTTGCCCGAGATGATATCAAAATAAGTTGGTGTCTCTTATTTAATTCAGCACTAGCATATCTTGTGGATTTGACCAATTTTTTTGGTCATACCAACATTACACTTGAATCCCCATGGAGTTTTGTTCTCAAATGGTCTAGTGACATCATACAAAAGCTTTGAACACTAGACAATGAGTTTCAATGATTGAGAAAACCTTGGCAGAAGCCACATGAAATGATAAATGTGTTTTCAAATGTTTTACATCTGAGCAGAAACTACATGAGATGAAGAATGTGTTGTCAAATGTTTTACGAACCAGTAATTATGATGTTGAACCAATACTGTAGATCATATGGTTTTCCTTTATTGATACAAGATGAAGTTTGTCTTCTTCAACGTCAAGATCAGAAATGAGATATAATGAAAATTTCTTTCCACAGAAAGAGAGCTGAAAAATTTTGACAACAATAAACTAGTGGAGCCAACTAAGGTTGAACGACATGTTGTTGTTAAGCATCTCGACATGATATAGTCCAAGTTGCCTTATTCGAGATCTGATTATATGTGGAGACATGAAAGGAATTGGAATAAATATTCCTTATGATATGTTTCAAGAGTTAAATTGGAACAGACTCTATTCTCCTGATTAATCCCTGCTGAGTCAGGCATATCTACATCTGCACTTTTTAAAGATAATAGATTCTCACTTCAGAAATGATAAATTTTCTTTTGATAGATTCTCTTTTTAAAGATGAAAGCTTTATGGAATTTTTACACAAGTCCAAGCAAAGAAAATTGGTTTTATCCAAGACAAAATGGGACATCAAGGTCATAGTTCTGACTACAGCAAGAGTTCCACAAATGAAACATTTCTTCTGAGACCTTCATGAAGCAAAGAAGACAGCAAAGATACAAGTTGATCAGATGATTCTACAGAAATGCAAGCTTGATAGCATAAGTTGCTACATTGATATCCAGAGGTAACCCTGGCAATAAATGATGAACTAGAGGAAGACCAAGTTCACCACTTTGAAGTCAAATGAAGATTGCATCAACATTCATGCATTCATAAGAATATCATTTACACAATAGACAATGCATTACATTGATACATCTGAGTGCATTCAAACATGAAGTTTTACAGATCTTCGGAAGAACAAGAAGATTCATGGTAAAAAATACCTTACAAGAAGAAGGTATTCAAAACCAAAAATACAGGAAATCACGCAAACATCTGAAGAAGAGATGGACGTAATCCACAAGAATGAGCATTATCTTGAGATTGGGGCATGTTACCAAATCAACATGTTATTTCAAAAACATAATGAGAAAACGATTTCCATAATTTCTCATTTTATCTTTTCTAAAATGAAATTGTTGAAAAGTAAGAAAACGATTTCCTTAGTCTTTTTACTTAGTAAACTATTTCCCACATCTGTAAGTCCTTCAGTGCATGATGTTTCCAAAAAGCCTTCGGGAGCTTTTTGATGTTTTCAAAGCCTTCGGGTCATCTGTAAGTCCTTCAGTGCATGATGTTTCCAAAAAGCCTTCGGGAGCTTTTTGATGTTTTCAAAGCCTTAGGGTCATCTGTAAGTCCTTCAGTGCATGATGTTTCCAAAAAGCCTTCGGGAGCTTTTTGATGTTTCAAAGCCTTAGGGTCATCTGTAAGTCCTTCAGTGCATGATGTTTTCCAAAAAACCTTCGGGAGCTTTTTGATGTTTTCAAGCCTTAGGGTCATCTGTAAGTCCTTCAGTGCATGATGTTTTCCAAAAAGCCTTCGGGAGCTTTTGATGTTTTCAAAGCCTTAGGGTCATCTGTAAGTCCTTCAGTGCATGATGTTTCCAAAAAGCCTTCGGGAGCTTTTGATGTTTTCAAAGCCTTATGGTCATCTGTAAGTCCTTCAGTGCATGATGTTCCAAAAAGCCTTCGGGAGCTTTTTGATGTTTTCAAAGCCTTAGGGTCATCTGTAAGTCCTTCAGTGCATGATGTTTTCCAAAAAGCCTTCGGGAGCTTTTTGATGTTTTCAAAGCCTTAGGGTCATCTGTAAGTCCTTCAGTGCATGATGTTTTCCAAAAAGCCTTCGGGAGCTTTTTGATGTTTTCAAAGCCTTAGGGTCATCTGTAAGTCCTTCAGTGCATGATGTTTCCAAAAAGCCTTCGGGAGCTTTTTGATGTTTTCAAAGCCTTAGGGTCATCTGTAAGTCCTTCAGTGCATGATGTTTCCAAAAAGCCTTCGGGAGCTTTTTGATGTTTTCAAAGCCTTCGGGTCATATGTAAGCCCTTCAGTGCATGATGTTTTCAAACATTTCCATCCTGCTCAAAAGAAGCCAAATGAAAAAATTATTGTCTTTTTCGTCTTTGCTCTATTCTTGTTAACACAAGGATGAGCAAAGAGGGGCAGCTGTAAACATTAATTTTTTCATTTCGTTTTATTATTATTATTATTATTATTATTATTATTATTATTATTAAATAAAAAAATAATAATAATAAATAAATATTACAAGGCCCAAAATTGGGGGCCGGTTACAATTACAATTGGCCCAGTAGAACCCAAACCCTTTAGGGTTTGTAACATTCAGCTAGGGTTTTCTAAACCCTAGCTTCCAGACGCCGCCGCCGCTCTAAGAGTTCCAGTGAGTTCCAGCCGCCCCACGCCTCCAACTACTTCCAGAAGCCCAAGCCAGATGTCTCGTCCAACCGTTGCCGATGCTTCAGTACTGCCACGACGCCTCTGACGAACACTCCAGAAGCTCTACTTCCACGACTCCGATCGTCCACGTCGCAGCTATGGGGTGAGTCACCACCTAGTTCGGTGACTCACCAGAAAAACCCCTTTGAACTGGTCCGATGAGAGCCTCGTCAAGGCTTATAAAAGCCATGAAAAGCCTGCAAAACAGAGAGAGAGGGAGGAGGAAGCCACGAGAGAAGAGATAGACAGAGAACGAGAGACGAACAGAACGGGAAACAAGCAACAGAGACGAGCCACGAACTCACAACCAGCAGTAAACCAAAACAGAAACGAAGAGAAGAAGAGGAACTTACCCTTGAAGCTTCGCTCATTGCCAGAAATACCGAGGGTCACCGGAGTCTTATTTTTCGAAGGTAAAAAAATTTAGATCTACATCGATCTAAAGAGATTTAGGGAAAAAGGATACTAGAACTGTCATTAGGGTGTTCAGATCTATCTTCTGGGGGGGGTTTTGTAAATTTCCGGCCACCATTAACGGTGGCCGGCGGCGGCGATCGCCACCAGAGAACGGTGGCCCGTAGTCGCCGGGATTCTCTCCGTTGAGAGAGTCAGAGAGAATTTTTAATTCTCTCATTTGTTGAGAGAAGAGAGAAAGAAGAGAGTGAGGAAAATGGCCGGCCATTCGGGGTATTTAAACCCCTCCCCGAACGACGTCGTTTTAGGGGAGGGGTGTGCGTGTAATTTCTATCATGGGTAAACCATTTCCGCAGTCACTATAGTTTGTAATCCTTACGATTTAGTCACTGAAATAAAACTTCAAATATTTTAAATTAGTTTCTTAATTTTACTTTATTATAATTTAGTCCTTTACATAGAATAATATATTAGGTAAAATAACAGATTTAGTCCTATAATTATAATTAGTTTTATTTAATCCGAATGCATGTTTTAATTTGGCATTCGAATTTAAGATAATTTTATTTTAGTCACTAAATTTATAATAGGCAAAATAACATGCTTAGCCCCTATAATATTACATAATTAATTGTGAATTAAATCATTTAATTTTAATATGCTATAATTTAGTCATTTATTTTAAATGTTTTCATTTATTTTACTGCTTTTAAATATATCGTTCTAAGTTGTATTTTTATTTTTACTTGTTTATATTTTTAAATATTTTTATTATTATGTATTCATAAATATATATAATAAATAATAATTTTTTTTAATAAATTATTTTAATATTTATTTTTCAATATCAATGAAAAGGACAGTCTTAATACAACTGGATGTCCTATTCTGGTATTTTAAAATTAAATATTATAAAAATTATTATTTAATTTTATTTAAATTAATATTTATTAATATCAAAGAAAAGAGCTGTCTTAAGACACCTAGAAGTCATTTTCCGATATTTTTAAATAAATAAATATTTTTATATAATTTTGAAATAATAAGATTATAAATTAAATATATTTTGAATTTTTTAAATTTTAATAATAGAGACAATTTATAATTAAAAAGTATCAATTTTGGGCGTTGTAGGGGTGCTAATCCTTCCCTAAACGTAACCGACCACGAATCCCTTTTTATTATTAAAAAGAACGAATTTTTGGTTAAAACGCAGATCAGTTTATCTTTTAATTGATGTTTTCTTAAAAACTCTTTTAAAAGATATTTTTTAGGTATTCGACCTACCTGACCCAAAAGGCCGATGGCGACTCCCAAATTATTTTCAAAACCATTTATTCACATCACTTTTCCCGTCAAGTAAATATTTCGTGCCCGGACGAAAACCGGTTACGACAGGAGGATTTCCACTGCACTCTCTTCTGACATAACAACCCTTCTAGTAGTTTGAGAGGATTTTGTACCTTATATTCTTTTTGGATGTTTATCCTTGGTGTTGTACTACTGCCAATCTGAAAGTTTAAGAATTATATTGTCTTCGAAAATAGAACTGTAGACACCACACTTTTATTCTTTATAAATAGGTTCAGACAAGCAACGTGGTACTCCGTACTCGATTAAGAACCCTCACTTTTCGATGTCTTTAGACCTCCTTATTGGAGACCCCTCCCTAGCAGACCCTTGTAATACCATCAGAAAGAAAAAGTCTCCTCCTGCGAGTCGGAACCCTTCTCCCGAGGGATTTTTTAAGTTAAATGTTGATGGAGCGATGAATAGGGATTAGAAAACATGTGGTATATATGGCTTACTAAGGGACTCTTCTAGTAGTATATTTAGGTTCTTTTTTGGAACCTACTGGACTGGGTCCTCATGCCTTGGCTGAATTGAAGGCAATCCGAGTTGGGATGTGTTTCTTTTTATTGTCAAAATGGGGATCAAAGGATCGTTTGATTCTGAAAAGCGATTGCAAGAATGCTTTGGAGTGAATTAAGAACCCTGCTTCGTGTTCATCTTATTTTGAGTCGATTATTAAGTAAATCGAGTTTGTTGTAAGCAGGGTTTTAAAAAATGGTCTGCGACCACGATTTCGGCCGCGATATAGCGGTTTCGCCGCCGTCTGAGTTATCCGCGACGGCCGCAACAGCGTCCGCGACAGCTACAATAGCACCCGCGACAACCGCAATCACGGTAAATCCGAAATAACCGAAAACGCGACCGCGATTTGAAACCCTGATTATAAGGTTTCATGAGGTGTTAATTTGTCTTATCCAGAGAAGTGTTAATTGGAAGGCAAATGAGTTAGCAAATGAAGTGATTAGCTAATGTTAGGAATATTGTGGTCTAGTCTAGATGGTTTGATTCTTGTAATGGTGTGTCTTGTTTGTATCTTTGAGGTTGATTTAAACCCTTTTTTCTAATAATACTTGAGATATTCTTTTTTTCCTTTCGCTTTTTGTCGGTCTACCTTTATGGTATATCGATAATTATGAAGAGTTTTTTTATGAGATATTCAAATTTTATCAAAAATAAATAAATCATTAACCAAAATGATGAAAATATACTTTTTTATATAATTAATGATCAAAAGTGAATAAAATCAAAATATAAATGACCGATCTTATAGTTTACCCTTATTCAATTCAATTTTTAGAGTCATTTGTATTGTCCGTAGCGCAATCCTAGGTGTCTGAAAATAAGTAGTAAACACTGTGCTGCCAGGCTCCGCGGAATGTCGTAGTTGGGTTTATCTGTTCATTGCGGTGGTTAAAACGATCCTAAACCGCTTTTCTAGGGCATCTCTCAACTTTCTGGGTTCACCCTGCTTTTGTTTCGCTTCAATCCAGGTTCGTTCTTTCCTCCTCTCTTCTAACCCATAATTTCTTTTTTATGTTTAGGCTTTTGATTGCAGTTTGAATATTGAAAATTTGACTTATTTTTTGGGTTGATTTTGCCTTTTGATTTACTTTCTTACTGTGAATATCTGTTTCCGATTGTTTTGATGGTGGATCTTCTTTATTTAAGCTGAGATATATCCTTGTTTTTTAATTACAACTTCTAAGAATAATCAAAGTAACTTGAATCCATGATTTTCAGGACCGGTATCGGACCGGTCAACGAACCGGCCGTGTTACTGGTTCACTGGTTCAACCGGTCGTAAGAATCGAACAACGTCATAATTAATTAATTATTTAAAAAATTAAATAAAAATATAAAAAATATTTAATAAAAAACAGTTTTTATATCATAAGTCATATTTAAAGCAAGTTATAACATATATATAAGTTAAAAATCATAAAATCAAGTGAAACAAAATGATTCAAATTAATTACAACAATAATATTTAAGGTAAAACATATGAAATAATAAATATAATTATATAACTATAATCAAAAAATAATTTTGGGTTAAAAAAATCATAACAAACGATGTCGTTTAGTTTAATTTTTTTTAAAAAAAAATCTCACATTGCTAAGAAACATAGAAAAGTATCACAAAAGTCTAAAGAATAAAAATATGAAAACAAAACAATCCACATGACTAAGAAACATAGGAAAGCATCACAACTGCCTTCTATAAATAATAGAGGTAATTTGACATTCAAAATCATGGAGCCTTTTGGTGAGCACAGAGCGAACTATTCTTTCGCTTCAATCGAGCTCGAATTTCAGGCTTCAATCGAGCTTTTAAAATATTTTGAGTTCGAACCTTTTTGAGTTCAAGTTTCAATATTATATTTCAAGTTCGAGTTGAACTTGATAATTTTTAGCTCGTGAGTTTTTGAGTCGAGTTGAGCTTACGTTTAAAGTTTTCGAGTTCGACTCGGCTCGTTTAACAAACGACGTTGTTTGATTTAATTTTTTTTAGAAAAAAAAACAGAACCGGTTTTCAATCAGTTCACGGTCCGGTCTGATTCAACGGTTCACAGCCGGTTCAACGGTTCCTTCCGGTTCACTAGTAGCGGTTTAACCGGTGTAGAATGAACCGGACCAAGCAGCGGTTCCCAGTTGAACCGGTCGGTCCGGTCCGGTTTTCAAAACACTGCTTGAATCTCCTTAACTCTTTGGGCTGAAATTCAAGGAATCTTATTGCTAGAATAGTAGAATGGATGTTTTTTCTTTTCTTTTCTTTTTGCAACTTTCTAGCATGCAAGATGTTGTATCAAGTTATGTGCTGTCGTTTGAATTGTTTCCATTGATGAGGCGATTTGAATGATGATTGTTATGTGACATCTGCAACTGCAACAATTTCTCTTCTTGATTTTTAACTGATCAGTTGTAATAGGTAGAATGCAACGGGCAGTTCAAGCTTTTACGGTTCATGGAAATACTGTGAAAAATGCGGTCTTGCATCGCATTCGGGTTGCCAATCCAGTTATGCGTCCTGTTACGGTTTCCAGATCATTTTCGTCTGCTACTATGGAAGAACATGGCTTTGAGAGCACGACTATTTCTGACGTTTTGAAAGCCAAAGGTAAAGGTGCAGATGGCTCCTGGCTTTGGTGCACTACAGATGACACTGTGTATGATGCTGTGAAGTCGGTACGTGTCTTTATGATTTTCGTAGATTGTCAGCTTTTTCATAGAATACTTGATTTGCATGCTTATTGAGCTCAATCTTTCTCAGATGACCCAACACAATGTCGGTGCCTTGGTGGTTGTAAAACCTGGAGAGCAGAAATCAATTGCCGGTATCATCACAGAGAGAGGTAGTTAGCAACTACACCTTGATAAAATCAATTGGCACCAATATTTTATATTTTGAATGAATGATGTATTAGTATTTTCCATGATCTACAGGCATTCGCTAGTATACTTATTTATGTCGTACCAACTTAATATTTTTTTTGAAACACTTGTGTCTAGAAGACATGTTCAACAGATATTCAAATATGGGTATGGAGATATAATCCTCCAAATCATGAACAAAACTTCAGACAAATTGAATGTATGCCTATGTGAGTTTGAGTAACATAACTACCTATGCTAGGAGTTTTGTGTTATTTGTTGCGAATTAGATGGTCTGAATCAGACAAATTAAGGTCTGTATGATTAAAGTGGATTTTATAATGTACGAGCTAAATCACGTTGATAGTTGGCTAGTCCCATCCCAATGTCACCCTTCATCTTTGCCATTAAATTCCTTCTGCACTAAATCACGTTTATAGTTTGCTTCATTTTGCATTTCTCAACTATTGAGAATAGATTTTGAAGGATTCTATGGTCTGGTACAGTTTTGATTCTTAGTATATTTCTGCTATTTGGTGTTATACTTGCAGATTATCTTAGGAAGATAATAGTACATGGAAGATCATCCAAGTCAACTAAAGTTGGGGATATCATGACTGAAGAGGTATTGTTTTTCCTTTAGCTTTTATTCGAGTAAATTTATAGCTTTACTTCCATCACATATGTTTGATCATCAGATGTACAGATATTCCATTGCCCGTTTTTGCAATTCTAAGATCGTATTATATGGTGGTTGTAGAACAAGCTCATCACAGTCACACCTGAGACCAAAGTTCTGCAAGCAATGCAACTGATGACAGGTACTATTATCTGCACCCATCTACGATATCTGCTCTTGGTGTCCATTGGGATGTTCCTTGTCGAGCTAGGACTAACCCTGGGTATTTTTGCAGATAACCGTATTAGACACATTCCGGTGATCAATGAGAAGGAAATGATCGGCATGGTTTCCATCGGAGATGTTGTTCGTGCTGTGGTGAGTGAGCATCGTGCAGAGCTGGACCGCTTGAACGCTTTCATACAGGGAGGATATTAGATGATGATGATGAAATATTTTATGTTTAACCCGTTGGACTTAAGCAAGCAAGCGGAGAGCTTGCGAATGTGCTGTGTTTTTGAGATTTTTCTCTTAAGTTCTGTGAATATGCAAGTGATGTTGGAATAATTCCCGTGTGGACCAAGTGTTCAATAATAAACATTCTCATGTTGCTTCTTCCTATTTGTCTAGGCAAATGGCAAAGGCAAAATAAATAGAATATTCGACAAAATAAATTAAATTATCCCCTTTTATAATAATCGTGAAAAATAATTAATTATTTTTACAGAATCCTTTTAGCCGCCCCCAGCATATTACCAAAAAAAGCATTACCAACGAAAGCGTTCTGTTGCGAAAGATGATTCCCCACAAGTTTAAACCTTTTCCGACAAAAAATGAAAAATCGTCGGAAATAATCATAAACAATAAAAAGGTTTCTGAAGAAGATAACTGCCGATCGGATGATAATCATATCCATCACGTCACATGACGGTGCACCTCCCTCCGTTCCTGAAGAGGAAAACATGAATGGCTATGACAATAGCAAAGTAAATTGTTAAAGCATATAATAAATTGTACATATACCTTTCTCACATTATACATTGTCAAAGCTTGCTCGAATTTATCCCATTGTGGACTTTTCGCTTCAAGATTTACATTTTCCGGTCCGGAAACATAAGCCTGAACGGTAAATTGCAGATTCCTTTCTCTGTTTTGCAATCCCAGGAAAATGCCACAACTTTTTAAGGCCATGGAATAAAGCATACAGGCTACATTAAGATTCATTACAGGAGAACAAACCTACCTCCCTTCATACATCGATAACCAAGCGAAATACGCCGCACCGAAATAAATGGACACAAATGGTTTGGTCAGATCTTCTACGTAATCAACAGGATAATCCCTGAACCCCAACTCTCTTCACATGAAAATTACAAGTTTCAGACATTTGATCATTGCTATAAATTGATGGTTAGAAGTTTCATTTAGGTTCTCACTTACGTATAAAGCCGAAAAGCTGTGGAGTAGTCAATTCCCATTAGTCCAGTTCGTCCTTCAATCCCGTCTACACAGCGCATGCTAACAATCTCGGCCAGAGCGCAAAGTACTGACTGTACAAAATGCAAGTGTCAGAACAAAAGTTGAACAAAGCAAAAATACAAAATATAGATGAAGTTAAGTGCATAAAACATAAAAGTTCAGTTGCTGTATATGTATTCAAGATAAGTAAACGTCAACCCCAAACTCCTCAAGAGTCAACGACACAACCAATTCCATCATTCAATCTGATCTAAAATCTACCTATATTGCTCAAATAGTACACCGATCAGCGATCGATGCCAGTTCTTTTCACTACATCAGTTCATGTAAACTTTAGTCGTCTCTGATTTGTTTTTTCCTATTTGTTTTCATGCTCTTGTATGTGAAGGTGTATGTTGTTCATGTTCAAACATCATAGGAGAATACAGCTTGATTAAACAGCTTCATATTCCGTATCATTTCTTTCTCTCCTACTGGGAGCAATATACTAAATAACAGTTTTCAGACAAAAAGCAAATTGTGGACATCAGACTTTTTGCTGGTAAAAACATACCCGATCGCCCATATTATAGCACTATGAACTTATATAGCAAGTTGTTCTTACTTTCATTTAAATTTTTGGAGGCATCAAGAGCATGTGTAGACAGGCTAATCAGAAATTCTAGTGCTAAATTGTCTATGAACTACTCGTCTTTGTCTCTAATTTAATAGGCTGGTAGAACAGATGAGCTATGGCAAACAACGTCAAAAACTTTCAGTACAACAGTCGTTATAAAATGGGGGGGGGGGGAAGAACATGAAACAAATATTAGGAGCTGGGTAAAATTCAATTTTTTTAATTATGAAAGCCTTCAGTAACCAACTCCATACTTACTGGTTTTATTCCCTTTGTACTGAAGTACCGGGAAACAATCGTTTCTGCAACTGTCTGCAACAGGACATCCATGTCAATGGTTCCAAAAAAAAGAACGTTTATGATAAAGATGAAATGCAAAATGAAAGAACACTCCTGGAAAAATTAAAAGGCAACAATATCTATTTACATGCATATGACCAGTTAATGAATAATCATAAACTACTTAACGTAATAATATAGTTGCATGTCAAGTCATTTTTTCCATTTTTATATTTATTTACGTTCAAATTATTAGATCATCATATGCATTTTCTAAAAAGGGAAATTTTAGGAACAGATAGCATTGGCAAAACCCTACAATCCTTTCCCTAAACAAAGCCTTGAAGCCAAGTAATATTAGCAGTATACTCAGTTTCAGTTCCCAAATTATTGTCATATTTTTACTCAGTTTTGAACCTTATCCTACAACATTTGCATTTTGGCACAAGAAAATAATAACTTACGCGTTGTAACAATTGAAAAAGTAATGATAATTATTTGCACTATTGATAAAATGTCAAAAATGAGGGAAAATGCACTTATTCTGAAACGGTGATGAAAGTGTTATATTGACAGCACGGTTATCTTTTTTCGGATTCATACCTTCAGTTCGAGTCGAGTAAGATATGGTTTCTTCTCATTGTCAAGGGTAAAGAGCACTTTTCCCCTTTTTGATCAGCTTTATTCCACTCGTTGCAGATTTCAGGACAATTCCACATCTGTTTCATATCTTCAGGGGAAACTCTGGAGTCCCAATATAGGCAGCCATCCTCTGCAACTCCCCAAAACGAAAAACAGGCATATAATATAGAGATCCAAAACAAAAATGTAGAAGGCAGTGTTCCTAAAGGATAGAGATAAATTCCCCTGGATTTATGTGCTCCATTTTCAACAAATCAAATGTTGAATTTAAAAGATTATGTATAGATTTTGTTCTTGCAAAATTTTAAAGTTTTCCAGATCTTTACTATTTCACTGCTTGATTTCTTTAGGATCAACTTTTACTTCATGAAACTCAAAACGGTAATATTTCTTTCTTAACAAGAGTAGCACAACTAAATTGGTAAAGCCTTTGATACGTTACCACTAATATTTTTCCTGCTACTCTAGTTGATGAAAGTAAATTTTCTTTTCTGAGATAAAATGATAATATATGCAACTAAAATTATATTAAATAGCCTTGGTAAATGAGAGGGGTAACCACCTGAGTCTAATGAAACTGGTGCAGCAGTTGAATTTAGTGCTTGAGTAATTGGAGGAGCATCAGAATGTTTTCTGTACCTAATGAAAAATGAAAACCAATCCCAATAATGATGCATTAGTTCTATTAACATAGCCTTTCGCTTTTCAATTTTCACTGGTTGAAATCTGCTTCACAAGCTAGCAAAGATCCAAGGGAAAGTTTTTGTGCTCTTCAGAAGCTAAACAAGATATGCTAAATTGAAGTGGAAACTCAAATTTCAGGCAAAAAAATACTTGTCTAGATATTAACCTTACTGAAAGAGAAAATATATATGATCTAAACTTGCCACCAACAGTTCAAGTTCAGTTTAGACAATGATGCTCGGCTATCTTATTTTAAGCACAATTTTCATAAGCAAAACATGGGAAAGATATAATGGATGACAATGATTATCTAGTAAACAGTATCTTCAACTAATGCAGTACAAGACATTTTAATTCAAGAAGTAATTGGTAAATTTTGATATTGGAACAAAATATTTCATGAGGGAGTAAAACCTGGGTGTAAAAGTTTCTTTCACAGAAAGATAACGCTTCCAATACGGTAGGGTTGATTTATGAGTTGCTTTCTTTGTACCACCCTTATAAGCCCGGATGATAAACTCTTCGGTTCGAACTCTGCAAACTCAGAACCAACAAGAGAAATTATACAAAATCATTTACCTCATAAAATATTCAGATGGATCCAAGTTCTTCCCTGCAAACTCACTTGTTTTCAAAGTTTGATAACCATTTAAGGTACATTGCTCCAAAATATACATTTACAAAAGGCCTATATAGAATATCCAGATCCTCTTCAACTTTGTATAATGAAACATGACATTCCCTGCAAGAATTTTCAAACTATAACTTCATAAATCCAAAGCAGGGTTAGCTTAGTTCCAGTGAAGCCACGCTAGAAAATATAGAACTGTACCTGACCAACCACTCTGCAGTTGTTGGGCAAATCTGCATGATTCCTACTGTAGTGACCTTGGCTTTTTTATCGTATTGCATGGCAAGAGGTTGTCTGTTACTTTCAAGTTCTGCAATAGCAGAAATCATCTCCTGAAGAACAGAGAGAACCCCAAACTTCAATAATTGGAAATAATAATAACTTCAATTCATCTGTCAAGTGTCATGTTCTTGTATTTTGTGGTGTCATGATCGTGTTCAAGGTATTTTATATAATTGTTGATACGTTAATTTGTATTATGTAAATTCCGAGACTTCGTATGTTCATGTCATCAGAAAAGTCATACCCTGTGGATTGGTAATTCGAAACTAAAATCAAGAACTTTGGATAGTTCTATCTTAAAAACAGCATCAGAAATTAGAATGAGGCAAGAAATACTTCATCATAAGTACAGTTTAGATGTTTCGGTGATAGGTGACATACCGGTTCTATATGCGTATCAAAATGTCTGCTAGTTACAATTTCCGCAACAGCCTGAAACAGCAGCATAAGCTACATTAAAAGTAAAACTTTGTACTGAATCGTCCTAATGTTTTGTAACAAAGAACATGATCAAATCTGACCACCAAAACAAAATTGCTTATGGAAGATAAAATGTTATAAAAGAAATTCTAACTTCTTATCCACTAGAACTTTATCAAAAACTACTTACTAAGGTTAAACTTGTCAAAATTTCAAATGCAGCAAAGTATTGATGGTATGTTAATCAAGTTGCCTACCCTCATCTCTGTTTGTGTCAAATAAGGCTGCCCGTCAGGATCCCTTGATAGGTGAACTTTTTGTCCTTGAGTCTCCCCGACATCAGTCCACTCTTTTCTCACTGCAGGTCGATTCCACATTGCTTCCAAATCCTCAGGATCAACACACTCATCCCAATATTTGAAGCTGACCATCGTGGCAGGGCTGCTCGACAGCATTGGGTTTGATTAAAACTCCGGTATCAATATAAACATCACACAGTATGCCAGGAAATGGAACTATGAAAAATTTATTTCCTTTAAAGACCGGCCTTTGAGACCACGATGGATTACAATGTCATAAATTTATAGCTTATGATCCATATGTAGCCCTACCACAAGACAAAAGGATCAAAGTTATCCGGTCAAAAGCAGGAAAACCCATTGTTTTTTTTTTCTCCAAACAAATTCAAGATGCCCAAGATTCTAAACAAAATATCTAAATCCAACAGCAAAAACAGAAACATTGATATCAACAAATTACAATGAAACAAAATAATATAGAAGAAGGGAAAGGAAACAAAAACATACATGATAAAATTCAAAAGTTGATGTTAAAATGCAGAAAAACAAAAGGGTGAAATGACAAAAAAAAATAATAAATAAAACACATACGTTTAAATACATGCAAGGAAATATAGAGAAAGAAGCAATACCAGCTTAGTATAAGGAAATATGAAATAATAATAATAATAGTACCATAAACCGAAGAGAAGAAAATGAAAGAAGAATTAAAATGGAGAAATGGGTAAGTAGAGATATTAGAGAAGAAGCAAAGATGGAGGAAATGCCATTATTTTCGAGACTGGTTAAATTTTTTTGTTTTGGTTTATGAGGGTATTGAAATAGAAGAAAGTTGTGTTATACAAATGGATTCATTTGCAAAACACGACACTTGGCATTTGCAAAGCTCTCTTCACAGATCAGCTTCTTTTCTTCCTTTAACAGATACACAATGTTGAAGGCGTCAGGTTATCCGTTTATTTCGTTGCCTTCTGTTTTTTTGGATCCTATTTGAATAAGCATTCTTTTTCTTTTTTAACTGGTTTTCTCATTTGTTTTTTTATTAATTAAAACTAATTTATATTTAATTATTAATTATGTAAATAATAATTTATATTCATGTTTTTTAAAGTCTGGGACTGAGATTTTTTTACTTTATTTTATAGCTTTTTACATTATTTAGTAAAATTCATTATTTATAAACATTTAAAAAACATTTTCAAACAAATAAAACTAAATCAACAATTATTATACAATATTTTAAGATTATTTTTAATTATAAAAATAAAAATAATTATAAATTAAATTAAAAAAATATAATTCATTTTGACCAAAGAAATCACAATTTATAGTTGTGACTTTAAAATTTTTTTTAATGACATGGATGGCTACAAGATAATATTTATTTAAAAAAATTAATTAATTGACAATGTATACACGTCATAAAGGTGCAATTATTTAAACTTAAATTCTCTAAAGAGAGTAAAATTTTCTTTTCTACATTAAGATTACTCAATACGTTCAAGAGTTATGTTTTCCTTTAATATATATTTAATAAACTTTTATTATTTATCATTTAGAGTGAGTGTCCAAATTTCTATTAAAATATTAATTATTTAGGGTTAGATTTGTTTATAATTAGATGTTTGTTTATCTAATTTGGTTGTAGATAAATATTTTTAATTCTTTAGTTATTTATAAAATTGTCACTAAGATAATTATGAATCAACTAGAACTGTTTCTTTTGAGATGAGTTTCTAAGTTCTAGACTAGTTTTGTCCCCAGTCGATCAATTACGACTTTCTCAAAGAATTCAAATTGAAGTTAATAATCATCGATGACAACTTTTTCGGGTCTCGAAGCAGAGCCTGGCAATCTCTCACTTGTTTTTTTTGCAGATGATATGATCTTGTTTGCAGAAGCTTCTATTGATCAACTAAAGGTGGTTCAGGAAATTCTTGATATTTTTGTAAGGTGTCAGGACTAAAAGTGAGTATGGCGAAGACAATAAAGTACTTTTCTATGAAAGTTTCTGTGTATGTTCGCACTCACATTAGCTCATCCTTTGGCTTCTCCGACATTTCAGATCTTGGGAAATACTTGGGTGTCCCTATTCTTCATTCACGGGTAACAAATGAGTCCTATGAGAATTTATTGCAAATGGTGCAAAAACGATTGAGTGGTTGGAATATGAAAATTTTATCGTTTGCTAGAAAAATTACCCTTGCAAAAACTGTCTTATCAGCAATCCTGTCTTATATGATGCAAACAGTTGTTTTGCCTAAAAAATTGTATTGAGCTGGAGCACCTAATTCGACGTTTCATTTGGGGAATAACACAGGATAATAAAGGTGTCCATTTGGTTTGTTGGGAGGTTGTTTGTAATCCAACCTTGCAATGAAGGCTTGGATTTCGCTCGATGAGTACCCAAAATGAAGTTTTTTTTAATGAAGTTGGCGTTCAATTTGTTGCGGAAGACGGCTATCGGATAGAGCAAAATCGCAACTGTTAATTTGAGAAAATAAAAAAATGAAGATAAAAGAGACACAAAATTTACGTGAAAACCACGGGCAACGGTAGAAGAATTTCACTATAAGAAAATAGGAATTACAACTTCTCTCGATCTACCAATGAGAAAATAATGAAAATTCTCTCTTGATAAAAAGGAGAAAATAACTCTCAAGAAACTCTCTAAATTCTCTAGTATTAGAAGAAAGCTAGAATGCTTTGGGATAATTTTGAAGCTAAATGGGTTAGGGTATTTATAGTTAAAGCTTAATGACTAATCTTGAAAATACCCTAAAGTACAATGACTAAATGTGAGATTGTACCATTTCCAAAATTCAACTAAAATTTATGTGCATTAATTATAGGCACTTTCGGTGCTTATGTTGCTGACTTTTCAACAATAATCTCCCACTTGAAGATTTGATTGGAACAATCATATCTTCACACCATTCTTTCTACCTTGTACCATCATGTTCCTTATATATCTTATAGGCCACAAGAGGATCGACACCGAGTAAATGTATCAGCATCTACTACATTTGTCATGAAATCTGTTATGTTGTCTTTGGTATGGATCTTCTGTATATCTACCGCCTCTTCTTCCACCTTTTCACGAATGAAATGGTATTGAACTCGTATGTGCTTTGTCCTTGAATGAAATGTTGGATTCCTTGCTAGATGCAAGGCGCTTTGACTGTCACAAAACAAAGAGACATACTCTTAATTGTGCCCAAGCTCCTCTAATAGCATCTTTAACCAAATTGCTTCTTTACTGGCTTGTGTAGCTGCTACATATTCTGCCTCTATTTTGGATGTAACCACAACTGACTGCAATTTTGAAACCCAACTTACAGCTCCACCAGCAACTTTGAACACATATCCTGTAGTAGATTTGCTTTTATCCAAATCCCTTGCATAGTCAGAATTGACATACCCATTGATAAGTAAGTTTGATCCTCCATAACATAATGCAACATTTGAGGTCCCTTTGATGTATCTCAGGATCCTCTTTACTTTATTTCAATGCTCTTTTCCTGGATTTTCCATGTACCGACTAACCACTCACACTGCTTGTGCAATGTATGGTCTTATGCATATCATAGCGAGCATTAAACTCCCCACTGTCAATGCATACGGTACTCGAGACATCTTCATCCTCTCTTCTTCATTGCTAGGACTCATACTAGAGGATAATTTAAAGTTAATAGGAAGAGGGGTAGAAATTGGCTTACAATCTTGCATGCTAAATTGTGATAAGATCTTCTTCAAGTAATTCTTTTGTGAAAGTCAAATCTTCATATTACTTTTATCTCGGTGAATTTGCATCCCTAGAATCTTGTTTACTGATCCCAAGTCCTTCATCTCAAGTTCCCTAACCAGTTGTGCCTTCAATTCTTCAATGTGATCTTTGTTGGGTCCTGCAACCAACATGTCATCCACATACAACAATAATATAACAAAATCGTTATTACCAGACCTCTTGAAATAAGCACAAGGGTCTGCATTAAGTATGTTGTATCCAAGGCATATAATGAAGGAATCAAATATCTTATACCAACACCTCGACGCCTGCTTTAGACCGTACAGAGATTTGTTCAACTTGCAAACCAAGTTCTTCTTTTCTTTTTCTTCAAAACCATCAGGCTGGAGCATGTAAATCTCTTCTTCAAGATTTCCATGAAGAAAAGATGTTTTAACATCTAGCTGCTCTAGATGTAAATTCAATGTAGAACACATTTCCAAGACTACTCGAACTGTTATTAGTCGAACCACAGGAGAAAATATTTCATTGAAATCAATACATTCTTTTTGGGCATAACCTTTGACCACCAATCTTGCACGATACCTCTAAACTTGATCATCACTATTCGCTTGATTTTGAAGACCCATTTGTTACCAATTGACTTCATTTCTTGTGGCAGTGGCATAAGGTCCCATATATTATTTTTATGAAGGGCTTCAATTTCTTCTTGCATCGCCATCATCCACAGTGAAACATCTGAGCAGTTTATTGCCTCCTGGTATGTTGATGGCTCTCCATCCTCTGTTGAAAGGCAATATGCAATATTTCATTCTATAACATAATCTGAGTGCTAATTGGGACATCTTCTCACACGATCTAATTGATGAGTTGTTGGAGCTTCAAAACTCTCTGGTTCTTGTTCATCATGTGCTGGTTCTGCTTCAGAAGAATCTCCTTGTTCAAGCTCATTTTTCACATGTATCTGTGTAGTCTCTGACTTTTCAGCGCTATCATCGTCTTGTTTTCTTTGTAGTTTATCTTCTACAAATATAACATCCCAGCTAATGATCACTTTTCGGGCAGTGGGATCCCACAAGAGATACCCCTTTAAACCATCAGCATACCCCAAGAATTGTATTTCCTGGATTTGGATTGAGCTTTGAAATTTCTTGGGAGTTGTACACGTACAATACTTCCAAATATATGTAGGTTTGAATAATCACTGGTTTACCAGTCCACATCTCCATTGATGTCTTCAGCTCTATTGCAGTTGATGGAGCTCGATTCACCGAATAACAGGTGATATTGACTGCTTCTGCCCAGAATGATTTTTCTAGGCCTGCATCCCTTAATATTGCTCTTGTTCTTTCTAACAAGGTTATGTTCATCCACTCTGCTACTCCATTTTGTTGAGGAGTGTTCGCCAATATGAACTGTCTTTTGATGCCTTCTTTCCTGTAAAAGTCATCAAATTATTCACTTGTGTATTCTCCTCCATTATATGTTCTGAAACACTTGATCTTATTTCCAGAATCAAGTTTCACCCGCACTTTGAAGTTTTTGAAAGTTGAAAACATATATGACTTCTTCTTAATAAGGTATACCCAACATCTCCTGGATTAGTCATTAATAAATGAGATAAAATATTTTACTCTGCCTAGGGATGTAACTGGTTCTTGCCATACATCAGAGTGAACCAATTCTAGAACACTTTTGCCTCTAGAATTTGATGTGTTGAATTTCAAACCGGTTCTGCTTACTTGTTATGCAATGCTCACACAAAGGAAATGATACATTTCTTAAGTCTGGAAGTAGCTTTTTCTCTATAAGTACTTTCATTCCTTGTTCTGACATGTGTCCAAGTTTCTGATGCCATAGCATTGTAGAATTTGAACTACACGAGGCAACAGATGCTTCTGCTTCTAGCAAAGTCTCTCCCTTCAGTATGTACAAGTTTGCTGCTATCTTTTCACCTTTCAGCACCACAAGCGCTCCACGGAACACCTTCATAATTCCTTTCTGCGTTTCAATCTTGCTTGCATTATTATCCAACAATCCGTAGGATAATAAATTTTTCTTCAGGCCTTTCACGTGCCGCACATCTCGAACAACTTAATTATTCATCATACATCTTCAATTTGATGGTTCTCACGCCAATGATCTCTAAGGCATGATCATTGCAACTATACACAGATTCTCCTGAGACAGGTTCATAATGATGAAACCATTCTCTTCTTGAGGTCATGTGATATGTTGCTCCCGAATCAATGAGCCATATATTTGCTCTTTCTACCTTCCACGGTGGTTGACGCTTCACAGCATAGAGCATCATCATCATCTGAAGTGTTTACGGTATTGCCTTATGGATTGGAGTTTTTATTTAGACTCAACAATCCTTCTTCAAGTAACCCTTCTTTCCACAGTTGTAGCACTTTAAATTCTTGCTTCTCGACTTTGATCTACCATGTTTTTTACTGCTACTTTGGTCACGTTCTGTTGGTCTCCCTCTCATCGTTGTCAATGCTTCTGCTTGTTGCAGATTTACTTATATGTCTTCCTTGTTCTTGCACCAATTTTCTTCTTGTAGAACAGCAGCTGCAACGTCATCAGAGACTAGACTGGTGACATTACTGTTTGTCAAGTTGATGATGAGTTGATCATACGAATCAAATAGACTTTGAAGTAGAAGTTCAACACGTTCTTGTTCTCCTATTGTATATCTTAAGGATGTAAGCTGAGAAAATAAAGTGTTCAATGTGTTTAAGTGCACTGTCACTGAAGTAGATTCTGGCATACGGAGAGTGTAGAATTTCCTCTTAAGGAAAATTTTATTGTGCAACGATGTGGCCTCGTACAATTTGGTGAGATGATCTCATATCTCCTTAGTTATCTTCTTCTCCTTGATGCTTGAAAATACTTCATCTGCTAATGCTAGATGAAAGTTTGCCATAACATTCTCGTCCATTTTGATACATTTGTTGTCATCTGTGAAATCTACCGGTCTTTCACTGATAGCTGCTAGACAACCGTCTTTCCTCAAGATAACCTTCATCTTCAATTTCTACAATGAGAAATTTATCCCATTGAATTTTTCAATATCAAATTTCGTTGCCAGAGCTTCTATTATGGATAGCTCCAACTATTTCACTATCGTGAATAGTTCTCTAGAACCTTCAAAGAATGGGTAATACATTCTTACTTTCTTATATTAGAGGATCCACCTTTTGGTGGCAACCACAAAGACAATAAGTAGATATTACACACTTTAATCTGGCTCTGATACCAATTGTTGCGGAAGACGGCTATCGGATAGAGTAAAATCGCAACTGATAATTTGATAAAATAAAAAAATGAAAATAAAAGAGGCACAAAATTTACGTGAAAAACCCCTAAATAATATATGGTAAAAACCACGGGCAACGGTAGAAGAATTTCACTATGAGAAAATAGGAATTACAACTTCTCTCGATCTACCAAGGAGAAAATAATGATAATTATGTCTTGATAAAAATGAGAAAATAACTCTCAAGAAACTCTTTAAATTCTCTAGTATTGAAAGAAAGCTAGAATGCTTTGGGATAATTTTGAAGCTAAATGGATTAGGGTATTTATAGTTAAATATTAAGATCTAATCTTGAAAATACCTTAAAGTACAATGACTAAATGTGAGATTGTACCATTTCCAAAATTCAACTAAAACTTCGGTGCATTAATTATAGGCACTTTCGGTGCCTATTTTGTTGACTTTTCAACACAATTTAGTAGCTAAGAAAGATGCACTTTGGGTTCGTTTATTACGCACTAAATATAAATGTCAGGATGGTATTTTGATTGCTTCACGTAGCGGTAGTTGTTCGAGACTATGGAGAGGCCTAAGCGTCGTTTGATGTTCATAATAACATATACTGGAGTATTGGCAATGGAAAGAATGTAGATTTTTAGCACGATAATTGGGTCCCAATAATTGGTCCTCTTTTTATCATTTAATGCCTCGCAATGTGATTAATATGGGTAATGTTCGTATAGTAGACATGCTGGACCAACACGGTGACTGTCGTTGGGAGCTTTTCCAAAACATGTTTTCACATACTCATTTCTTCTTCGAATAACTGCTATCAAAGTGCCAAAGTCTAATCTTGTAGGTGACTCAGTAGGGTGTTGGGACGTGAAGATCGTAATTTCTCAGTGAAATTTGCTTATGAGATCCGAAGAGGAGTATTGGCGACAGTAAATCAACCTTGGAAACATATTAATCAATATTGGGGATTGGAACAAATAATTTTTTTTATGTGGTTGGTGTTTTGTGGCAAACTGATGACCAATGATGAGAAATGTGGCATCATTTTACTACGGATAGCTTTTGCCCGGTCTTTAATGCTAAGGTAGAGGATATTAACCATGTTGTTCGTTACGCCATGGTACAAAATCCATTTAGTCATTGCTAATTAAAGAAGACAAACTAGCATAATTCTTAGCATTGATTTCGAGAATGAATCAGTATTACATCAAACAATGAATTACTTTACAATCGAGTCAAAGGAGTGGACTTATTCTTGAGTTGTTTTATGGATTCTTTGGCTTTACAAGAATGCTTTGGTGTTTAGTTCACAGGTTGTATGTGGTTAATCAATTCTTGAACGAAGTAGGAAGCTGGTTGCTACAATGCAGAGGGATATTTCGGATGTTGGGGAAAACGGGTTATTTCCCACACGAACGTAGTTTTAAAATTGACCTAAAATGTCAAGATTAAAACCAAAGGTTGCACAACGGTTCGACGAGAATATCTTCTACTCCTCGGGCACTACACCGGATGATAACTTCACTATATCGCCAATATTACAACAAATGGAATTCTTTGGAATTCCCAAAGTGGGAGAATGAAGAATACAAGAGAAGAGAACTTGTTTTTGGGATGATTCTAATGGAAATACTTAGGCCTATTTATAGTTGAGTTTCAAGAACAATATGTTCAAAGTTTGGCCACCTACCAAAGAATTTTCCAATGTGTATAAGTTAGCCACCAAATATGAAATTCACATGTTCAAGTTTGGCCACCAACCAAGATGAAATTTCCAATAAGTTGGCCACCACCCAGATGAAATTTCCAACTTGTCAACTTAATTTCTAGACAAATCTAACAAATCTCCACCTTGGCTTGAAATTACCAAGCCTACTCAACTTCTTCAACTCCCCAAATTTGTAGTGCCTCTAATTGCGCTCACAAGTGCCACATACCCGAAGGTGTTCATACTTTCAGGATGTTAATCAAGTTCAAACAATGATTGAACTTGATTACTGTTACCACCTTGGTCATCATATCTGCAGGATTTTCTGATGTCGCAATTTTCTGAAGTAGAATCTTTCCTTCTTCAAAGATCTCCCGCACAAAGTGACCTCACGTCGATATGCTTAGTCCTTGAATGGTAGACTTGATTTTTCGCTAAGAATAGCGCTCTGACTGTCACAATAGAGAATAATGTGACTTTGAACAACTCCCAAGTCTTCCATCAACCCGTTAAGCCAAATTGCTTCCTTTACAGCCTCTGAAACTGCCATGTATTCTGCCTCTGTAGTAGACAAGGCCACCGTAGATTGCAATGTAGACTTCCAACTTACTGGGGCTTTAGCAAGAGTAAACAAATACCAGTAGTTGATCGACGCTTATCCAATCACCAGCATAATCGGAATCAACATATCCAACCATACACTGACCAAGTGCTTCATCCTGTTCAAAAACTAAACCAACATCCACGGTTTGTTGGAGATACCGTAGAATCCATTTCACAACTTGCCAATGTCCTTCTCCAGGATCATGCATGTACCTGCTCACAACTCCAACTGCTTGTGAAATGTCAGGACGCGTACACACATTGCATACATCAAGCTCCCAACTGCATTAGCATATGGAACTTTTACCATATACACTCGTTGTTCGTTAGTTTTAGGAGATAATTGAGAACTAAGTTTCAAATGAGAAGCCAATGGGATACTTACATGTTTGGTATTTTCATTCATGCTAAAACATTGTAATACCTTTCTCATACTGCTTCTGTGTTAAACAAAACTTCCCTCTCTGTCTATCTCTGCTTATCTCCATACCAAGAATCTTCTTGGCCTCACCTATCTTTCATCTCAAACTCTTGATTCAACTGAGCCTTTAATTTGTCTTTCTCCTTAAACTCTTGATTCAACTGAGCCTTTAATTTGTCTATCTCCTTTTGACTCTTTGAAGCGATCAACATATCGTCAACGTACATGAGATAAAATGAAAGATCCATCTTTGAGCTTTTGCAAATACACACAATGATCATTTGCTTCAAGTATCTTTTGCCTCCTCATAAAGCTATCAAATATACCACTGCCAGATATAGCGATTTGTTCAGCTTACAAACCCATTTGTCACAACCACCATCTTTGTATCCTTCTGTGTCATATAGATCTCCTCTCTAAATCACCGTGCAAGAAAGTCGTCTTTACATCAAGTTGAGCTAGCTCCAAATTCAACTGTGCTACCAAGGCCAACAATATTCTAATGGAGGAATGCTTCACAACAGGGGAAAATACTTCATTGTAGTCGATTCCCTTCTTTTGAGCGTAGCCTTTAGCTACTAACTGTGCCTTGTAGCGAACATCTTTCTTGTATAGATCCATCTTTCTTTACAAATACCCACTTGCATCCAAGGCTCTTTTACCTTTCGGTAATTGTGCCAGTTTCCAAGTGTCGTTCTTTTGGAGAGATTGCATTTCTTCATCCATGGCACTTTTCCACTTATCACTTTCCAAGCTTTGTATTGCTTCTTGGTAAGTGATAGGGATATCATCTAAGCCACCATATCAACAAATCGAGCAGGTCTACGAATTTCTCTCCTCTTGGCCTTGTAACTGCAAGTGTTTTGGTGTCTCCAATGGTTTTTTGGGTTTGAACCTCTTCATCTTCTGATTCTTCTATTGAGTTGAAGAATCAGCTGCATCAACTTCTGGGATCATCTGCTGAAACTCCACTATTTTGGAGTATGCTCCACCTGCGAAGTACTACTGTTTTGGACAGCTTCACTTGTCCCTTTTTTACTAGGGTAGATTCATCAAAGGTAACATCTCTGCTACAAATTACCTTTTTGGTGTCTAAACACCAAAGGCGGAATCCCTTCACTCCATGGGTGATTCCTATAAAGAGAGCCTCTTTGCTCTCGGATCAAGCTTGGATCCTTCACAATGATAATAAGCAGTGTATCCAAATACTGTAAGGAATCATAATCAGTAGCAGGTTTTCCAGACCATACCTCCAATGGTGTTTTTCCTCCATCGCTGATGACGGTAGATGATTAATGAGATGGCCAGCATATGTCCAAGCCTCAGCCCAAAATGCCTTGCCAAACCCAGCATTAGACATTACATCAACTTTCTCCAATAGTGTTCGATTCATACGCTCTGCCACCCCATTCTGTTATGTGTATGTCAACATGAAGTGTCGAACAATACCATACTCATGGGAACGTCAAAGAATGGGTCACTTTTATATTCCTATCCATTGTCCGTCCTAAGACGTTTGATCTTTCTACCAGTCTGGTTTTCGATATATTTTTCATTTCAGGAAATTTGAAGCACTTCATCTTTAGACTTCATCGGATACACCCAACTCTTCTGGAAAAGTCATCTACAAAAGTTACAAAATAATGGTTTCCTCCCAAAGACGATGTCATTGAAGGACCCCATACATCTGAGTGAATATAATCTACAATACCTTGTATTATGTATAGTGGTGCCAAACTTCACTCTCTTCTGCTTTCCTAGAACACAATGCTCGCAAAAGTTCAATTTGCAAGCCTTTGCACCTTTCAACAATCCTTTCTTTGCCAGAATTTGCATGATTTCTCTCTAGTATGTCCCAACCCGCATATGCCAAACTGGGTTGCGTCCAAATCATCACCTCCGAAGTTTACTGCAACTACTCAATAATTGTATACCTTGGTAGTAATACAAATTATTTTTCCTGATGCCCTTCATCATCACAAGTGCGCCATGTGACTTTTAAAACTCCATCTCTCATAGTGACTACTGAGCCTTTGGATTCTAGGGCTCCCAACGATGAGATTTTTCTTCAAACTGGGCACGTATCGGACATCCGTCAGAACTCTGGTTGATCCATCTTGATTATTCAATCGAATTGAACCTATCCCAACAGTTTTACAGGCATTTTCATTGCCCATATAAACAACTCCTGCATTTAGTTCCACTAAATCGGAGAACCACTCCCGATTAGGGGACATATGATAGGTGCAACCCGAATCTAATATCCACTCATCGGAATAGAATGTTGTTGATGAAGCAACCAATGATATGTCAGAGTCATGTGCATCATGCTCTGCAACACATGCATCTGGAGCAGCTTTTCCTTTCTTCTTCAGCTTCAGACAATCTTTCTTCCAATGGCCTTTCTCATGACAAAGGCACATTCATTTTCCCAGTCTGGACTTCGACTTTGATCTCCCTCTCCACTTTGGCTTTTGACTTTTCGAGCGACCTCTTGCCACCATGGCCTCTACTGCTTCGTACTTGCTCTCCTTCTTGGTTTTCTTCCTGAGTTCATAACTATACAGCAGTTACATCTTTAAGGGTAACATTATCCTTACCATGAAGTAACGTTGTCTCAAGGTGCTCAAATTCATCTGGAAGAGATGACAACAACATTAAAGCCAAATCTTCATCTTTGAAGGTTTCATCCATGCCCAATAAGTCTTCCATTATTGAATGCTCATGTGTTCATTCATTGGTGCCTGGTTGATAATCAAATCTGAACAATCTTTTCTTCATGTGGAGACGATTCTGAGAGCTTTTCTTCTGGAATTTTTCCTCCAAAGCTTTCCACATCTTACTTGCAGAAGTCTTATTCTTGTAGCCATACTTCTGCTCCCTGGAAAGACAAGATCGAATAGTGTTGCACGGCAAATGATTGATTGTTCCCCATTCTTTCTCCTCCATATTCGGGTTTTTCTTCCTCAATGGCGATGAGACCTTGTGGAATAAAGCGTCTACCTCCCTTGCCACATGCCAAAATGATCGGATCCATCGAACAACTCCACCGAAATTTGCATTTGACATCACCCTCCTCACCGGTCCAGATGAAGAGCTTGATGTCTCAACTGATCCGTATTTTGGCATTTTAATTCTAACGAACAATATTCAATATCACGAACTGTATCTTTTCAGCAACGGAACCACGCACGGCAAACGATTGATTGTTCCCCATTCTTTCTCCTCCTATTTGGGTTTTTCTTCCTCAATGGTGATGTCTAGACCTTGTGGAATAAAGCGTCCCTCTCCTTGCCACATGCCAAAATGATCGGATCCATCGAACAACTCCACCGAGAAATTTGCATTTGACATCACCCTCCATCACCGGTCCAGATGAAGAGCTTGATGTCTCAACTGATCCGTATTTTGGCATTTTAATTCTAACGAACAATATTCAATATCACGAACTGTATCTTTTCAGCAACGGAACCACCATGATAACCTCAACCGAAGCTGATGCCAATTGTTGGGGAAAACGGGTTATTTCCCACACGAACGTAGTTTAAAATTGACCTAAAATATCAAAATTAAACCACCAAAGGTTGCACAGCGGATAAACCTGTCAAACTATTGAATATTGAAACACAATGGAAAAGAACCGAATAAAAAACAATAAAGGAGAGAACACACCAAATTTACGAGGTTCGACGAGAATATCGTCTACTCCTCGGGCACCACACCGGATGATAACTTCACTATATCGCCAATATTACAACAAATGGAATTCTTTGGAATTCCCAAAGTGGGAGAATGAAGAATACAAGAGGAAGGGAGAACTTGTTTTTGGGATGATTTCTAATGGAAATACTTAGGCCTATTTATAGTTGAGTTTCAAGAACAATAGTTCAAAGTTTGGCCACCTACCAAAGAATTTTCCAATGTGTACAAGTTAGCCTCCAAATATAATTCACATGTTCAAAGTTTGGCCACCCCAAGATGAAATTCCAACTTGTCAACTTAATTTCTAGACAAATCTAACATCGGAAACTAGTCCCTTATTGTGCAGGTTCTTCGAGAGGTAACAACCCCGATTTTTGGTCTCCCACCGGGATGGATAAAAGTCAATATCGATGGCGCTAGATCTGATACGAATGGTCGAGCATCATGTAGAAGAGTGATCCGTTATGGTACATGCAGTTGGCAAGTTTGTTTTCCAAAATTCATGGGACTATGTTTGATTATGGAAGTAGAGTTATGGGGATCTATCTTGGTATTCAACAGTCACGGGAGCTTGGTTTTAGATGAGTCCTATTGAGTCCAACTTACCACGAAGGGGAAGTTTGGCAAGGTTTCCATACCATTCTTCTTTACATTCGTGTGCAAGAAGAATTGGTCCATTAAGTTTCATCATGGATGATAATAAGGTTACAGAACAAATGGCTTAGTTTACACGTGTCTTTTCATGTAATCCAATGCACGTCACCGGATGTTGCAGAGTTGTTGAGGAGTGATAATTGTAATTCTCATCCTTTTACTAACAAAAAATTAAAAGAATTTATTTCAATTTAAAATAAATTATAAAACATATAATATATATCAAATTATTGTTTTTACTATTTTATTTTATTTTTTATAATGAATAATTTGGATGGGTTGAAACAGTCCGAACTTAGAATTTAGAATCAGATTTGGATCTAGCCCGACCATAACACCTCAAGAATGAAATAAAGGAGAAAAGAAAAAAAGGGAAGGTTATATAGGTAATTTAGTGAACAAAGACGGAAGGGAAACATCAAACCCTAATTCGCTATCTATATAAAGTGGTTTTCCTTTTACTGGTCTGCCGGAAACACGTATCGCAAGCTGCAAAAGGAGTGATCGTTGCAGCGGTAGATATCATAAAAAAGAGTGAAAATGGAGGTAGCCAGAACTGTTAAGGACGTTTCCCCCCCGAATTTGTCAAAGCTTACGCCGCCCATCTCAAGCGCTCCGGCAAGGTACTTATTTTTCCTGCAAATCCTTTCTATTTTTGGTTAGTAGACATGGAATTTAGGGCATTCCTTAATTTCTTAATTTATGTTGGAATCTGTATACTTAACACTGTCTACAAATACATTAAATTTAAATGTTCTTTTAACGTGGTTCGTTCTCTCTTCAAAACGAGAAAAACCCCAGATTGAACTTCCCCCATGGACTGATATTGTGAAGACTGGTAAACTAAAGGAGCTTCCTCCTTATGACCCTGATTGGTACTATGTCAGGGCTGGTATGTGCATTCATTTTCCATATTAATTAAGACTAATTAATGATTGTATACTTTTATTGTGAGCGATAAATTTTGTTATTTTGTAGCTTCCATGGCTAGGAAAATATACTTGAGGGGAGGTCTTGGTGTTGGTGCCTTTAGGAGGATTTATGGAGGGGCTAAGAGAAATGGAAGTCGTCCACGCCATTTCTGCAAGAGCAGTGGTTCTGTTGCTCGACACATTCTCCAGCAGTTGGAGAATGTCAACATCATTAACATTGATCCTAAAGGGTGAGTTTTCTATTCTGTTATTTGTTTTAAATTTTATGACTCCTGGGGTGTAATGGCAATTGTGAAGATGGTTGTTTCCACTAGGCGAAAGAACATTGCTAACAGATATTTATTTGCAAGTAATAATTCTTCAATTTAATTACTGTTCTTTTTAAGAATTCAGCTGTTTTTTGTACCCTAATCTATCAATTTTTAAGGATCTGATCAAGATGTTAGAATATGATTTGAATGTTAGATTTCAGGTATAATATCATGCTCTAGAAAATTAGATAACAAAACCAAAACGAAATAGTGTTAAGAAAGTTGACTTTGAGACTGGTGTAAACCATTTAAGGTTTTAATATGCCTGCAAGATACAATTGAGCTGACAACATAATAAGTAGAACCAGTGATTATATATAGATAACGAACTGACATTTTTAATAAGATATACTGTTGCAAGAGTTATGTTGTTTTATTGGAAATGACTTTTTGCAATACTTTGCGTCTTTACTAGTGAATTACAACTCGGTTGCTTTATGTGCATTTCAAGCTTGATTTTCTAGACAATGTCAGGTAGATAGTTTTCCTACACTATAAACTACCAACATTGTTACATATATTTAGACATGAGTACAAGGGTATTTGGTACCCTTGGAATATGAGTAATGGATTAAATAAGTAGACTTATGTCATGGTCGGGGGAGAAGGACGAGAAGACGATCGGGGAAACGAAGAAGGAATTGGGGAAAATGCAATTCAAGGGTTAGGGATTGCTGATGGAATTGGGGATTATTACCTGAGGAAGTAAATACCACGTGAGGAGCACGGGTTCATTAACCCATCAGCCATTTGAAGATCCAGCAGAGAAGCCCAATGGAGAAGCCCAATGGACAAGCTCAATTTAATATGCAGTAACAGAAAACAATTAGAATATATGCCAGCTGGCTTGTTAGATTTCATAGTACAATTGTAAAAAAAATAAATGTACCTGAAAATGATGATTATGCATGATTTACTGAATGAATTTCTGAATTTCTTCATCAAGAAATCTACTTACTCCTTGGAATCCAGGATGGCCACTAATCAAGGGTATGTGAGGAATTATTGAAGATTCTAACTGGTAGAAATGGGGAGCAGAACCAATCTGATAATGATCAGGTACAGTCCCTTAACGCTTCTAAAACAGATGGAAAACAACCTGTAAAGGTCACAGTGCTTAATGATAAGACCAGGTTTACTTATAAACCTGATGAACCTGGAATTCTAAGATCCAAACCAGGGGATTTACCTAGTTTTAAAAATGATATCCAAGTAGAAGAGAACAATGCAGTTAGAAACAATATAGTCAGTTTGGAAGAGGATATAAGAGGCATTGGAGGTTCTTCTAATACTACAGGGTTAATCTGGCATAGACCCAAGATTGAGCTACCCTTTTTTGAAAGGAATAATCCTAGAGGGTGGATACAAAAATGCCTTAAGTAGTTTTCTTTATGTAATATTGCAGAGGAGCAAAGGGTGGAGATGGCTACAATGTATTTAGTGGGGAAGGAAGAAATCTGGTTCGACGGTTATATCATGTAGAAGCATCATGTGACATGGCATGAGTTTGAGGCAGATCTTTGCCATAGATTCTGTGATAGGTCCTTTGCTGACATAGTTGAGGAATTTACAAAGTGCAGAAAGGATCAGTGGAGGAGTACCAGGACAGGTTTGAGGAATTACAGCCTCATATGCTGTTACAAAATCCTACTATGGGTGAAGAGTTTTTTGTCTCTCTTTTTATTAGTGGGCTAAGAGAAGATATCAAGCATAGAGTTGAGGCTTTAGAGCAAAAGCACTCTCTGAAGCTGCAAACAAGCTAAATTGTATGAGCTTTCTGTGGAATATGAGAACAAAAGAGGGAGAGCATTTTTTAGAAACCCACTCTACCCAAACCCATTACCTACTTCTAAACCTAATTTTCCACCCCCACAACAAAAAGGTTCAGCTAGTATGCCTCCAAAACAGAATCTTCTGGACTACAGGAGACATAACAACCAATGTTTTAAGTGGTGAGAAATTCTCTCCAGGACATCAATGTAAGACAAAGCAATTGAATATGATGATTAAAGAGGAACTTGTTCTATCCTCAGAGACTTTACCAAATGAGACAGATCAACAAGTGTTACAAGAGGATGAGAGCCTAGAAATTTCTATGAATGCTATCACTGGGTGTATTGGTCATAATACATTAAGAAGTCAAGGCACTATTATAGGCAGACCACTGAACATATTAATTGATAGTGGTAGCACCCACGGTTTCTTAACACCTCAGTGGGCTGATGCAGGATTCAAGTGACTACACCATAGCCTTTAGCTATTACATTGGCTATAATGGACAACATCTTTATAGTGCAGTCAGGTGTAATAAGGTGGAATGGCAAATACAGGGATATTCTTTTATTCATGATTTTAGACTTCTTCAATTGGGGGGAATTGATATGGTCCTAGGTGTTGATTGAATAAAGTTATTCAGTCCTATCTTGATGGACTTTAACAAACTGACACTCAGTTTTGTACATCAAGATGAACAGATTGTTATACATGGCCAACAACCCTCAAATTTTTTGCAACAGATTTAGGAGCTACACTATTGAAGATGACAGTTTCAAATTCTGCTATACTGGGGCATGTTGTTTTGATGACTATGGCAGAAAGTTCGAGGCCTATTCTACAACTATTCAACCATTATTGGAGAAATACAATTCTATTTTTGCTGAGCCTACATATCTTTCACCTACAAGAACCCATGATCATGTTATTCCCTTAAAGCCTGATTCTATGCCTGTTAATTTAAGGCCTTACGAATTTCCTCATAACCAAAAAGCTGAAGTGGAAAAACATATTGCTATTATGTTATCCTCTTCTATTATTCAACCTAGCAAAAGTCTATTTGCTTCTCCATTCCTTCTCATTAAAAAGAAGGATGGTAAATGGAGGTTCTGTGTTGATTATGGACAGTTGAACAGTATGACAATTAAGGATAAATTTCCTATTCTTGTTGTTGAGGATTTATTAGATGAGCTACATGGGGCTGTCTACTTTTCAAAGATTGATCTAAGGTCAGGTTACTGGCAGATCAGAATAAAAAATGAAGACATTTATAAAACAACATTCAGAACTCATCATGGCCATTATGAATTTAAGGTAATGCCCTTTGGTCTAACTAATGCTCCTGCAATATTTCAGGCTTTGATGAATGAATTATTTAGTTCATTCCTTAGGAAGTTTGTTTTGGTGTTTTTTGATGACATATTAGTTTACAGCAGCTCTATGACATACCATATTCTGCATTTACAATTGGTTTTGGATATTTGCAAAATTGTCTAAGTGTTTCTTTGGCCAGACCCAAGTAGAGTACTTGGGACATATTATTTCAGCTGTTGGTGTTGCCACTGATCCTAGTAAGGTAGAAGCAATGAGAAATTGGCCTTTGCCTAAATCCTTAAAATCATTGAGAGGATTTTTTGGGTTTGACAGACTATTATAGAAGATTTATCAAAGATTATGGTACTATTAGTAAACCCTTGACTCAGATGCTGAAAAGGGATTGTTTTAAGTGGAGCAGTGCAGCTTTTACTGCTTTTGAAGAGCTTAAGAGAACTATGTGTCTTGCACCTGTTTTAGCTCTACCAGACTTTACTAAAAAAATTTAATTGGAAACTGATGCCAGCTCTGAAGGCATAGGGGTTGTTTTATCTCAAGATGGCAGACCTATAGCATTTTTAAGTAAAGCTCTCAGTCCTAGACATGCTGCTTTATCTATTTATGAGAGAGAATACATTGTTATTCTATTAGCAGTCTCTAAGAAAAAATTTAATTGGAAATTGATGCACTCTGAAGGCATAGGGGTTGTTTTATCTCAAGATGGCAGACCTATAGCATTTTTAAGTAAAGCTCTCAGTCCTAAACATGTTGCTTTATCTATTTATGAGAGAGAATACATTGCTATTCTATTAGCAGCCTCTAAGTGGAGACATTATTTAGAGAGCAAGCCTTTTATCATTAAAACAGATCATGAACCTCTAAAATACCTATTGGAGCAGGAATTAACTACTGCTATTCAGAAAAGGGGACTGACAAAATTATTGGGATTGGATTATACTATCCAATACAAAAAAGACAAATCAAATATTGTGGCAGATGCCTTATTTAGATAATGGGAAGATCATGGTCAGTGTCTTGCTATGGGAACTACCCTAATCATTCCTACTTGGGTTCAAAGTGGATGAGAGTTACAAGGAGAATTTATTGGCTACTGAATGGATTTCCATTTTAACTGTGAATCCTACTGTTGATTCTAAATGGAAATATTCCAAAGGAATTCTCAGATTTCAAGACAAGGTTTACATTAGTACTAAGGGCTCTCTTAGACTATAGGTTCTTTAAACCCTATATGACTCACCTCATGGGGGTCATTCAGGAACTCAAGCCATTATCAAAGAATTAGAGCTTATTTTTATTGGCCTAAACTTAAGGTTATGGTGGCCACTTATGTAAGGCTTGTGCAGTATGTCAGCAAATTAAAGTGGAGCATATTGTTAAACCTGGTTTACTTCAGCCACTACCTATTCCTCAACAGGCCTGGGAGGTTATTACTATGGATTTATAGAGGGTTTACTTCTTTGAAGAAGCACTGTATCTTGGTGGTGGTTGACAAGTTCACCTAGTACAGTCATTTTGTGGCACTATCCCATCCTTACACTGTTGCTGAAGTAGCTAAACTATATTTGGACAACATTTATAAGCTTCATGGCCAGCCTAAAATGGCCATTTCAACAGAGATAAAACCTTCACTAGTCTTTTTTGGAGAGAACTAATGAAGCAGCTGGGTACTAAGACTTATTTAGTACTGCTTATCACCCAGAGACTGATGGACAAACTGAAAGGGTGAATCAATGTCTTGAGCAATATCTGAGGGGTTTGTGTTTCTTTCAACCAAAGTAGTGGGCTAAATGGTTGTCTCATGAAGAGTGGTGGTATAATACCACCTATCATATAACCCTAAAACTAACACCATTTCAAGCCCTATATGGCTATGCACCCCCTACAATGGTGTGGCAAACAAACTCACCAGTGCAATCTGTCAGTGACCTATTGCAGACTAGAGAGGACATTCGAAGGCTAGTAAAATTACAACTAGAAAATGCAGCCAATCGCATGAAACAGAAAGCTGATAAGAAAAGATCTGAGAGAACCTTTGTAGTGGGAGAAGAAGTGTACTTGAAATTACAGTCCTATCGCCAAACTTCTTTGGCTCTACGAAAAATCTAAAATTAGCAGCTCGCTACTATGGCCCTTGCAAAAATTACAGAAAAGATTGGTGAGGTTGCTTACAATTTGGATTTACCTGAGACATCGCGGTTACATCCGGTATTTCACGTGAGTCTTTTGAAGAAGCACATTGGAGAATCAACAGCTTCTTCTACGGATCCTCCTGAAATGAATGAGGAAGGCCAAATTAAAATTGAGCCTTCTCAAATCATGGGAAGACGAATCGTAAACAAAACTACAAACTTGTTACTCAATTGCTAGTGCGATGGACGAATCGTGTGATACTTGGGAAGACTATACTATTCTTCAGGGACAGTTTCCCAACTTTGATCCTTGGGGACAAGGATCTGCTCCAGTCGCGGGTATTGTCATGGTCGGGGGAGAAGGACAAGAAGACGATCGGGGAAACAAATAAGGAATTGGGGAAAATGCAAGTCAAGGGTTAGGGATTGCTGAAGGAATTGGGGATTATTACCTGAGGAAGTAAATACCATGAGAGGAGCACGGGTTCATTAACCCATCAACCATTTGAAGATCCAGCAGTAGAGAAGCCCAATGGAGAAGCCCAATGTTAATATGCAGTAACAGAAAACAATTAGAATATATGTCAGCTGGCTTGTTAGATTTCATAGTACAATTGTATAAAAATAAATGTACCTGAAAAGGATGATTATGCATGATTTACTGAATGAATTTCTGAATTTCTTCAATCCTTTATGCTTCTCTTCTGAAATCTCCCTTTTCTCTACTTCATCATCTCGCATTCATCACAACTTATGAGTAGAATTGCACATTACTAACCTCTGTCATTGCTAATATCAACTAAATTTTATCCTTTATGTTTCAGTGGTAGGAGAATCACATCAAATGGCCAGCGGGATCTGGACCAAGTAGCAGGAAGGATTGCGGTTTCCATCTGAGATTGTATGCAACGTTTTTCATATTGCTGAAATGTAGTCGTTTGAAAAGAGGGCTTTCCTAGGAGACTGTTTTAATTATTTATCTTTTTGGTATATTGAGATTTGAATTTTTATTTTATAAATTTAAAGAACAATCTGTTGAAAATGACCATTAGTTTTCATTTAAATTGGGAACTGCTATTTCCTACCTGCTGGATGTTTGGCCTTCATTCTCACCTCGTTGCCCCAGCACTTCTTTCTTTCCTTTTTGATGTTTTTCATTGCCCCCAACGAACATAGGTTTGGGGTAGCTATTTTTCCAATTCTAATGCATTTTCGCTGTAGAAAATTGGATACTTTTTTGTACTCTTCATCATAGGCTTTAGGGTTACTAGTTTCTTTTGTGTTGGATCTCAATTGTTGGGCCTTTTATTGCCAGGATTAAGCCTATGTTGTTATGCAAGCCTTTATCCATTTATGTTTGGGGTAGCTATTTTTCCAATTCTAATGCATTTTCGCTGTAGAAAATTGGATACTTTTTTGTACTCTTCATCATAGGCTTTAGGGTTACTAGTTTCTTTTGTGTTGGATCTCAATTGTTGGGCCTTTTATTGCCAGGATTAAGCCTATGTTGTTATGCAAGCCTTTATCCATTTATGTAAGCCTTTTAGATGGTTTCTTGGGAGAAATGAAATCAACATTAATTACCATCAAACTTGACCGTTAACATTTAAAAAATAATAAAACCAGTGCCATATAGACAACTAGTATCTTATACTTGCACATATCTCAGTAATACCAATGTTTTTAAAATCGGACCGGATATTGAATCGGTGAAGGTACTGGTTCAATCGAGTTTAATTGCGGTTGAATCGGATTTTATATAAAATAATTTTTTTTTTAATTTTACATAATATTCAAATCAATATTAATATATATGTAACACTTTTTTTAAGTTTATAATATTAAAAGATATAAAAATATCGCAAGTCATAACATATATAAATTTAAAACCATAAAATCAAGTGAAACACAATGATTCAAATTAACTACAACATAATATTTAAGGTAAAACATATTAAATAATAAATATAATTATATAACTATAATCAAAAAAATAAAATTGGGACTTAAAAAATCATAACAAATGATGTCATTTGGTTTAATTTTTTTTTAAAACAATATCACATGGCTAAGAAACATAAAAGAGCATCCCAAAAGTTTAAAAAGAAAATATGATAACAAAACAATCCCACATGGCTAAAAAACATAGAAGAGCATCCCAACTTACTTCTATAAATAATAGAGATAATTTGACATTTAAAATCATGGAATCCTTTGGTGAGCACAGAGCGAACTATTCTTTTGCTTCAATTGAGCTCAAATTTTAGGTTTCAATCGAACTTCTAAGTTTTTTTTTGAGTTCGAGCCTTTTCGAGTTCAAGTTTTAATATTATATTTCGAGTTCGAGTTGAATTTGATAATTTTTAGCTCGTGTGTTTTTTAGTAGAGTTAAGCTTACTTTTAAAGTTTTCGAGTTCGAGTCGAGCTCAGCAATACTCGAATTTGACTTGGCTCGTTGAACAAACAACATCGTTTGGTTTAATCTTTTTTAAAGAAAAAAAGTGAACCGGCGATTCAAATCGGTTTTGCTGGTTTTCAGCCGGTTCACCCCGAATTTATCGATTCTATCGATTTTCAGCAGGTTCATTGCCAGACCGGTTTTGTGATGTAACTCGACCAGATAGGCCACCGGTTCACGGTTCAACCGGTTGAACCGACCGATCCGATCCGATTTTGATAACCATGAGTAATACACATGGATAGTACCTACAGGTCCATAAAAGAAACCATATTCCAGAACATGGATTCTTTTCATACTTGAAATTTCCAATTTGCCACAAGGTGATGATACTTGGCGACGTCGTCAACTTTATACACAATTTAATATCATTAAAGAAAATAAAAATAAGAATATGACTAAGCAACGTGTTAGAAAAAGGATCAAAACAACATTCTTCATGCTCTCCTCGATTGATTTATATATTAAGCTCTTTGTGCTTTACGGTAAGTGGGGGAAGTTGAATTTGCAATTAGCTTTGATATCCCTACAACCGTCTGCAAATTTTGTCCTTATAAGAGTGATACTTGTTCCTTTCCTTCCAAGAAATCAGTTGTTGGAGTAAAATTCATGAACAACCTTCGAACAGATTCATCGGACTACCGAGCAGAACTTCTGTCACCAACTCCGGTCGGGGAGAATCATGTAATAATCAGGGTTTCAAATCGCGGTCGCAGTCGCGTTTTTGGTTATTTCGGATTTACCGTGATTGCGGGGCGCTATTGCGGCCATCGCGGACACTATTGCGGCCATCGCGGGTAACTCGGACGGCGGCGAAACTGCTATATCGCGGCCGAAATCGTGGTCGCGGACCGTTTTTTAAAACCCGGGTAACAATGGTAAGCGAACAATCATGGCGACTCAACATGGATAAGTTCAATCTTCCAGAGAGACGTACGGAGTCTTCGTGTTTTAGCCTTGGATATTATATCAAGGCCTTCAGTAAGCAAATCCAGTCTCGTCTATTCCAGATTCCCAGACTGCAGTTTCCATGCTTTTGCTTAGTACTCAATATTTTGCAATAAACTTACATTTTTTTCAGGGAGACAGCGGAGACTTTCGAAGTATTACAAGAGACAGGAAGTGCTTCTCAAAGGATTCAATGAAATGGACACATTTAATGAATTGGGGGTTTTGCCGGGGAGTTTGTCTGAGGTTTGTATTCCTTGAAGTTTGATTAAGGTGAATGAGGTTCTCAAATGCATAAGCTTATAGATGTGTTTGTTCCTGCAGGAAGAAGAGAAGCAGCTGGCAAGGAATGAGAGAGTGGTGATAATAGGCATCGAATGTGGCGAATTTGGTGCTTTTCCTGGCAAAAGTTTATGCTTCTGTTATGAGTAGATCACTGGCAGTGATAACATCAACCTTGGATTCTTAACTGGATCTCTTATCAGGCTTCATTTTGTGGTTTACTACTTATGCTATGAGACAACCCAACCACTATCGCTATCCTATTGGCAAAAACAGGATGCAACCAGTTGTAAGTCTTTGTTTTCCTAAAAAAAAACCTTCAATTAGGTTTTTTTTACCCATATGTCACTGAAACAAAAAATTAATTATGAAAATGATATTTACCTCTTGTACTTATACTAGTGCTTGTGCTCATGCAATTACATGCATTGTGTATATATTTTTTATGGACCAAATTGTCGTTATGTAAGTAAAAGACGATGGCACACTTTCAATTTCACGTAATGTGGTTGTCTTACATATATGTTAATTTTATCTTTAGTCATTCAATAAATATGTTTAAAAAGCTAATTTAAACACTTGAAAAAACTTGTACATTAAAAATGTGAGATTTGCTTTGGTCTTGAACTTCTCAAATATGAGGTTTTTCAAGTGTTTAAATATAACATTTAAAATTATATTTATTAAGTAATTGAAGATAAGATTGATATATGTGCGATATCATTATTTGGTGTGTGTGCGTATTTTTTTTGGGGAAAATTCGTATAATGTAATGTATAATCTTTTGAATATAATGTAATGTATTACCAATAATCTTTTGAATGAATGACAATTAAAAAACATGTGGCTGCGATGAGGGTGATATGAGTTCAAATAAAAGATTCCATTCCAACAGAATTTGGCAAGAGATTGAATAGAGGTTGAAGTGGCATTCTCTGGAGAGTGGATATTTGGTATTTTGTGAGTTACTTTCTCCAAATTTCCTGAGACAACATGTACCTAATCAAACCCTTATTCTCCGGGTTAACTATTAGGGTTTTTAGCTGATTATGCCTTTGCATTTGGTAATTTGTGGATCTGCCATCTAAAAATAAAAAGGTATATCTGTACACACGTCTAGGAAAATGAGTTGTGTTGAATCTTAACTTGATTAATATGGTTACATTATAACATCTAAACGAATATAAATAGAAATACGTTTTAATGTGCATGATGCTTCCATTTATTAAGGTATATTCGAAGACAATATATGTCTGTAATGGGACAGTGGCCTTCATTCTCTTCACACGGGATGATTGTACATCTACTCAGACTGGACCATCGCCCATTCGACTTATTCCGGATTGGTCCTCATTAAGCCCCCACCAAGATCTCCTCTTTTCTAAGGTAATGTCGTTTTCATATCATACGCTACTCTTATGATAATATGGTTGCTTTATATAAAAAAATCCAACCTCGAACTGTTGTGGTTGTAGATCAATTAATTAATTTTACCAGAAGCAAAATGTGGTTCTAGCTATAGCAAAAATGATGCCCCAAATCCAAATGCCGCAAAATAATCGGCTGCCGCGTTACCCTCTCCATAAACATGTTGTACCCGAACCTCTCAAGTAAAGATTTAAATAGTTCAAAGAGATTGTCTTCTGTGCTAAAATGAGAGCTTTGGTATGATGTAAGGTGTTAAAGGATTTCAATTTTCTTGATAAGAAACAGTGGTGGAATAGCCCGGGAGTTTGCGTCGATTCGTGCGAATCACATTGTAAATTGGATGTAGTTTGGCAGCCGCCTAACTCGGGTGGCTTGAAATTTAATGTGGACAGAACAGCTTCAAGAGGGGCAGCGGGGTGCGGAGGCATGTTGAGAACATAAGCTGGGCACGTGGTAGTGATGATCGTTGGCCCTGTATTGTGTGTAGATTCCGATTTTGCTGAACTGACAGCTATTAAAACGACCATAGAAATTTTTTGTGATTGCTTCTGAAAAGGGAAGTTGATTTGGTTGTCGAATCGAATTCAAAAGTAGCGCTGTACTAGATCCATACTCCACTCGCTCGCCCATGGAGGTGGGGGGGGGGGAGTTGTTTGAAGATATCAATAGAATGTTACTGTCAGTAGGAAAGTTTCAATTTGCTAGGTCTCAAGAGACTGTAATAACATGGCCGATTATCTCGCGAAGGTCCGTATAAGTAGACAAGGAATGCTTAAAGCTTGCTGGCAAGATGAATTAATGGTCAATTCGCCTTTCCTTGGTAAGTTATCAGCAGCAGGTCTTTAACATTTGCATCATAAAGGTTCAGCTGGCTTCTTTAGATTGTATTGCTGGGTCCCGTATGTTTCGCTACATGGAATAGCTGGTTGGCAGCTCTGTCAAGAGAGTTGCAGGGTCTTTGCTTCTTCCAGAGTGATTGCACATGTTACTTCTTGGTGTTTCATTGTTCGCCTTTGGGTGGTATTCTAATTTTCTTTTACGTAGAATTGTGTTGTGGGATGCCTTTATAATCTGCATTTTGTAGGGCTTATTGCTTATGTAAGAATGAGTTAGCGGTTTGGATGTAGAGTGTTTCGGCTTTTGTGAAGTTCTTAAGATGCGAATTTGATATAAGAGTTTCTGCTGGGTGTGGTTGTGCGGATGTAATGTCGTTTTTCAGCGGTAGTTGGGACAATAGTTTGTGACGGTGTTGTTTGCTTCCCTAGTTAAGTGTATCTTTTCTTTTGTATAGATATAGAGAGATTTTTAACGCGACTTTTAACCTTAAGTTTTAATAAATAAATTCTTGTTATCGAATAAAAAATAGAGATTTACGATCGTAAAAATACCTGTTATATAATATAACGGTTTTAGAATTATAATTATATGAACACAATATTTACAATCACTACTTTCACAATATTCGCAATCATAATAAACACATATAGAATGAAAACATTGCTTTCCCTAGTTTGAGGTGACATTGGTGCTGATTCCACACCTTCACCTTATCTTTGCCGGATATACCTTGCTTAAGCCGCCGTTGCCAGCAAGAGAGAAGAATGAGGGGTAGTCAGCCAATAACCCTGTTTGTCCAAAACTTACCGCCTAAATTTCATTGGAGTGGCCTGAGGCAGCTGTTCGGAAGATATGGAGATGTGATTGACTCATACATAGCTAGGAAGAAGGATATGGCTGGGAAACGTTTTGGCTTTGTTAGGTTATCTAACAAAGAGGACGCCAATAGGGCAATGCAAAGACTGAACGGATTCTTCACTTATGGCTTTCGCATAGTAGTTAAGGAGGCTAAATATACAGAAAGGTCTCAATCGTGGAAGGCGAATACAACCTTTTATTCTCAGGCGACGATGAGGAATGAAGAGCATAAAGGTTTTCAGGCCATGAATCTTAGTGAAGGAAGGTCGAAGGATAAGGGAGCGGTAACTGGAAACAACAATGGAAGGGTGTTCGGTAGTGAAGGCTTCGAAGAACAAGATACGAGGAGACCGAAAACTGTGCAGGGCCATGTTGATGAAGAAACATTACGTAAGTTAGAAAATCGTTTGGTAGGTACGATGGCGACGGTGTGCAATTCAGAACATGTAGGGGAAAGGCTTCGAGCAGGAGGACTTGGCGAGATAAAAACAAAGTATCTGAGAGTGCGTGACTTTCTGCTGGAAATCGAAGACCCGGAGTTATATAGTCTCATGAAAGAACATAAATGGTCATATCTCAAGGAGGTTTTTCTGGAGGTTCAACCTTGGATAGAAGTTTATCGTTCGACGGAGAGAGTCATCTGGATTCAATTGACAGATGCCCCACTTCATTGTTGGAATCACCAGACTTTCAAAAAAATTACAAAAACGTGGGGGGAGTTCTTAGCAATGGGGGAGAATGCTCTTCAATCTAGAGATGGAGAAAAAGTTACAATCCTTTTAGCAATGAATCAGGTTGAGATAATTGAAGAAATAATCGAATTGGAGGTAGGAAGAGACCTCTTTCTGGTTCAAGTTAAAGAATTGAACACAAATATTAATGTCCCCAAGCTTCAAAATCAAAAGGAGATTAAGTTTTCAAAAAGGGAGGATTTGATCAGTTCCGCATCACCCTTGTCATAATCCAACTGGAGCAAAGGTTCATCGTCCAAAGCAGAACCGAATCGTTCCTTAGACGAAGGTGAATTAACTCTTCGTTGCATGGGGAATTTACTTAGTGGCGGCTCCTTGTCGGTTGGTATAGATGAGAAGAGACAAATAGGAGAGATAGCTATCACGGGGCTCAAAAGAAATGATGTGGGGTTCAAAAGTAATGATGTGATGCCCATGCGTGTTTCCAAGCAGTACGAGTCTTGTGTAGAATCTGTCGCTGATCAGAACTTGGGTCAAATATTGAATTTAGAATATGTTGTTGTAGATTCTGATCCGTTGAGTAAGCCCAATTGATTAGTGGTCATTCAAAGCCCGGTCCTATGTGTAGGGATCTTGAAGATATACAGCATTTGGCCTTCAATATTAAAGAATGTAATCAAAGGCCTGTTAGAGAGGAAGGCTCTGACGGTGATATTTTGTTGGGACAGATTACGGTGGAGCCTATCAGGGAAGAAACTTGGGAGGATATGGCTGACAGAGTTAACAAATGGCCATCTGAAGATAATTCTCATTCTGCTTTTAATGAAGTGGCTCTTAAAAGTAGATTTCTTCCACCAAGAACACGAGGAAAGAGTAAAAAGTATGGGTCACTCGAGGAAATTCAAGACAAAGCGTTGTCAAACCTATTGAAAAATAGAAAGACTCGGGCAAACAAGAAGAAGAAAAAAATTAATCGAGGGGAAGAATCTTCGGAGTTGGAAGGGAGGTCACTCTCAGACTCAGACCTTAAAGCAAGGCGGCTGATTCAGATGAGGGAAGTAAAGAAAATGATGAAACTAGGTCAAGAGTTGGGGATTGTTTTCAGAGGTCCTGAAGATGCTATATTGAGGGAGTTATCATTGGTAGAAGCTTCCGATGACGAATCGTTGGCTTTTTAGATCAGTAAAGAGGTGATGCGGCTAAGATTGATAGTTCTTTCCTGAAATATCTGAGGTATGGTTCCGTAGTTTAATTTTAAGCTTTTCTCAAGATTACTACAGTATAAAGTAGAAGTAGATTTTTTAAGAAATGAAAAATATAGAGTTTGAAGAATAAGAAATTTGGTTTAGTGGTTTGATGATATTTTTAGTTTAGTATCTCTGAAGCAAATGGCAGAGTAGGGGTTTTCTCCTTTTAGGATAATATGTTGTGAGTAAGAGGTGCCTTGGAATAAGTTAGAGGTGTTGTAACATACAATTGGCGGTAAGCGGGTTGTGGCTGGAGATTTTATTTTAATTTACAGCCGAATCGAAAGATAGTGGTAATTTACATGGTTTGATTTGGGTTCCAAGAGGAGTCGACCAAACAGGTTGTTTGCGGATGAAGAATGGATTCAAGAATACGCTGATGGTACTTTATGGCGGATACCAAGATCGGTTTGGTCTTTACTCCGGTAGAAGGTGGTCTGGGGTCATAGTCTGTTAAGGTTTATAATTTTAGGTTAATCCAAGTGTGAAGTTTAGAGATAATTTAGGTGGCGTTTGTGGATGTTGGTTTGATTGGGCTCGTTTTTGTCTGTAAAGCGGCGATGAGTTGAAGGAGCACTGTAAATGTAGAACAGAGTGGATGATAGGATTCTAGTTATTGAAGTGCAGGTGGAGTCAAGGTTATTTGAGCTTCAAGTGTAAAGAGGTAATTGTTAGTTGGATCGTCTGGTGAGTGAGGTTATAGCAAAAGAAACGAAAAAGCTTTGGGATTTGTGGAAAACAGAGAATGTTGAAGGGCGCCAATTATCCAGAAAAATCTGGTTGTAAATTGGGGTAGAGATCTCGGCTATTTACAGTAGACCAATCTAATATTATATTCTCTGCTATTAATTCTGTCCGAGAGGGTTGGTCAGAAGCAAGACTTGTTCGGGTGATTTCTTGTTTTGCGTTTTTTGCATGCTGCTATTTGTTCTTTGTCATCAGATGGATTCTCCTCTCACAGGGTGGTTGTTAGTTTGTTATTTTTGGTGACTTCTTAGCCTTGTTTCTTTGTTCGGTTTCATTGTGATTTTTGATACTGGGATTGTTGTGGAGGGCCAGTGCTCGCATTTTGGAGATTACTTAGCCTTGTATTTTGTACCTTATTTTGTACCTTGTTAAGAGCACTCTTTTTCTCCATCTATGTTTAGGGAGGTTTTTAACGAGACTCTTAATGTAGGTTTATTTTAATTAATAATAATTATCTTGCCGAGCAAAAAAAAAAGTCGTCGCTGCCACCCCTTTAGTGTTCTTTTTAAGCTTAACATGACAGCGATTTTCCCCAAAAATAACCGGTGATCGGTATATATACCTATCTAACACTGGTCATATTATATTTCCCGATCTAACACCTGTAGCAGTAAAGCGCGCCCCTTGAACCGTGCTATATGATGATTTGGCGCCACATAGAGTATAGCGCGCCCCCTGTTGACTGGGTTACACGTGGGGTATAGCGCCTCCTACTTCGCGCTATATGCCACGTAGGGGTATAGCACGGATCAGGGGTCGCGTTATATGCCGTACCAAAATTATATTTAACGCGGTTGTCCAAGATGACAATCGCAATATTCTTCCAGTTGCTTTTGCTCTTGTCGAAGGAGAAGATACATATTCTTGGGCTTTTTTCCTCTGAATTTTACGTGCACATGTTATCACGAGGGAAAAAATCTGTGTCATTTCAGATCGCGGAGCTGGGATCAAAGCAACAATTGAGTCTTTGGGTCCAATGTGGCAATCATCCTTTGTCCAACATAGGTATTGTCTCCGACATATTGCTGCGAACTATCATGGAAGGTACAAGAAGAATGATGATGGTCAATTAATTGTGCGCATGAGTAAATGAAAACAAGTTAGTAAGTTATATATTTTTTGATCATTTTAATTTTGCAAAGAAAGCAAGTTAGTAAGTTATACATTTTTTGATGAGGTTACGAACTACTTCCTCGAACGTTTGAATCAATGCTTCAAGATTTACGAGCGAAGAACGAGGAAGGATACGATTACATCAGCCTCATCGATAAAGAAATGTGGACGAACACATATGATGGTGTATATCTATATGGACACATGACGACCAACTTGGCTGAGGCAATCAATTCAATCTTAAAGGGTGCACGTCACTTACCTGTAGTGGCTTTGGTAAAAACTACATATTTTCGTTTGGGGGCGCTTTTTGCGAAGCTCGGGGGACAAGCTCAAACCTGGATGCAAGGCGTCATGTTTATCACCCTAAATTAGTTGCAGATCTACAGAAAAAAATTGTTGCATCAAATGAATGTCTGTAACAAGCTTCTCTAGAAGGCATGAAATGTTTCGTGTCACAGAGTTACCGCGACCTCTTCAAGGGATTGAAGTTGTGTCGTTAAGAGTAAATCTAAGGGACAGAACGTGCGACTGCGGGTTTTTTCAAGCTCTGAAGTATCCATGCTCTCATGTGATAGCAGCTTGCTCGCATACACGTCAAGACTATAATTATTTTTTTGGATCCCGTATACCTACTATCTGAAGTTTTTAAGGTATACGAATTTGAGTTTCCCCCCATAAGTAATGATAAAGAACCTGATGAGGTTCAAGATTGGCTTCCGATTATACCAAATCCGAGTTTATTGGGAGAGTGGTCGTCCAAAATCCAATCGAATTCATTGCGATATGGATATTCGAGAAAGATCTAGATAAGACAAAAATGTGGTCATTGTAGAAACCCAGGACACACTAGAAAAATATGTTCACTTCTGTTGTCATTAAGTAACAATTGATGAGGAAATGATGTATTTGTTTATCAAATAATAATTCTTGTATTTTAATTTACATTTACTTCAAGTTAATGTCATTCGATAATCGCTGATGAAGATTAAAAAAACGAACACAATCATTAAATTTTATCAAACTAATAACAATTTGGTATTTAAATACAACAAACTTATAATAAGAATTAAATGGTAAATGATAATCAAATTACAATAACTGATATTAAATGGTAATAAATAAAATTAACTGAAATATATTAAAAAAATCTAACAAATTTAACAAAATAAAGTAAGTATTAAATGAGAAATAATAAAAAATTACAATTAAACAAAATAAAGTAAATACAAATATAATAAAAAAATCTATCGATGCCTGCATCGCGAATGTGTTCCGCAGGGAGGTGGTTGTCAGCCTCGAGGAGGATTTCTTCGTATCACTGGTTCTGACTCCTCGCTGTCATCGTCGTCGTCGTCATCGTCGTCGTCGTCATCCTGAGAAGGTACATTAGGTTGATGAAGAGCTGATGACGATGAAGCACCTCCATAGAATAAGGACCCTGAAGGTGTATGACTGACTATCCCACCGGCTGCGAAAACTGGGAAAACTAGGAAAACCAGACATCGCTGAGTGTGAAAACTGTACAGGAGGTGTTTGTGCTGCGGCCATGGGTGATGAGGCTGAACCCGCCAAATATCCAGTATATGAACCCTAAGTTGGATCTACAAACATAGACCCATAATAGCCTCCAGGAGGGGTCATCTGTGACGGTGGCAGGGTCATAAAACTAGGTGAAGACGGCGGCGGCGGCATCTGGTAATGGAAAGGCGATGGCGGCATCATATATGGCTACGGTGGCTGCTGGGAAGGTCCTGCTGGTGCAGCTGAGGATGAACCGGAAGCACCTGCTCTCCGTCCACAAGTCGGGGGACGATGGTGCTGTGTCGGTGAACGTCTCTGTCGACGTCGTGGAAAGGTCTGCCCTCGTGCATCTTCGGAAGTAGAAACAGTTTCCCGTTACTGTTGAACCACTCATAATAATCCTCAACATACATCAAGAGGTCATCAAAAATGGGCTCTCTACGTGGAAGGCGCCGATGTTGATCCTCCCACAACACGACCCACCCATGATGCCTCACCAGCCAATCTGTATCTGTCTTGCCACGACTATCTAAGCTATGCAACTCGTCCATATTGCGAGGTGCTTCAGGAATTGGTTGAAAACAACAAAATTGCCGGAGCACGCGATCAGTGGAGTGCCACTCGACGGTCGCATAACAGATCAGAAGGACCATCGCCATCCAAACATCTGATGGACCCCTCAACTCAGTTGGGATCACCGCCCTCACATCATCAGTAGAATATGGCACCCATTCAAACTAAAACAAATAATATATAATTTTTATCAAAATAATAATCTAATTATATAACTATAATCTAAAATCGGTTTTTAAACATTAAAATTCATACTTATGTGCCAGCCTTCTGATCGATTAGCACCCTAATTTTTTCTAAATCATCATTCCTATCAGTAGACCACCTATTCAAGGAAAAAAATTGTTATACACTGTATAAAATTATTAATATACAAAATCAGTTTTATAATTACTTCAGAAGTAGTGGAAATACGAATGAGTTCTTCACACAGACATAAAAAGGGCAATCGATACCATGCCCAAGACTGTAACAACAGAGACATCCACCGATAGCATTACGTCTGTAGTCAGTGGCTCCACACATTTCCCTGTACAGCAAAGCCAAAACTACCGAGCCCCAACTAAATGATCCGCCGAGACGAAAATCGCTAAGATGTCGCAACCACATGCATTGAACTAGGTTGCGCGATTTGTCCGGTATCAACAACCCTCCTATCAGTTGCAGTATGCATGCCGTGCATACATCTTAACCTCATCCTCAGAGGCGTCTGCGCTCAACTCCCGAAAATTGGCATCTAACCAATTTAACGGTATCCTACCTCTGATAAAATTTTCGGGACACGTCCTAGACTATCCCGACACAAAGTAGTCCAAGAACCGAAGCTATCTCTGATATCACATATCCATCCACCAGAAGCCCCAGGTGCATAGAAACATCCTCAAGCGTGATCGTGCACTCTCCGCACGAAAGAAGGAATGTGTGGGTCTCCGGCCTCCACCGCTCTACTAAGACAGAAATCAGGTCTGGCTCTATCTTACAGTGACTCTGATATCTACCTATGTAACCGAATCCAGCCTCTACTAAATACGACAAGACACGACTGAGTATCACTAACTTAAGATTCCTAATAAAAGGATCTAATACACGGTCCTTCTCCTAAAAATAAATAATTACAAAAATTAATTCTTAATCTAATAATCATGCATTAAATAAATCAACTAATTATTACTAATAATTTAAATTAAATTAAAACGTTAAAATGTTACCGTATTAGCAAAGTGTCGAGATGTTTAATTCTTAATCTAATAATCATGCATTAAATAAATCAACTAAATATTACTAATAATTTAAATTAAATTAAAACGTTAAAATGTTACCGTATCAGCAAAGTATAGAGATATATGATTTTCATCCGAGCGAAGTAGACTGCCTTCCATTATATATCTGTAAAAGAATTATATTAGTAAAATATTAAATAAAGTAAATACATAATAGTAAAAATATTATAAAATATACCTTAAAAAGATAGAGTATTTGAGAGAAATTGAGAGAATTTGGTGTGATAAAAGTGATTGAAGATTGGGGTATTTATAGGGAGGATGGGGACGTGTAGGGTTGGGTATTTAGGGGTATAGCGCGCGCCCTATACCGCGCTATACCCCACGTGTCAGATACCCAGGTATAGCGCGGATCAGGGGGCGTGCTATTCCCACGTGGCGCCAGATCACCATATATCGCGGGGCAGGGGGCGAGCTATACCCACGTGGCGCCAAATCAGCGTATAGCGCGATTCAGGGCGCGCGCTTTACTGCTACGGGTGTTAGATCAGGAAATATAATCTGACCGATGTTAGATCGGTAAATATACCGATCACCGATGATTTATTGAAAAAATTGCCTAACATGACTCCAATTTTTTTATTCAAAATCATCATTTCAAACTATAGATTTCGCGTGAGATCAAAGCAAAACCTTAAGAACAGCCCAACAAAAACGTGTCTTATTTCAACTAGAAATATGTGGTTCATAAAATATTATATTGTTGATACATCATTTATTATTTTTATCAGATTTATATTTGATATACGTCTTTTTTTTAGCTGTCCTCTCGATTTTGAATGCGTTGTCTGAATTAATCCGAACTGATCCGAGTCGTACACTTGATTTTGGTAGTGAGTCCCTCAACAGAATTTTTTGCATTCACAAAAATTCAAATTTGAGTACTACTTAAACTATAACATCTTTTAATATATATTTGATACTTCAGCGATGAATAATTAAATATAAAATTTATTAATTAAATGGTGATAAGTTTTGAAAAATTAAAATTAGTATTTTTATCATAAAATCTATTAAAAATATAAAATAAGGATTCATACATAAAGATTGTAGACAACTCTCCTGCAATTAAATAAAAAATATATATAATTTAACTTATATCTAATGATAGATTGATTCACTGAGTTATATAAATTTATAAATAATCAATACATCAATTATTAATCATTTTATTTATTAACTAATGAGGATTAAGTGTAAACAAATATAAGAAAAATCTATGAGGAGGGGGAGGTACTTGTGTTCTCCGCCATCTGACCCTTGCTTGCATTAGTGACGATTTCTAAAAGCGTCCCTAGTGTAAACATTATACGCACTTACTGTGTCAAAAACTTCAGGTCAATAATTCAATCTTATCATTTCCTTATTAGAAGATAAATAAATCTTTTACGCAGTTGCTAGAGTTATATTATTTTTTAATGATTTAAACAAAATTTTTATTAAATATAATTGATTTTCAAGAGTTGTACAAAAGGGACGGCATTAAAAGTACTTTAACAAGCAATAATTGGCAAGTTGCCAATGATTAGGCCATTGGATTCACACAGCTTATGCCAACGTTGGAATTGCGGCGGCCGCCTTCTCATTCTGTTTTTGCTCTTCTTCATCCATTGTGTCACAGATTGTGCCGCCTCTCGTCTCCGGTAATCCGATCAATGGCAGCCCACAAATCCCGATCGCCATCCCGAAACACAAGCGCTTGCCTCACCATTGAGATGGCCGAGTTCCTCACGCATGTGGGGAACAGCTCTAATGTGTATATCAGAGACATGTTGAACGCCGCACAAGCGCTGAAGAATGATATCAGCTCCATTGCTATCTGTAAACTTGGCCACACTGGCCCATCACCACACACATTACACTGCATACACCGCTTAAGATTGTGAAACCCAACAATGACTCTTTCCTGTTGATTTTCCCTATAAGAAAGAATGTAATCAAAGATGCCGGGAGCTCGGATAAAGCGTTTAATATGACTCCCAAATAGAGGTTGACGGATAGATTTCCGAGGCCTAACGGCATGCCGTAGTACACCATACCAATCCCGAAACTTGTAACCATTACGGCGGCTAGCCTTTGAGCAGCCCACCGCTTGTTGAAAAGTATCCTGATTGAAGAGTAAATATCTACATTGTCATACTCATCCCCTGATTCTTGCTCGATTAAGACATTGGAGAAACTCATTGTCAAGGCACTAGCAGTCTGAGCCATGCTCTTGAGCGTCGTAACTGCTTCCTCTTTCCGTCCTTTAACGAAAAGCCATCTTGGGGACTCACGAACTAAGAAATGAACTAATATACAATACAAAATTGTCGGCACCGAACTCCATAGGTACAGATTTCTCCAGGAGGAACCTCTATTTACATATGCCATTACTGGTAATGACAGGAACCCTAAAGTAAAACAAAAGAACCCGATAACACCGACCTGGCCGCGCCACCGTTTTCCCACAAGCTCGGTTGATAACACCAGGGCACAAGTTCCAATTGTTGCGCGGCCAAACCCATTGATGAATCTCAGGGCTGAATAGATCCAAATATTGGACGAAAAAACGGTGAAGATGGAAGATAAAGACATCATTAGACACGAGAATAAAAGCATATTTTTACGGCCAAGAATTGAGTCGGCGAGCGTGGCGAGCACGAGTCCACCCACTAGGCATCCCATGAAGAAAGAAGAGGCGGGCAACCCTGTGATGAAAGAGGCGGAACACTCATGGCCCCATTCCGATATAATCGATGTGTGCGTTGGCCAATCCCAAGACCATGAATCCTTGGGGAGTTGGCAAACGTTGGAGAAACTGCCGCAAACCGATTCATCGGTGCAGTGCCACGAAGGCTCGGCATCGGTGAATACACTGATGAAAGCCTGCTGAGCGTCAAAGACCCAGGCAAACGAGACGAGTATTGCTTGAAAGATTTGGAGCCACCCAATCCTCCTATACAGCGTTCGATGGTTTCATCGAGTGATCGAGGAGGCAGTTTGGTTTCCGGCGGCTTATCAGAATCGGAAAGAAGCGGTGTTGAGTCGGCCATACACGGTTCTATGGAATGAATGTGTATTGTTTTGTGATGAGAAGGCTTGTGATCCTTCGTTGATATTTGCGAATTTAAATAGAGGCGTTTCAGGACAAACAATTTCTAATAAAATGCCAAATGACAGCTAATACAATGGGGACGATGACTGTATGACACGTAAAGCCATGTCAGCTTTTATTTAGATTAGGGCACATGTTTGTAATAATTATTTGTGTACCGCTGCTAGTATAAATGCCTCTTTCTTATGAGATTAATTTGTAATAATATCACAGTTTTATGATAAAAATAAGAACAATAATATTTACAATGAAATCAATTAAGAAATCTTGCTTGGTAATATTATATAAATAAGTTTAACTCATTAAATTATACATTTTAACAACCATTTCGAAATATGTCATCCATGCAGAATATTTTTGTATTTATTTTAGTAAACATATTTTGAAAATACGATATCCTTTAATTATTTTTTAAATAAATAATCGCATCAAAACCAAAAGCACACTTTTTATTCTCTCAATTAAAAAAAGGCTTTTTTGGTAAGTAATTAATAATAATTGTAGCAGTTGGAATTGTGAGTCATTATTTTCAAATAACATTATCATTACAATGTATAATTCCACCGGCGTAGTGGAGGTTAGAAAGCATAAGGAAGATTGAATATAATGTTAATCGGATATGATCGAATTCTGAATATAAGGTTAATTATATATGTATCAATTAAGTGAATTTAATGATAAAAGAATAATTATTTTTTTAAATTTTATATCTAAATATAATATATATAAAGATTGAATATTTATTATTAAAAGGTTGAAAATTTTTAAACATTATCTTATATTTACATTCTAAGATAACGACTAACATATGTTAAAATATTGTTATATTAATTTAACTTTTAAATAAAGTTCGGTTTTTATTGCGTCGCAATAACTAATTAGACTTGAACAATATCCCCATACATATAGTGACGCTTTCTTGTGTCCCTAAAATTTCCCCAAATCTGTTTTTAGTTACGCCTCATAGACATTTTGACTTGAAAAAAAAATCAAAAACTCTAATATTAACATTTAGTTAGAAGACAATATATTATTAGAAAGAACAATCTTGAATTCTTAAAATTTAATCTTTGTAAACCGAGAAATAAATAAGGAAAATAAGAAGCATGATATAATAATATTTATCGTAAACATTTAATTTCATTCGATTCCCGAAAACTCTTATCATATTTTGTAATAAATTTAGATTCTATACGCATTGAGGTGATGAAACAAATAACAAGTTGCATATAATAAATTGGGAACAGCTGTGATTTCAACAAATAGGGTTTGGGTGAAGATTAGATAAAGATGAGTGGGTGGGCAGTAAGTAGTATATCATAGTTCATACCAGAGAGCTGCCGATTTCGACTGCAATTATTTATATATTTTCAAAATAATGTCATTATCATGCATACATATTGATGATGATGATAATAATAATAACAACAACAAAATAAGTCGTCTGTATGTTGCTCCCTCTCCCCTCTCAAATCACCAAATTGTTTTGATATTTTCGCAGTGATTTGAGTTTTTCTGTTTTATATTAATTACTGCTATTACATATGTGTTGTTTTTTTTAATATGGATAAATAGTACAAGGTAATATTTGTTTAAAAATAATTATCAATTATTTGACATTAAACGTTCACACCCTTAACATTTTTTATGCTTAAATTTGGAACCTCAAGTTTTCTTGAGTGATTTAAAAAAAAACATTTTTAACATAAGTTTTCTCTCAATATTTTTATATCACCTACCTTTTTTTATTTAGTCGGCAGTGATATTAATATTAATTTTGGTTGTCGATCGTTGGTAATTATTAGTTCTCTTTTTTATACTATGTCCTTTTATTTTCATTTTTCTTCAGTTTTTTACAATTTTAAATAAGAATATATGTCCATACGACACTCTTTTCTCAGCTCTTGTGACACATGTTTTCTTTGTTCTTGTGGCAAGTTACTTGTAATTTTTTGTACGATTTTCACATGTCTTTTTTGTTACTTTGGTGCTCGCACAAAAATTATCACGACATTTATTTTCTTATCAAATTGTCGATAGTTATGTATGTTGGTAATGCGTAAAAACAATATCCCACATTGAGTGGGAAATACCACTGGACTTGGGTATTTATAGTGCTCATTCTTCTTTCCTTTGTTGAGTGATAGAGAACAAGGGGCAATCTTGCACGCCGCCGCCTGTCTCGGCTCGTGACAAGTGCCAATATGTGTCTTTGACACGTCCGCACAGATCCTATCTTTTTGGAGAAAATTCGTTAGGATTATGCTCATTTAAGAGGGTAACAACTTATTAATTAGTTGTTAATTTGATTTCTGAAAATTTTAAATTTAAACTGTTAGTTTCTAAATTATGTATGTGAAACATTGGATGTATCTGGACAATTTTTCAGCTCTGTTCAGAGTGTTTATTGTGCCAGTTATAGAGTAATTACAAGAGTTACAAAGTGTAATTACATGAGTAACGACTGGAAATTAAAGGACGAATTTGGACTGCTTTGAGGTCAAATTCATTTGTTTATAACAACAGTTTCAGACAGAGTTTAAATTCAAAAATTAATCACATTTATATATAATTTCTTTGTGGACAATTTTACCCCTTAACTAAGCCTATAAATAGAGAGGCTTTCCAAGCTTCTCAACTCACTCCCATTCTCACATATCCTCTCAACCTAAAGCATTTCAAAGCTTTTTTTCTCTGTTTCTATCAAAAGAGCAGTATCACCAGCAATCCACTCCAGTTTCGAGTGTACGAATTCTCAGAGCAACCAAGATAGCATCGGTGGACAATCCACTTATTGCAGTGATTACACACAACGGGACAAATTTGTTTATAAAACAGTGGTTTTTACCATGACACGATTTCAGTTGTTCATTTTTCAATATTTTTATATTGTCTTGTCAGTGTTAACGTCTCATTTTGCAGTCTATATGTAACATCCTCAATACCGGGTTAGTGACCAAATTGTAATATTTAAGGATTTGGTGATTAAAATGGAATAGTTGAAAAGTTCAATGATTTATTTGGAAATATTACCTTAAAGATGCTAGTAATTATAAAAGGTATTAAAGGGCAAAAGGGTCATTTGACTAAGAAATGAATTAAAAAAATGGGATATGGTAAGGATATATACACGTGGGAATGAGAGATTTCTCCAGAGCTTTCTTCTTTCTTCTTCTTCTTCATACGTGAAAGAGAGCCAAGCAAAGGTAAGCTTTCTGATATGTTAATTATTTGTTAATTTAAGGTTTGAGTTTTGATCGTTAGATGATAGCTAAGCTTAAGGAAAGCTTAAGTTATCTTAAAATCTAAAGATGAAAGAGTTAGGGAAGATTAAAGATTTGGAGTTCTTGAATGAAATTTTGATATAGAGTTGATAATTAGAATTGGAAGTTGGATTTGACTTGTCATCAATCTAGTTAAGACATATGAAGTGTTAGAAGTGGAATTAAATCATGTTGCAAAGTTGGTATAATTCTTGAATCTCATAAGGAGGATATGATTTTGGGGTTTAAGATGAAATAAATGAGTATAGATTAGTTTAAATAGGTGTATAAGAGTTAAGAATAGAAAAAGGGATGAAATATGAAGAGCTGAGAGAATAACGAAGGGATTTTCGTGCTCAAAGTATTATTTATGGGTTGTGTGCATCGATTCATCTTCAATGTGCATCGATGCACTCTCAAATAAATGAACATCGAATGCAATTAGTGCATCGATGCATAAGGAGTGCATCGATGCATAAGGAGTGCATCGATGCACCTACATGTAATGCAAACATCGAATATGATTTATACACTGATGCATGGATAGCGCATCGATGCACCTTTCCAGGGATGCATCGATACATGGTGTAGTGCATCGATGCATGCCTTCATTAAAAATTAAAAATGATTTTCTTCTAGCCTATGAAGTGATAGCTTAGAATATATCAATTAGTATATTGATATTTATCAATGTGTTATTATTATGTAGATATAGAATGAAAGCTTATTCTGGAACAATTGAAGAATTAGAATTAAATCAAAGCAAGCAAGGCTAAGGTGAGTGCAATTTTATTGTACTTATGTTATCAAATAAGCATTGGCTTGCGATGAGCCAGTGACAGAGTTACTATGGTAATAAGTAACTCGTCAAATGTTATTTGATTTGTGAATTCTATGTATGCATGAGTATATGTGACATGATTTATATGATTCATATGATATATGATACTGAACTACATGAATATATGAGAATATTGTATCAGTGGAATAATAGGTTTGACATGTTATTTTATGTGATACGTGTTTAAATGATCACAAGACATGAGTTATATGAAAGAGAAAGTATATATGATACGTGAAAGTGAATCATATGTTTACAAGAAAAGTGACATGAAAGTAAACCATGTGACTATATGCACATGTGATATGTGACAGAAGAAAAGTAATATGTGATCATAAGAGAAATGAAAGTGTATAAATGAAAAAAAAAATGTCCATGTTATGTGTATTGAGAGCTAGAGGTATAGTTGGCATGCCAAGAGTCGAGGGTTTACCTATGTTCTAAGGAACATATGAACAGTTTACCGAGGATCTTTATGATCTCTGGATAGTTACCGAGGATCTTTATGACCTCTGGATAGTACCGAGGATCTTTATGACCTCTGGATAGGTCATTCGAGACATTTATACGAGCTGTGGTGACAGCATAGTGGTGCACAACCTCAATAGACTCACGTATCTACAGTTCTCACAGGTGTACCATGGGCTAATAAAGAGATAATATTAATAAACTGGATATGATGATATGTTTGTTTCCTTGTGAAATGTTATGTGTAATATATGATGGTACAAATGGTAATTATAAGATTATATGATAAAAGGAATCAATGATAGTGATAGGAATGAAGATGATGATAGAGTTGCTTGTGTGTATGTGATGTACGATAGGATCTATGTTTTACATAACATGATATCTATATATGTTATATGGTATACGTGAGTACATGTTAAGGTATATATGAATGAGTATAATTGATTGACATAATGATATAATAACAAATCTATAAGATATATGATATGGATCTAAAAGATCATAGGAATAGGAGATAAGAGATATGAATGATAATGACATATATGTATGTATGTACTTGTTATATGTAAAAGTATGTGAGTTATGTGAAATGATGGTAGTAATTGTTTATGTATGATTACTAGTTAAAGTTACATTATATGTTTATTGCCTCACTAAGTCTGTGACTTAGCGTGTAAGTGATTTACACGTAGGTACCAAGAATTGGGAAGAACCGAAATAGGAGCGGCAAGAATAACAACACTGCTAGAAGATCAGATCAGAAGTAACGGAGAAAATATGTCTTTTGTCGTGTATAGTGTTGGCATGTAAGAAAAGTGTTAGTTACAAATGCTCTGATCAGTTTTGTCTTATTTTGGTTAACTCGTGTACAGTAAAAATGTTATTTTAATAAAAGTTTTAAATTTCCTTGGTTTTTATCAAAAGTTAAAGTTTGAAAAGTCAATGTGACACCTCAGACTTGTATCTGGGTCGGATATGGGTTGAGGGTGTCACACTATATTTTCTACAATTTAGAAACAAATTCTTACTGTAAATTATCGACAACATTAACCAAGCTATTTCCTGATCTCTTAAAGTTTGATGCATTAGATGGCTCAAATTATCGAAGGTGGTCCCAATGCATTCCAATCTTCTTCGAGAAGCTTTATTTGGATTACGTGCTACTAAAGCCACCTCTACCTCCTACTTCAGTGACAAGATCAGTTCCATCTGATACTACCTCTACTGGTGATGAGGTTGTACCTGATTCTATCGCTATTTTTGTCATTACTGTTGCTACCGTCATTGCTACTGAAAAGTATGAGAAAGATAACAAGAATGTGTGAGGACATCTTTTGAGCCACGTGTCGAACAAGCTCTTCGACATGTTCCTCAAATAAGAAGTGCAAAGACAATTTGGGACACACTCGAGAATAAGTATGGCGTTGATGATGGGGGCATCAAGAAGTGCGTCGTTGGCGATTTGTTGAGATTCCATATAACCGGTGAAAAGCCAATTATATATCAAGTTCTTGATTATGAAAAGTTGGTATCCAACACCCTTGCTGAAGGAATAAAAATGTACGAGGTGCTATAAGCCAAAGTCCAAACCGAGAAGCTGCTAAAGTCCTGGTCCAATTATAGCAACTCTCTCAAACACAAAAAGAGAGACATTTCGCTTGAGGAGTTGGTGGGCAATATGAAGATAGATAATGTTAACTGTTTGAAAGATAAGGTTACTAACTCTATTGGTCAAATGTCTTTTGAATATAACTTGGTTGATTTTGGTGTTGCCTTAAGGTCTAAATTCAAAAACACAGTGAAAAGAGAAAATCAAAACAATATGACAAACCTCATATGTGAACCAACTTCAAGAATCCAGGGAAGCCTAAAATTGAAAGAAAATCCGTTAAGTGTTATGTGTATGGTCGAGTTGGCCACAAAGCTTACCGGTGCTAACATCGCTCAGACCGTCAGAATGAGAACAAACCACAGTTGAACATTGTGGAGAACAATGTTGATAATATCATTACAGCGGTGGTTTCGTAGGTTAATTTGGTGGAGAACGGTGCTGAATGGGTCGTGAACACCGATACTTTTAGATATTTTTGCACAAGAAATGAGTTTTTTTTATTGAGTTTGAGGATATGGACAAAGGTGAACGTGTATATATGGGGAACTCTAGCAGCTCTGAAGTGGTAGGCATAGGCAAGGTTTTGCTCAAGCTCACTTCCGATAAAACTTTAGCCCTAAACAATGTTCTATATGTACATGCCCTTGTAAAAATTTAATAAGTGGCAGACTTATGAATAAGGCAAACATTAATTTAGTTTTTGAGGAAAATAAAATGATTGAGGAAAATAAACTTGTACTTTCCCGAAACGATGATTATGTTGGGAAATGTTTTCTAAATGGGGGTTTATTTCTTATAGAAACTCAACTTAATGAGAATAAAGCTACCACTTCTGTTTACACTGTTGAAACTATTTATATGTGTCATGCTAGATTAGGGCATGTGAATATTCACTTTTTTTAAAAAATTGATAAAAATGAATATTCTACCAAAACTATACATAACTAGCTTTAACAAATGTGAGATTTGTGTAGAAGCCAATCATGTTAAACCTCACTTTAAGACAAATTCTAAGAGAAAGACTGAACTATTAGAACTTATATATTCTGATCTAACAAACTTTAGAAACTCTGAAAGTAAGAGAGGAAAACACTACTACATTACTTTTGTATATGATTATTCGAGATACACAAAATTATATCTCCTAATAACTAAAGATGAGACTGAGAACTTATTTCTCATTTATATGGTAGAAGTTGAGAATCAGTTAGATAAGACAATAAAACGGGTTAGATCTGATAGAGGTGGTGAATATGGATGAAATTTATTAAAAGAACTTTTTAAGAAGAATACATAATTCACTAAACTTATGCTCCCTACATTCCTCAATAGAACGATATAGCCAAGAGGGAAAAAAAACTTTAAAAAAAGATGATGGATTCGTTGTTGATAAGTTCTGGGCTAGCAGACAACATGTGGGGGAAAGTCATTCTATCGGTAAATCACTTTTTGAAAAGAGTAATCACAAGAAACTAGATTCTACTCCATACGAATTGTGAAAAGGTTACGCTCAAAATATGTAATACTGAAAGTGTGGGGGTGTCTAGTTAAAGTAGGCTTACCAGACTTTAAGAAGTCCATCATCGGTCCCAAAATAGTTGATGCAATGTTTATAGGGTATGCTACAAATAATTATGCATACAGGTTCATGTGTTTACAAGACTACTCTATTTGTGAATCTAGGGATGTTTTCTTTGAAGATATTTTTCCACTAAAGAAACCTAGATTAAATGAGGAAACAAAAATAGAAAAATCATCGTACACTCTTCTAGTGTACTTGCTAGGGGTTCTCAAGAGATTGAATTTAAACCTAGAAGAAGTAAAAGACAAAGAACTGAAACATCTTTTAGACCAGAATTTATCACTTCTTTTATTTTTGAGATAAATGATTTAGAGTCAATATCTTATCATATAGCTTAAAATTTTCTATTAGATGAGGATCCTAAGACTTATGAGGAATCTATAAGATCTCTTGATGCTAGTTTTTGAAAAAACCCTATCAATGATAAACTAGATTCAGTAATGTTTAATCATACTTGGGAAGAGGTTGACCTGCCTAGAGGATTTAAGCAAATTAGGAACAAATGGGTCTTTCGAAAGAAACTCATACCAAATGGTTCGATCCAGCGGTATAAGGCAAGGCTAGTTGCCAAAGAGTTCACTCAAAAGTTTGGCTTAGACTTCTTCGATACCTATTCTCCAGTAACAAAAATCTCAACGATCTATGCATCATTTGCACTATCCTTCATTCACAAATTGCAAGTACATCAAATGGATGTAAAGAATGCATTTCTGAATGGAGATATAAATGAGGATATCTATATGGAGCAACCTCTTGGGTTCGAAGCACCTGGACCTAGCATGGAAAGAAAAGTGTGTGGACTGAAAAAGTCACTTTATGGCCTGAAGCAAGCTCCTAAACAGTGGTATAAGAAATTTCAGAAAAATATCCTAAGTTTTGGTTTTGTTGTGAATGGTTCAGATGCATGTGTGTATTTGAGGATGTTTTGTACTAATTGCATCATCATAAGTTTATATTTTAATGACATGTTGATTTTCAGTACTAACATTCAGTCCATTAACAAAACAAAGAATTTCTTATCTACTAAATATGAGATGACCGATTTGGGAGAAGTCGATGTGATATTAGGGTTCAAAGTTACCAAAACTAAAAATGGTTTTTCTTTAAATCAAACACATTACATTAAGAAAGTGTTAAAGAAGTTTGAAAATTTTTATGTCGTCTCTATTCGAACTAAATGAAATAGTGTTTTCCAAACCAAATATGCTAAAATAATTGGAAGCCTAATGTTCTTAATGAACTATACTCGTCCTGATATTACCTACGCTATGAGCAAACTTAATAGGTATACTCATAATCTAAGTGGTTAATATTGGGTTTCTCTTCGACGCTTACTCAAGTATCTTAAGGGTACGATGGATTGGAAACTTGAGTTTGTTGGCTATCATACTATTTTAGAATGATATTGTAACACCAATTAGGTTTCTGAAAATGATAAAGTAAGCTCTACGAGTGGATATGTGTTTACTTTATGTGGTGTAGCGGTCTCGTGGAAATCTGCGAAGTAAACTTGTATTGCTCATTCCACTATGGAGTCAGAGTTTATAGCTCTTAACTTAGTTGGGCAAGAAGTCAAATGGCTTAGAAATTTATTAGTTGAAATTTCGTTGTGGGAAAGACTGACTCCTCTAGTCTCCTTATTGTGTGATTCACAAACTGCGATATGTGTGGCCAAGAACCAAGCTTACAATGGTAAGAAGAGACACATTCACATAAGACATGAATCTGTTAGACAATTAATAAGGAATGAAGTACTCTCCTTAGAATATGTGAAGTCGGAAAGGAACTTAGCAGATCCGCTTACCAAAGGGATAAGCAAGAAACTGGTCCTAGATTCGTCGAGCGCAATGTTAAAAAGGGCGCAAGGCGCACCAAGGCGATAGAGGAATTATAGTCGAGGCGCAAGGCACGCGTCTTATTGTAGTGAGGTGCACTTTTTGAAAATAAGAGATATACATATTTTTCCAGTTGTATAATCAAGCAAAAAAACACATCTTGCAATGTAAACACCAAAGAATATTCATCATCAACAGTTTATGTATTAACTATCATGCATCAGTTCAAAATTATTTACATTCAATAATATTTTGGGTAATACGAATAATATGATTCTTTAATTGTTTAACTTCAACATGAATCAATCAATGAGAATGTATAAATGCACATGAAACAATTAAAAAAATTAAGTACTTTAAAAATGATATAAGTCCAACAAAAAGCTTTTCATTTCATTTAACTTTAATGTTTCAATTGAAAAGCATACGATATGACATTGCATTTTATCATTCAATATGAACTTTTTTATATTCTAAATAGACAAAGTTAGTTATTTAATAATATCAAAAGGATATCTAATAATAGGACATCATACATAATCATCTTCCTCGATCAAATTTGCCACCATATCATCTCCATCAAGTGAGTGGTAGTCTTCATCTTCTTCCTCATCTTTATCTCCAACTCCATCTCCTTGCCTTAGGGATTCCCGTGATGAATTATCATCTCTTCCTCCTATTGATCTCCTTCTTGATCTCAAGTTGAATCATTTTTCATGAACTCCAACAGCAGTGGCAACGTGTCATCTGTTGACGAAAACGGGTAAAGAAAACGAAAGAACACGAGAATTTTACGAGGTTCGGCAATGTGCTTACGTCCTCGGTGCCTAGGCGGCGCTAGAAGTTTTATTCAATGATTTTTTTAGGTCTAGGTTACATCTCTATTTATAATAGAAAACCCTGGTACATAATTACAAAATCAACCCTGTACCGTACCGCGGGGGCTGCGCCCCCACACCCCCAACCCACATAATTCGTAACCCCACAACGAGACTTTTTATGAGCCATACATAACAAATCTCCACCTTGGCGAATATCCTGCCCCTTGGAAACTTCAATGTGGGTTGGGTTACCTTGCTTCTTTAACAACTCGAAACATTCAACAAGTCCAAGCAATGCTTGAACTTGTCTGTCGTAACTGGCTTGGTGAATATATCAGCGGCATTCTCATCAGTATGTACCTTCTGAAACAAAACCTCTCCAGATGCAACCAACTCTCTGATCTTGTGGAACCTTACATCAATATGTTTAGTTCTAGCACGATACACCTGATTCTTAGCCAAGTGAATAGCACTTTGATTATCACAAAGCAACTGAACTCCACCTTGTTGAACACCCAACTCCTTCACTAAACCAGTAAGCCATAAAGCTTCTTTTGCAGCTTCAGCCGCTGCCATGTATTCAGCTTCAGTTGTAGATAGTGCCACGACAGATTGAACAGTAGACTTCCAGCAAATAGGCCCTCCACCAAGAGTAAACACATACCCTGTCGTAGATCTTCTATTATCCAAGTCACCTGCATAATCTGAATCCACATATCCTACAACCAAAGGGTTATCCCGCTGACTCCCAAAAACAATTCCATGTCCCACAGTACCCTTTAAGTACCGAAAGATCCACTTGACTACTTCCCAATGTTGCTTACCAGGTTTAGACATGTACTTACAAACTTGACTAACAGCATGAGCTAAATCAGGACGAGTACATACCATCGCATACATCAAGCAGCCAACAGCATTAGAATACGGAACCTTTGCCATATCTTCAGCTTCCTTATCTGTCTTGGGGCACTGTTCTGATGAGAGCTTAAAGTGATTCGCCAATGGAGTGCTAACTGGTTTTGCGCTGCTCATCACAAACCTTTCTAGCATTTTCTCAACATAACCCCGTTGAGATAGCCGCAGTTTCCTTGAGTCTCTGTCCCTGCAAATTTCCATTCCAAGAATTTTCTTTGCAGCACCTAAATCTTTCATATCAAATTCCTGACTCAATAAAGTTTTCAAACCGATAACATCATCCATGTTCTTCGCAGCAATCAACATATCATCAACATACAGTAATAGAAAAATAAAAGAACCATCATCAAGGCTCTTAACATAGACACAACAATCATACTCACATCGGTTGTAGCCAATCTTGATCATATAGGAGTCAAACCGTTTATACCACTGTCTCGGAGACTGTTTTAACCCGTACAAAGATTTCTTCAATCTGCAAACTAAATGTTCGTTTCCAGGTTGAGTGAAACCTTCAGGTTGCCGCATGTAGATCTGCTCCTCTAAATCACCATGCAAAAAAGCAGTTTTAACATCCATCTGCTCTAAATGCAAATCCCAACTAGCCACCAATGCAAGTACTGCTCGGATTGAAGTGTGCCTGACCACAGGAGAAAAGATTTCATCATAATCAACTTCTTTCTGCTGTGAAAAACCCTTCGCTACCAAACGAGCCTTGAACTTCTCCCCCTCTTTTTCTGTTACTGCTGGTTTCTTCTTATACACCCATTTGCAACCAATCGGCTTCTTACCCTCAGGAAGGGGAACTAACTCCCATGTGCGATTGTGATTCAAAGACTCCATCTCCTCAACCATGGCTGCCATCCACTTGTCATTTTCCTGACTAGTAACGGCATCATGAAAAGTAACTGGATCATCACTGCTAACAGTAAGTGCAAAAGATACCAAGTCTTCAAAACCCAATCTGTTCGGAGGCTTTATATTCGTCCGTCTCACCCTGTCTCTGGCGAGACTATAATCCTGCAAATCATCCGTAGTGGAACCACCAGAAGTCGGTTGAGAAGTTTCTGGTTTCTCAACTGGAAACTACTCGAAATCTACCACTGTCGTGTCTTGCTTCTGCTGCAACATAGACTGTTCATCAAAAACGACATCTCTACTAATCACAACTTTCTTCGCAACTGGATCCCAGAACTTGAATCCTTTGACACCTTTCTTGTAACCCAGAAAATGCACTCCTTCGATTTTGCATCAAGTTTGGATCTCTCATCAGCAGGTACATGCACATAAGCAGGACAACCAAAAATCCGTAAGTTATCAAAACTAACATCATGACCAGTCCATACCTCTTCTGCAACTTTCCCAGCAAGCGATGCCCTTGGCGATCTGTTGATAAGGTAACACGCCATGTTAACAGCCTCAGCCCAGAAGTGTTTGGGAAGCCCCGCATTCAACCGCAAACATCTGGCTCTTTCATTCAACGACCTGTTCATTCGTTCCGCAACACCATTCTGTTGTGGTGTCTTGCGCACTGTAAAATGCCTCTGAATCCCATGCTCCTTACAGAATTGTAGGAACTGTGAATCTGTGTACTCCGTACCATTATCAGACCGCAAACACTTGATTTTTCGTCCTGTTTGGTTTTCTACCTCAGCTTTCCACAACTTGAACTTCTCAAAAACTTCAGATTTCTGTTTCAAAAATACACCCAAACTTTCCGTGAAAAATCATCAATAAAAGTAACATAGTACCTAGATCCACCCAAAGACGATGTCGTGGAAGGCCCCCATACATCAGAATGCACATAATCAAGAATCCCTTGAGTTGTGTGCTTCGCAGTCTTGAAACGGACTTTAGTCTGTTTACCAAGAACACAATACTTGCAAAAATCGAGCTTACAGCTTTTGACACCATGCAACAAGTTTCTCTTGTGTAATTCTGCCATACCACGTTCACTAAGATGAGCAAGGCGCATATGCCACAATTTTGTCGTATCATCACAGGACTCAACAGAGTGAACTCCACCTGCAACGGTACTCCCTAACAATCTGTAGATATTCCCTGCAGTCATCTTGCCTTTCATCACAGTCAATGCTCCTTTAACAATCCGAATGGTTTCCCTATCCTCGTCAGCCTTAGGGATAAAACCATTCTTGTGCAAAGTGCCCAAGGAAATCAAATTCTTCTTCAAGTCTGGGATATGTCGAACACCACTCAACGTCCGAACGGAGCCATTGTGCATCTTAATTCTGACATCACCAATACCAACAATATTACAACATCGATCATCACCCAAATAAACCGAACCAGAATTAACCGGCCTGTATGTCGAAAACCATTCCCTATTTGGCGTGATGTGATAAGAACATCCAGAATCAAGAATCCAAGCATCCGTCAATTGTGTCGTTGAAATAGAAAGCATATCACCCTCACTGCAATCAGAAGTATCATCCTCGACCACGTTCACAGACTTGGATGAGCCATCACGCTTCTCATCGGTCTGCTTTTTCAACTTCGGACAGTCTCGCTTCATATGTCCCGCCTCCTTGCACTTGTAACAGTGAATCGTCTTCTTATCCCTGGATTTGGATCTGGAATTCCGCTTCCCGGACCCTGCCTTCTCTGGCTTCCGTCCACGATTTCGATTACCCTTGACATATAAGCTATCGGCTTGAGAGCTTTCCCCTGCATTCTGCTTCCGCTGGTTGTGAGCCAACAAGGCTGCAGTAATCTCCTCAACGTTGATAGTCTCTTTCCCATATGTAAGAGTAGTCACCATGTGTTCGTAAGAGGAAAGCAACGAACACAACAGAATCATCGCTCTGTCTTCATCTTCAATTTTCACATCAAGCTGAGCCAGATCAGAAACGATTTGATTGAAGACATTCACGTGTTGCGCCAAATCGTGATCGTCCTGCATCTTCAGCCCATACAGCCGCTGCTTCAGATACAGTTTTGTCGTTAAGGATTTGGACATAAACTGACTTTCCAACTTCCTCCAAATTTCGTCTGGAGACGATAGATGCATGACGTGATACATGACCTCGTCCGCCAAGCATAATCGTATGGTTCCTGCCGCTCGCTGCTGCAATTCTTCCCAATCTTCCTCATCCATCGACGCCGGCTTTGTAGGTCGCAAAGCCTTCAAGATCCCTTGCTGCGCCAATAGATCCTTCACCCTCGTTTGCCATAATCCGAAGTTACCCTGACCATCGAATTTCGCGACTTCGAATTTTGCTCCTGACATCTGATACCAATTGTTGACGAAAACGGGTAAAGAAAACGAAAGAACACGAGAATTTTACGAGGTTCGGCAATGTGCTTACGTCCTCGGTGCCTAGGCGGCGCTAGAAGTTTTATTCAATGATTTTTTTAGGTCTAGGTTACATCTCTATTTATAATAGAAAACCCTAGTACATAATTACAAAATCAACCCTGTACCGTACCGCGGGGGCTGCGCCCCCACACCCCCAACCCACATAATTCGTAACCCCACAACGAGACTTTTTATGAGTCATACATAACATCATCCCCAAGTGAGACATACATCATCTTCAAATACAAACTTCTCTTGGGCATCTTCATATGTCATTCCAGTCAACCATTCATTGTTGTCATCAACATCTTTCAAATCAATTGGATTAATTTTATACTGTAATTTGAATCATTGAATCAATGATCGATTGTATTTGACATACACCAAGCCATTTAGTCTAGACTGTGTGAGCTTATTTCTCTTTTTGGTATGAATCTGTGAAACAATTGAAAAAATATTTAGTTTATAATAATCAAAAGACCAAGAACTTAACATTACTAATTAAATAAATTGAGTTAACGACAATGACTCACATGCTCAAAAGTGCTCCGATTTATTTCACATCCCGGTGCGCTACAAGTAAGGCTCAAAATTTTTATGGCAAAGTACTGTAAAGTAGTTGTTGAATAACCATAACATGACCACCATTCAGTTGCAAAATAAAAAAACCATATATATATCATAGCAATTGTTATACTAATTAAAATCATATATATATCATAGTCACAAACTGTAGGATAACCAATGGATTGTATGCAATTGTAATAAAAAATATATATCATGTCACAAACTGTAGGATAACAAACTGGAAGTATGCAATTCAAATAACGGGAAATATGCAATTTTAATAAAAAATCATATATATATATATATAATTTTAATAAAAAATCATATATATATATATGACATACACAAAATGGAAGTATAAAATTGCAATAAAAAAGCATATATAATGGTTATATTTGCCATTAAAATCGATCACGTCAACAAGAATGAGAGCTAAAATTGACAATTCATAAAATCAATAATTTATAATATATAATGATTAATTTTTCAATACCTAGAGCCTTAGACTTCCTATGTCTAATAGCCAATGAATTTCCAAACAATCCATATGCTTGCTTGTATACGGTAAGCTCTTCCAAAATCTTATCTTGCTTGTCAAGTATAGGGACCAACCTTAGGATACATGCATACAAACCATTTATCACTTCTTCACATTACTCAAGTTGAGGATTATCATAAAAGTATTTAGGATTAAGAAAATGACCAGTAGCATGTAAAGGACAATACAGTTGGTATTCTCATCTCTTGTCTATCATTTTAAAGACTTCGGGGTACTTGGATTCATTCCCATTAAATGAAGATGTTTTAGCACGGTCCATAATCTCATATATGTATCCCATGGCAGGTTTTTTTCTCTCCATCAACTTTTCTTAGTGCACGAACTAAAGGACCACTTAAGTTCAATGCATATACAACACCATTCCAAGAGGAAGGCATCAAAATAGTATCAGCAGCTCTTTTCTTCATGGTTCCTTGGACCATTTGTTATCTCTCTATTCTTGAGATACAAACATCTTTCTCAAGTTATCTTGTTGCTTTTGTATTCATGTAAGTGTGATAAAGGCGGTAGCAAATCTTGTCTTCGCCGACCTTAGCAAGTTTCTTTGTTTGGTGAATCGTCTCATCATATTCAAAAGACCTAGATTTTTTGATAAATGAAACTATTAATCTGAATCACCTTCTTTAGGGCCTTATCGATAACAGGAATTGGTCCAATATCTTCAAGAATAAGATTAATACAGTGGGATTCACAAGGAGTCTAATACAAATATGGATACTTTGCCATCAAGAGTGCACTTGCAGCTACGAAGTTGCTCCCGTTATCTGTAATAACTTGCACAACATTGTTAGCACCTACTTCATCCACAATTCTACTTAGTAATTCAAATAACTTATCACTAGTCTTTGAATAGATTGATGCATCAACAGACTCGAGGAACATACTTCCTTTTGAACAATTAACTAAAAAGTTAATGATTGTTCTTCCACACCGATCAGTCTATCCATCTGACATGATAGAATATCATGTTTTCGCCTATTCTTCTCTATGATTTCTCATAGTCACATTGGTATTTGTAACTTCATTCTTCAACTGAGTGACTCTTACTTCATAAGCACTTGGTGGCTTTATTCCGATTCCAACTCTAGTGATTGAATCGATTGCCACTTTAAAGTTAGGATGCTTGAGAGCATTAGAGGGAATTGCAGCATTATACATCTATTTGGCAAAATCAACACATGTTTCTCCCTTTGTTCCTTCTTGTAGTCCTCATTAATGGTCTTTTGCTTACTCATTGTTTGTGTATGAGATTTGATAAAAGCATCCATTGGACCAACTTGTCTCGCCCTTTTAACATTTAAACTCATTGATGCTTTGGCTTTTTTCCCCTTTTGGGTCGGATCCTAACACTTGTATTTCATCTTCTTCATCAAATTCATCTATTTGATCATAACCATACTCATGTTGGTCATGCTCCAAATTAATCTTCTCTCGTTCTTCCTTTTTTAAGAAAATATTCAATTATTTCTTGCGTCACATGATCAGGGCACTTGTTACAAGGTTTTATGTTTCGATATCCACCTACTAAATGTTGTTTAAGTCTATGGATTCCACCTTTGGAAACTTTCGAACAATATTTGAAGGTAACATTGTTTGTGACCTTAGGATCAACTAAGTAACAATGATTCCAACCCAAATCAGTTCTTCTTTCATTTTCCATGTTTGTCTCACTCTGTTAATAAAAGAACAATTTATTTATTAAAAAATAATAAATCAATGAGCAATAATAAATGGAATAATAAAAGTACAAATAGCTTTTTTCATTAACTCTAGTAGCAATAAAAGCAATGCAACAATAAGAGCACAAATGGAGATAAATGGAACAATAAAAGCAACGTTTGTAGCAGAGCAGCAATGAAAGCATAAATACATAAAAAATGCATAACAAATAGCATACGTTGGAGATAAATGGAACAATAAAAGCAAAAATAGCTAGAAATATAAAATAAAAATAAAATAAGGTCTTAGATCCATCGAGGGATGAGTTTAAAGCCCATTGGTTGAGGAATTCATGGTGGATACCCAACTTAGTTATCTAAGTTCAATGTGGTCAAATAAAACCATGGAAAGACTCGTAGTGTACATTGATACCTACCTATCCCTATGACGAATAATGTATATGCACAGGATGAGCTTGATTGCTCTTAATAAATTCATAGTCCAGGTTTTGGGTGGTCTTAGTGAGAAATGCTTGATGAATTTATTGATTTTAGTTGAATACCTACTCTTAATAAGTTAATAACCCAGAGTTGAGTGGGTAGTCTTAATTGAGAAGGACAAGATGAACTTATCGCTAGAAAGGTTGAGTTTTATGAAAACTCTTAATGAATTCAAATCCAAGAGTTTGGATGGTTCTACTGAAGAGGACATATTAAATTCACCGATTAAAGAGGTCGAATATTTATTCTTAATGATTTCTTATCCCTGAGTATGGGTGGTTCATTTATAATGAACTTGAAGAAAATCAACTTAAATTGTCCGTCCAGCTCAGTTGGTAGAGCGCAATGCTCTTAACCTTGTGGTCGTGGGATCGAGTCCCACGGTGGGCAATTCATAATTCTGACTCCCGGAGGTCTTCCACGGAAGCTGCTCTCAACCTGGCGTTGGGGGCAGCCTACTACCCTACCTCCCCCTCACCCCATTACATATGGGAACAGGGTCAACTAATTTTGAAGAAAATCAACTTAACCTTCGAGAGGTTGAGTTGTTTTAAAAGGCTCTTAATTATTTCATAGCCCAATTTTAGGGTGGTTTATGTTGAGATAAACCTGATGAAATAATCTACGTAAGTGAGAAGGATTAACCACCTTCTATGAAAAACATTTGGTCATTTTTCTAATACGCTTACTAGAATCCTGAGTTTAGATGGTCAAATATACACTTGTGCATATATATCTTACACATCGAGGACTTCGGTGGATGAAGGGATTAGTTGTGTGTTATGAGTTTACCCTTATCTTAGAAAGTTCAAATCTAGTTTCACTTGTCTAAGAGAACGATTGCTTATCATCACTATATTCTAGTTCAAGATACGTTCACTAGTGCTTAAGCAACTAATTTCGCTATTGCTTTTCTAAGAAGATTATTTTTATAGTTTCAGAAGAATTATTTCGCATTAGTTGGGGAATGTTGGTAATGCATAAAAACACTATCCCACATTGAGTGGGAAATACCACTGGGCTTGGGTATCTATAGTGTTTATTCTTCTTTCTTTTATTGAGTGATAGAGAATATGAAACAATCTCGCGCGCCGTCGCCGCCATTCGTTTTGGCTCGTGGCAAATGGCAATACGTGTCTTCGACACATCCGCGCGGATTCTATCAGAAGAGCAGAGTTTATAACAACAGTTTTAGATGGAGTTTAAATTCGGAAATTAATTAGATTTATATTCTAATTTCGTTGTGGACAAATTACCCATGAACTAAGCTTATAAATAGATAAGCTTTCCAAGATTTTATATAAGGTAGTGGTTTTCACCATGACATGGTTTAGGTTGTTAATTTTTCAATATTTTTATATTGTCTTGTCAGTGCTAACGTCTCATTTTGCAATATATATTTCCTACAATGTATAGTTAGATCAATTCTTCAATAAAAGAATGTTTGTTGATCTGATCATAATTGTGTAGCAAAACAACCAACCAAATAGTTTGGTTCGCTGACTACTCCTTTATCACTTAGTAAAGTGTCTCATTCGCCAGAGACAATGAGTTTTTATGAAGTATATTGAGTTCTTTTGATGTTGTTCGTCATTCTCAAGAAAATGTTTTGTTTTTCTTTATATTTTTTAGTTTAATATTTTTTGTATGAATTTTTGGTGTCTATTGTCCCTATTTTTCTTTTGTATAGTTGGATGCATTGTAATTATGATTCTTTTCGTCATTTTTATTAATAAAATTCAATTGTTATCGTTCAATATATATATAAAATAGGGGCAAAATTAAAATATTATTTATTGAGAGGGGAAAGTAACAACTTTATTAATATCATAATTTATTAATTTTGTAATTTATTAATTTTGTAATTTTGTAATTTTAAAGTCATAATTGAATTGGTTAACTACTAAAAATACCATGATATCGAATGTCAATGCTTCTATTTTATAGTTGTAACTTGTTAGTATTAGTTGTAACTTGTAAGTATTAGTTTAATTGTAATTTTCTTTACTAAGTATTGGTCCATGTACTTTAAACTTGCATCTAAATATGGTACATGCAAGTTAAAACTATATATAATATGGTCCCTACATTCCAAAATTTTACCCAAATTTGGTCCCTACACTTCAAATTTGATCTAATTGTTGTCCTTGAAGTAATTATCTCTTCTCCGGAGTGCCACATTTGGAATTCAAGGACCATTATCTCCTATCTTAGATGCCACATTGCAACATAGAAAGAATATTTCAAGGTCCGTGTTTAGATATTTTTAAAGTACATGAACCATATTTAGATATAATTTTAAAATTCAAAGACAATATTTAATTTTAAATTTTGTTTTTACTATCTGTAATTTCTTTTTTTCCAATTAACTACATAACTAGATAAATAAAAAAGATAATATACTAACTATTAGTTGATTTAATGAAATAAATATTAAACCCCTTAAATAAAGATTAATAATTTCAACATTAAAATTTATAAATAAAAGAAAATTAAATTGAGAAATATAACTCAATCTAAATTTACTGGCAATTACTTGTATGTTGTTGAGGTTGTCAATCTAACTATATATGGTTATGTTTGCCTTTCACTGGGATCAGCAATGAGGCAATCGAATTACACATGCACATGTTTGGTTACTCTTCTATCTATATTGGTAAAATCATTCTACAAGTCCTTGTACCATTGTATAAATTGCATTTTTGATCTTTATATTTTTAAAACATGCAAACAATTATGTATGTATTAGAAGAAGAAAAAAAAGATAATTTTGTTATTACTATGTGGTAATTACAAAGTAATATATATTTGAAATACTTTCAATCATATGATATTGAACGCTTAAACCCTCTAACTATAGACGTTATGCTCGAACCCAAAACCTCTAAGAATAACATTTATCCCTTTAATCATTGAAATAATTTGGTTCGTGCTTAAATAATTATTTTTATAACATTTGATTTCTATAAATATCTCTAACATTAGGTATTCTTGGTATTTTTGGTGTTTACAAAAAAAGACACATTCTTGATATTTTTTAGTGTTTGAACCTGAGATCTAAAAGAATAAATAATTTATGTTTTATGACAGAGATCACTTAATTCGTGACTTTGATTTGAAATTAAATCACGAATTTAGTGTTTTGTTGAAATTATAATCTAAAAGGAATAATGGAAACGTCATTTTTAATCAAATAGTTGGCAGAAATAAGGATCTTTCTAGTCTTGTGTGGCTGTTGAATATAATAAGTGATCATGTGTTTCATTTTTTTCATATGAATACAATATTCAACGGCTTGAGGAAATCTTCTCTGATTTGAGCAAACTTGTTTCAACATTGAATTTAGACGCCTACTTATTTCAAAAGGTTAAAATATGTCTCAATTTGTATTTTTTAATACATTTGAAAGTTAATTGTTTTATTTTAAAGAAATTAGTTCCCATACTTCTTTTAAATTTAATTAAATTTAGACTTACCCATTTCAAAGATGTACAAACCCAACTGCCAATAGGGTTTCAACTCTGGTTTTGCATCTATTAGAGCGCACAAGTTGAACCAAATTGCTCATATACATCTTTTAGCTGACAGCATATATGATAAATATCCCTCATATTCTTCAAATTAAAAAAATGTCCAAAAAGAAAAGCGCGGGGTCGATGACGTAAAATAATGAAAACCAACGGCAAAAGTGGGTTATAATCATTGATTCTGATAAGATAAAACACAAATTGATAAAATAACACTAGAATTCTCCAGAATCAAGTTGGGGTGTCTAGATCATGACTCAGCTCGACCAACAACATGAATATAAGGTTTTCCCCTTGGCTCGAGCATATGGGGTTTTTTTTTTTTTTGGAAAGAGGCTCGAGCATATGGTTTATATGTGCAAGCAGATGCTCATAGTAGTACAGCTGTTCATTCACGCATAATCACAAACAGGTGGCAGATAATATATGATCCAATAGGTTTCTAGCGTTTTCCATCAGTCAAAAGCATCTACAAACTCGCGTCCACCCATTACAAATTACCGACATGTTCAACGACAACGTTATTTGAGGCCTGAATTCCAGCAAAAAAGAAATTCCAGACAATTATTTTTATATTTTAAAAGACCAAAATCTGTTCTGCAATGACATATACCATTTTTGATTTCATGTTCGTGAATCATGTGCAAATGCGGAGATTGGACAAACAGTGAATGCATTATCCCCTTTAGTTTCTTTTTAATACAAAATCTTGCGTCTTTCTTGGCTTTTGTCTTTTTTGGTGTTATAGGACATGCACTGTACGTACTTGCATGTATACATGCTATTACCACATGTTGCGTTGTCCCTACAAATCATATGTCTAAAACACCGACGACATATATACTTCAAGATTTATGTTGCAAGTTCCTCAACTTTTTTATTTTACAAGGAGGTAACTTTGTACTAACCGGTAGAGCTAATTCATGTGGTCCTAATTGAATTATTAACTTTTTTAGGAGTTACAATATAAATTTATTATTGTATTAAATTAAAATATTTATTTTTCATAGGACTAAATACAAATTATACTATTTTTGGGAATAAAAAATCATACCCATCTTTGGCTCTGCCGTTGCAAATAGTTCGGTGTAATAAAATTACACAAGTATCATCAATAAAGTTAATATTCTCTTTATCTCATTAATTGTGTTCGATGTTGATTAAGTATAAAGTTTTAAGAGATAAATTTAATCACACGTTAAGTTACATAAAAAAAAGAAATAAAAATTATTCTAAAAAGATGATTAATAAATATGACATATATAAAAAATGAAATATATACAAATAAAGAAATATAAATATTGTTATTTATTGAATTTTTTAATAATCCATTTTTAATGAAACGATTTTAAAATCTAAAATTGAAAAATTTAATAGGACGGGAGTAATAAAAATAAATTTAGTAGGATGGAAAAGGGTGTTATAAATACATATAATATGATATAAATATTTTCTTATATTAGCTAAAGAAGCCCATGGTACTAGAGTTTAATGAATAAGGATGGGCATGGACCTGAATTTGATGGTTTTGATATAATCCGATCAGATCGAGTCGGATTTTTTTAAAGGTCATGTTCGGATCGGGATGGATTTAGGTTTAAGATGAAAAATATTTGATCTGATCTTACCTAAAAAAATATAATTTTATCTTATTTATTTAGGAATAATTAAAATAATACTTCTATATATATATTATTTTTTCAATTAAATCACAGTTTTTATTGAATAAAAAAATTTATTATTTTGGTCAGGTTGGGTCGGGTTCGGATTTTTATTTCAAAAAGTTGGATTGATTTGGGTCAGGTATAAGGTATATATTATGCGGGTCAGATCGAATTTCGGATGAACAGTCATTGTTCTCGGATCGGATCAAGTGAATCAAAAATCTGACCCAATCCATATCCATCCCTAAGTATGACCCTACTGGAGAGTCGCCATTCATTCATTTCCCCTGATTTTGTTGCTGCAACTCCTCATTTATTTCGACAGCTTTGAAATCTAGAATATACATGTGCTAAAACCTAGAATATTTATGTTATAGTATTGATTATCAATATTTTTAGATTTTCTATTTTAAATATTCTTTTAACAGATAATTTAGTATATATTATTTATCATACGACCTATTCATAAAATGCTGCATGAACTTTTTTTAACAAAAGAATGTTAAGGTAACATACATTACGGTTAAAAATTTTGTAAGACAAATCGAATAAAAAAATTTATATATACCAAATTGATAATAAAATGAAATTTCAGAGCATTTAACTCTTATTATCATTCTTTTAAAAAAACACTCTTATTATCATCACTGTCGTTTTTAATTATTTGTTTGGTTTTTGAATAATCTAAGATAAATATAAAAGATAGTATTTGTTCTAAAGATTCTTAATTATTTAACAATGAAAACTCAAACCCTACAGTTACATGTTTGAACAATTTTTAGTTAAATATTTGTCTTGCTCGGAAAAAAATATTTTATTAATAAAACATAAATTAAGAGTCTCGTTAAAATTCTCCATAATCTTAATTGGAGGAAAAAAATACTCAAATAGGGAAATGATACACTAACAATAAAAAACATTCGAACCAAATACAGAAAAAGACACAGCAGCCAAACAATCTGAACCCAAAAATAATACAGACAACATTCCCAACTCTAACAGAAAATTCCTTGCACTAAGCTAACACTACAATTATCACCGGCCCTGCTATAAATATTCAATCGAAGCCACTCAAAGTGCCTACCCAATTAATAATCTTCAAAACTCCATAGCAGCTTTGGCAAACTCGCAAAACATGGAGCAGCTACCAAAGGCCTAAGATAAGACAATTCGAAGCCTTTACTACCCCAAAAGCACGGAAACCACCCACTCTCAACGCCCACACCAAAACTGGAACATAAACAGCTCAACCTCCCCACTTACAAGCTCTCAACCAAAATTAGACTCGGACACTCCAAAACCGCTGCCCGTAACCGTACAAGACCAGAATCGAAACTAACAACAAAAGGGAGCTAGCTCGAAAACTGACACCAACCGCCGTTACCGCCAGGCTTTAAAACAATTTGATCTCGTCATTCCGTCATTGGCTAATCCAAAAGCCAAAGCACTTTTAACCCTAGGAACATTAACAAATTGAACAATGTCAATCCTCTTTACTAACATATCGATCCCCACAAAAATTGGCCACCAATGCCAGGGCCTGTGTAGTATATTTTGAAACCAATAAATAACCAAAGGCTAATTAACTTCCACGAACAAGGGAGTCTTACCAGCCCAATTTGCCTCGACAAACACATCGAGCGCCAATTTAACAGCAGATAAAGTAGCGAAATCAACCCCACAAATATCCAACGGACCCATGAACATCGCTCTAAACAGCCCTTCTTCTGTCCTCAAAATACCATCGCAGCCTGCTTTATCATATATGACCGCTCTAGCCACGCTAAAGCTAACAAAACCAACCTCTTGAGCAGACCAGTCTAACGATGATGAGGATAAGCTCGTCCCTCTCGGGTTTTCCCACCAATCATCCACATTACAAGTGTTGCGGAAGACGGCTATCGGATAGAGCAAAATCGCAACTAATAATTTGAGAAAATAAAAATTGAAGATAAAAGAGACACAAAATTTATGTGGAAACCCCCTAAATAATATAGGGTAAAAACCATGGACAACGGTAGAAGAATTTCACTATGAGAAAATAGGAATTATAACTTCTCTCGATCTACCAAGGAGAAAACAATAATAATTCTCTCTTGATAAAAAAGAGAAAACAACTCTCAAGAAACTCTCTAAATTCTCTCTAGTATTTGAAGAAAGCTAGAATGCTTTGGGATGGTTTTGAAGCTAAATGAGCTAGAGTATTTATAGTTGAAACTTAAGGACTAATTTGTAAATATCCTAAATTACAATGGCTAAAATATGATTCTACCATTGTTGAAAAATCAACAATTCCAGCTGCAACTTGGAATGCTTTCGGTGCCCTTAATATATATACATATATTTTATAATTTTCCACCAAAATACATGTTCATACTTTGACTTTTCCACAATATCTCACTTAAAGATTTGATTGGAACAATCATATCTGCACATCATTCTTTCTACCTTGTACCTTCATGTTGCTTACGTTTCTTACAGGCCACAAGAGGATCGACACTAGGTAAATTTATCAGCGTTGATTGCCTTCGTCATGAAAGCTGCTATGTTGTCTTTGGTATTGATCTTTTGCATATCTACTATCCCTTCTTTCACCTTTTCACGAATTAAATGGTACTGAACTCGTATATGCTTTGTCCTTGAATGAAATGTTGGATTCCTTGCTAGATGCAACTGTCACAAAACAGAGAGACATACTCTTGATTGTGCCCAAGCTCCTCCAATAGCATCTTCAACCAAATTGCTTCTTTACTGACTTGTGTAGCTACTACATATTCTGTTTCTGTTGTGGATGTAGCCACAACTGACTGCAATTTTGAAACCCAGCTTACAGCTCCACCAGCAACTTTGAACACATATCCTGTAGTAGATTTGCTTTTATCCAAATCCCCTGCATAGTCAGAATCTACATACCCATTGATAAGTAAATTTGATCTTCCGTAACATAATGCAATATTTGAGGTCCCTTTGATGTATCTCAGGATCCTCTTTACTGTATTCCAATGCTCTTTGCAAGGATTCGCCATGTACCGACTAACCACTCCCACTGCCTGTGCAATGTCTGGTCTTGTGCATATCATAGCGAACATTAAACTTCTCATTTCTGATGCATACGGTACTCGAGACATCTCCATCATCTCTTCTTCACTGCTAGGACTCATACTAGAAGATAATTTGAAGTTAATAGGAAGATGGGTAGAAATTGGCTTACAATCTTGCATTCTGAATCGTGACAAGATTTTCTTCAAGTAATTCTTTTGTGAAAGCCAAATCTTCCTATTACTTCTGTCTCGGTGTATTTGCATCCCTAGAATCTTGTTTGTTGATCCCAAGTCCTTCATTTCAAATTCCCTAGCCAGTTGTGCCTTCAATTCTTCAATATGATCTTTGTTGGGTTCTGCAACCAACATGTCATCCACATACAACAACAATATAAATCGTTATCACCATACCTCTTGAAATAAGCACAAGGGTCTGCATTAAGTATGTTGTATCCAAGGCACATAATGAAGGAATCAAATCTCTTATACCAACACCTTGGTGCCTGCTTTAGACCGTACATAGATTTGTTCAACCTGCAAACCAAGTTCTTCTTTTTTTTCTTCAAAACCTCCAGGCTGGAGCATATAAATCTCTTCTTCAAGATTTCTATGAAGAAAAGTTGTTTTAACATCTAGTTGCTCTAGATGTAAGTTCAATGTAACACATTGCCAAAACTACTCGAACTGTTGTTAGTCGAACCACAGGAGAAAAGATTTCATTGAAATCAATACCTTTTTTTGAGCATATCCCTTGACCACCAGTCTTGCACGATACCTCTTAACTTGATCATCACCATTTCGTTTGATTTTGAAGACCCATTTGTTACCAATTGGCTTCCTTCCTAGTGGTAGTGGCACAAGGTCCCATGTATTATTTTTATAAAGGGCTTCGATTTCTTCTTGCATCGCCATCATCCATAGTGAAACATCTGAGCTGTTTATTGCCTTCTGGTATATTGATGGCTCACCGTCCTCTGTTAAAAGGCAGTATGCAATATTTCCTTCTATAACATAATCTGAGTGCCAATTGGGACGTCTTCTCACACGATCTGATTGACGAGTTGTTGGAGCTTCAGAACTCTCTGGTTCTTGTTTATCATGTGCTGGTTCTGCTTCAGAAGAATCTCCTTGTTCAACCTCATTTTCCATATGTATCTGAGTAGTCTCTGACTTTTCAGTGCTATCATCGTCTTCTTTTCTTTGTAGCTTATCTTCTACAAAGATAACATCCCTGCTAATGATCACTTTACGGGCAGTGGGATCCCACAAGTGATACCCCTTTACTCCATCAGCATACCCCAAGAATTTGCATTTCCTAGATTTTGGATCCAACTTCGAAATTTCTTGGGAGTTGTACATCACGTACACAATACTTCCAAATACGTGGAGGTTTGAATAATCAGTTGGTTTACCAGTCCACATCTCCATTGGTGTCTTCAGCTCTATTGCAGTTGATGGAGCTCGATTCACCAAATAACAAGCGGTATCGACTACTTCTGCCCAGAATGATTTTTCTAGGCCTGCATCCCTCAACATTGCTCTTGTTCTTTCTAACAAGGTTCTGTTCATCCGCTCTGCCACTCCATTTTGTTGAGGAGTGTTCACCACTGTAAACTGTCTTTTGATGCCTTCTTTCTTGCAAAAGTCATCAAATTCTTCGCTTGTGTATTCTCCTCCATTATCTGTTCTGAAACACTTAATCTTCTTTCCAGAATCAAGTTCCACTCACGCTTTGAAGATTTTAAAAATGGAAAACATATCTAACTTCTTCTTAATAGGGTATACCCAACATCTCCTGGAGTAGTCATCAATAAATGAGACAAAGTATTTTGCTCCGCCTAGGGATGTAACTGGTGCTTGCCATACGTCAGAGTGAACCAATTCTACAACACTTTTTCCTTTAGAATTTGACATGTTAAATTTCAAACGGTGCTGCTTACTTGTTATGCAATGCTCACACAAAGGAAGTGTTACCTTTGTTAAGCCTGGAAGTAGCTTTGCTCCACAAGAACTTTCATTCCTTGTTCTGACATGTGTCCAAGTTTCTGATGCCATAGCATTGCAGAATCTGAACTACATGAGGTAACAGAGGCTTCTGCTTCTAGCAAAGTCTCTCCCTTCAGCATGTACAAGTTTGCTGTTATATTTTTGCCTTTCAGCACCACAAGAGCTCAACGGAACATCTCCATGATTCTTTTCCGTGTTTCAATCTTGCTTGCATTATTATCTAACAATCCGTAGGATAATAATTTTTTCTTTAGGCCTTTCACGTGCCGCACATCTCGAACAACTTTAATTGTTCCATCATACATCTTCAATTTGATGGTTCCCACGCCAATGATCTCTAAGGCATGATCATTGTAACTATACACAGATCCTCCTGAGACAGGTTCATAATGATTGAACCATTCTCTTGTTGAGGTCATGTGATATGTTGCTCCCGAATCAATGAGTCATATATCTGCAAATCTTTTTCTGCCTTCCACGGTGGTTGACGCTTCACAAGATAGAGCATCTCCATCATCTGAAGTGTTTGCGATATTGCCTTGTGGGTTGGAGTTTTTATTTAGACTCCAACAATCCTTCTTCAAGTGACCATTCTTTTCACAATTGTAGCACTTTAAATTCTTCTTGCTCCTCGACTTCGATATACCATGTTTGACTGCTGCTTTGGCCACGTTCTGTTGATCTCCCTCTCATCGTTGTCATCGTTGTCAATGCTTCTGCTTGTTGCAGATTTACTTGTCTGTCTTCCCTTTTCTTGCGCCGATTTTCTTCTTGTAGAACAGTAGCTGCAACGTCATCGAAAACTAGACTAGTGACATTAATGTTTGTCAAGTTCATGATTAGTTGATCATACGAATCCGGTAGACTTTGAAGTAGAAGTTCAGCACGTTCTTTTTCTCATTTTACAGCTTGAGGATGTAAGTTGAGAAAATAAATTGTTCAGTGTATTTAAGTGCTCCGTCATTGAATTAGATTCTGGCAATTGGAGAGTGTACAATTTTCTCTTAAGGAAAATTTTATTGTGAAGCGATGGTCTCGTACAATTTGGTGAGCTGATCCCATATCTCCTTAGCTGTCTTCTTCTCCTCGATGCTTGACAATACTTCATCTGCTAATGCTAGATGAAAGTTTGTCATAGCATTCCCGTCCATTTCGATCCATTTTTGTCATCTGTGAAATACACCGACCTTTCACTGATAACTGGTAGACAACCATCTTTCCTCATGATGGCCTTCATCTTCAATTTTCACAATGAGAAATTTTTCCCATTGAATTTTTCAATATCAAATTTCGTTGCCATAGCTTCTTTTACGAATAGCTCCCACTATTTCACTATCGTGAATAGTTCTCTAGAACCTTCAAAGAATGGGTAATAACTTCTTACTTTCTTATATTAGAGGATCCACCTTTTGGTGGCAACCACAAAGAAAATAAGCAGGTATTACACACACTAATCTGGCTCTGATACCAATTGTTGCGGAAGACGGCTATCGGATAGAGCAAAATTTCAACTAATAATTTGAGAAAATAAAAATTGAAGATAAAAGATACAAAATTTACGTGGAAACCCCCTAAATAATATAAGGTAAAAACCAGACAACGGTAGAAGAATTTCACTATGAGAAAATAGGAATTATAACTTCTCTCGATCTACCAAGGAGAAAACAATGATAATTCTCTTGATAAAAAAGAGAAAACAACTCTCAAGAAACTCTCTAAATTCTCTCTAGTATTGGAAGAAAGCTAGAATGATTTGGGATGGTTTTGAAGCTAAATGAACTAAGGTATTTATAGTTGAAACTTAAGGACTAATTTGTAATATCCTAAATTACAATGGCTAAAATATGATTATACCATTGTTGAAAAATCAACAATTCCAGCTGCAACTTGGAATGCTTTCGGTGCCCTTAATATATATACATATATTTTATAATTTTCCACCGAAATGCATGTTCATGCTTTGACTTTTCCACAACAAGAACCTTTGCGATCGGTTGCCTTTATCTGAAACGAAGCACGCAACTTCGAGAAGAATAAGATATCCCCAAAACTTTCAGATTTAGCGTTAAAAACCTTATCATTCCTAGCTAGCCACAACCTCCAAAGAGCAACACCAACCGAAATTAGCCAAAAACTCCCAAGGATACCTGAATGATTCATATTACAAAAGAAATTTAGAGAGGTTTGCAAGGTATCCGACAAAACCCAATGAACTCCCGCATTCACAAAAAAGAATCCAGAAAGATTGAACATGAAAATATCCCATAAACAAGTGGTAAGCATCCTAGAACTAGATTGCACCAAGCATACAACCAATCAGCCTCAATTCTTAAAAAACCTTTCCTCTTCAGAACAGTCTTTGTTGGTAATCTATCAATAATAAGCATCCATTAAAAGCTTTTTACCTTTGGCGGCACTTTCAGTTTCCAAACTATATCAAAGTTAAAAAGATTTTCATCCACTTTCTCACATAATATCAACTCTAAAAGCTTTTTAACAGAGAAAAAAGCATGATTTGTCATTAATCCACATTAGCCTGTCAGGCAAAAAGGGACGAAAAATCACCTCCACCAAAGTCACAAAGAGTGGCCTAGAAAAGAGACTCTCCCAACACCCATTATTCGACTCAATGGTCTGCAATACTTCGGAAATGAGCGCACCTTTCTCAACAACCGACCTAAACAACCTTGGGAATAAAATAGATAAAGGTGCATCACAGCACTACGTATCCTTCCAAAACAGAATATCAGTCCCATCTCCCACTTGCCAACGAAAAGTGTCATCGCCCATTCATTAGCTACACAATCCTTTCTCCATTATTAATAATCCCACGCCACACCAAAGATAAATTCCTGGTATTTGAAACACCCAATCTCCAACTCCTCGAAATGCCTCCATATTTTGAGCATATTATACGCCTCCATAGCGCTCTTTTCTCCAAAAGTATAACGCCATCCCCATTTCGCTAATAACGCACTATTCTTTGCTTTTAAATCAACAACACCTGTACTACCTTTGGACCGAGGTAAACAATTTTTTTTTCCAATTGACCGAGCCAATTTCCTCTTTCCACTAACAGAACCCCAAAGAAAATCTCTCTAAAATTTATCAAGTCTTGCCAACACTGTTTTTGGGACCTCAAATAGCGACATGTAATACAAGGGCAGTGACGAAAGCACCGAATTAATAAGAACTACTCGACCAGCAAAGGACAAAGAATTGCTCTTCCAACCTGCTAACTTAACTCTAAATCTTTCGGCCACCGGATCCCAGGTCTTTACTTTTCTAGGATCAGCACCGAGCGGGATGTCGAGATAGGAAAACGGTAATTTTCCAATTTGGCAACCACAAACTTTCGCTAAACTGGAAACCAGATTTGATTCCACTCTGATCCCCACCAAAAAGGATTTACCGAAGTTTATACTCAAGCCCGAGCAAAATTCGAAACACCTCAAGATGCGCTTCACATTTTTCACCACTATTTGTTTAGGCTTCAAAAACAGGATTGTGTCATCGAACTAAAGATGAGTTAACTGTTGGGTTGGAATAATATTTGAGATACCTTCAATAACACCTTCTGCCCCCGCTTCCTCTAGTAACAAACTCAAAACTACAGTGACCATAATGAAAAGAATGGGGGATAAAGGGCACCCTTGCCTCGGGCCTTTTTGCATCTGAAACTCTTGAGTTGCTGACCCATTCACAAGAACCGAAACTTTTGCCGAGGAAACGCATTCCATAATCCAGTACCTCCACTTACTACCAAAGCCCAACCTTTGCTGCACCATATCGACATAACTTTTAGGTAATCTTATAATCGACCTAACAAGACTTATTGGACTAATCGGAGATACCTACCGGACCACCAACCTTCGGAATTAAAGCTATAAACGGGGCATTAAACTGAAGGAGGGAATTTACCACTTTCAAAAATGCCAGCCACCGCCTTGCATACTTCAAACTTAATCTACCCCCAGAAGTGCTTATAAAACATAAAATTAAACCCGTCGGGACCCGGCGCCTTCGAGTCCCTGTAGCTCCACACCGCATTTTTGATCGCTTCTTCAGAGACAGGTTCTTCTAGTCGTCTCGCATTATTAGGAAGTGAGTATAACAGAAAGTATACATAGGAAAGAATGACTTGTTATTCATCTCAGCTGGTGCATTACATTTATAAGAGAAGATTAAGCTCTCATTAGCTGCCAATAACCGTCTAACAAACACACTCTTAGCTAATCAACCTAACATACTAACTGTCTCCTCATGCATGTGCTGCATTGATAACAGTATAATATTCCCTCTACTTTCTCTTCCTCCTTCAACAAGGTAAGACACATCCTTCCGTTCGACTTGAATCGGAAGTGCCGATGCTTCCTTCCGTTCGACTTGAATCGGAAGTGCCGATGCTTCCTTCCGTTCGACTTGAATCGGAAGTGCCGATGCTTCCTTCCGTTCGACTTGAATCGGAAGTGCCGATGCTTCCTTCCGTTCGACTTGAATCGGAAGTACCGATGCTTCCCTCCGTTCGACTTGAATCGGAAGTGCCGATGCTTCCCTCCGTTCGACTTAAATCGGAAGTGCAGATGCTTCCCTCCGTTTGACTTGAATCGGAACAAACTTTTGATGTGAATGAACATTCAACAAAAAATTCTAAAAGAAAAACCTATTCTATAACAACAATGTGAAACAAACCAAACATATAACACCCCCAACCCGTATCCGACCCGGATACGAGTCCGAAGTGTCACATTGCCTTTTCAAACATTTATTAATATAAAATAGTGAGTAATTTAAAAACTTTTATAACATTGAACTTATTCAAAACGTTTACAAAACTATTCAGAGCTTATACAATATATTCTTTTGATTACATGCCAACTAAAACTTTATTTATTAAAATACGTATTATTCACCTCTTTTCTGATCTGACATTTGGTAAGGAGAACTGACCTGTCTTGCTCCATACTGCTCTTTACTCTTCTCGAAACCTACGTGTGAAACAATCACACGCTAAGTCGTTGACTTAGTGAGGCATATAAACATATAATAAAAACCATAAAACATTTCATATAGCAAAACACATACCTGTACAAATACTATCATTATCATTAATATATCTATCATATATATCATACATTTTTCCAATCAATACCCATTTCATCCGATGAATATGTATTCTAAACATTTGATCATGACATTTCAATATGCATGTATCTATTACACGATAACATATATAATCATATCATGCACATACTAAACTTACCTTCTTGTACCACTTTCACTTTAAAGTTTGTATTTCAATTGCCCATGTATATTATTGAGAATAGAGGTATGTGAGTACATTGAGGTTGTGCACTAATGCTGTCACCACAGCTCGTATCAATTCCCTCATGGGGCACCGAACCTTAGTTCAGTATTCGTCCCGTAGGACCATTGTATATGTCCCGTATAACCACTATGTCCCGAAGGACTACTCCTTAAGAACCACATACATAATACAATGGCTCCAATAAGTGTACCGAAGTACTACATATAGGTTCCACATAATTACATACATATCCCGAAGGACCACGTAGAACCCTCGACTCTTGGCATGCCAACTATACCTATAGCTCTCATATCATATACTATGGGCATTATTCTTATGTTTCATATTACTTATTCCTTTTCTTCTATCACATACCATATGTATGTGTGAACATACATATCATATCATATAACATTTATCTCAAGTGCATGTAATCATGTATTACATGTAATCACGTAGATCATTTCATATGGATTATATCATTTTTCATTTTTCATGTAAACACACATGTCATATCTTATTCACATATGTTCATATATTCATCATATATCACATAGAATAACATATAACTTATACATATATTCATGTACATACTTCATATAGTTCGTATATCAATGCCCTATAACTTATCTCACATTATTTATATCCTAGTTTCATATATTACTTAATTCAATTTCACATAACTTGTTACCTATATATATATTCTTATAACTTATCATCACATAACTCCCATAACATCTTCCTATAGCTTCATAGATCTTTACTATATGACTCATATATTATATGTTCATTTAAGCCATAACTCTTCCCATATAGCTATCTTACATGTTCATATAATCACTTCTGTCAATGTCTCCTAATTTATTTATTATTTTCATATTGTCCTATAGGTCATGTTATTTAACTTGTCTCACTTTTCATTTCATCTCATAAGTTGGTTATACTAATTCTCATATATTTAACTCGTGTAATTTATATCTGTTATTATATCTTCAACTAGACCTATATCCACATGTTCATAATCACATAACTTATATTCTTTTTCATATAATCACATATGTCTATGTCGTTTAGCTTATCATTATATCTATATCATCTATTTTATATAATTTTCTCTTGCTATCACATAAGTCCTTGCTATTTTACATAGTTCGTGATCCTATAGTCAATTATAATAGCATATGTTTATCTTATCTAATATCTATAGTTCTTAACTTATGTCTTATATCACATATTTATATTATAAACTATATAATCACATATACTATTAAACCAGTTCACATAGCTTATCACACTAACATATTCATTCAATCATGTAACATATGCAATACATATAACATATGTACCCATTTTCATGCACTCATGCAAACATAAGAATCACAATTCAAATAACATTTTTAGGAGTCCCTTCTTACCATAGTGACTCCATCACTGGCTCATCGCAAGCCAATGTTTATTTGATACATAAGTACAATTTAAATTGCACTCACCTTAGCTTTGCTTTGATTTGAATCAATCCTAATCCTTCGATTGTTCCGGAAGAAGCTTACTTTTAGTATCTACATAATAATACATTAATACTTATCAGTATACTGATTGATATATTCGAAACTATCACTCCTTAGGCTCAGAGAAAAGCCAATTTCATCTTTTAATGAAGGTATGCATCGATGCACTACTGATGCATCGGTGCATAAAATGCATTCGATGTTGTATTATTACTGGGATGCATCGATGCATGCCTTATGCATCGATGCACTAATTGCATTTGATGTTTCTATTTTAAAAGAGTGCATCGATGCATTACCATGCATCGATACACCTTCAAATAATTTCTGGGTTTTAACCTTTATGCATCGATGCACTATGAAGTGCATCGATGCACTCTGCCCAGAATCCTCTTTTATGCCCAAAATCCACTCTTTTCAGCTTAATACTTCATATATCATCCACTTTCTTATTTTTAACTTACATACTCATATTCAAACTCATTCCTATTCATTAATCACCTATTTAACATCAAATCCTATTCTCCATATGAAATTCAAGAATTACACTAATTTTCAACATGTTCCAAATTCAATATATTGCTTCTAGCTTCTTAATTATACCCTTGACAAGTCAATCCATCTTTAGAACTTCAAAAACCTTTCTATAACAAATTTCATTTCTACACCCTTCATATCATTTCCTTTCTAATTCTCTATTCTTGATGTTTAAAGCTTATACAAGCTTTCCTTAAGCTATATAATACTCCAAGAATCAAAATCAACTAATAAATCCAAGAAGTAAACAGCTGAAATTAAACTCACCTTTAAATGAGGCTTACGGGGAGAAGAAGAAGCTGGAGAAGAAGACTCTGGATAACTCTCTCATTTCCCACGTGTTTTATAACCTAAAAGAAGATAAAAATCTTTCTGGTCAAATGACCAATTTACCCTTTTTTCCTTTAATAATTACTGAATAACCTTCATATTTCCAATAAATCATTGAACTATTCAATTATCCTACTTTAATCACCAATTTCTGAAACTTTATAATTTGGTCACTAACCCGGTATTGAGGATGTTACAAATCTCCCCTCCTTTAAAGAAAATTCGTCCTCGAATTTTCACTGAACAAATCAAATAGAACATATCTTCTACTGTTCTCATGTTACCTCATTTACTTACTTTTTTCCTTCCTGTATTCTTCAATTGTCTTTTTCCTTTATACATTTATTTTCTGTTACTTATCATAAACATAGTAACATAACCTCAATCCATTTCATTTCTTTATTCCATTTCTCCTTTATTTATTCCTTATACACAAATCATATATTTCTTTTCATCTTCTCATACTCTGTCTTATCACTTATACTCATCTTTATGTACCAATCTTCATTGCATCCTCATACTCTGATAACCCATTTCTTATACATAACTTCATTCTTTATCATCTCATATACATTCTTTGCAGTCGGAACTATGTCAACAATTATCAATCTCAATACTCATCTCACCCCTTTAATATACTTTTCCCCGCTTCAATTTTCATAACTTCTAACAAACTTTTAACCTAATTCTCGAAGGTTGTCTTTAACCCTGGCTTATTATCAATTAAATCCTTGTTTAATCTTTCAGTACTAGACCATACTAACTGAGTCTGTCTGACTCTCATCGGATTTGATTCTCTGACAGAGAATGCAACTAATCATACCTTATCTGAAATTGAAAACCAGAATCTCTACCTCTCTTTGATGGTACTGAACTCTATGAAGCACTAATTCTCTTAATCATATGAGATTTTTATTCTCCAAACTTTTCATTCTGAGCTCTTTCTCTTTAAAGCTTTAACACAATTAACCATTTCTTGAAACGAGAACAAATTCAAAACATTCAACATTTCTTTTAGTTAAAAGGCCAAGTCCTAAACAACCAATCACATGTATCATTTTCAATCAAATTTAACTCGGTAGCAAAACAGATTAGCTTATTAAACTTACAATCATACTCATACAAGGTGTAATTCACTTGTTTCAATTTCAGGCATTCATTTCGGGCATTCCAATATACATCCCGAAATTTCCGTTGTTCAAACTCAACATTATGACTTTCTTGTCTTATAAACTAATTATCGATATACACATTCTCAACTCTTCTTATCATCCTCAGCTTTACTCAAATATACAACTGTATCCAGATTCATTTCATATTTGGTTTATCATATACTGAAAATATATTATAATCTTATACTTCCGTATATTCCCATCACATATTTGTTAGCCAACGCTAACTTTTTCCTTCTAAAATGTAAAACAGTATCTACATCACTTGATCCATTTAAAATACTTCTTATTCTTCACTTTATATAATTTCTAGCAAAACTCTGATTCATTCCTCCACTTTCATATATCTTTAACTTTTCATTCAATTATCCAGAACCAGACTCTACTACTTAAATAGTTGACTTCCCTCCAATTGATCTTTTATCTTGAAATACCACCAATTCCAATCAAGTTTGTAGTTGAAAATCATAATCTCTATCTCTCTTTGGTAGTGCTAATTTATGAAATACTAGTTCCCTTAATCATTTGAGTTTTCTCCAAAACCTTAAACAATAACCACTTTTTGAAAAGGGACCCATTTCAACACCTACAACACTCCTTTTAATCCAGGCACCAGCCTCTACATCACTTGCATGCATCATTTTCATTTAAATTAGCTTCACAACCTTTCACTCTACTCATCAAACTGTACTCTTGTCCATACACATTACGATTTCCCCCTGTATCAAACTCATAAAACTTTAGCTTCATATACCTTATACACTTGTCACTGATGCACTTATCCTGGAACTCTTTGCAATTCTCACTGCATCATTTGGTCTTTTAACGCTCTTATGGTGACACTTTTTCACCATATTCTATCTTATCCACGTCTTAACAAACTAATCCATATCGTTTTTACGATTCAAAACCATGAAGATCTTCTATCACTATTCTAATATGATTTCAATCTTCTGAAATCAACCT